>NC_091771.1:68192698-68827946 GCF_029378745.1 Bos indicus
AAAATTCACTAGGGAAACTCATAAGAATAAAATGAGAGCCCTACCTAGAAATCTCATTCAGTAGAAACCATGAGCAGGTTTTCAGCTGTACAAGTTACCTTCTATGATTAAATAGCATCATGATTATGCTCACAACAATGCTTAACATACAGTATATATAACTTAGAAGTAAGTTACAGTTTACTGCTTCTTGCAACATCATAAGCTGAGAAACCATACGTTGTAGTTATCAGGTGGGCAAGATGCTTCTTGCTGCTGCTGCTGGTAAGTCGCTTCAGCCATGTCCGACTCTGTGCAACCCCCATCAATGGCAGCCCACCAGGCTTCCCCGTCCCTGGGATTCTCCAGGCAAGAACACTGGAGTGGGTTGCCATTTCCTTCTCCAGTGCATGAAAGTGAAAAGTGAAAGTGAAGTCGCTCAGTCGTGTCTGACTCTATCGACCCCATGGACTGCAGTCTACCAGGCTCCTCCATCCACGGGATTTTCCAGGCAAAAGTACTGGAGTGGGGTGCCATTGCCTTCTCCGAGATGCTTCTTAATCCTATTCAAAACCAGTGTCTTTTTTTGTTGGGTCAAGGAATTAATAGAAAGAATGGATGAAAAGATGGTAGTAAAATTGTAAGAAGTAGAAGGAAGGTAAAGTCAGAGACTGACATTGAATTGAAGTCAGAGCTCCGCATGGTGCTATTGAATGTTTTCTGTTCCAATGATTTCTTTCCTGTTATAAATTACATGCGACAGTGACTTTGCTAAAATCCTAGATGTCAAACTATTGTATTCCTTCATATTTATTTATTTTTTAAATTATCCTTAAAGGATTCTAATTTCAAGTTAGTATCCCGATTGGGATGAAAATTTCAAGGGATAGCCAAGTATTCACTTTATTCAAGAACAGCCTTTAAACAAATATTGTCAGCTATATGGTGACAAATTACTTGTCAGTTATCAAATCAGTTGTGTCATTAGACATTTAAAAGAATGTTTTTTGGAACCTAACTGGAACACCTCTGAACTGGCTCTATATTTATGTGATAACCTTAAAAACTACCTCGAGAGCACAAGTTTTCACCTACCTGTGATACTCTGAAAATTTAAACTATCTTTATATATAATATTATTGCCTCTTTATATAAAATATAATATTATATTAAATTTATTATATAAAGCCTATATTAATGGGCTTCCTGGTGGCTCAGTGGTAAAGAATCTTCCTGCCAAGTGCAAGAGACATGGGTTAAATCCATGGGTCAGGAAGATCGCCTGAAGCAGTTTCAAAATGGAAGCACACTCCAGTGTTCTTGCCTGGGAAATCCCATAGACAGAGGAGCCTGGTGGGCTACAGTCCATGCTGTGGCAAAGGGTCTGACACGACTTAGGGACTAAACAGTTACCTTTTAATAATAACTTCTAAGAAAGAGAAACTATGTAAATGCTCACAAAATTCAATACTTAGGGCTTTCCTGATAGCTCAGTTGGTGAAGAATCCACCTGCAATGCAGGAGACTCCGGTTAGATTCCTGGGTTGGGAAGATCCGCTGGAGAAAGGATGGGCTACCCACTCCAGTATTCTTGGCCTTCCCTTGTGGCTCAGCTGGTAAAGAATCCGCCTGCAATGCGGGAGACCTGCGTTCTAGCCCTGGGTTGGGAAGATCCCCTGGAGAAGAGAAAGGCTACCCACTCCAGTATTCTGGCCTACAGAATCCCATGGAGCCTATAGTCCATGGGTCACAAACAGTCAGACACGACTGAGTGCCTTTCACTTTCTAAAGAAGAACTTTTGATTTTTAAAGACTTTTACAAATATAGAGTTGCCTTGCTTAAAAAAGAAATTATAATACCCCCAAGTAGTTGTTGTTGTTGTTGTTCAGTCCCTTAGTCGTGTCTGACTGTTTACAACCTCATGGACTGCGGCACGCCAGGCTTCCCAGTCTCACTGTCTCCTAGAGTTTGTTCATACTCATGTCCATTGAGTCAGTGATCCCATCCCCGACCATCTCATCCTCTGCTTCTCCCTCTTCCTCCTGCCATCAATCCCTCCCAGCATCAGGGTCTTTTCCAATGAGTCAACTCTTCACATCAGATGGCCAAAGTATTGGAGCTTCAGCTTCAACATCAGTCCGTCCGATTGAATATTCAGGGTTGATTTCCTTTACAATTGACTGGTTTGACCTCTTTGCTGTCCAAGGTACTCTCAAGAGTCTTCTCCAGCACCACAGTTTGAAGGCATAAATTGTTTGGTGCTCAGCTTTCTTTATAGTCCAACTCTCACATGTGTACATGACCACTGGAAAAAACCAACCAGTTGAAACAGAGACAGAAGATCTCTTATGATCTTAACTATGGTAACTAACCCTTTAAGATAATTCCCATGGCATGCAAGTTTATTCCAAATATTGATATACTTTAAATATTTTAAATTAATTTAAGTATAGCCACTTTTTCTAATAATTGTCAAATAAAACTCTGAAACAGAAAGCAAGCCCAGTTGATGTTCTAGTCCCTATATAATGTATTTAAGCATTAAAGCCTAAAATACTAATTAAAGTCAACCAGTTTCATTTCAGTTAAATTTGAACTCCAGTGATTCTTTCTTAATTTGTAGAATTAGCTACAAATTAACTAACTTAACTGCCACAGCTGACTGACTCATAAATTTAATGTTCATAGATTGTTAAGACTTCAGGGAACTTATCATGTTATTGTAATGATTGTTTTTAAAAATGTTGTTATTATATATATATATATATATATATATATATATATATATTGGTTTGGTTGAAAAAAATGCTGTCCAGAATATAAAATTCCAATGAGCAAGATTTTTCAGGCAAATAAAAAGAGAGAAACTTAGAAAGGCATCAGAAAATTGAATGACAAAGAAAATCCTCTTGATGTTCTCAGAGCTTTGGGAGGTTATGAGGGTGACAGATTCCAAATTAGAAGCATTCAATTCACATATTTAAAAAAAATGGAAAAGGATTTCTTTTGCAGAAAAGGAAGAAACATCAGGGCATATGAAAAGGGATCTTGCAGTTGAATCCTGACTGACTTGCAATTAAAAATGAAAGAGCAATTGAACATGTCAGAAAACATTCGATTCTCTATGCATTGGGCATGCCTGAATAGATTGTCAAAAGATAGAAATTCTCCTTTAATGTTTTGAGAAAAGCACTGACTTGCCCAATACATATTAGGGATAAGGAAAAATTTTTAGAAGTGTTTAATATAAAGCCAAAATTTTCACATTGTGTCTTAACCACTTTACATTTACATAGGAAATAAAACGCTTTATTTATTCAGATAAAATCTTAAGAGTGATGTTTTTCCATTTCTTTATCTCAATTCACATCTGCTGACATGACAGGTGAGTTAAAAAAACAAAAGTAGCAAAATTTTAAGGATACTAAACAGTTTTTTTTTTTTCCGTTGTTCTTTGTTCAGTCCATCTCTTCGTGACCCCATTGGACTGCAGCATTCCAGGCTCTTCTGTCCTTCATTATCTTCCAGCATTTGCTAAAACTCATGTCCATTGAGTCAATAATGCCATCCAACCATCTCATCCTCTGCCACCCCTTCTCCTCCTGCTCTCAATCTTTCCCATCATCAGGGTCTTTTCCAATGAGCTCTTCACATCAGGTGGCCAAAGTATTGGAGCTTCAGCTTCAGCATCAGTCCTTCCAATGAATATTCAGGACTGATTTCCTTTAGAACTGACTGGTTGGATCTCCTTGGGAATTTCAAGAGTCTTCTCCAGCACCAACACCACAGTTTTAAAGCATCAGTTCTTCAAAACTCAGCCTTCTTTATGTTCCAACTCTCTGTATTTTTTTCATATTAATGAACAAATGCATACTGCTAACTGTATAACATATAGTATCTTACTTCATGCTCACAAATACTGGAAAGTAAATATAAACATTTTCTCCATTTTGCAGAGAGGGAAACTGAGGCACAGAAACCATAATCACCTTTCAGAGCTCACAAGGTCAAGTGGCACAGCGGTGGTTTTTGTGGAAACTCACTTAAATTTACCTTTCTTATGTAGATTAAGAAAAAATATGTATAATTTATGCAAAACAGTGGGAAGAAAAGTTTTTTCTTCAATTTTTAAAGATATTTTTATTCTTGCTCTGCACTCCTAAACCATTTTATTTCAATGTCTGGTTTGATACTAATTTTCCACCTTGCATTATTTACACACTCTTTTTATGTTCCCGTTGAACTGTAAAATTTAACTAGTTTCTTAGCTTTATTCTTTTTCTACATACATCTGTTTCAGTTTCATAAAAAAGCCATTTCTTAAAAAACAAAAGGAAATACCATATTTGTCTTTCTTTTTCTTTTTTTTTCTCTAGCCTTTTTCCACCTTCGCTAGTTTTTTTTTTTTTTTTTTTTTTGTGGTAGAGAAAGCCTCCTCTGTAGGCTTTACAGACAAGTTATTAGATGTAGTATGGGTGGATGGATGTTGGGATAAATAGATATCAGGTATTACAAATCACATTGAGTTGAATAATGCCTTTAGATCTTAGTGTCAGATACAACAAATAAATAGCAGAAAAAAAAGGATGAGTGAAACGTGCTTATAAGTACACTTATAATTAAGCATTGAACACTGAACATATTTAGTATCATTTTAAATTTTAGGCATGATAATGGTATTGTGGTTATGTTTTTCAAGAATCGCTTGAGATCAACACATAGTGAAATATTTGTGAATGAAATTAAAAGATATCTAGCACTTGATTTAAAGTAATTGACCCTCATGGGTCAATGAGTGGAGAGTAGACATCCAAGACTGGTTTTCTTAATAATTGCTGAAGCTGAGTTATAAGTGTGTGGAGGATCTCCCTGTTTCTCTAGATGTTAGAGATTTTCCAAAATTAAAAAAATAATAATAAAAATTGAGAAGAGTTTTGATACATAATTGGTACTTTATAACGGAACAATCTCACTTCCCACCTTCTCATAAAGTGCTATCATTAAATGTGAGCAACAGACCCTAAAAAATATGCTGTAACACAAACATATGCCATGCTTGATTCAATAAACACACTGAATATCTAAAATATCCCATACAAAACTTCTGTTATATCTGAAATACAAAATGTTTGAGCAGCTACATAAAAAAGAAGTCAAGACTTAAATTTTCAAATGAGTAAGTAGAAATTGAATAGTGTAGTAGAATGCTGGTGGATGCAGAAAATATTGTTCTTCTGTGATCTCTAACATCCTTTGTAACTCAAAAACTTGTTTTTTTCGGATCCACTGGCCCACCATGTGAATTCGTCAGAGAGGTGTCAGTTGTGGCCTGTGATTAGGGTACAAGCCAATGGTTTGAAATGTTGGCAGTGGCAGTCCAGAACGCTACTTCTGAGATATATTTTGACACGCTTGTCAGTAGTGGCTTTTGTTTTTATTTTCAAAGCCGTGTATAAAACATGGAAAAGATGAGTGATTTCTGAAGCAGTCAAAATATCAACTTCTTCCACGTGAATGAACCAAGGCACGTTTTTGTGCAGCTGCTGTGCCTGTCCTTAGAGAGAGATGATATGCCAATCATTCCAGTCCTAATAAGACCATCCAGGAAATGGTATATTCATCCCCAAAGACACTTAAATATATACTCTTTTGTAGGATATATCTCAGGTTTCCAGGGCCCTATCTGAGAGAGCAGGAAATATATTCTTAGCTTGGTTACTCTGTATGACTTTAAAACGTATGTTTAAATTGGTCTTTAAAAATGTATAGAACTTTAGTATGGTGCAAAATGATGGTTAAAATCAGTTTTGATTATTGTATTATTATTATTATTATTTTTAGTGAGTATTTCCTTTGGAGAAAAAAGACAACTTTATTATTCATCAGTAGGTTGCTGGATTACCAGTGTAATTGTCTGGAAAGTAGTTTCATTTTTTTCGTAGTAAAACTGAGATGTAATCGTTGACTCTTAGAGTCTTTGTCCGGAGAAGGCAATGGCACCCCACTCCAGTACTCTTGCCTGGAAAATCCCGTGGATGGAGGAGCCTGGTGGGCTGCAGTCCATGGGGTCGCTAGGAGTCAGACACAACTGAGCAACTTCACTTTCACTTTTCACTTTCAAGCATTGGATAAGGAAATGGCAACCCACTCCAGTGTTCTTGCCTGGAGAATCCCAGGGACGGGGCAGCCTGTTGGGCTGCCGTCTATGGGGTCGCACAGAGTCGGACACGACTGAAGCGACTTAGCAGCAGCAGCAGCAGAGTCTTTGTCTGTGCTCAGTTGCTTCAGTTGTGTCTGACTCTTTGCAACCCCGTGGACTGTAGCCCTCCAGGCTCCTCTGTCCATGGGGTTTCCCAGGCAAGAATACTGGAGTGGGTTGCCATTTCCACCTCCAGGGGATCTTCCCAAAGGACTGAACCTTCGTCTCCTGCGTCTTCTGCATTGCAGGTGGATTCTTTACTCACTGAGCCACCTGAGAGACCCAGAGTCTCTCTTTAGCAATTCCTAATGAACAGAAATCCCTTACACGATGCCATCTGAGCTGGTCAGCCATATGTAGGGAAGATATCTGAACACTGAAGAGAATCCCTAAGTCTGAGCTGGGATGCAAAGTTTACCATCTCATTACGTCCTTGTCTTAACGTGGAACTTAGCTAGTGTCCTCATTCATGATCACAGAAAGCCTTTCACACAAAGGGTAGCAAGCTAAGTTAGTCATCTATTGCTTCAGAACAAATTACTCTGAAACTTATTTAGTATCTTAAAACAACACACATTTATTTTCTTCAAGTGTCAATGGTCAGGAATTCGGGTGAAGCTTAGCTGGGGGTCTCTACCTCAGAGTCTCTCTTAAGGCTACAGTCAAGGTGTCAGTTAGGTCTGTGGTCTCGTTTGAAGGCTTTCATGGGGTAAGATCTGCTTCCAAGCTCACCTATGGCCTTTTGTACTGAGAGCCTTAGGTCCGCATTGACTTTTGTTGGAGGCTTCTGGTGGTTCCTTGTCACATGGGCTTCTCCACAGGGAAACTCAGCACATGTCAGCTGCCTTCCCACAAACTGAGCGGGCAAGAGAGGGAAGGAAAAAAGCCTCCCATGGGGCCCTCTCTTTGCATGGTTTTGATGACCCCAGTATCTGTGGATTGCACATAGAGTTTCTGTGTCTCTCTTCATCCAAAAAAAATGTATATAGCTTAAGGCAAAAACAATAAATTCTGGTCGTAGGAGTGAATAGTGATTCTCTCTCAATTACTACACAATTCCATGCAGTGCGTGCTCTACCCAGAATCCCATCTTAGAAAGATAGGGGAGTGTCTAAAGGTAGTAAATAAGGCAAAAATTGTTAGAGTCAAAATCAGATGCCTCAAGAAGCTGGCTTATTCCACTGAGAACCTACATACCAGATAATCACGACTGACACAGTAGTAAAAGTCACATCCCTCATTCACACTCACAGGGGTGCAGACTTCATTCAGTAGGATCGCCTGCATCTAAATCGCAGAGTTCCTCATAGGAAAGCCTGAGGTTTCCATTGCAGCCGTATTGCGGTTCATTTCTGCCCTCTGTCCACATCTGTTCATCCAACTCTTAGTCCTCAGTAAACCTTCCTCACTCAAATATTTGCCTCAGAGTCTGGTTCCAGGAACCCAACTGAAAGATGCCTGCAAACTCAAACATCGGGAGCTTTAAAAAAAAAAAAAAAAAACCACACACACATTTTTCCCTTTCCCCGTCTCTCCAGTCTTGTTTCTTGTGACTGTTCTACTCTCCTGCACTAAAAAGCCTCAAGAAATGGGCAGGCACTAACTCTCACCTGAGGATGAGTTAGCAGGAAGAACTAAGGACAGGTGAAGGAGGGAAGGCTCTAATTTTGCACATTAGTAGCCAAGGCTATGGTTTTTCCAGTGGTCATGTATGGATATGAGAGTTGAACTATAAAGAAAGCTGAGCACAGAAGAATTAATGCTTTTGAACTTTAGTGTTAGAGAAAACTCTTGAGAGTCCCTTGGACTGCAAGGAGATCCAACCAGTCCATCCTAAAGGAAATCAGTTCTGGGTGTTAATTGGAAGGACTGATGCTGAGGCTGAAACTCCAATATTTTGGCCACCTGATGCAAAGAGCTGAATCATTTGAAAAGATCCTGATGTTGGGAAAGATTGTGGGCAGGAGGAGAAGGGGACGACAGAGGATGAGATGGTTAGATGGCATCACTGACTCAATGGACATGGGTTTGGGTAGACTCCGGGAGTTGGTGATGGACAGGGAGGCCTGGCGTGCTGCAGTTCATGAGGTTGCAGAGTCGGACACAACTGAGCACTGAACTGAACTGAGACACTGTCCTTGTCCTGGCCCTCTGGTTTGATTGAAAACTTTTTAGGAATGATGTGTTATTTTTCCTGAAATAACTCAGTCACAAATCCCACTGCTAAGCTCTCCCATCCCCAAACACCCCCCTTCTTTGAGGTTCCATGCTAATACCTGCTAGCTTTCAGTGGTTCTCTGCATGCAGCCAGGCCGGTCGTGGGATGAAATGCCACTCTACAAGGGAGTTTATAATTCCAGCACATCTCGAGTAGCGGGAACAAATTCTAGTTGTGTCTATCTCCTTGGTAACTTGAACAAAGACCAAATTTAAACATAAGATGCATGGGTGTCTGTTAAGTCACTTCAGGTCATGTTCAACTCTTTGCAACCCCATGGACTGTAGCCTGTTGGGCTCCTCTGTCCATGGAATTCTCCAGGCCAGGATACCAGAGTGGCTTCCCATGCTCTCCTCCAGGGGATCTTCCTGATGCAGAGACTGAAGCTGTGTCTCTTATGTCTCCTGGATGGACAGGCAGGTTCTTTTCCATTAGTTCCACCTGGGAAGCCCCAAATATAAGATACCTAGGTTTTATTTTTCTTGTTTTACAGCCACTAGGCAGTTTAAAAAATATACATACCTTATCCATAAGGACTTTCAGTAAGTATGATATTTTTTATGTTGTTGTATTTCAAAGGGTCTGTTAGTTGTAATTTGTAATTCTTACGGGGATGAATATTGCTTTTTATTGTGTTTGGTGAGTCATGGTCATGGTGAGTTGTTTGTAGTTTTGATTGTAGGCTCATCCTCAGTAGGACTTCACCTGTGGAATAGTAGGTAAATTGGACTTTGGGTGAGTCCTTGCAGAAAAGATTTGTGTGGGCTTCCAATAGACTTCACAGAGGTGACACTGACTGGGACCATTTTTGCGAAGAATCCTTGGATCACAGAAGTGATATAAATTTGCATTTCAAACTCAAGTGAGAACAAGCCCAACGTTAAAATTTTCTAAAGAGTCTGGTTTGTCTTTTCCTATTCAGAGCTTATATTGTCTCACTTGTATGCAGTTCAGTTCAGTTGCTCAGTCATTTCCAACTCTTTGTGACCCCATGAACCACAGCAGGCCAGGCCCCCCTGTCCATCACCAACTCCCAGAGTTCACCCAAATTCATGTGCATCGAGTCGGTGATGCCATCCAACTATCTCATCCTCTGTCGTCCCCTTCTCCTCCTGCCCTCAATCTTTCCCAGCATCAAGGTCTTTTCTAATGAGTCAGCTCTTCGCATCAGGTGGCCAAAGTATTCGAGTTTCAGCTTCAACGTCAGTCCTTCCAATGAACACCCAGACTGATCTCTTTTAGGATGGACTGGTTGGATCTCCTTGCAGTCCAAGGGACTCTCAAGAGTCTTCTCCAACACCACAGTTCAAAAGCATCAATTCTTTGGCGCTCAGCTTTCTTTATAGTCCAACTTTCACATCCATACATGACCACTGGAGAAACCATAGCCTTGACTTGATGGACCTTTGTTGACAAAATGATGTCTCTGCTTTTTAATATGTTATCTAGGTTGGTCATAACTTTCCTTCTTAAGAGTAAGTGTCTTTTAACTTTATGGCTGCACTCACCATCTGCAGTGATTTTGGAGTCCAAAAAGATAAAGTCAGCCACTGTTTCCACTGTTTCCCCATCTATTTGCCATGAAGTGATGGGACCAGAGGCCATGATCTTAGTTTTCTGAATGTTGAGCTTTAAGCCAACTTTTTCACTCTCCACTTTCACTTTCATCAAGAGGCTCTTTAGTTCTTCTTCACTTTCTTCCATAAGGGTGGTGTCATCTGCTTATCTGAGGTTATTGATATTTCTCCTGGCAATCTTGATTCCAGCTTGTGTTTCTTCCAGTCCAGCGTTTCTCATGATGCACTCTGCATATAAGTTAAATAAGCAGGGTGACAATATACAGCCTTGATGTACTCCTTTTCTTGTTTGGAACCAGTCTGTTGTTTCATGTCCAGTTCTAACTACTGCTTCCTAACCTGCATACAGGTTACTCAAGAGGCAGGTCAGGTGGTCTGGTATTCCCATCTCTTGAAGAATTTTCCACAGTTTATTGTGATGCACACAGTCAAAGGCTTTGTCATAGTCAATAAAGCAGAAATAGATGTTTATCTGGAACTCTCTTGCTTTTTCAATGATCTAGCGGATGTTGGCAATTTGATCTCTGGTTCCTCTGCCTTTTCTAAAACTAGCTTGAACATCTGGAAGTTCACAGTTCACATATTGCTGAAGCCTGGCTTGGAGAATTTTAAGCTTTACTTTACTGGCGTGTGAGATGGGTGCATTTGTACGATAGTTTGAGCATTCTTTGGCATTGCCCTTCTTTGGGATTGGAATGAAAACTGACCTTTTCCAGTCCTGTGGCCACTGCTGAGTTTTCTAAATTTTCGGGCATATTGAGTGCAGCATTTTCACAGCATCATCTTTCAGGATTTCAAATAGCTCAACTGAAATTCTATCACCTCCACTAGCTTTGTTCATAGTGACGCTTTCTTAAGCCAACTTGATTTCACATTCCAGGATGTCTAGCTCTAGGTGAGTGATCACACCATCGTGATTATCTGGGTCATGAAGATCTTTTTTGTACAGTTCTTCTGTGTATTCTTGCCACCTCTTCTTAATATCTTCTGCTTCT
Organism: Bos indicus; assembly: GCF_029378745.1. Taxonomy (NCBI): domain Eukaryota; kingdom Metazoa; phylum Chordata; class Mammalia; order Artiodactyla; family Bovidae; genus Bos; species Bos indicus. The sequence continues at coordinate 68,203,668 of NC_091771.1, forward strand.
GATAGATCCCTACCATTTCTGTCCTTTATCGAGCCCATCTTTGCATGAAATGTTCCCTTGGTATCTCTGATTTTCTTGAAGAGATCTCTAGTCTTTCCCATTCTATTGTTTTCCTCTATTTCTTTGCAATGATCGCTGAGGAAGGCTTTCTTATCTCTCCTTGCTATTCTTTGGAACTCTGCATTCAGATGCTTATATCTTTCCTTTTCTCCTTTGCTTTTCACTTCTCTTCTTTTCACAGCTATTTGTAAGGCCTCCTCAGACAGCCATTTTGCTTTTTTGTATTTCTTTTTCTTGGGGATGGTCTTGATCCCTGTCTCCTGTACAATGTCACGAACCTCCATCCATAGTTCATCAGGCACTCTGTCTATCAGATCTAGTCCCTTAAACCTATTTCTCACTTCCACTGTATAGTCATAAGGGATTTGATTTAGGTCATACCTGAATGGTCTAGTGGTTTTCTCCACTTTCTTCAATTTCAATCTGGTATTGGCAATAAGGAGTTCATGATCTGAGCCACAGTCAGCTCCCGGTCTTGTTTTTGCTGATTGTATAGAGCTTCTCCATCTTTGGCTGCAAAGAATATAATCAATCTGATTTTGGTGTTGACCATCTGGTGATGTCCATGTGTAGAGTCTTCTCTTGTGTTGTTGGAAGAGGTTGTTTGTTATGAGCAGTGCATTCTCTTGGCAGAACTCTATTAGCCTTTGCCCTGCTTTATTCTGTTCTCCTAGGCCAAATTTGCCTGTTACTCCAGGTGTTTCTTGACTTCCTACTTTTACATTCCAGTCCCCTATAATGAAAAGGACATCTTTTTTGGGTGTTAGTTCTAGAAGGTCTTGTCAGTCTTCATAGAACTGTTCAATTTCAGCTTCTTCAGCATTACTGGTTGGGCATAGACTTGGATTACCTTGATATTGAATAGTTTGCCTTGGAAATGAATAGAGATCATTCTGTTGTTTTTGAGATTGCATCCAAGTACTGTATTTCGGACTCTCTTGTTGACTATGATGGCTACTCCATTTCTTTTAAGGGATTCCTGCCCAAAATAATGGTCATCTGAGTTAAATTCACCCATTCCAGTCCATCTTAGTTCACTGATTCGAAACCTGACCCAAAAATGTCGATGTTCACTCTTGCCATCTCCTGTTTGACCACTTCCAATTTGCCTTGATTCATGGGCCTAACATTCCAGGTTCCTGTGCAATATTGCTGTTTACAGCATCGAACCCTGCTTCCATCATGAGTCCCATTCACAACTGGGTGTTGTTTTGCTTTGGCTCCCTCCCTTCATTCTTTCTGGAGTTATTTCTCCACTGATCTCCAGTAGTGTATTGGGCACTTACCAACCTGGGGAGTTCATCTTTCAGTGTCCTATCTTTTTGCCTTTTCATACTGTTCATAGGGTTCTCAAGGCAAGAATACTGAGGTGGTTTGCCATTCCCTTTTCCAGTGGACATTCTGTCAGAACTCTCCACCATGACCCATCCATCTTGGGTGGCCCCATACGGCACGGCTTATTTTCATTGAGTTAGACAAAGCTGTGGTCTGTGTGATCAGATTGGCTAGTTGTCTGTGATTGTAGTTTCAGTCTGTCTGCCTCTGATCCCCTCTCTCAGTGCCTACCGTCTTACTTGGGTTTCACTTACCTTGAATGTAGGGTCTCTCTTCAAGGCTGCTCCAGCAAAGCACAGCCACTGCTCCTTACCTTGAATGCAGGGTAGCTCCTCTTGGCCACTGCCCCTGACCTCGGGCGTAGGGTAGCTCTCTTGTACCAATGGGTCATTTTATTTTTTCCTTGATACTCCACAGAATGTTAGCTTACTCATATGCTGATAAATGCCTAAAAACAGCTCTTTGGGGGAAAAAAAAGTATATATATCCCATGAATTATAGCCCACCAGGACTGTAGCCCATCAGGCTCCTCTGTCCATCAAGTTCTCCAAGCAAGAATACTGGAGTGGGTAGCCATTCCCTTCTCCAGGGGATCTTCCTGAGCCAGGGATTGAACCCAGGTTTCTGGCATTGCCAACAGATTATGTTATCATCTGAGCTACCAGGGAAGCCCTATAAAACCATAGCTTTATTATACATTTTAATAACAAGGATACAGTACATTATTATAAGTAATAATAAAATATAAAATACTCAATTTTAAGTTACATATGGCCAGTTGATTCTCATAGAATGCTTCTGTGGAAATAATTAAAGACCCAAAGATGACAATAAACAGAGGCTCTGTAATTAGAGCTTGCCCTATCAAGTCAGCTTTCACATGCACTTGGCAGAGATTCAATGGCATTCAATTTAGGGCAGTGGGAAAGCTTTACAGTTGGGGAAGAGGGGGGTGGGAGGTTTCGGATATGCTCTGATTGGAGGCTGTTGGGAAGAGGAGGCTAAGGAGAAGCTGTCATCTTACATGATGAGGTTGGGGAAGGGGGCATATTTTGTTCTCTCTGATTCATCCTCAGTTGGAAGGCAAGATGAAAAATAGCGAAACTCCAAGACATTGACCGAGTCCTGAGTGTCCTGGGGCAATTGGTGCAGAGCTTGTAGATCAGAGTTTTGTTGCTATGTATGATCTAGTCACTGCATTTGTATATTCAGTCATTCACTTTCATTGATTCGTGCTGAATTCTCATAGCTGTAGCCTGCCTATGGTTGTAACTGACAAATAAGTGCCATTACAGCATGAGTATTGGTTGGTATTTCCATTTTTGTTAGCAAGTGACAACAAAGATAAATGTATGTTGGAATTACATTTGTTCATCAATAATATGAGTGACTGCTGAGTGGAATAAACTGGATTTCAAACACTCAAATTTTTTGGTGCGACTCACAATATATTAAGTATAGACATGCCACACTTTTAAGGTTAATCTTTGTTAGTAACAAAATCTCCATAATGTTCCTAAGTCCAGCCAGACAGACAGTCAAGCAGTAAATGAAGCCCTGTGGCATTTGTCATCTTCTGTAGTATAATGCTAATCTCATGGCCAGTTTCAACGTACCAATGTGATGTTACTGAACACAAGTTTGAAAGGAATGTGTCGAACAACATTTTGTATTATTTTCACTCTAGAGAGAGAATGGACATTAGTAACCACAAATGTAATAAATAATTGGGAAAAATGAATTTTGAGAATTTATTATTTTAATACAATTTATTTTATTGCAAAATTGCATAGTTTAAAATAATGGCTCTGTTCGGCAACACATTTACAAAAGTTGTGAAATTTAACAGTTGCCAACAGATCTTTGATGTAAACACACACAGAGTTTATATCAATAAGCAAAATACTGCTGTAGTCTTCCTGTTTTTGAGAATCTCAGTGTGGATTTTTGTTCCATCTTGCACAGGGCCAGGCCTCATCTCTCACCTTTGAAAATCATTAAAACCCAAAGCCCTTGAATACCTGACTCCCAGCCCTAGGCCCACCCACTCCATCAGGCAGAGAAAGCCTCTTGCTCTTCTTTAGTTTTGCTTTGATTTGGCCCTTGGAGACTTCCCCTACTTTTTTTTTTTTTTTTCCCAACTTATTATGCATTTAAAACAGTGTTTTTAGAATCTCATCCAGTATGTCTAGGTGTTTTGTCATACAGAGGTTTTAAGATATCTGATTTAAGGATTTAAGAAATATTGCCAGGAATCTGGAAAGGCAGCTGTCTTATAATAGCACTCTGTAGAAATGACTCTGTAGAGGGAAGTGTTTCTGACCTTCAAGATTCATCTTTTCGAGATTTGATAATCACCAAGTTCAACTTGCTTCCTGCATATAAACTTCTTTGGTGATTTTTATCATCTTTGACCTTCAGGAAAGATGCTTTGATTGAGAAAATGAGGTCTAGTCATTTCTAGATGAGCAGACAGTGAAGGACATGCTGTCAGAGCAGATCTGCCACTTGGATGCCTGCCTTGCAGCTTGATGTGGGGTTCTTCAACATATAGACTGCAGGAGATGTTTAAAGGCAAGGCAGTGAAACATTCTTCCAAAGTTAAGACTGAAAGAAACAATCAATCCCTAAATTAAAACATTTACATAAATCTATGATAAAAAGTGATAAAGTAAAACAAACCATCTGTGGATAAAAATAGATTAATGGGGCTATTTCACTGACTGCTGAAATAGCCTCCTAATTATCAAAACACATTACAAAGAATAGAAAGCTTAACATAGAAAGCAATGAATGGCTGTTCTGAATGTAATTTTTAAAGTTATCAATGTGAACAACTAAAATGCAAAGAGCTGACTCATTAGAAAAGACCCTGATGCTGGGAAAGATTGAAGGCAAAAGAAAAGGGGCCAGCAGAGCATGAGATGGTTAGAGAGCATCACTGACTCAATGGACATGAATCTGAGCAAACTCAGGGAGACAGTGGAGGACAGAGGAGCTGGGTGTTGGGCAATCCACGGGGTCACAAAGAGCCAGAATGACTTAGTGACTGAACAACAAAAATAAAAATATAGACAACTGAATTGAGTGATGTCTGCTTTTCAGTAGTCACTGTAATGCATTGAAGTCTACATATACTGTAGACTACATACCCTTGAACACAGTCAGACACACATATGTGAATTAACACTGCTTAACATCAAGATTGGGTTGCACAGAGTCGGACACGACTGAAGCAACTTAGCAGCAGCAGCAGCAACAACATCAAGATTGAGTCCCTGGACAAAAGTGTGAGGTTTTCACTCTCTTTTCTATGTTTTACCACCACAAGTTTTCTCTTGTGGTGCTTGGCTCTGTGATGTTTGTGGATTGTGGAAAGTTTTCTGAAATTCTTTTGAGAACTCGGCTGGACCCAAAGGGGATCTCTTTCCTTGGTCAGAAAATGTAGTCTGAGTATGTAAAGCTCAGTGATAGAAGGGCAGATATTTCTGAGGCTATTCTTCACTTTTCAATTTTCCTTACTGTGTTTAAATGTAAGTAGCATACTTAATTTGACCACCCTCATTATTCAAGGGCATTATTATAGTCTGTGTTATAACTTTTAGGATTCTCTTCTGAGAAGAACAACATATTTCAAGTACATTTAAATTAAAAACAATAATGTCCATCATCAGTTACATAATTTTAATTGGTCCCGAATTGATTTCATCTTGGAGTGGTAGCAACAGACACTTCAACTCATTACCAAAATAAAAATTTAACTGTCAGGCACATATAAAAAGAGCTTCTGTTAATGCTATAGTCTTCCCATCATATTTTGTCTGATTTAAATACATATTCATGTGATATAAATTTCATTTTATGCAGCAATGACAACCAGTTGTGTCAGGCTAGATGGATTTGATTGATTTGCTTAACAAATGTTTTCTTTCAGAAGATCCAATTATTCTTCCAGGCCATCTTGGTGAATGTATGACTTGTTCAGTAGCTTGATTCCTGGCTGTGAATTCATTTAATCATGTTTCACTATAAATTCATGAACTATGGACAGTGGAATCCAAGCCATTTTTCCTTCAATTATTAATAGATATATCCAGTGTTGGGTGTGGATTTAAACTGTTGTTCCTGGTACCAAATATGTTTCATAGCCAAAGTATGATTTAATGCATAATTTATTTAAGGTTTTAGCAAAGATGCAGGAGGTGTGCTTTTCCAAATGCAAGCACTCTGAAAACACTGCTAGATAAACACGATACTTTAAGACGGAGTGTGTGAGGCAATAAATGTCATCCCCAACTCAGATAAACAATAAAATTATATTTATGTGATGATGGAGATTTTTTTTGTGGCATCCGTGCACCTTTAAAACACAGCCAGGATTATTGATGAATATGCCCTTTACCGTCGCCTTGGTTTGCTTGTTTTTTGTTTGCTTTGTAGAGATCTTTGACAGATAAAATTATTTTTCCATTAGTCCTCCTTCATTCCAATTTTTGTTTTAATTCCCATATGTTCTGATATTTCCAAAAGAGTGAGTTGAGATGTAAAACTTCTCTATGGAGATGACAAGCTTTCCTCCCTTCATTTTGAACTGACATTTGGTATTGACTGAATACTTATCTTTTACCCCAACTTTGGGAACCTTCTATACTGTTGTTCTGTGTTCTGTTTCGTTTTGTTTTGCTCCATATGCAAAGTCTGATCTTTGGCTCAAATTTAACAGATCCAACTTCATCTTTAATATTTTATTTCATTTCAAAATGTGCTTGTTTTTGTAGCCAATGAGAGATTTCAGTAATAGTCTGAGACACTTCCTGAGTGCCTATAACCTGCAATTTGGAAAATAGAACAATTTCCAGTTATTGACTTGTGTTCTGTTTTGCCTGATACAGGCAATGACATTTTTTCTTGGAAACGTCAATAGATTTTTGCATAGGTGTGTGCACACATTTATATGTGAGTGTGTATGAATATCTAATTATGGTTGAATGCCTAATAAGAATGAAGTGAAAAGACCCTAATATTTTACTGACATAAAATCTGAGCTTTTCAAGAATCCTCAAATTCACAAAAAATGTATGTATGATATGTGAGTAGTGGTCAACAAAGTGGAAGTGAGAAGGATGTAGTCAACATTAACCAGACTCAGTCATTACTCAAGTGATACCTTACACCAACCTTATAGCTTGGTGAGTTTGAATTGGGTTCCATGAAATAAAAATGTCTAAGAAAGTCTAATAGAGTTTACCAAGTGTTAGAGAGAAGAAGAAATGAAGAGTGAGTGTTTACTGAGTACAGAGTTTCTGTTAGGGATGAGGAGATTTTCTGGAAATGGATAGCTGTGATGGTGGTATAACATTGTGAATGTACTTATTGTCACTAAATTCTACATTTTAAAATAGTTAAAATGATAAATTTTGTGTTGTGTGTATTTTACCACAATAAAAAAATTAAGTAAATAGCTAACTAAAAATTAAAGTGTCTAAATGGCATAAAAATCAAGGAACAACAGATAGGAAATACTGCAATTGTTTGATCCCTAAATGCCAAGAATCTGCCATATTAGCTAGTGATATTTGTATATAAGCTTCAGGAAACAGCATACCTCTTACTCTTATTACCCTTTTGTAATAAATATGCAAGGTAAAAGCTAACAATATACTATTTTCTCACCCCTGTGATACCTAGAGCTGTAAACCATGCCTTTTTAAGCATTCTGCAGATAACCGTGCCTAGCACATTAAGATGAGTAGACCTCAAAGTTACTAATGATGATGATATTAATTATGACAAATTTGTGCTGATTTCATTTGTCCTTCAGTTCAGTTCAGTTCAGTTCAGTCGCTCAGTCGTGTCTGACTCTTTGCGACCCCATGAATAGCGGCATGCCAGGCCTCCCTGTCCATCACCAACTCCCGGAGTTCACTCAAACTCACGTCCATCGACTCAGTGATGCCATCCAGCCATCTCATCCTCTGTTGTCCCCTTCTCCTCCTGCCCCCAATCCCTCCCAGCATCAGAGTCTTTTCCAATGAGTCAACTCTTCACATGAGGTGGCCAAAGTACTGGAGCTTCAGCTTAAGCATCATTACCTCCAAAGAACACCCAGGGCTGATCTCCTTCAGAATGGATTGGTTGAATCTCCTTGCAGTTCAAGGGACTCTCAAGAGTCTTCTCCAACACCACAGTTCAAAAGCATCAATTCTTTGGCGCTCAGCCTTCTTCACAGTCCAACTCTCACATCCATACATAACCACAGGAAAAACCATTGCCTTGACTAGACGAACCTTTGTTGGCAAAGTAATGTCTCTGCTTTTGAATATGCTATCTAGATTGGTTATAACTTTCCTTCCAAGGAGTAAGCGTCTTTTAATTTCATGGCTGCAGTCACCATCTGCAGTGATTTTGGAGCCCAAAAAAATAAAGTCTGACACTGTTTCCATTGTTTCCCCATCTATTTTCCATGAAGTGATGGGACCGGATGCCATGATCTTCGTTTTCTGAATGTTGAGCTTTAAGCCATCTTTTTCACTCTCCTCTTTCACTTTCATCAAGAGGCTTTTGAGTTCCTCTTCACTTTCTGCCATAAGGGTGGTGTCATCTGCATATCTGAGGTTATTGATATTTCTCCCGGCAATCTTGATTCCAGTTTGTGCTTCTTCCAGCCTAGCATTTCTCATGATGTACTCTGCATATAAGTTCAATAAGCAGGGTGACAATATACAGCCTTGACGAACTCCTTTTCCTATTTGGAACCAATCTGTTGTCCATGTCCAGTTCTAACTGTTGCTTCCTGATGTGCATACAAATTTCTCAAGAGGCAGATCAGGTGGTCTGGTATTCCCATCTCTTGAAGAATTTTCCACAGTTTCTTGTGATGCACACAGTCAAAGGCTTTGGCATAGTCAATAAAGCAGAAATAGATGTTTTTCTGGAACTCTCTTGCTTTTTCCATGATCCAGCGGATGTTGGCAATTTGATCTCTGGTTCCTCTGCCTTTTCTAAAACCAGCTTGAACATCAGGAAGTTCGCGGTTCGCATATTGCTGAAGCCTGGCGTGGAGAATTTTGAGCATTACTTTACTAGCGTGTGAGATGAGTGCAATTGTGCGGTAGTTTGAGCATTCTTTGGCATTGCCTTTCTTTGGGCTTGGAATGAACTGGTCACAGTTGCTTACTCTGATGCCTTGTCTTCTGGTATTTTACCTGACCAAGTGATTAAGTGATGATGGCAGAGGGCCACTCTGTATTTGCTTGGATTCATCTATAAGAATCCACATTTTCATGATTCTGGCTTTTTCATGGATCCATCTGTGACTTTCTCTTTTACTTGACAGAGTTAGTAGTGCATCCAGAATGTATTCTGAAGCCAGGGCAGTTTTTATTGTCAAAGCTCATAGGAATCAGACATTCATAGAGGAGAAATCTCAAGTTCTCAAAACTAATTTTTGCCCTCTGAGGTTACTGGGGAGAGTTATACATCATTCTCTTCTACCCTGGCAGACAGGACCCTTCCTCTTGAGAAAAACTTGACTGACTCCATGGTCTTAGGGAGCAAAGCATGAGTTTGGACCAAGCAATCTTATTCTTTAAATCAGTAACAGAAAATTGTATACATGAGATTTTATCTTGTTTTTGCACCCAAGGCAAGTTCAAGTAACACTGCAAACATGATGCGTATGTTTTGGGAAAATTACTTAGGCAGAAAGAGTAGGTATACTATTTCATGCCTCCCATTCCTAACAGCCTTTTATTTTCTTGAAGAATTCTTTTCATCCTCCACAAAAGGTGAACTGTAACTTCCTGTTTGATACCTTCTCCAACCTTTCCAAGTATGATTATTGTTAGTTTACCAAGATTAATTATTTGTACTTGATTTTAGGTCTGTTATTCCCTTTACTCTTTGGAGCCAGTTAGGGCCAAGTCTGTGTCATAACTCATTTTCCCACCATTTTCCTAAAGTATGGGCAACATCATTTTCTTACTTTTTTTGACCAGGAAGTCTGTTTGTTTTAATGAATGAATCATGAATATAGATGAAAGATACCCAGCCTTATATATTTTATTTATTCTTCAGTTTCTATTTTGCTCATATCTGATAATGGCTTTGGAGTCATATAGGGGTTCAATTTTAATTTCTATTTCTTAGAAGCAGTGCTACCCTGGATCAATTATACAGCCCCTCCAAGCCTCATTTTCTTTATCTATATGGTAAAAATAGCAATGTCAGAGGCTCATGGTAAATCCCTGGTGGCTCAGACAGTAAAGAATCTCTCTACAGCGCAGGAGACCCAGGTTCAATCTGTGAGCTGGGAAGATCCCCTGAAAAAGAGAATGGCCACTCGCTCCAGTATTCTTGCCTGGAGTACTCCATGGACAGAGGAGCCTGGTGGACTATAGTCCATGGAGTTGCAAAGAGACATGACTTAAGGACTAACACTTTCGCTTTCACAGAGGCTCACAGTGAAGACAGGATAAAGGAAGTCAAGTGATTACTATTAGTCAGCAAACTTTTGAAAAGTGTCCATAGCAACAAAAATAGGCATAAACAACATCTTGAAATTTTCTTAAAAGACAATAGTCAGGAAAGAAATCAATAGCCAACAAAGGTCACTGGAGCTAATTAGAAGCAAGGGATAAAATGATGGACATATTTCATCAGAAATCTTCAACCTGAAATAAATGGGTTGTGTTTTGGATGATTGCTTCTGAGTCATTTGCCTTAGAGCTGAGAAATACATTTTTCCATAGAAATAACATGCTAGTCGATAACTCAGTTTTTGAATAGCCAACAGAGTGTTGGTTCCTGGGAATGTGGAGTAATAAAGAATAGTCCATTTCAGTTATCACATCTACATTTTCCTATAGGGTAGTGCATTCTGTGTTCATAAATCAAGCTTCCAGGAATACATGAGACACTCATACAGTAGCAGAGTCACTGGTTGAAACATATGGGAGAAGGCAGAGAAGTTTAGCTGTTGAGCAGACCCAGAAAATAGAACTTACTGGAATCAGGTAATAAGATTAAAATTGTTTAAAATGGGCCTTTATGTCCATTTCCAAGATGACGATCAAAAGCAACCAAGAATCTTATGATGGAATACTTATGAAATCTATTAGATGGGGAAGAACTGCAAGACCATTATTATTAAATAGAACTAAATTAAAATCCTGCTGGCCATGTATGACTTTGGAATTGGGGAAACTGAACAGAACCTCTTGAGCTTCAATTTCCTCACATGCCAAATGAGAACATTAATATTTGACACAGTTGAGAGAAGGATTATAAGATGTCATTTATTTTGATTTATTCGGAATATCTTTCTTGTATCATTTGTCTTTCATTTTGGACCTTTGTCTTTCGCTCACATCTATGTACCAAAAATCATAAATTTGATTGTCACTGAAACTGTTCTATGACAAACATCTCCATTATTTAAGGTTTTTCTTTCTACAGAATTCTCAAACTTTCCATGGTTTTGCTAAGCCAACTACTTCTTTGTAATGTTATGACGCCCACCCTGCGATGTCAGGTTTCCATTCATTGTGTCGCCCCGACTCTGAACCAAGTCTTCCCTGTGATTTCCTACTTACTGTGATTTTTGCTCCAATGCTTCACCTTTGTTTTCTTCTATCTTCTCCATTAAACCCACTTATCACTGTGATTTTTCTACTTCTGTTGAGTGTTCTCTCTTGAAGATTTTATTTAGCTGGTAACTTTTCCTTTGAATATTCTCTTTCCCCTTCTGATCCTTCATATCCGGGTCTTTATCTCCTGAATGTTTGCTTCCGTCTTTCCTTCTCAGCCTAGGACTTTCAGTCCAACTCTAGTGGAATATTTATTAAATTCTTGTGTTTTTCTCATTATTTTCTTAGCTCTTTGCATCTTTTCTTTCTTGAGTGGATCTGCCTCACCTTAAATATGTTCTCTCTTTCTCCCTTTACTAAAATAGTTCTGTCCCCTATTTGTTCCTCCACAACCTGTTTTTTTTTTTTTTCAAATTTGCTTTTTTCTCATGATACCTTTCTTACATTTTAAATCCACCCATTTATTTTTTCTAGTTTTATTTTGAATTGCTATGCAACATTCTAAATTCATCTTGACAGATGTGTATATATATATATCTTTTTTTTTTATTCTGTCTCTTCAGACTGGCTTTGTTTTTCTGGCTCCTTTTTTCTTAGAATGTGTTTCTGGAAAGTTTTCACTAATATATTAAGTCATAGAATTGTAGAGGTGGAAGGAATCATAAATACCACTTAGTCAGACTTTGTGTATTACCAATAAGAAAAATGACTGGAAAACATCTCCCAAAAGTTCAGCTCCTAATTGTCACCTCCTTCCTCAGAAACTTTAGGTGGAGTCTCACTGTGTGTTGATATTGTCAATTTCTACCTGTCTGTATTTCTGCCATTTTTTCTATTAATAAATGGACTGATACAGTGCATATGCTTTTTAAATTTTTTAAATTTTTGATAAAATCCACATAACATTAAAATAATTGTTTTAACCATCTTAAAAGATTCAATTCAGTGGCATTTAGTACATGCATGATATCCTGCAACCATCAAACTTACCATGCTTTTTAGGTAACTAGCAAAGAGTTTACACTTTTCCAGTTAACTAGTTCCAGACCATTTTTTATCAACCAAAAGGAAACTCCTTACCCGTTGAGGAGTCCCTCTCTAGCTCTCCTTTACCCTCAGCCTCTGGCAACCACCAGCTTGCCTTCTGCCTTTAAGAGTTTACCTATTCTGGGTAGTTCACATAAATGGAATCACAGAATGTGGCCTTTTGTGTCGTTTCTGTCGGCATATACGGCTCTATAGCACACATACATGCATATCCATACATATGTATAATAAGCATTTTCCCTTATAGGGCTTTTTTTCTATTCCAAAATTTTGCACATTTTCTTTTTCCTGGTAGTAGCATTGTGTCCTTTTTCCTACAACTGAAACATCTTTTCTGATGTCAGCCTTAACTCATGAAGCACACAGATGAAGCGGGTCTTAGACTGTCCTGGGTAACAGTTGTACATCTGTCACAGGCCTGCAGAGGAAGCTCCCAGGGGACACTCGGTCTTGCTTGACAAAGTTCCTTCACTCATCCTCTATGTCCTCCAGTCTCTAAAATAAATCCAAGAGGTAGACTGATAGGAAGCTTCCAAAAAGTCTTCAGTTCACGTATACACTAGTGATACTATGCATAAAGTAGATAACTGATGAGATGATGGGCTTCCCAGGTGGCACAGTGGCGAAGAAGCCTCCTGCCAGTGCAGGAGGTGTGAGAGATGCAGGTTCAACCCCTGGATCTGGAAGATCCCCTGGAGAAGGAAATGGCAACCTACTGCAGTATTGGTACCTGGGAAATCCCATGGACAGAGGAGCCTGACAGGCTGCAGTCCATGAGGTCAAAAGGAGTCAGGAAAGCTGAGTGACTGAGCACTCACACACACCAAGAGAACATATTGGATAGCACAGGGAACTCTACTTAATGCACTGTGGTGACCTGAATGGGAAGGAAGTCCAAAAGGGAGCGGACATACGTACATGTACAGCCGATTCATTTTCCTGTGTAGTAGAAATTCACGCAACATTGTAAAGCAACTACACTCCAATGAAAATTAATTGTAAAAACACGATGCTTAAGTTGAGGAAGTTCCCTTCTACTCCTAGTTTTTTTTAGTGTATTTTTTTTCCTTATCATGAAAACCTGTTGACCTTTTTAAATGTTACTTCTGTGTCCATTGAGAACTTAGTATTTTTTTTGTCCTTTATTCTATCAATATGGTGCAATGCATTCATTGATCACCAAATGTTAAACTCACCTTGCACTTCTGGGATGGATCCCACTTGATCATGGTGTATAATTCTTTTTAGTTGCAGAATTCAACTTTCTGTTCTTTTGCAGAGAATTCTGTATCTGTGATCATAAAAGACTGCTCTGTTAAAAACAAAACCAAAACAAACGAACAAAAAAAGACTCTTCAACTCTTCACTTGCTTCAGACCTTGTAACTCCAAATATATCCAAAGGCCGCCTATCTCTTTCAAAATCCACCATCTCTGGTGTAGTTGAGAATAAGGAAACTTGTCACACTTACACTCTTTTGAGTTGTTCCCGTGGCAATCAGTTGTTCCTTCCCTCCAGCAGTGACCTCTGCTTACATTTTGCAAATCTCAGTCCAAGAGTTCTGTATTATTGCCCTTCTTCACAGAATGCTGGGCCCCTTGTATGCACTGACCAAGGAAGAAGTGTTGGCTAGTTATTCTACTTTATTGTCCCCAACCCCGTCTCTGTCTCTTTACTCTTTATTATCTATTATCTTCAACAGCATAACTTATCTTCCTGCCCCTTTGAGGCATAGAAGAAAGTTGGTTATTTGGTGGTTAACTCTTACATGAAACACACACACACACACACACATTCCTACCTGCAAAATACAAATGTTAATTATCAGTAATACTATGCTGTAATCTTCTAACTTGACATGAAGGAAGCAATTTTTTCCCCAAAATGCAATATAAATTACTTACACCACTATCTTCAAAGACAATAGGGTTCAGTATTCATTATTATGTAAACTGCTGTCAATCACACACACTCATTAACAAACAACAGAATTTACCTTCTGCCATGGAGGCTGTGCCCAAGAGCCCACCTACATGTAAAACAGAATCATCTACTCATTGATGACAATGCAAGCACCTGGTAGAAGGTTTAGAATTACTGCTTTTCTGTCCCTTACCACAAAATCGTATTTCTAGGCAACACCTCACTGCTATTTTTTTTCCCCAGAGCAGCTGGTTATTTGAGCATCTCTCATACAAATAAGGCGGCTGTTGAGGGGGGAACGTTGCGGTTGGAAGCAGGTTGTTTTTCCAGTTTCATGTTCTTTAGATTCATCCCATTTTAATTAATAATCAGAATCATCACAATAAAAAAATCACAATATTATTTCTGTCTTGGTGACTGTTGAACTCTTGAGAGGCAGCCTTTATCTAGACAGAATAAACCTTAGCTAGGTGGCTCAGAGGTTAAAGCGTCTCTGCCTGCAATGCGGGAGACCTGGGTTCGATCCCTGGGTCAGGAAGATCCCCTAGAGAAGGAAATGGCAACCCACTCCAGTATTCTTGCCTGGAGAATCCCATAGACGGAGGAGCCTGGTGGGCTACAGCCTATGGGGTCGCAAAGAGTTGGACACGACTGAGCGACTTCACTTACTTACTTAGAATTTAACAAATACCTCTTGATAATAACTGCTTTAATATTCTTACCTTCTGTCCTCTTTTTTTCCACCTTTATCTTGAAAGTCCAGAGAAGGCAATGGCAACACACTCCAGTACTCTTGCCTGGAAACTCCCATGGACGGAGGAGCCTAGTAGGCTGCAGTCCATGGGGTCCCGAAGAGTTGGACACGACTGAGCAACTTCACTTTCACTTTTCACTTTCATGCATTGGAGAAGGAAATGGCAACCCACTCCAGTGTTCTTGCCTGGAGAATCCCAGGGATGGGGGAGCCTGGAGGGCTGCTGTCTATGGGGTCGCACAGAGTCAGACACGACTGAAGCACCTTAGCAGCATCTTGAAAGTCAGAACTAATTAACCGATTTTTTGTTTCCACCCTTTTCTTCTCCATAGTTCTGTCTTCCCTTCCTCTATCTACCCAGTGAATTTTTCAGTTTTTTGGCTGTCTCATTTCTTGTTCAGTCAACTACAGCTTGCAACTGTGACTCACTCACCCTGTCTTATCCTGGATGGTTGAGAGAGATGGAAACCATCTTGATAGAGCATCCTGATATATTGCCCTGTAGTCCTTCATTTCCTCTGGGCCTCCTTTCATTGTCCACCTCCCCTCCTGGTTGATGTATTTGAACTTTTGCAACCCCTACCCATCTCTCCCTTTCTCTCCCTTGATAGTGATCATGGTAGCTTCCTCCAGGCCTGCAGCAACACACTCATCAGACCCTTGTGACAATTCTCCAAGAAAGCTGAGGACCTATAAATTTCACCTTTCATCCAATGAATTACCTATTAAAAAGATGGGGGTCAAGGCTTGCCTGCTGGCTCAGTGGTGAAGAATCTACTTACCAATGCAGGAGACAGGGGTCGATCCTAGGTCTGGGAAGATCTCACATGCTGAGCAACAATTAAGCCTCAGGCTCCACAACTACTGAGTCTGCGCTAGAGCCCAGGAAGCGCAACTACTGAAACCCACTCACCCTAGAGCCTGTGCTCCACAAGAGAGAAGCGCCGACTCGCTGCAACTAGGGAAAAGCCTGCAAAGCAACAAAGACCCAGCACTGTCAAAAATAAATAAAACAAAATTCTAAAACATAAATAAACAAGAATAAAAAAGATGGTTCTCTGGCATCCAACTATGATTCTTTACTCCCCTTGTTACTGCCAAAATCTTGATGTTAGTCTTGTCAATGTTAAAACTAGTCAACTTCAGACTGTTTTCCTTGAGAGATCCATATTAAACCAAAATGATGAGTGCTTATTTCTCTAGGCCACAAGTCAAGAAGGATTTTCTCCAAAACAGAATTGTCGAACATTGGAGGATTTTATGTGAAAGCACACCCTGCTGTATCCATTTCTGTCCCAGTCCTAGATTGGGATGACATCATCAATTCATCAAGCAACAAGTATTTGTTCAGCACATACGCTGCACTAAACAGAATTAAAGCCAAAAGAGCCACATTTTTCAAGATGTAAAGGGCAAGAATATATCTGGGTCCAACCAGACATATTTGTTTTCAGCAGATGGATAGTCACCCTCTTCTGTTCATCTGCATTTCATTGACTTCCTTTCCATATTTGTGTTCTGCAGCCACAGCTGCCTTTGGAAATCTTCCCTGTTTGCAAATGGTTAGAAAGACTCCTTCTGCCATCTCATTCTTTTCAAGGTGATTCGTCTAGAGCCTAGTTAAACCACCTGTATGCAGCTTATTTTTAAAAACCATATTGCATATTATTGTATTTTTCTTCCTAGAAGTTTATATTAATATGGTATCCCAAAGTTGTCCCATGATCTAAACCCATTTTTAGGCCATCTGTGAGGAACAAGGTGTCTAAGTCTGTAACCTTGAAACTCTGATTGGGACTTGAACCTGTGTGTGTGTGTGTGTTTTAAGCTTATGTGTTTATTCACTTATGGCTGCACTGACTCTCAGTTGCTGCCTGGGGGCTTTTTCTAATTGCAGTGAGTGGAGGTTACTCTCTAGTTTTGTACGTGGCTTCTCTTGTTGCAGAGCCTGGGCTGTAGGGTGCATGGGCTTTGGTAATGTGGCACACAGGCTCAGTTGCCCTGTAGCATGTGGGATCTTCCTGGACCAGAGATCTAACCCAGGTCGTCCACACTGGCAGGTGGATTCTCAATCACTGTACCACCAGGAAAGTCCAAACCAATGGTCTTATAATTGAGATCATACACTTGGTTCAGGACTTAATGAAGCTCAAATTCTTAATGTCTCATGGCAGGAAGAATTCAGTAAGGGAAAAAGTGATAAGTAAGAAGTGGATTTATTTAGAGAACACACTGCACAGATAGTGTGGGACATCTCAGAAGACAGAGACCCTGACATATGGCATAATTAGCTTTTATGGGTTGGATAATTTCATAGGCTAATGAGTGGGAGGAGTATTCCAGCAGTTTTGGGCATGGGGTGGGGATTTTTAGGAACTGGGACACTGCCAACATTTTGACCTTTATGATTGGTCTTGGAGCTGTCATTGCACCTGTGGGTATGTCATTTAGTTTATTGATGTGTTACTGAGCATTTACTGAGGTTCAGAGTCTCATGAAGTCAACTCTTTCACCATCTTGGACCTATTTGGTTCTAATTAGTTATGTCTTGTCCTGAGGCTATGCCACTCTTTTAGAGGTTGTGCCCTGCCACCTTCCCTTCTGTTTCAGATCCTCCTGGCAACAGGAAAGAATTATGTATTCTCAATGCTGTCACAGGTATGGCCTGTATGTAGGTCAAGAAGCAACAGTTAGGACTGGACACGGAACAACAAACTAGTTCCAAATTAAGAAACGAGTACAATAAGGCTCTATATTGTCACCCTGCTTATTTAACTTCTATGCAGAGTACATCATGCGAAATGCCAGGCTGGATGAAGCACAAGCTGGAATCAAGATTGTGGCAGAAATATCATTAACCTCAGATATACAGATGACACCACCCTTATGGCAGAAAGTAAAGAGGAACTAAAGAGCCTCTTGATGAAAATGAAAGAGGAGAGTGAAAAAGTTGGCTTAAAACTCAACATTCAAAAAACTAAGATCATGGCATCCGGTCCAATCACTTCATGGCAAATAGATGGGGAAACAATGGAAACAGTGAGAAACTTTATTTTTTGTGGCTCCAAAATCACTGCAGATGGTGAGTGCAGCCATGAAATGAAAACACGTTTGCTCCTTGGAAGAAAAGCTATGATCAACCTAGACAGCATATTAAAAATCTGAGGCATTACTTTGCCAACAAAGGTCTATCTAGTCAAAGCTATGGTTTTTCCAGTAGTCATGTATGGATGTGAGAGTTGGACCAAAAAGAAAGCTAAGCACTAAAGAATTGATGCTTTTGAGATGTGGTGCTAGAGAAGACTCTTGAGAGTCCCTTGGACTGCAAAGAGATCCAACCAGTCAATCCTAAAGGAAATTAATTCTGAATGTTCATTGGAAGGACTGACGCTGAAGTTGAAGCTCCAATACTTTGGCCATCTGATACGAAGTACTGACTCTTTGGAAAAGCCCCTTAAACTGGGAAAGATTGAAGGCAGGAGGAGAAGGGATGACATAGGATAAGATGGTTGAATGGCATCACTGCCTCAATGGACATGAGTTTTAGCAAGCTCCAGGAGTTGGTGATGGACAGGGAAGCCTGGAATGCTGCAGTCCATGGGGTCACGAAGAGTCAGACATGACTGAGTGACTGAAATGAACTGAAGAATACTAGAGTGGGTTGCCATTTCCTTCTCCAAGGGATCTTCCCAACCCAGGGATCTCCTGCATTTAAGATCCCATGTCTCCTGCATCTCCTGCATTGCAGGCAGACTACCACTGAGCCTTCGACCCTTTTAGGCTATGCTAATCCACCTTGGTTAAGTATATGGACTAGCCAGACTGAATTGGGTATATGGACTAGATCTCAGAGGTCAACCAGGTAGGCACTGCAAGACAGGCACTCTTCTAAGTGTTTTACAGGTATTAATCCATTTAATCCTTGCAATAGCCTTAGGATCAGGATATATATATATATATATTGTTTCCCCTCATTTTAGAAATGAGGAGATGGAAGCATAATAAGTTTAAATAAATTGCCTAAGATCACACAACTAGTAAGTGTCAGAACTAGGGTTTTTACCCAGACAATTCAACTCCCTCTCTGCCTCTAGAAAGCCTCGTGAATTATAGAGATTTTTTTTTTTTTTTTTTTTTTTAGCTTGCTTATCTTATCTAAGGAAAGCTAAGGACTGTAAGTAATCTCCTACATCCTCAGACATGTTACCCTGGAGACTTCAAGCCTGTCTGGGAGTGAGTGAAAGGGTAGGAAAAGTAAATCTCTGATCTCTTTGCCTTCAGCATGATCCCCTCCCTGCTGGTATTTTCTCGAGCTATAGAAAGTGGGCTTTGTTCTCTTAGGGGGTCTTGTGACTCTTATTTTATCAGAAAACAGGGATTTTAATATGGGGCATAATCACAGATGAAATACATACCTCCCCAAATTGCAAATCAGCCCTTGAAGGACTTGGGCAAGTTTCTCCAAAATGAGATTGACATCCAGGCCACAACACACTCCAGGCAGGTGTCTCAGTAGGCAGTGGTGGGTTTTGTAATTGTAGGTCGCCTCTGTACTCTTCCAAATGCACTCTGATTGGTAGCAGTCAGGGTCATCCTATGACTTGCGACATGGTCCTCTGCACAAATGTGCAGGCAATGGAAGAGGCATAGCAGAAGGGAGTAACTGGAAGATGGGGATCAGAGGCAGGGAGACTGTTGAAAAAATATGAGCCAGGACCCCTTGGTCTATGAAGTGCTTGTCTTCCATCACTCCAAAAGAGAGCATCTCTATGTTTCTAGAAATACTGGTACACTTCACAGATTGGAACCCAAGTCTTTTCCTACCCCATTTGATTTTCTTCTGTGGCCTTAGAGTTCTCAGTCTCTGTGATGCCAGCGCCATGACTGTACTAATGTAAATTACCTGACATCATGCAGAATAACCAGCTCACTGCTGGAATGTTTTATCCAACTGCCTGGTTGTTTTGGCATCCTGCTGAGTGTTATAAGTACCATTTAAAACACATTACTTACATCTGAATTTTAAGAGGAAATCTTAAAATCTAAAGTGAAAAATTGTATGTAATCTCTTTGGTCCAAACTGGCAGGCCAGGCAATTAAAATAAAACCTATAATACAATCCTGCTGGTGGAATAATTAATCTCTAAACTTAATTCACCATCGCTTTAACCTTAGCCAGGTGTTTAGGAAATAAGTAGTGAGAAGAGGTGACCAAGACAAAATCTGGCTTTACATGAAAAGCTGAGGTCCCCCCCTCTCTCTTTTTATATGCAAGTCAGAGCCTTCAGTTTAATCTTTCAAAGTTGGAACTTCCAGAAGAAAAAAGGATTCATTATTTATTAAGTTATGTTGCTGACATAACAGAGAAACAGTCAATAGCTTTTGGAATGCACAGACCATCACAATTCTTTGGAGTGATGAAGAGAAATATTAACATGTCCTGATTTTGCCAACATGTACCAGACATTGTCTGCCATTTTGTGAACAGTTCAAAAGTAGAGGAGATGATTGATGAACATCTGCTTCAACTTCACGGGAGACTTGAAGGCTTAGTTTGATTAGAATACAGCTAACTTCATAAGTTCTGAGCTGTTTTAAACTGAAATTTTACCTTTAAACAATGCATTTAAGTAGCAGAGGTTTTAGACAATTGCCCACACATGTTTGCACAATTAACAATTCTGCTAAAATGTTTAAGCTGTGCTATTGTGCTTCACTTGAGGGTGGAATCTCTCATTAGATCACCTATCTTGAACCTAATATTCACAGCAGGTGAAGTTGATTGTTGTTTATTGAGGCCCTATTTATACATGCAGCTGTTTACCAAGCACATGATATAAATTATTTCTAATCTTCTAAACAGCCCAGTTGAGGGACTTCCTCATTGGTCCAGGGAAGCTGACGCTATGCTTTCCAATGCAAGGGGTATGGGTTCGATACCTGGTTGGGAGCTACTGTGAAAAAAAATAAAACATAAGAAACAGAAGCAGTTTTGTAACAAATTCAATAAAAGCTTTAAAAAGATGGTCCACATTAAAAAAAAAAAAAAGAATCTTAAAAAAAACCCAGCCCATTTGGGTCAATATTATTATCTTCATTTTCATTTTACAAACGAAAACAAGTATTCAGAGACCTTAGGATAAAAGGGCTGGTGTGTATTTGAACACCATTGCTTTCTTTATAAAATGAATTCTATTCCTATAGGTTTGCAAACCACATGATAATAAATTCGACTTCATTGAGAGTAACAGCAGGGCTGAGAATCAAGCTTCAGTTAAGTTCAATTAAGTCTATGGCATATTTCATCTTAAATAAGTAAGAGCACTCTTTGACCTTCAAGCATTTAACATGGTTTTCTTGTCCAAACTAATTCTTTACAAGGATGATCTGGTATCAATAAAAGGATGGAAAGGGTGGAATTTACCCCAGGTCACAAAATTCTCTAACAATGTTTGACAAAAAGGAATTTTCTCTCTCTAAGTTGGATTAGCTGCTTATTCTGTATCCCTGTTGCTTACTCCAGGGCTTCCTACATTGTAGATGATTCATAAATATTTGCTGAAAGACTGAATGCACAAATGAGTAAGTACATAAAGGAATGAACACATAAATCAGCACATTACCTACATGTGTGTTTATTATTCTTAAAGGTTTTTTATTTGATGACATGGATTCACATGCCCTTGGAAATTTGAATCCAGATGGTGAAAACCTGGAATAACAAGTTAGTCTATTATACAGATTCTGTTTCTGTCACTCCAAGAAGTACTGTAAAGTGATTTCAATGTATTATAAATTAAACATGATCTCTTCTTTGCTCTTTGGACAGAAAATGACTAGAAGGTGAAAGTATGTGGACACACACAGTGGTGTTTGTCAAACCTTTGTTGGATTAAATGGAACATTTCACAGCAATGGCAGTAGCTACTTGTAATCAAGCTCTCAAGTACCTGTGACAATTGTTCTGATTAGCTTATCTCATTATTAATTAAGGTTTCTTAAAGTACAATCCAGGACTTCCCTGGTGGCTCAGACAGTAAAGTGTCTGTCTACAATGTGGGAGACCCGGGTTCGAGCCCTGGGTTGGGAAGATCCCCTGGAGAAGGAAATGACAATCCACTCCAGTACTATTGCCTGGAAAATCCCATGGACAGAGGAGCCTGGTAGGCTAGTCTATGGGGTCCCAAAGAGTTGGACACGACTGAGCGACTTCACTTACACTTGCTTTTTTTTTTTTTTCACTTACACTTTCAAAGTAAAATCCATCAAGTTGCGTTCATGATATCTCATATCTGGAATTTGATGGCATCATGCACTTTTTTTTTCATATTAATTATACCTGTCTCCCAGATTTTGCATCATTTTGTTTTTGTATTGAGTTCTTTAAAGTCTTTCCGTTAAGATGGTATAGAAAACTCTGAAAGAGCTTTTTGGCCAACCCAATAGATTCTTTCCTTTCTACTTTCATATTACTTTTATGATTGAGTAGTTGCTGATTTTTATTAGAGATTTGTCCCCAGTCCTCTAGATTTTTCAAGATCACTACAAACATTATTGTATTGGTAAAATTATGAGCCGTGGAGAAAAGCTTTTATAAAATTGTTTTAGTGGTTCTGGTGAACTTATGTATTCTTTCTGCAATGACCTCACATATTCTAGCTTCTGAATAAAAGCTGCAAATCAACACTTTTATCTATTTATGAGTCTCGAATAAAATATCAATGGACGTTTTCAATAGTTTAGTGTCCGATGGGAAAATTTTGTAAACACCAGGTGGGAAGGACACTGGCGATGTAAATATCTTCTGCATTTTCAAATCTCAGTTGTTCTCAAGAGAGGACGCTTAAGTACACATCATCTATAGTCTTACAGATGTTGTCTATGCGTACCACTTTAATTGCAGCTTTCTAATATCTGTACTGTTAATAACAGTTCAGAGAAGATTCGAAGTGCTTTTGATTTGAATAAATGGTCATTTGAAAAATCGCTGTGCTAAATGATGTATGTTTATCTTTGGATCATCTCCCTTAAACAGATGGTATCTGTGGAATTGTTGTGACACTTCATTGTTTCTGGTGGTTGATGACTCATTGTAGGGAAATCCCAGTGTACACAATACGTGAAAATAAGACTGTTTGGCGTTCTTTGCTACGGCTAATTGTCAAACAGTATTTCAACAGATGTGACAATTTTACCAAGATGCTGTCAAAATAAGAGCAACCCACTGACAAATCCAATCTGGCTCATGTTCAGCACTATGGTATCATTCGGGTTTGTTTCCAGTATCAGGAGACTTTGTATTAATGTCATCTCTGATAACTTGATCATTTCAGATGGCACATTGTCAATTTTTTCGTCCTTCTGGATGGCTCACTTTGCAGTCACATGTAACACTTCCAGGTTTTTTTCCTTTCAACCTCCCCCAACCCACATAATTACCAAAGGAACAGTGTTTGTAACTGACCTTTTTAGACCTGTTTGGAAATAAAATGAGATCATTCCCCCTTTGGAGGTCATGGGGAAAGATGATCCATTACAGAGGAATTCACTGTGTCTTCAGGAATTTCAAGTTTAGCTGTGAATCTGTTAGACGGATATAACTGTGCATAGTTAAAAAGGTAACTCCCATAACATTCAGAGTCACTGTATCCTTGACCAACATGGAAGGGCTAGCCCTGAGAAAATGAGGTCAGCACACAGTGGTATCATGCATCATTTTGTGTGTCAAAAAACACCCATAAAAGTAGTCTATTATCATCAATGACAACTGGACAAGCACTGATGTTAAAATACTGGGTTCTCACTACAGTGAACTGACATGGCAGATACTCAGACCCACTCACAACAGCCCAGCGCAAAAGCCTTGTGGTGTGTCATCCTCTCCAAGGGCTAATCAGAAACAGAGATGAAAGAAAGGAAGTGATAACAATTGTGCAAAGTAAATCCTATTTTAAAGGGGGTAATGAGGCTCAGGTGTTATTTTGTTTTCACAGCAGTGAAACAACTGCTGTTGTGAACGGTAAAATACCTTAGCTGTATTTTCTCTGAATAACATATTTTTATTTCTGATCAGTCTCCCAGAAATACCCATGAGACAAAGATGTAACTACTAAACTAAAAGGAAAACAATGAAAATTCTATTGTTTCCTCTATTTCTGAAGCAGTATTATACTCATGATGCATTATTCAGCTATTAGAAATAAAAAAAATAGCCTAAAGTTTTCTGCTCTGTTTAGGCTCAAGTAGTTCTCACTCATTTTCATGGGCTTCTACATGGGAATAGAATATATTACAACGTGATGTAGTTCAGAAAATACCTCACACTCAAAACCCTTATCAAAAGAAACAAGTTGTAGTACCGTTTCTGTTATATGGGGAAAAAAAGAAAAAAATAAAAAGAGAGAAACCATTTAAGATATGCATTTATGTGCTTTATAACTAGGTCTTCCCTGGTGTCTCAGGCAGTAAAGTATCTGCCTAAAGTGCAGGAGACCTGGGTTCAATCCCTTGCTTGGGAAGATCCCTTGGAGAGGGGAATGGCTACCCACTCCAGTATTCTTCCCTGGAGAATTCCATGGAAAGAGGAGCTTGCTGTACAGAGGTAGTATATCAGAGTTTTGATTATGAATATATGGGAGAAATGAGTAAGAGAGATCTCTAAAAGACTTCCCTGGTGGCTCAGATGGTAAAGAATCCGCCTGCCGTGTGGGAGACCTGGGTTCGATCCCTGGGTTGGGAAGATCCCCTGGAGAAGGGAAAGGCTACCCCACTCCAGTATTCTGGGCTGGAGAATCCCATGGACAAAGGAGCCTAGCAAGCTACAGTCCATGGGGTCGAAAAGAGTCACACACGACTGAGCTACTCACTCACACACACACACTAAAAGCTGTACTGTGTTCACCATCACCACATACACTTCTAGATTGGAAATGGCTTGTGTTCTGTACAAATATGTTCATGTTTGCTTAAGAAGACTGCAAATGCTGTGTATCTCCTTAAATTTCCCATGCTTGAGCACACAGTAAAAGTTTATTAAATATGTGTGATTCCTGATGCAACAAGGAATCTTGATGCAACTGCTCTCTTCCACCTTCCCCCAAGTGATGGACTATGAAAGATCTTTCTTGTGTTCTATCTACATAGTGCCTATTACTGCACAGAGCTAAGAAGGTTTCTATCTGAGTATAATCAAGTAACACAGAGAAATATTTAAGGAAAGGATTAGAGGAATCATTTACAGCATTAAATCAATTTAATTTTAGATAAATAATGAACATTATAAAGTGCATTCTAAATGCCTTACTCTCTTTGCCAATCAGGACTCATTGTAAGCGGCCAGAACTTAGATACGAGTCCCTCTAACACTAGACACACTTCAACAACCGTTGAAGTGCAACTGTAACTCTTCAACAGCTGTTGACAAACTGACAGAATTAGTTTTTGGAATCTAATAAGTAATCCTCTGGGTAATGACTGAGTAAAATTAACTGTTATTTCTTAAGCTCGTTCTAGAAATACTTGTGAATGTATGGTAAAAATTAAGTATTAGAGGTGCTTATTTTAAGGTAAAATTTGTAAGTGAACTTGTTATTTTTAAGTCCTTTGAACTCAGATCTTTCAAAAGAACTTAACTATAAGCCTGAGGTTTGAGCCCGTGCACTTAGCAAAAGGGCCATTAAAATAGAGGATGTGAAAGAATACCTATTTTCTATGTGTGGGACAGTGAGTGCTCTACACTTTGGAAGTGTAGAGCAAAAAAAGAGAAAATGCTGAGAAATGTAAGAGCTTAATACATTTGTTTTTATTTTAAAGAAAATTAAATGTGAAGATCAAAGTTCTCTTAAATCTTTTAAATTTCTATAGCCTATCCGAAGGCAATTATAATTCTATATAGTTATAATTTAATTAATTCTGTGACAAGCAACTGGCTAACAAAACTAGTTTAAAAATAGTTTTTAATATTTACAAGGAAACTTACTTGCATTTTACTAGCTTTTTCTTTAACTGGATGTGTTTTTTAATGTAAAACAATTTTCAGAAAGTACTGTCTTACTTGTAGCAAAACCTTTTCTGAAAAAGCTTGTGGTTAGTTATGAACAGTCTGAAGTCAAAGACTTAGAGGAAAGGCATGTTTAATCCAATTAAAATGATCATACATTTAAACAAAATTTCAAATCAGAAATCTTTATAGATTTTCTCAGACTGGCTTTAAAATACATGGAAGTGACCTCATCATATCCTATTCTAATGAATAGGGATTATAGACATTTCATAAAAATTCATTTAATATTAAATATATAGATATAAATAAATATATTTATATTATATACATTTATAGACATGAAAAATTACAGTTTAGTGTGTGCTGTACTCTCATGAATTAGTATTTAACTATTTGAAATGATAGGCTGCAGTCCATAGGATCGCTAAGAGTCAGGTACGACTGAGCGACTTCACTTTCACTTTTCACTCTCATGCACTGGAGAAGGAAATGGCAACCCACTCCAGTGTTCTTGCCTGGAGAATCCCAGGGACAGGGGAGCCTGGTGGGCTGCTGTCTATGGGGTCGCACAGAGTCTGACACGACTGAAGCGACTTAGCAGCAGCAGCAGTAGCAGTAACCAGAAGGCTTGGGAAATTATTGATGCTTGAAATTGATATTTGGTTTAATTTCCTCTGTTCCTCAGTATTTCTGGATCCTACAAAGATCTGGGCATCTTTTGTAAACCTCTCATTAGACAAAGTTTGTTCCTTTGTGCTGTTCTTGATACTAGATATTCAGAAGATCCTCAGAAGCATAAAAAATAACCTGGTGCCAACTGAAGTGTTAGTTCCTCAGTTGTGTCCGACTCTGTGCGACCCCATGGACTGTAGCCCATCAAGCTCCTCCGTCCATGGAATTCTCCAGGCAAGAATACTGGAGTGGGTAGCCATTCACTTCTCCAGGGGATCTTCCTGACTCAGGGAACGAACCTGGGTCTCCTGCACTGCAGGTGGAGTCTTTACTATCTGAGTCACCAGTGAAGTCCAAGGAGGTCTAAACTGAGACATAAAAGGCATTTATTTCCTGGATCATATCCCCGAGCTGCAAACCCAGCCTCCTCACCTCTGCACCTCCTGTTCTCTCCTTCTTACTTCTTTTGTTTAAGCTATCCCTGTACCTTCCTGTTACTTTTCTCGGTTTTGCCACTGAAAATCCTCTAGTTGTTAGAGTGAACATATTAATGCCTTTAAGCAATTAACAAACAAAGGACAGTCACATTCAGGATTTCATTTCTCACTGAGTATGATTATTATTTCCATTCTCCCGGGGAAGAAAAGGAGAGAAAAGTTAAGGGACTTACCTAAGATCTACATGGTGAGCTGAACTGCACTTTGGAAGATATTTTGAAAAAAAAAAAAAAAGTGGAAATCTTAAGGGGCCTCTTTTTATGTTTTGATTTTTAATTAAAAAAAATTACCCTGTGTAAAACAGATAGCTAGTGGGAACCTGCTATAAAGCACAACAAGCTCAGCTCTGTGCTCCGTGGTGACCTAGATGAGTGGGATGGGGGTGGATGGGTGGGAGGGAGGTCCAAAAGGGAGGGGATGGATGTATACATATAGCTGATTTATTTCATTGTACCGTGGAAACTAACACAGCATTGTAAAGCAACTATATGCCAATAAAAATCTTTATTGAGATATAATTGACATATACTATTGTGTAAATTTGTGTACAATGTGTTGATTTGACTCATTTATATACTGCAATATGATTACAACCATAGTGTTAACATTTCCATTATGATCTGTAATTACCACTTTTGTGTGTGTGCACGTGTGATAAGGACATTTACAATCTAGTTTCTTAGCAACTTTAAAATAGAAATACAGCATGGGCTATTACTTAGTCATGAGAAAGAAGAAAATCCCACCATTGACTACAATAGGAATGGACCTTGAAGGCATTATGCTAAGTGAGATGTCAGGCAGAGAAAGACAAATGCTATATAATATCACTTATATGTGGAATTGAAAGGTCCTGTTTATATTCATTCTCTTCTTGGTCATTCTCCTGCAGTTTTTGTAGTTGTCCAGTCATTAAGTTGTGTCCAACTCTTTGTGACCCCATGGACTGCAGCACACCAGGCTTCCCTGCTGCTGCTGCTGCTAAGTTGCTTCAGTCGTGTCCGACTCTGTGCGACCCCATGCCCTTCACTAATTCCCAGAGTTTGCTCAAACTCATGTCCATTGAGTTGGTGATGCTGTCTAACTATCTCATCCTCTGCTGCCCCTTTCCCTTTGCCTTCAGAGTATGTATCTAAACTAGGTCTCCAGGAATGAAACCAACTAGTGATTTTTCTCGAGGGCTCTTTTGTAGCCTACATACCCCTGATCCAGGTGCCATGCAGAAAAGTCCTAGTACAGTATCTCAGCTCTGCTTAAGGAATAAGTATGCACAGACACAGCCAAACTTGAGAAATGAAAATTGAAAAATAAGCTTTTATCATTGGAAGTTTTTTGTTTTGTTTTGTTTTCAAAAAAGGCAGAATATGAAGAGCAATAATCAAGAGTTTATCATATGTGAGAAGTGTTTATCCTGCTGTTTTTGAGATGGCCAGCCTCCTCTGGAATGTAGTTATGCTGACTGCAAGCTGACACTTCCTTTTTTTGTCAGGATATTCTTCCAGCTCTGCTAGGACAGCCTTCCATACCCACTGTTGCTGCAGCTGGAAATCTAAAATTAAGTGAGTAATGAGGCACCCAGCAATATGATACTGTGTTCTATCAAGGAACCTCCAGTCACTCACGCTTCACACCTCATTAATTAGGTGCTAATTGCAAGAGCTACTTGAAAGTAGTTTCTGCCTTGCTCTGTGCCCTAACAACCTGATCTTCGTAAGAAACTCCCATCAACATCAAAGCCTCAGAGAAATAGGTCTAATATTTGCAATGTTGAGGTTGCAGATTTTAGCCTCAAAGGAAAGATGTGCAAAAGCTTGAGTTTTCCTAGCTGGGCTAATGTCCTCATTATGCATTCAACTTGCTTTCAAAAGGACAAAATACAACATATCTTTCCTACCAGGACTTGTATTTTGATAGTTGCCTATTAATCAGTTTTTCAGAGTAATAGTCATGTAATTTCAAAAAATAAAAAAGGGATGTTACTCAAAAGCTAATTAGATTTCTCCTAAGACAAGTATTTTTAAAATGTTTTTGCAATTACAGTAATACAGTATTCTACACTTGGGGTCAGTTTCGTGAGGATATTTGACTTTAATACATCAACTGTTTCTGCTGATTTAGTTCAAACAAATTAGTTCACTTCCTTAAAGCTGAAGCACTAACTTTTTGACTTTACATGTCTCAGATACGGCTGAACATATTTATAAAAATTTTCTAAAAGAAAATTAGAATAAGTAATTCACCTGTGAATAAGTTATTGACAAAAATACTAGAGAATAAGAGATTTGAGAAACTAAAATATGAGATGTAAACTTTGCAAATTTCTTTTACTGAGCTAAAATAGTTTATTTTCTATGGAAAACCACAGTCTAAACTCAAATTACCGAAAAAATTTTGAGATATAACTTGTTTGGAATATAGGGCTTAACAGTAAGTCATCTCTTGTTATGTTATGTACCAAATTATTGCATGCTACTAAAAGAGTTCATAACTCATATTTAAAATTTTGTGCTTAGAGCAAAAGGTAGATCTTCTATACTCATGATAAAAATCCACTGAAAACACATTTATTGACCAAAAATCAATATGACCCTCCTGATTTGTCTTTTCCTTTAATGAGAGTATAATTTAGGATAGATGATGGTTACAACCTGGAAAAAAAAAGAAGACATTCAGCTTAGAGTGGCTTCTGTCTTTTCCTAGGAGAGCTTCTGGTGACTCAGTTGGTAAAGAACCTGACTGCAATGCAGGAGACCCAGATTCGATCCCTGGGTCGGGAATATCCTTTGGAGAAGGAAATGGCAATCCACTCTAGTATTCTTTCCTGGAGAATCCTATGGACACAGGACAGAGGGAGCCTGGAAGTAGTCCATGAGGTCCTAAGAGTCTGACACGACTGAATGACTAAATCACACAGGAAAGCTTAGACGTGAACCTGTTGGGACTTTGGTGACAGGCTTATGAAAAAGAAAAGCTGGAAGCAAGAGGGCCAGAGTGAGAAGAACCCATTATACTATGGAGATTCTCTCTCCACTCACCTCGGGGAATGATCACCACCCCCAGTGACTGTGTTCCAAGGTTCTTCATCTTGATTTTGATAGATAAGACGATGCCATGATACAGTAACCCTCACATTGGACAAGAGGAATATCCAGCATCAGGGTACTGACAGGACTGGGGAGCCCAGAGGTTGGATGGCTCTGGTGAGGAGGACAGACCCTTCTCATGAGGCAGAGAAGGCTGATAAAATCAGACGAGGTGTTTGGGCTCCAGCCAAGACTGCAGAACTGGTGTCCCAGCCTACAATGAAGACACAGAGGCCAGGTTCAGTCATACTAATTAGGCAGATGAAGCCCGGCAGGCAGTAAAATGGTAAATCTCCCCCAAGCACACGCTTCCCTCTGAATTGGCAAGATTTATTGCTGCTCACTGTCTAATGACTGAGGGGCTTGCTAGAACTGGTTTATTGGCTTAGGACAGAGCTGGCGGATCGAAGATCTTCAGTGACATCCACTGAGCAAGCCTAAAAAGAAGACTGGGGATTGATAACCTCTGCGTATATGGATTTTTAATTCGGGATTATTTAGTTTCATCCCAAGGAGGCCGTGAAAGTCCCTCGAGAGCTTTTTAAGTAGAAAGGATATTCTGTCAGGAACTCGGGAGAGGAAGTCAATCATTTCTTGAGATGTTTTGCATCCTAATGTTGTGCTTTCAAGTTTTCCACGTATGGCATTCTCCATCACTTTATTTTGAAATGTATAAACTTTCATGAGATAATGTCTCTAAAAGCATAATCCCAGGGTAGAGACTTCCTGTTCTTTCACCTTCTTTTTCTGAAGACACCTGGTAAAAAATATATATAGAGATATAAATTTTTAAAAGACTGTGTCCTACAATTACATGACCGCCTATTTTTGCCTTCCAAATTAGAGAATGCTATTAGAAAACTTCTGAAGAGCCAGGAAAAAAAAATAGGATAATGGGTCCCTTACCCCAATGAGATACAAATTCCAGGTGCTTGGCTGGATTCATTCACCAGCAAAATGGCCCTTCCACAGAAGCCTTGCAAATTTTTATCTCAGTAAAATGACAGATTTCTGTAGGTCATAGAACACTATGTCTCTTTCTCTCTCTCACAGTCACAACTCATTAGAGTTAAATCCACAAATGTCAGGATTCTACTGCACTAATTCCATTAAGATATTTGTTCTGCAAATAGGATAAACTTTTTCTGAGGGACAGCAGGATTAGAATTTTAGCTGGAATAACCATGTGCCTCTTGATGTAGTTAACTGAGCCCCAGAAATTAGCATGGTTTCCATTTACCTATGATTTTCTATAAAAATGAGAATGTATTTTTATTCTGATTTGTTCTGTGGTGAAATAGCAAAGCGTAGCCATTGCAGCATAAAATGCTTAAAACTAATACATATATTTTCTAAGTTTTATGAAAATGGTAATGTCTCTAAAGATTTGAGTGCCTTTCTCATTAATACTCACCTTATTTCAGTTATTTTAAGTCAGTTTCTTCACAAGAGACATATCGCATCAACTTCAGAGAGAACTGTCCCATCCAGAGTTATGTATGAATATTACTGAAAAGGAGGTTGTAGGGTTTTTATCTGGTTCTAGAAGGGATGCATGACCCCAAAAGGAGAAAATGAAGCCCCCAGTCCTCTCTGCTTTTCCTTTCAGGCATGATTAGGGCAGTTCTTCCAACTCCCTTATAATCCTTTTATATGTCTGGGTCAGATACACCACTTGGCTTCAGAGCATCCTGACTTCAGAGTAGTTTTCCTCTAATTGCCTGAACATCATCTTCTCCTTTAGCTCCTTGGCAGCTCCTGGTTTCCCAAGAGAAGTTTAACTTTCCCAAGTGTCTCCTTTTGACAGCCCCTCCCACACCACAATTTCTCAATTTCCACATGGACAGAAGTCAAACAGCAGCACAATGCCTTGAGAATTTGTGAATCCCCAGTTGTTTGTTTCATTAACATTTAGCCTCAGGTCTTTCTTTCTGTGATTAAAAAGTAATACCCATTTATTACCTGCCACGAAGAACCCAAATAGAGAGAAAAGGTCAAAACAGTATAATAACCATTGACCGTTAAGCAGAAATAATGACTTTTAGAAAATATTTTCTTTCATACAGCTATAATATTATGTACACTTAGAATAATGAGTTTATTATATAAAGTTACACATATTGAAGCTAAAAAGGTAGATTATATTTTATGTCTCAAAACTTAATAACCGTTTTAAACAGATTAAAAACTGGCCAGGTGGCAGTGTAAAGGGGTCTATACTTGGTATGAAGTTGGACTGGTTTTACTGGAAAAGATAGCCACCCTCCTGCAGCTAATAAAATGTTCGATGTTTGTTTCTTGAATGCAAGTACATCTTGATTTCTTGATATATACCTTTCTTTTCAAGGGAGGTCTACATCTGAATAGGAGGCATACACAGTTTTCTCTTTAATCCATTTACTTACATTTTTGCAATATCCTATTCTGAATAAGAATTGATTTATTATTGGCCATTTGCTATATTCTAAGCAATTTTGAAGAAGGCTGAGCACCGAAGAATTGATGCTTTTGAACTGTGGTGTTGGAGAAGACTCTTGAGAGTCCCTTGGACTGCAAGGAGATCCAACCAGTCCATCCTAAAAGAGATCAGTCCTGGGTGTTCATTGGAAGGACTGATGCTGAAGATGAAACTCCAATACTTTGGCCACCTCATGCGAACAGTTGACTTATGGGAAAAGACCCTGATGCTGGGAGGGATTGGGGGCAGGAGGAGAAGGGGACGACAGAGGATGAGATGGCTGGATGGCATCACCGACTCAATGGACATGAGTTTGGGTAAACTCCAGGAGTTGGTGATGGACAAGGAGGCCTGGTGTGCTGCTTCATGGGGTCGCAAAGAGTCGGACACGACTGAGCGACTGAACTGAACTGAAGAAATTTTCATGCATTTTTCTCCTTTAGTATCTATTAAGATCCTGTGATGTGGGTACTGCTTTTATCCTCATTTACAGATGAAGGACCTAAGGCTCAGAGAAGTTAAATAAGTTATCCCAGGTTGTAAGGCCAGGAAATGACAGAGTCTGGTAAGCCCAGCTCACTCTAACTTGGAAACCTATACTCTGAACTTTGTTACAAGTGGTTCTTAAAGTCTGCTCCCCAGCACAGCAGCATCAGCATCACCTGGGAATCGGTTAGAAATGCAAATCCTCAAGCTACATCCTGAATCTATTGGATCAGAAATGCTGGGGGTGGAGCCCAGCAATCTGCACAGCCTCCCAGATGGTTGTTATTGTTGAGTTGCTAAGTCATGTCCGACTCTTTTTTGACCCTGTGGAGGTTCTGAAAAAACTGAGGATCAAGCTTTGCAATAGACTGCAACCACATCTTCAAAAGAGCTGATGCTATACATTTTCTTAAATCCATTTTTTAAAAATCATGTTAGAGTCTTGCCAAAATATTGCATTAGTGTTTTATTGCTTATGTGTTCACAATTTTTCTTTGGGGATTTCTTGAGTGTTTTATGCATTAGTTCATAATTGAAGCTTAAGACTAAAGCACCGGGGTTTTCAGTAAGAATGAAGGCTGGGCCATGGTGATTGAGCACAGTTGGCACCTCCAAACTATCCTCACGTTATTCATGAATGATAAGCTGGGTTAGGATTCAGCTGAACAGATGACTCCTCACCCCCAAAAAAAACTGCCGTTACACAAATCAGTCTTACTGATTGTGAATAAGAAAATGAAAATTAGTTTAAAAACAAATCCAGTATGTAGACATATTTTTCAAATTAAGTAGATTCTTTATTGGACATTACAACAACCCCACAATCTTAGTTCTGTTGACCCAATTCAGTTTTTATACCCCAAAGTCTCTTATCTTAGCTTTAGTTTATATGGTTTGGTTTGGTTTCATTTTTGTTTCTTTCCCTTTACTCTGTTGCAGCTACTGATGAAGGAAAAGCCCTTATATTTAGAATGTCATTTACATATTTCTGAAGTCTAAGGCATTTTAATAGCAAATGTATTAGATTTTTAAGAACTTAGATGTGATTGGGTATAATTTAATATAGATATGGCCAGCCGTGGTATCCCTGGGTAGCTGAAATTCAGTTTTTTTTTAATTAGTATTTGAAAGGGAAGACCTCCTCTAGCCATTGTAATCGTATTTTCACTGTATTTTTATTCCTTTCCAGATCTGACAGTCTTAAAATTTAATTACTGTTAGCAAGACCTTTATGGGAAGAATAGAAATATTCTCGTAATAGTGTTAGCATATTAAATGTAATTTTCAGGTAGCCCTCCTAGGATTCCAGAACTCTTCAATAGAGCCAATTTAGCTGCCTTTTTTTCTGTCCTGGCAGTCCACATGCATTCAACTCACAAATGTATCCTTTCCCTGACTCCTCTGATGCTATTAGAACTTCGTTGTCCTAGTATATTAGAGTGTTCATTCATTTGTAATAAGACGGTCAAAACTGATATGAATTTTAATGCTGTTCATATGAATATTATTAAACATGCTGATTATAGTCTTTCTGCGCCTTAATGCAGACTTGGGTTGGTTTGTTGTTCTGTTGTTTGTTTCTTTTTAACCATGCTAATTGTTTACAATTCAAAATAGAAGGGTTTTGAAAAGAAAAATCACAGATTTTCATATAAGAAACATGAAGAAAAAAGGAGACATTTTTGCACAAAAAACAAGGAAATAATAAATCAAGGATTAAAACGAGTGTTTAAAAAATGCAACGCTAATCAGATAATCAGGATGGTGTGATCACTCACCTAGAGCCAGACATCCTGGAATGTGAAGTCAAGTGGGCCTTAGAAAGCATCACTACAAACAAAGCTAGTGGACGTGATGGAATTCCAGTTGAGCTATTTCAAATCCTGAAAGATGATGCTGTGAAAGTGCTGCACTCAATATGCCAGCAAATTTGGAAAACTCAGCAGTGGCCACAGGACTGGAAAAGGTCACTTTTCATTCCAATCCCAAAGAAAGGCAATGCCAAAGAATGCTCAAACTACCGCACAATTGCACTCATCTCACACGCTAGTAAAGTAATGCTCAAAATTCTCCACGCCAGGCTTCAGCAATACGTGAACCGTGAGCTTCCAGATGTTCAAGCTGGTTTTAGAAAAGGCAGAGGAACCAGAGATCAAATTGGCAACATCCACTGGATCATAGAAAAAGCAAGAGAGTTCCAGAAAAACATCTATTTCTGCTTTATTGACTATGCCAAAGCCTTTGACTGTGTGCATCACAATAAACTGGAAAATTCTGAAAGAGATGGGAATACCAGACCACCTGACCTGCCTCTTGAGAAACCTATATGCAGGTCAGGAAGCAACAGTTAGAACTGGGCATGGAACAACAGACTGGTTCCAAATAGGAAAAGGAGTACGTCAAGGCTGTATACTGTCACCCTGCTTATTTAACTGATATGCAGAGTACATCATGAGAAACGCTGGACTGGAAGAAGCACAAGCTGGAATCAAGATTGCCGGGAGAAATATCAATAACCTCAGATATGCAGATGACATCACGCATATGGCAGAAAGTGAAGAGGACCTAAAAAGCCTCTTGATGAAAGGGAAAGAGGAGAGTGAAAAAGTTGGCTTAAAGCTCAGCATCAGAAAACGAAGATCATGGCATCCAGTCCCCTCACTTCATGGGAAATAGATGGGGAAACAGTGAAAACAGTGTCATACTTTATTTTTAGGGGCTCCAATCACTGCAGGTGGTGATTGCAGCCTTTAAATTAAAAGACGCTTACTCCTTGGAAGGCAAGTCATGACCAACCTAGACAGCATATTGAAAAACAGATATTACTTTGCCAACAAAGATCTGTCTCGTCAAGGCTATGGTTTTTCCAGTGGTCATGTATGGATGTGAGAGTTGAACTGTGAAGAAAGCTGAGTGCTGAAGAATTGATGCTTTTGAACTGTGGTGTTGGAGAAGACTCTTGAGAGTCCCTTGGACTGCAAGGAGGTCCAACCAGTCCATTCTAAAGGAGATCAGTCCTGGGTGTTCATTGGAAGGACTGATGCTGAAGATGAAACTCCAATACTTTGGCCACCTCATGCAAAGAGTTGACTCAATGGAAAAGACTCTGATGCTGGGAGGGATTGGGGGCAGGAGGAGAAGGGGACGACAGAGGATGAGATGGCTGGATGGCATCACTGACTCAATGGACATGAGTTTGAGTGAACTCCGGGAGTTGATGATGGACAGGAAGGCCTGGCGTGCTGCAATTCATGGGATAGCAAAGAGTCGGACAAGACTGAGGGACTGAACTGAACTGAATTGAACCAAGTATTAAAAAAAGAAAAGAAAAAAAAAGGATCTGGAACTGACCTGGTAGTCCAGTGGCTAAGACTCTTAGCTCCCAATGAAGGGGACCTGGCTTCGATTCCTGATGGGGGATCCCACATGCAGCAAGTAAAATCTGGTGCAGCCAAATAAATCAACAGAAAGATGACCTTAAAAGCATGAATTAAAGGGATATCAGACCTGGAAATCTGAAGACATGTGAGGGCCAGCTTGTTTGGACCAATGAAAGCTCAGGGCAGTCTCCCTCCAGCCCCTTGGGCATCTCACTTCTGCTGAGAGCGCTGAGTTGTCACTGGGCTCCAGTGCTCTCAGGCAACTCCTGGCACATCTAATAGGACAAGGACAGTCACTTACAGTCTTTTACTCACCCCAAGAGGTGATTTGTCAGCCTGTTGGCTCCTAATTACTTGGCATTAGCATATTCATATTTCTGTGTTTGGTTTTAATTAAGATGTTTCTTCCCTAAATCAGAAACAACATAAGAATGTAAATAAGATGTCTCACACACTTTGATTGTCTATAATAGTATATCTTCTTTTTTTCTTGTAATACATAGAGTAATCTGTTGAATTAAAATAAATGAGGACTCCTAGCTTCTGGTGGGTGGGATATTAGTTCTAGTTTTAAAAAGCGACACCAGAGCAGATAGCAGAGCTCTGTGTATGGGGGTTGTGTGTAGGGTTCCAATAGTTTGGGTTATTCAGTTTCAGCTGCCTCTTAAAAAGTGAGTCAGAGAAAATTTGATGTCTGCTTTTCAGGACTAGACCACATTTTCATTCCATTATTTTTATAATAATATGTGATAGTAAATAATTCTAAAGAGCCCAAGTTCATTGCTGCATTTTGCTTTCTGTCAGAGAAAAAGACAGAGAGACTGCTATCTGGGCTTCATTGTAGGATCAGTTAATGAATTTTCAATTCCCATTGCATTCATGCTTTATTATTTAAATTTACAGAAGCTTGTGCTGTCGTTCCCAAATGATGTGTGTTTTTTTGCAGTTTGCCAAGATGAGAAATACCCACCCCATCTCAATCTATCAATCATCTATCTGCCTATCTATCCATATATCTTCATGTGTGCTTATTTCACTTAAATATGTGCGATGTTTCTTTTGATTTGCAGCAAAACTAGTTGGAGAGAACTTAAACCTGTTGTTAGCACACTTGATGTTATTTTAAGGATATAAAACACTATATCTTGATGCTAACGGTTTATGACACACAATAGAAAAGGAACCCATTGCAAAAATAGCAACATTCTTCCTGCTTTCTGCTTCAGCCTGCCTCT
Organism: Bos indicus; assembly: GCF_029378745.1. NCBI lineage: Eukaryota > Metazoa > Chordata > Mammalia > Artiodactyla > Bovidae > Bos > Bos indicus. The sequence goes on from NC_091771.1 coordinate 68,241,187, forward strand.
CTCAGCAGTGTTGCCTGCCCTGCTCCCTCTCCAAGACTGCCGGCGGGAGCATCTATGACCTGCAGAGTCAGTCCCCTGGGAATGCAGTGGAGTGAATGAAAAAGTCCAGAGCCAGTTCAAAGAAGCCTTACAAAATATGAACCCTTAATGGTTTTTTTTCTCCCTGAGCAATTAGTGAACTAGAAGAAAGGCAAAGAATGGACAGCTTTGGCATTTGCCCAAAGTATTTTATGTTAAAAAATAAATAGCAACAGAGTTCCTAATCAGAGGACCTTAACATTGAGAGCCTGTCCTGGGTTATCCTGGTAGGCTCAATGTTTAATCACAAGGGTGCTCGAGAGTGGAAGAGGGAGGTTGGAGAAGAGGCCAGAAGATGCTGTGTGAGAAAGAATTCACCAGTTATTCTTGGCTTCTGAGATGCAGGAAGGGGCCAAGAACCCAGGACTGCAGGCAGCCTCTAAAAGCTGAAAAAAGTAATGAAACAGATTCCTCACTAAACCCTTCAGAAAGGAATGAAGCCCTTCTGACACCTTGGTCTTAACCCAGTAAGACCCCTGCTGGACTTCTGATATCCAAAACTGTTAGATAATAAATCTGTGTTGTTTAATGACACTAAAAAAAGAAACAGCCAAGGTTTTGTATATCCACAAAGAACATCAGAATTTACCTACTTTAAATAAGGAAAGGACATATTAAATGGATTTATTTTCCATTTTAAGCAGTTCCTAATACAGAATTTTTTTTAAATGGTCTACAAATATAACTGAAATAGGAATGTATATGAGCTCCATACATATTAGTATGTGGATATATATATTTATATACACATGCGTATACTCCATTTCTTCTTTTCTACTTAGTCCAATCTCTACTCTCTCTTGAAGGTCAGTTTATGTCTCACCCTTCAATGCACGCTTTTTAGCTTATTCTGGTCTACAAAGTAAACTTCCTGTACTCAATTGACTTTTTTCTTATAACCTCAAATACTTCATAACGTAGCCAAAGAAGAAACTTCTTGTCTACATCATTTATTTAAAGCACAGCTAAAATCACCCTGCATTTTTATTTTCTAAATACTGCTGATTCCCTAACCATATTATAAGTACTCTAAGAACATGCACCAATAATTCTTTTCTTAATTTTGAATGTGAATGGTCAGTATAGTGCCCTAAAAGCAGTTATAGTTGATAATGACATAATGGTAATGAGAACTTGGAAAGACCTCTTCTGTGAGCTTTAAAATAGCTCTAATATGTTGATAAAGACAAAATAATGGTGTTAGTAGAAAATGCCCAAAACGTACCTGTATTGAAACTACAGAAAAAAGTTTGGTAGTCCTAGGGCAGCCTTAACCAAGAGAGCTTTGTAGGGTTATAGAAATGTTCTCTGTCCGTACTCTCCAATATAGTAGCTACTAGCCACGTGGCTATCAACCAAGTGTGACCAGTGTCACTGAAGAACCAAATTTCTATTGTTGTTAACAGAAGTTTAAAGTAAATGGCCACCTGTGGCTATTGGCTACCATATTGGATAGCATGAAGACACTTTTAGGTTGGTAGATCATTCTCCTAGTTCTAAGGGCTAGGGTAGTAAAGGAATAGGGTCATTTTCATCTTGCCTAATGGTTTTGTTCCTGAAGCAATTAATTCATAACAGTAGGACAGTGGTACCCAAAGAGTATTCTGTAATTTAGACATGTCAATTTACTAGTCTATGACAAATTCAGTACAGAAATTGAGAGTAAGCATTTAGAAATTACTATAGCCACTTGGCATAGATGTAATATCCAGCTGTGGAGTGGTTGGACTCGTCTCACTGAACGGGGCATAGACTACTCTGGGTGTTTTCAAAGGCTGCACAGCCTTGAGTGCCATCTGGCACCAGCACAGCCAGGTGCAGTGGGACCACATATTATACTGGCCTATGAAGGAGTAGGAGTTTTTACAAAGCTATCCTGTCACAGAACAGCTACAAATACTTTTGAGAAGCCCCAGTGTAGCAGGCCAGGAATCAGAGGCCAGGAAACTAATCTATTCACCATAAGCTGGCTAAATTATATTTACTAGAGTTCTCAAAAACAGAAGCACTCTTAGAAATTATAGACTCCAACCCCCAACTAACAAATGAAAAAAAAAAAATACATTCTAGGAAGAATGTGACATACCTCAACACTTACATCAGAGCTTGAAGAACTCCCATCCTGGCTCTCAGGCAAGCTTTATTCCGATTATGCCAAATGGATCTGGGCCAAGTGACGTCTTCTTATTCCCTAGCACAGTAAATGGAAGTCTAAGAACATGACTGCAACACATCTGTAAAATCTACCTTGCAGTTTGCAGGTGCCTGTACCAACTGAGGTTCTCCTCCCCTCTTTAATGTATTGTCACCAAAGTGAATTTTTAAAACCAGAACTAACGAAGAATCCACAGGGATCAGTACATATGAAAAAACAAAAACAAAAACAAATCAATGAGACTAACCCTTATATTAAAGTTTTAGATTTTGAGTAAAGTATTGATTAATTTTTGTCTTCCTGAGCCATAAAAGGATGCTTAAACTTTTGATTTTTCCCTTGATTTGTTCCTAGATAGTGGGAAAATGATAATGGGATGCTATGGTTTGTGGATTCCTAAAAGAAGCCCAGTAAGAAAAGAGTCCAGCAAAACAATATTCCTTTCATTGGAAATAGGGCGGCTGTTTGATTGTGTGCATACTGGACAGTGTTGATGCTGCACCCAGATCCCCTGTGCAGGCTTGCAGACTCACAGCCACCTCTTTCTCTTAGAGACTGGCCCCCATCACAGGAGCCATCTGGCTTGAGAAGTTTCACTTCTCTCCCTTCCTCTTCCTCTAGGAGTGAGGGCAATCTGCCACCAAGGAGGGACTGACAGACAGTCAGTCAACACTACCTATCTCACAGTCTCTAGGTGTTTGGAGTGAAAATAGACCCAATGGCTATCCTTTGACTCAAAGCAGAATTTACCCTGTAGGACAGCTTACTCTCCAGAGCTCTTTGTAGGATCAGGCTGATACCAGCCTCCGGCTGGAAGCACACCTCTGCTGGCTCCATCCTCATCCTGCCTGTCACTTTCTTACGATCCCTTTTGAGTGTATATCCCAGGAGCTATCTGAACTTTCAGACCCTTTGGAAATCTCTTGAAAAGTTTTCTCTGAATTTCGGACTCCTTACTATCTTTGATCATTGATTTCAGAGCAAAACTTCTGCTCTTTTCCAGGGCAGCTAGCTCTATTCCTATGTTGTGTTAATTGCTCTATATAAGAACACTGGAAAAGTTTCTCTGCAAGAACATATCTCAAGTACATGACTATTTTCTTATGCAAATAAGAAATACCCCATCTTTTAAAATTGACGAATATTTTAGCTATGTTATTTAGTGGGACAATTAATCATCCAAAAGTTTGTCCTTTTAGGGGGAATAGGAGAAGCTGGCTTTATTAGTGATAAATAAAAATTTGTTTAAAATAACAAACAGGAAAATTTAATTTTCCATTTTATATTCAAATCATGTCAGTGGCATAGGAAATGGAATTTATTAGGGGAAATGCTATAGCTATTTGCATAATTTTCTGGTGCTGAAACATGAGAAAAATATGGCTGCTTATTACTCTGGCTCAGTTTAGCTTTGCTTTCAGATGCTCATTCACCAACCTAAGCCTTTTTCCTTCCTGAGTCTCTATGGTGCTCACATAAAATATGCACTTAAGCTCATGTAAAAATGATGCATTCTTCCATTTTCTCCAAATCTTTTCACACCCTCCTGGGTTTGTTAATCAATTAGTTGTCAGTCATATCTTCTCGTGATGGTACAGGAGCCATTAAAATCCCAATTGCTATCTTCAACAGTGTTTTATTTTTCTTTATTTTATTTATCCATGTGATCTAGCTTCTTACTAATCATTCAAGAAATATCTGATGAATGATGTCTTCCTTTTCTTCTATTTCCTCTTAAAATCATAATAGTACTGCAGAATCCCTTTCAAAGTTGGGGAACTCCAAAAAAAAAGTTCCGTGGAAGGATGTACTTTGGGTGAATACAACTAAGCTAGAAATTTTCTGTGATCTTGAACAAAAGCAAATCATTGCTAATCATTTCTAACTTTGATCATGTGCTGATGGGGGCCCACGATTTGCTACAGTTCAACCAGAGCAAGATTTTCCCATACAACTATGAAATATACATTTTTGTGCATGATTAAATAAATATTTATTGTTAGCCAATGGGATTCAAAACTGCACTCCCTGTATTCAAAGCAATCAAATTCTAAAGGAGAAGACAAATGTAGAAAAAAGCAGTCCTAATACAGTGTGATTAGAACCAGATGTTTGGACAAGAGTCTGGAAGCAGGGAGAGGTGGGGAAAACTTGCCAATCTGCTGTTAGGGAGACAGTTAGAGGGAGATCAGGGAAGAATTTTAGTCGATATAGCTTGTAAATTTTAATCGAAAGGGTTGGTTGTAAAGGTATTACCATTAAATTATTTAATTTGCTTATCAATCGTTACTTAGGTAGTTCTTTTTTTCTTTGGGTCAAAAACCAACCTGGCCCTTTTGTGCTAAAAGCTTTCATTTCTCTCATGACTTCTTTCCTTCCACAGTCACCAACTTAGTAAGGATTAGGTGTGTCTACTAGTGACAGGAAATCCAAAATAACAATGGCTTATATAAGATGGAGCAGATTTTCCCAGCTGTTGGATTGTAAAATATACTGTTGATCAAACTCTATAAAACTGGCTTTTCCTTCAGCAACACCTCCTCTGCCATATGGTGTTGACATGAGTTTATACAAAGACAGCCCCGCTGTTCCAATGGCCTGCCTGCAGCTCTCCTTCTCATGGCTCTACTCAAAAGGCTTTTGGATGTACTCTTCCAAATTTTTTATACTTACGTTTGGGAAATCTAATTGTTAATAAGAATAAAGAGATCTGTGTCATTTCTGGAGGCTCCTCTTCTATGCTATGGTTCTGGAAAGTATACATTCTAGGTTGGGTTGATATTTCAGCTATTTGAAGAAGTAAAATGTGCCTTTGCCTATCTTTGACCTGAATCCATGAGAAAATAAATATATATTTAATAGCGAATGTTTCTGTAGTAGTTGATGGTCAGGAAATTAAGAAAATAATAAATATCATTCACACAAAAGAAAAATTTATGCAAAATCTGAACCCCAGGAACATACATGCTTGTAGTAAATACTAATTGCCAGTGCAGAAATCAAAAGTCTACTTTGGGAAATACTGGGTTCATCAAATGTAGATGTTTATCTCCTGATGACCAAATTGTTTTGAATATATAATTGAGGTTAAGTATTTCATGAATTGGTCAACTGAATAATACCAGCTTTCCAATATGTGGGCAAATAGCAGACCTACAACAAAATAGTGTACTTACTAAATTCCTAGTTTAGTTAGTGGCAAAAGCATTTACAGCCTTTTTATATTATAAAAGCCTGTGTTAACTGTTAAGATGACTCCTAAAAGAAAGAGACAGAGAGAGACAGAAAACAGAGAGAATTATTCAAGCCTTCAGTATTGAACATCTCTGTGTGTCTGTGAATACTATTCCTGGGTATATAGTTTGTGTGTGACATCACTAACAGGGAAAATTGTTCTCAAGAGTTCTGGGCTGATTAGAAATCCAGACAGTAACTGGTTCTTTGCCTCATGTAAACTGGAACATCAGTATGAGGAATACAGAGAAAATGAAATTTTTCCTGAAATCACACACCATTTTTTTCACGTGCTGTGCTTCGTCGCTCGGTTGGGTCTGACTCTTTGCGACCGCATGGACTGTAGTCTGCCAGGCTGCTCTGTCCATGAGGATTCTCCAAGCAAGAATACTAGAGAGGGTTGCCATGCTCTCCTCCAGGGGATCTTCTCAACCCAGGGATTGAAATGGAACCCAGGTCTCCCACAATGCAGGCAGACTCTTTACTGTCTTATGTTTTCCATAAGAGAAATTAAAAAAAAAAAAAAGGAAGAAGGAAGGCGCAAAATTATTTAGTTGGAATTTGAAGGGCAATTGCTCTTTATATTTTTCCTATACTAAAAAATTATCATAAGACACTGTCTATTTTTTCAAGCCCTGGGGCCTCCTGCAGCTTAGAATTGTGCTGGCCTCCTCTGGTTCCCAGGATTCTGATTGATCTCAGCTGTCTTGTTTTGATTCAGTAGCTCCCAGAATAATCCCAAATGTACATCATCACAGGGCTATGAAGCGACATAATTATTGAGGAGGTGGTGCTATTTGTCTTTCTGTACATGTTTTGACATTATTCTGGGCACTATTTGATGCATGAAGTAGGCTTTACATAAGTAATAAAAAAAGCTGTTTTGCTTTTATTGTCACTTGGTTTTTAATCCCTATAATAAAACAATACCACAGAATGAATGCTCCAAAACCGAAACAAAGATAGAAGAGTAAAATGGGATCTCGAAAAGCCAAAAATGCATTCATTGTGCATAATGTGATCATTAAATAAATTTTGTGAAAATTTCTTTTTACAACAAAGAAGTAGATTCAAATTTATTATAGCACTTTCCTTAGATGGCACATAAAGATACTTGTGTCAAAAATGAGATATTTGTGTAGATAAATGAAGACGCTGAGCAGACAAATTAAACATGTAGTTTTAATTTTTATTAAAGAACCCTCAACTATAGCTTTACCAAAACTAAATATTGCAACATAGAAGGGAAAGAGCTTGTTTAACTGCATCTATTAGGTTGGTCCAAAACTTCAGTTAATTTTTTCCATAACATTGTATGGAAAAACTAGAACATGGGCAAACTAAAAGACATATCTAAAATCCAGTTCTACAAGTTAAAGCAAAAACTAAAAATGTTTTTTTTCTTTAAAGCATTAGCTACGTGTGTGTTTTTTTAAATGAGACAAGGGGCAATATCTTGATAAGTATCTCTGACTTCATTTGTGTAATTAGATATAAGCCTAAAGATGGTGTCTCCAATTGAATAACATTTCCTGCCTTCAAATAACAGGAACATCAAAGTAACTGTGACTGAATCCAAATAAAATCTATTTTCTTACCCAAATATCCAAATAAAGCCCAGCTGTACAGAGTTGACACCCATAGTTCTAGAATCAATAAGAATAGCCCAAGTTCTGTCTATCTCGTTGCTCTGCCATCTCCACACATGGCTACTTAAGGATCCAAGAGATTAACTGAACTCTTTAAAGGAGATTAAACCATCACATCTCCTTTCCAGCTAGGAGAAAAAAAGCCTCAAAGAGTGTCATTTTTTTTCTCTTTTTTATGCAAGGCAAGCAAGTCAATGGAGTTTTTAGTCTCATTAGTCATCTTTTTATTTTATTTTATTACTACCAGATAGACAACAGATCCTTGTAGGGTAAAGGCATGAATTGATCTCCTACTCAAACCAGTTTCACTTTGAAGAATAAAGCAGGGACGTCCCAGGTAGTCCAGCGGTTGAAACTTGGCTTCCAATGCAGGGGTACCAGTTCAGTCCTTGGTCTGGGAGCTAAGATCCCACATGCCTGGCTGCAAAAAAAAAAAAAAAAAAGCACACACACACACATATCACAGAAACAGGATTGTAACAAATTCAATAAAGACTTTAAAATGAGCCACATCAAAAAAATAAAAAATTTTAAATGAAACAAATTTGAATGTAGCATGGCATCATTTAGGCTTCCCAGGTAACACTAGTGGCAAAGAACCCACCTGCCAATGCAGGAGACATAAGAGACGCGGGCTGGATCCCTGGGTTAGGAAGATCCCCTGGAGGAGGAAATGGCAACGCACTCCAGCATCTTTGCCTGGAGAATCCCATGGATAGCGGAGCCTGGCTGACTACAGTCCAGAGGGTCTCAAAGAGTCCGACACAACTGAAGTAACTTAGCATACATGCAAGTGGCATCATTTTATTTTATTTTTTTGTTGTTGTTTATGTCGTTTTATTTATTTATTTATTTGTCATTTTTGCCGTTATGTCGTTTACACCTAGAGTTTCCTAAACAAAACTTAGTTTTGTTTTATGGAGTGGTTCCGTTTCATCAGAGCTACCTGCCTATAAAGACATTCTTGAGTAGCAAAGTTACTTATGTATTCATTATTTTAGTTTTCATTTAGTGACATCTGAATTTGAAACTCGCTCATAAACATTAAATTCTGTGATATTACAGATAGTTCATCACTGAATATATTTTCAGGGCTAATGAAGGTTGTTACAAAAATTAAGTCTCGTATTACAATTTTATTGGAAAATTTACTGGGAACAAAGATCAAGTAGGGTCAATAGAACCCTTAGGGTAAATAGATAGAAGATAAGAAATGAAGAAAAAAATTGGAGAAAAGTAAAGACTTGGGTAACTTTGGAATAACATGAATTCAAATGTATTTCAAAATATGACAGACAACAGGAAAGTGATGACTGTATATTACAAACTACTCTCAGCTTGTTTAGCAACTGTTATACTTTAAATGTTTTTCTTTTAATTATATTATTAGAATCCATTAGTTGTAGAGACATATATAGACATGTGTAAAGAATAAAAAATTCATTATTCACTGTTCTGTCACCCAGGGAAAAAATGCTAACTACTTTTGGTATTTTGTTATGTGTTTTGTTAGTATTTAACATACATTTATAATGGTGTGTATTTTTAAACTGGGTTAATTTTTTACACGCTGTGCTACAAATCATCTGTTTTGCAAATTATCTTTTTTCCATCGACATGAGAAAATGCTTGAAAAATAGTACTCAGTTGTGCTGTAAAGCGTGACTTGAACGGTTGCATAATATTTTTGTCACGTGTCCTTTGCACAATTTGTGGTGGTGGTGTTCAGCTGCTGAGTCGTGTCTGACTCTTTGTGACCCTGTGGACTGCAGTGCCCCAGGCCTTCCTGTCCCTCACTGTCTCCCGGAGTTTGCCCAAGTGCATCTTCATTGAGTCGGTTGATGCTATCCAACCATCTCATCCAAAATTTAATTAGTCCCATATTGAAAAATCTGTTGGCTGTGGTGTTCAGTGTGCATGTATGGTAGCAGACCAACCTCTGCTCCAATCCTGATGACATCTCTATTTTAAAAACAAACAAACAAACAAGAACAAAAAAACTATGGATCACATTTAGTCTTTGTTTTCCTCACTTGTGAAGTGGGACTAATATTAGGACCCGTCTCATGAGTATATGCTAAGGATCAAAAGCAGTGCCTAGTAAAGATATACCTATGAGAAAGCTTTATCAGACTTTGGAAGATCTCTAATTTTATGTTATCATAAATAGCTGTTGACCCAGAACACAGCTGGATGAGCTGTATATTGCCATTGTAGTCAAACACACATACATATTTCACTCCTTCATTCAAGCCACTTTTATTGATCAGGTACCATTTTCCAGGTTCACTTAAATGTCATAATGAGCCTCTGTATCATATGCCTAATAAGAACCACTTGTCATTGTTGAGATTAAAACTTTTAACTGCAATTATTATATAAAGTTAATTCTTCAAGTAAACAATACTTCAAATATCTGGCAAAGATTCTAGGAAAAGATGAGTCTTTAAAATGTAAAAGTGATTTTAAATCTGACTAGTCCTATGCAAATATTCTTTCCACAGGGATTTCCCAGTATTCAAATTCCTGTTTGATCATTTATCGGAAGAGTATCACTTGCCTGCGTGTAGGGGCAAAAAGCAGTGGAGTAAAAGTGTCATGTTCAACATTGTTTCTTCAAAACCCAAATGCTTTGGAGCTTAAATATTCAGCAGTTCCTCTTTACTCTTCTTGATTTCTGATGGAAAGCCTTGTCGAGATAAAGGAGTCAATGGTAGTACATTTTTTCCCATTATTATTATTATTATTTTGTATTATTATTATTATTTTGTATTTGGAGAAGTTATTTACAAAATTTGCAAAGATCTGACCAGATCTCAAGAGGTAGAATGTTTAAGAATGAATAAAATGACGTCAGAGTGGATGATCCCCCTCTCATCCACAATGGGCCCCACCCTCCCCCTGTCTCTCATCCTGCTCCTTTTCCAAGCCCCTCCCATTTGGCAGAAGGGTCTTCCTGAGTCTTGGATTGCTTCCTGATTGTCTTCTGAGGGTCCCCATCCCTTCCATTTCTCTGTTGCTTACTGATTCTAAAATCTAACTTGGGTTCAGATCCCTGAGTTCCTGTCAGAAACACTGAATCAGAAACATCTGTATGGGGGGGCTTGAGAACTGTTATTTTAAAAAAGTTTTCTAGGTGATTCTAATGCAGTCTGAAGACTGGCATTTGGAAACTCTTGCTCTATGGTCAGGTTCTATGAAGCTTCCCATCCCCTTTCATCCTCTGCTCCCCACATGACCTGGGTTCTGCCTCCCTCCATCTCATCTATTGCTATTTCCAGACCCTTTGCATGCCACATGCCAGCCTTAGTAATGACAAATGACATTTAGCAAGTGTCCTTTTGTGATAGGCCTTCTACTATATAAAAGTACTAAATCAATTAATATATTCAATGTATAACATTAAATGATACATTTGTTGTTGTTCAGTCCAAAGTGGTGAGCAACTCTTTGTGATCCCATGGACTGCAGCATGCCAGGCTTCCCTGTCCTCTACTATCTCCTGGAGTTTGCTTAAATCCATGTCCATTGAGTGGGCAATGCTATCTAACCATCTTATGGTCTGCTCCTCTCTTCTTTCGCCTTCAGTCTTCTCCATAATCAGGGTCTTTTCCGATGAGTCAGCTCTTTGTATCAGGTGGCCAAAGTACTGGGGCTTCAGCTTCAGCATCAGTCCTTCCAATAAATATTCAGGGTTGATTTCCCTTAGGATTGCCCAGTTTGATCTCCTTGCGATCCAAGGGACTTTCAAGAATCCCTTGCTGCTGCTGCTGCTAAGTTGCTTCAGTCGTGTCCGACTCTGTGCGACCCCATAGACGGCAGCCCATCAGGCCCTGCCGTCCCTGGGATTCTCCAGGCAAGAACACTGGAGTGGGTTACCATTTCCTCCTCCAATGCATGAAAGTGAAAGTGAAGTCGCTCAGTCGTGTCCGACTCTCAGCAACCCCATGGACTGCAGCCCAGCAGGCTCCCCCGTCCAAGGGATTTTCCAGGCAAGAGCACTGGAGTGGGGTGCCATTGCCTTCTCCACAAGAATCCCTTAAATATCATTTATATATATATATATATTTATATATTTATATATATATATAAAATGTTAAAACCATGTCTGACACATAGAAAGCATATAATGAATGTTAATGAATCATCAGTTCAGTTCAGCTGCTCAGTCATGTCTGACTCTTGCAACCCCATGAATCGCAGCACGCCATGCCTCCCTGTCCATCACCAACTCTTGGAGTTCACTCAAACTCACATCCATCCAGTCGGTGATGCCATCTAGCCATCTCATCCTCTGTCATCCCCTTTTCCTCCTGCTCCCAATCCCTCCCAGCATCAGAGTCTTTTCCAATGAGTCAACTCTTTCCATGAGGTGGCCAAAGTATTGGAGTTTCAGCTTAAGCATCATTCCTTCCAAAGAAATCCCAGGGCTGATCTCCTTTAGAATGGATTGGTTGGATCTCTTTGCAGTCCAAGGGACTCTCAAGAGTCTTCTCCAACACCACAGTTCAAAAGCATCAATTCTTCAGCGCTCAGCTTTCTTCACAGTCCAACTCTCACATCCATACATGACTCCCGGAAAAACCATAGCCTTGACTAGACAGACCTTTGTTGGCAAAGTAATGTCTCTGCTTTTGAATATGCTATCTAGGTTGGTCATAACTTTCCTTCCAAGGAGTAAGTGTCTTTTTTTTAAATTTTATTTTAATTTTAAACTTTACAATATTGTATTAGTTTTGCCAAATATCGAAATGAATCCGCAACAGGTATACCTGTGTTCCCCATCCTGAACCCTCCTCCCTCCTCCCTCCCCATACCCTCCCTCTGGGTCATCTTTTAATTTCATGGCTGCAATCACCATCTGCAGTGATTTTGGAGCCCAAAAAAATAAAGTCTGACACTATTTCCCCATCTATTTCCCATGAAGTGATGGGACCAGATGCCATGATTTTAGTTTTCTGAATGTTGATCTTTAAGCCAACTTTTTCACTCTCCTCTTTCACTTTCATCAAGAGGCTTTTTAGTTCCTCTTCACTTTCTGCCATACGGGTGGTGTCATCTGCATATCTGAGGTTATTGAATGAATCATATCTATAATTAAATATCATAGATCATGCCATGTACTATTATTTTTCAGATTTATTAAGATACAGTTGACATATGTTGTATTGGCCAAAAAGTTTGTTTGGGTTTTTCCATAACATCTTAGAAAGAAACTCAAACAAACATTTTGGCCAGCCCAATACCATTGTATAAGTTAAGGTGTATAACATGTTGGTTTGCTATACATGTATGCTGTGAAATGAGTACCAATAAGCTTAGTTATCACATTGAGCAGCTCATGTAATTACTATTTGTGCGTGTGGTGAGAATATTTAAGATTTATTCTCTTAACAACTTTCAAGTTTATGTTAATACAATATCATCAGTCAATATTGTGAATTATTGTTGCTTTTCTGTACATTAGATCCCCAGGACTTATTCATCTTTTAACTGGAAGTCTATACCCTTTGACTACATTCCTCATTTCTCCCATCCCCTATTCCCCAACAGCCATCAATGTACCTTCTGTTTCTATGAGTTCATCTTTTTTAGATTCTACAAATAATTGAGATCATACAGCATCTGTCTTTCCCTGACTTAACTCATTTAGAATAATGCTCTCAAGATTTGCTCATGTTGTCACAAATGGCAGGACTTCCTTCCTTTTATTTTTTAACTGAATGGTATTTTATCGTGTATATATCACACTTTATTCTTTCATCCATTGATAGATACTTAGTCTGTTTTCGTTATCACTTGGCTGTTGTGAATAATGCTGGAGTGAACCTAGGAGATGCAGCTATCTCCTTGAAATAATGATTTCATTTCCTTTAGATATATTCCCCAAAGTAGGATTGCTAGACTGTTTGGTAATTCTGTTTTTTGATAGACTGTTTGATAATTCTATTTTTTATTTTTTGACAAATCTCCATACTGCTTTCAATAGTGGCAGTATCACTTGACATTCCTACCGCGGTGTCCAAAGTTGTTGGGCACTGTGGTAGGATTGTAACCACATCCTTGCCAGCTCTTGTTATCTCTTGCCTTTTTTACCATGACATGCATTTGTCTTGTCCTCTCTAGTCTTAACCAGCTAAACTAGACATAGAGGACTCAGAGTTACTAGGAAACAACTTGGGCAAAGATCTTACTCTTAAAAAAAAAAAAAAAAAAAAGGAAATATGGCATGTATCAGTTTATTGTTATAGCAACCCTGTGACGTAGGTACCATTATTTTTCCCATTTGACAGAATAGGAAGCAGAGGTCCTGTTCACAGAAATAGAAAATAGTAGCCCAATTATGAACATTTGTAATTCCTTGAATATGCCATGATTTCTAACTTGGTGAATAAGGTGAGAAAATTCATGTGCTATATTCTCCAACCCTAACTCCCTGACAATTGCTTTCCCACGTAGTCCCCTTTCACACTTCACTCTTGTCACTGCCTGTTTTACCCGTTGCTTTTGCCAACTAGATTTTAAATTTCTTGAGAGCAGAGATTGTGTTTTATTGAAAAATGCATGGCCAAGACCTCTACTAAGTATGATATAGGGCTATTTAAAGAAATGAAATATAAGCACACCTCGTTTTATTGTGCTTCACTTTATTGTGCTTGGTGGATATCGCATTTTTTAAAAATTGAAAGTTGGTGGCAACTCTGAGTCAAGCAAATCTATCGCTGCCATTTTCCCAAGAGCATTTGCTCACTGCATGTCTGCCACATTTTGGTAATTTTTGCCATACTTCAACATTTTTCATCCTTATTATATTTATTTTGATGATGTGTAATCCGTGCTCTTTAGGTGCTGCTAATGTGATTGTTTGGGGTGCCACAAACTACACCCGTAATGATAATATGTGTGTTCTGACCGTTCCACCAACCAACCATTTCCTCATCTCTCTCCTTGTCTTGAGTCTCCCTCATCCCTGAGACACAACAATATTGGGATTAGGTCAGTTAATAACCCTACAATGATCTCTAAGTGTTCAACTGAGAGGTAGAATCACACATCTCTCACTTTAAATCAAAAGCTAGAAATGATTAAGCTTAGTGAGGAAAGCACGTGAAAGACCTAAGCTAGACCTCTTGCATCAGTTAGCCAAGTCATGAATGCAAACAAAAAATCTTTGAAAGAAATTAAAAGTGTTTCTCCAGTGAACACAAGAATGATAGGAGAGCAAAACAGCTTTATTGCTGATGTGCAGGAAATTTGAATGGTCTGGATAGAAAAGGAAACCAGCCACAACATTCCCTTAAGCCAAAGCTTAATCCAGAGGAAACCCCTAACTCCCTTTAGGTCTGTGAAGGCTGAGAAAAGTGAGGAAGATACAGAAGGAAAGTTTGAAGCTGGCAGAGGTTGATTCTTGACATTTAAGAAAAGAAGTCACCTCCATGATATAAAAGGGTGAGGTGAAGCAGCAGGTGCTGATGTAGATGCAATAAGTTATCCAGAAGATCTAGCCAAAATAATGAGCGTGGCCACACTAAACAACAGATTTTCGATGTCGATCAAACAGTGGAAGAATGTATTGGGAGAAGATCCTAAGTAGGGCTTCATAGCTAGAGAAGAGAAGTCAATACCTGGCTTCCAAGCTTCAAAGGACAGGCTGACTCTCTTTTTAGGGGCTAAGGAAGCTGATGATTTTAAGTTGGATCTAGTGCTCACTTTTTTTTTTTTTTTAATCCAAGAGCTGTTAAGAATTCTGTTAAATCTACTCTGTCTGTGCTCTATAAATGGAACAACAAAGCCTGGATGATAGCACATGTGTTCACAACATGGTTTACTGAAAACTTTAAGCCCAATGTTGAGACCTACTGCTCAAGAGAAAAGATTCTTTTCAAAATATTACTGCTCATTGACAATCTGCATCTGGTCACCCAAGAGCTCTGATGGAGTTGTACAAGGAGACTTATATTGTTTCATGCCTGAAAATACAGCATCTATTCTGTAGCCCACAGATTAAGGAGTCATTCTGACTTTCAAGTCTCATTATTAAGAAACACACTTCATAAGCCTTTAACTGCCAGACAGTGATTCTTCTAATGGATCTGGGCAAAGTCAATTAAAAACATTCTTAAAAGGATTCACCATTCAAGATGCCATTAAGAACATTCTTGATTCATGGAAGGAGGCCAAAATATCAACATTACCAGGACTTCAGAAGAAGTTGATTCCAACTTTGATGGATTTGAGACTTCAGTGGAAGAAGTTAACTGCAGATGTAGTGGAAATAACAACAGGGCTAGAATTTATTAGAAGTGGTGCCTGAAGAGGTAACTTAACTGCTATCATCTTCTGATCAGACTTCTTATGGGTGAGCAAAGTAAGTGGTTTCTTGAGATGGAATCTACTCCTGGTGAAGATGCTGTAATGATTGTTGAAATGACAAGAAAGGACTTAGAGCACTACATAAAATTATTTGATAAAGCAGCAGCAGGATCTGAGGCAACTGAAGGATTGCCTGCAATTTTGAAGGAAGTTCTATTGCAGATAAAATGCTATCAGACTGCATTGTATGCTTCAGAAAAATCATATATGAAAAGAAGTCAATCAATGGGGCAAATATCATTGTTGTCAAATTTTAAGAAATTGCCACAGCCACCCTGAACCTTCAGCAAGCACCGTCCTTATCCGTCTGCAGCCATGAACACTGAAGCAAGACCCTCGACCAGCAAAATGATTACAACTTGCTGAAGGGTCAAATGATGCTTAGCGTTTTCTAGCACAAAGTAATTTTAAATGAAAAGTATGTACATTGTTCTTCTAGACATGTTAATGCACACTTAGTAGATTAGTTAGTATAACTATAACTTTTATGTGCACCGAGAAACCAAAGAAATTGTGTGACCCACTTTATTGCAACATTTGCTTCATTGTGGTGGTCTGGAACCTGTAATATCTTTGATGTATGCCTGTGCTCTGATAGCTGCTGCCCACCTAGTGGTAATTAGTGGAATCTTAGGCTTAGAACCTGAGGAAGAATTAATCTCTAGAGCAAGAATAGCAAAAGAGGTTCATTTCTCCATGCAGTCAATTCTATTCTTTTGGAAATGGCTTCCCAGGTGGCTCAAGTGGTAAAGAATCCTCCTGCTAGTGCAGGAGACCCAGGATATGCTGGATCCATCCCTGAGTGGGGAAGATTCCCGTGGAGTAGGAAATGGCAACCCACACCAGTATTCTTGCCTAGAGAATTCCATGGACAGAGGAGCCTGTTAGGCTATAGTCCAAAGGGTCACAAAGAGTCAGACATGACTGAGCACGCACGCACGTGGTGGCTTTCTAGAACACAGTGTTGAGAAGGATTCTGAGATTAAGTCTGGGCTTGGAGCCAAAGAACCATCACCCACATTACCTGTGGTTTTGGGAGAGAGTTTGGGGATATGTATACCCTGCTTTTGCCATCCTTATGTGGTCAGACTTTGAAAATCAGTAAGAACAGTTGACTGGCTTTTAAATGGCTTTAGACAGAGTGACAAAGTGGTGCCCATTAGACTGAATGATTGATCTTTCTTTAGGCTATTTTTATGAGGAAGTGGTTGAATCAGAATAAAGATTACATTTTTTTTTGTTGAGTTTTCGCATATGTTTGGTGCCATGCCTAAGTGACATGCAATTTGAAGAATGTCAAATACAAAGGGTCAGTTTTCCACACAAATGATCTTTAAATATTTCCTCTGTTCGCTATGTCTAAGCAAATGATGCAGGGGAAATGGTATAAGCAAATGTGAACCACAGCTTTGAAAGACGCACTCATGTACACACACGTGAACGCACATAGGAAATGACCATTTTTCATCTCATGAAATTGTAAATGTTCATCCTCAAACACCACAGAAAATGTCTTTGATACTGTCACAGATAAAATATAATAATTGTTCTATTGCCCACTGAATTCTAGAGCCATTTTATTAATTAAAGATAAACTTGAATTATGTTCTTTAGGATCAAAGCGAAATGTCTAACCTAATGATACTGAAAGAGTAATAATGTCAGCCTCTTTATAGAATTTATTTTCTTCTTAGCATTTATCTTCCATAAACCATGATATTTGATATTTCCATAGGAGCAAAGGAATGAAGGTGCTATTTTTTGATGCAGCATTGTGACTTGCAAGATTTGCATCTGTGTGAATTAAACCATGCCCTTACAAACACATCTAGGATAATAGTTCATAGGGATAAAATGTAGAGTTGGGAGGGAAACATAGGATTTGAAATTTTGTGTAATGTCAGAGTAGGCAGTACTTACACATCTTTCCTAAGGGGAGACGTGGCCTTTATTGCCAATATCTTGTTACTGTAGAAACTGTAAATATAAGACAACTCAATACTTCGCTGATGTTTTAAAAGCTCATTGCTTCATTGATTTTCTTTCTTCCTTAGTAAAATCAGAATGGACGCAGTAAGACAGAAAGTTGAGGACATTAATATGAACATCTCAGCTAAGTGTTCCTGAAAACTCAGTGCAGTGCAGCAGGACCTTCCAGATCATGTATTGCATTATTTGTTTTACTCTTATAAAGAACTACATAATGAAATTATTAGTATAACACGTTTTTATCTTAATCTCCCAGTTAATTTAGGAAATGTTACTTAGGAAGAAGAAATACCTACATCCCATATATCACATTTTTCTACTGTTCTCTCTAGAAAAATTAAATGGCAATACAGATTTTATCTCATATCAGGTCATGATACTTTATCCGTTAATCTTTTTGTTTAATTAAACTATGGTTGGTCTACAATATTGTGTTAGTTTCACGTGTACAGCTTCAGATTCTTTTCCATCATAGCTTATTACAAGATAGTGAATATAGTTCCATGTACTATGGAGCAAATCCTTGTTGTTTATCCTCTGTATCTTTAACCATTAATAAAATACCATGCCAGTGTTTTTTCTTCCACATCATATGCCTTCCATTTGCAACTAGACATTCAATAGAAATTATTTTATAGTTTTTTTCCAATTGTGTATCAACAATTTTTCCCTCATTTTGAATCCCAAGTATATTTTAATTTCTACTTAATTTATAAGACAACCCATGAAATATCTTCATGTAATTCTACAGTGATAGATTTTAAGGAATGCTTCCAAGGGTGTAATGTAATTGCGAAGGTATCAAACTGTACCTATCAGACCACCTTTCAACACGGTGGAAGTGGGAGAGGAAAAGAAGAGGTCATGGCTGAAGCATGCTTTTGAGTTCTATCACTTGAGATAGCTTGAATAAATCACCATTATAGATCACTGATGGGATAATGGATATCTTGGTCTCTATAGTGATATAACATCACTCTATCAACATTAAGCTTTAGAATTGACATGTATTTTAATTTCATAAATCTGAATATTAAAAATATATATATTTTCTTTGTACAGGCGACCTAGAGCTAGTTTTGTGCTTTTCCCTGTAACTATGTATATATGTGTAGTATACAGACAAACATATAGATACATAAGTATATTTATGCAGTATATGTAGACACATCTATAGGGTATTTAAACATACATTCCACACATGTATACTTATATAGTTCATATAAAAATTTATATTATATAGTATACATATATAAATTTATAGTTTATATGTATGTGCATATATGTGTATTTTAATTTTTTTAATTTTTGGTTGTTATAGATCCTGTATTAGATCAATGAACTTCATTTTGTAAGTTTTGTTCTGATATAGCGTATTTGTTTAAGGTTAACATTAATTATTAAAACTAGAATCCACTATGCAACCATATAAAGTGTGAGGGAATCTGCTTTTTCAATGAAATAGAAGGACTCTTTTTTTCCCTTCACTTGAAAGTATAGCTTTTCTGATTAGATCAATTTAATTATTTACTTTTTCTGTAAAGGTCATATGTTTATAAATGTTTTTCTCTAGCTTTATTGAGGTATACTTGGCAAAATCATAAATATTTACAATATAAAATGTGATGATTTGATAAACATTTTATGTATATTTCAAAAATTATATATAATATGTTATCTTTGTGCTATCCTCATCAAAGCAATTAGGGAGAGGAGTGTGTTTGCCTATTTGACAGCCTAGCAGAGAATATTATTCTTGCCTTTATTTTTAACCTGTGGTTGCACTCAAGGTTAATTCAAGGTATCAGGCAAGTGTGACTGTGACAAGATTTAGTGATCACAGGGGCAATTAATGCAAGATCAGCCTCCTGGATATCGATTCTCATATCATGGCATCTTGGCAAAATGAAGTCATCATTTCATCAGACTTTTAGTTATACTAATAAATGATTCTCAGAATCATTGTAATGCTGGCAGTTCTATCATCGCTTGCGAACTTAAAAGGATAGTGAATAAGAAATTTAGGGAAGTGGTAGAATCATTATAGATACATAAGAAAAGCATATGTGTGAAGCTTCTCTTCCTATGCAAGAAAGACAGAGAGTTTCTCTCTAATCCTGTTAGTTCTTAGAACTCCTTGGTGATCTTTATCCAAAATTCTCATGAAGATGATCGTATCTGATTTCTTTTTGATGGAAACAACTAAGTGAAGTTAACCTTGGTTTTGGAACAATGTCAGGAAGAGTTTGGAGCCTGGAGATAGTTGTATATTAAAATCCTTCCTTCCCTATAGTTTTCAAATGCTGAGTCTGAGAGCTAATAATGAAACTTCTTACCTGTATTATGTCACAGAAGACAAATAATACATATCTGTATAAGCTACTTTTGCTTATGTAAATCAATGTATTTGGATATGATTCTTTCTTGCAAATCCATTTTTAAAGAAATTTAAGAAACTCCAATTCATGAAAATTCTTACTGTTTTCAAAATAATTTATTTTCTTCCGAGTCAATTTTAAAAATAAATGTGTCTCCTCTACTGAAATTTCTATTTCTGATTTAGTTTGCACCTAAAACACTACCATTGTGCATTGTGTGAATTAGTTCTATGAGAATTCAGCTGGATAAGTGTTTTTTGAAGAATTCATTTTGTTTTTATTTTAAAAATACAGTGTAGCTATTATTTGATTATTTATATTTTAAAAAGTGATTGTTATTGGCCAAAATTGCCATCACTTTTAAAGAGCACACTGTACTTGAGAATATTTATTTTATTCTAAAATATGGAGTAAACCCAAAGTAGATAAACTACCTCATGTTGTTTCCCAGATATAAAATGTTTATGTTTGTTTCTTCACTTTATTTAAAAGACCACAGTGATCTAGCATAGTGAAGGCAAAACATTTGTATTTGCAAGGTATCAAGAAACATAAAGAAGGCTTTTATTTCAAAAATACTTCTACAAGACATTATTTTTCAAATTAATAAAGATAAATTATAAGTGTTTCAAAGATTAATTTCAAAATCACACTTCTGCTTTTCTGTTTAAAGCTTTGGGATCTTCCCTGGTGGTCCAGTGGCTAGGACTCCAGTGAAGGTGGCCCAGGTTCGATCTCTGGTCAAAGAACTAGATCCCACATGCCTCAGAAAAGAGGATGCATGCCACAGCTAAGACATCCTGCATGCTGCAACTAAGACCCAGCACAGTCCACACACACAAAACAAAGTTTTTAAGTTTCCTTTTAAGTAAGTGCATAACCCTAATCTATCCCAGGTAACTCTTTCTTGGTGAAGTTTATGCCAATGTGAAAACCTCTTGCCCTGGGAATTTAATTGCAAGTACAGAAATATTTTACCTTAAAAAAACTACACAATTGTCTCACAAGTCATTTTTATCTTTAGTTAATTTGATATTTCTAAACATTATTAGTTCTTTGGAAATGGTTGTAACTTTGGGATTGACTATGTGTTCTTATACAGCACATTTTTGTTTTAACCCTGATAATTGTTTCCATTACTTAGAATCATTTTTAATTCTAAAAAAGGAATTCTGATTCTATTTTAGCTCATTATTTAACTCTGGGAAGGTGGAAATTGATATGTACCACTCATTAATAGCTCTCCAACACACAGCATGGGCTTCACAGATGGCGGTGGTGGTAAAGAATCCACCTGCCAATGCAAGAGACATGAGTTTGATTCCTGGGTGGGGAAGATCCCTTAGAGAAGGAAATAGCAACCCACTCCAGTATTCTTGCCTATGAGATCCCATGGACACAGGCGCCTGATGGACTGTAGTCCAGGGGGTCACAAAGAGTGGACACCACTGGGCACTCAAGACACAGCACAGACAGTCCGCTAAGGGTGCTACAGCACTGCACACAGACACTGTCCTGGAAGGCTGAGGCTAGTGGTGTCTATTGAAGATCTTTACATTTCAAGATGTGAGTGCTTCTCACTTGTTTTGTTTTGTTTTGCCAATCTGTGCTGTAAACTTATAGCTTTGGTCCAATAGCCAGTGCTATTTTTAAAAGACACTCATTCCTTTATTCACTGACCTAGGAAATATTTATCATACATATTGTGGATCAAGCTCTTAGGATATGCTGAGAATTCAATAAGATGCAAGACAGACAGCACTTGGGCTGAGACCAAGCTTCCATTTTAATGGTTCTATATTGTCTAGGTGTCGTTTTCCAAGGGATAAATAACCTGCGGGGCTTTCAGTGTGTGTATGAGTTATACCCCGTGGACTGTAGCCCACCAGATCCTCTGTCCATGGAATTCTCCAGGCAAGAATACTGGAGTGCGTAGCCATTCCCTTCTCCAGGGGAATCTTCCCTACCTCGGGATTGAACCCAGGTCTCCTGCATTGCAGGCAGATTCTTTACCTTCTGAGCCACCAATCAGTAGATACACTTATATACTTTTTCTAGCCTGTTTTCAATTTCTTGGGACTTGAGTTTGATATAAATGTTGACTTTTCATTTTTCCAAGTAGTACAATGCCACACAAAGCCCTTTTTCGTGTGGCTCTTACTGGCATTTCCTGTTTTGTCTCTCATCTAACCTCTTTCATATTGCATCGTTGTTGCTGTTGTTTAGTCTCTAAGTCATGTCCAACTCTTTGCAATCCCATAGACTGTAGCCTGCCAGGCTCCTCTCTCGATGGAATTCTCCAGACAAAAACACTGGAGTGGGTTTCCATTTCCTTCTCCAGAGCATCTTTCCCACCCAGGGATCGAACCCGAGGATCCTGCATTGTGAGGCGGAGCCTTTACCACTGAGCCATCAGAGAAGCCAACATTGCACTCTGAGTTCCAGCTGTTCTTTTTGTTTCTTTGTTTGCCACACCACGCAGCATGTGGGATTGCAGTTCCCAGGGATTGAACCCACGCCCCATTTGGTACTGGAAGTAGAGTCTTACCCACGGACCACTAGAGATGTCCCTTCAGCTATTCTTAATTGCTTGCATTTCTTAACTTCATTTGCCCCAGATCCTCTGATCCCTTTAACAAATTAAGTTGGATTAACCTGGTCTTTGTTCAAGGGTGTTGTTAGTTGTGCTAGTCACTAATGAGCAAACAAGCATGGTTTAGGAACTTAGTGTTCAGGGATGGAACTATAAATTATATAACCACACAAATACAATTTTTCAATTGTAGTTACATAGAAATGATATAAGAATGACTGGAATTTAAAATTAAAAATATTTTTCTCCAACTTCATGGAATTACTTTGACTATTTTCCATGAACCTTATAAAAATCACCTCAACAGTAGCTTCTGGGGCTAGGAGGTAGGAAAACTGGTACATGTCTATATTGTTGTCATTCCCAGAAAATATGAGTGAAAAAGCAAATGACTATGAATGAGTTTCATCATGTTGAGATATCCTAAGAAAACTTAGATTTTTTTCAGAGGAAAGTGAGGGAGTTTTTTGGGTTTTTTTAATAAGCCGCAAGCCAGTCATTTTAATCAGCATATCAAATCAATTGTGATTTCCCTGTAATTGTTTCCTGGAATTATCCTTACTTGAAATCTGACATCTTTCCCAAACCACTTTGAAGATGTAGTCCACAACAGAATAAGCTTACCACTAAAACTGCAATTTCCCTGAAAATACTTGGAATGGTATTATGGTATAATGTATGACTGTGTAATTATAATCTCAGGGTGGAAGTGAAAGTGTTAGTTGCTCAGTTGTGTCCAACTCTTTGCAACTCCATGGACTGTAGCCCACCAGGTTCCTCTGTCCATGGGATTTCCCAGGCAAGAATACTGGAGTGGGTTGCCATTTCCTTCTCCAGGGAATCTTCCTGACCTAGGCATCAAATCCAGGTCTTCCACGTTGCAGGAAGGTTCTTTACTGTCTGAGCCACCAAGGAAGCCCATAATCTAAGGGTTCCCAAAGTAAATACAGAAGAGAGATGAAGGTTGAGTTGTGAATGCAGACTTCATTGGGAATAGTTTCTGTTCGTTTCAGCTACTTCATTGTTGGGTATGAGTATTTATTCTGCAGGAAAGATCTCTTTCTCTCTCTCTCTCTTTTTTTTTTTTTTTTTTTTTGCCACACACTGCCCTTGAGATTATCAGACTTGGTTTCCATAAAACTTTTTCATTGGTGTAGTGAGTTTCCTCTCCAGAAAAATCACAGTGACATACCAGTGTGAAGGCTTAGAGTCCTTAGGTGCATGGACCCAAGAGTGGACCCAAGAGAATATTTTTCTCAGTGGTTAATGCTTTCTTGTTTCCCCTTGCCTTTGTGTGTGTGTGTGTGTGTGTGGTTTTTTTTTTGAAGCATTTAGTAGTTGAAGAAAGCAAACTGGTCTCCTGATTAGATAAACACCACTCCAGCACACAGTAAGAGGCCAATGTTATAAACAAAATAATGTTTCAGAATACTATGGAGTTCATGCCAACAGGTCCAAAGAAACAATTTAAACTAAGAGATCCTGTGTGGATTTCAAGATGCATCTTTACTCTCGGGACTTCTTTCATCTTTCCATGATACTTAAGTGGGATTTTGCAAGCTAGTCATTTTTTAGCTGGTCTAGGAGAACAGCCACATGTCTAGAAACAGGGTTGTAGTGGTCCTGATTTAGAATAAAAAAACCTGATTTCTGACCCTGGGCTTGGCCACTAACTTTTTGACAAAGTCGTTTATCTTTTGGGGGAACTTCAGTTCCCTCATTGGAAAAATGAAGGGGTTGTCTTGCAGGTGTGGTATTCAAACTATGATCATTAGAAACCCAAAGGTCCTGGCTGGGGTCAGGACCAAGTAGCCTTATAAGGGATGCTCTAGGTCACCTCCTCCCATCTAAATCCAAACCACTCCAGTTTCTCCTCTTAAAAATGTTGTATTTCAGTGACAGCTTTTAGACTTGGATTTCACTGATGAGTGAATGAATGAATAAATAAAGGAACAAATGTTTCTTATTGGCCAGATTTATGCCCTTCACAGGGCTTCCCTTGTGGCTTAGCTGGTAAAGAATCCGTCTGCAATGCGGGAGACCTGGGTTCATTCCCTGGGTTGGGAAGATCCCCTAAAGAAGGGAAAGGCTACCCACTCTAGTATTCAGGTCTGGAGAATTCCATGGACTGTATAGTTCATGGGGCTGCAAAGAGTCGGGCACAGCTGAGCAACTTTCACAACTCACAACAACATGCCCTTCACATGTAAGAAGTGGCAAGTGTATACTTGCTCCTTTATCCGTTAAAAGTGATTTAACTTATTAAGATTCCTCTTTGTGTATATTTTAGAATAAAGGTGGCTTTCTTCCAAGCATCTTCCCCCATTGGCTAAACAGCTACCATAGACATCAGTCTGAAGACAAAACTGTGACTTTGTGGGGGAAAACTGGGGAGTTCTCATCCCTTGGTGCCCAAAGCACTAAGGCTGTGGTAGAAACTCTATTCTCTAAACACAAAGAAAGAAAGTCTTTACCTCTATCACCCTAACCTAAAAAGATGGATGATTCTAAATCTGTGTGTATGCATGTGTGTTTGTGTTTAAAGTTCAGAAATCTACCGATTTCAAGACTTTTGCAGAAGGAAGAGAGGAGTAATATATTGGCTTTATTCAAAAAAGACAAGGTTTGTCAATAAAGTAGTGAAAAAAGGTGATAATTAAAATGAGTTAGAAAAGCTCTGTATTTGCTTTGTATCAGAGAAGCATTCATTAAATGTTGCTGATACACACGTGATTTTGAAAGAGGCACTACAGCTTTATCAAGAAGAGAAGCAAAGCGTATAAAGGAAAATCAGGAGAATCAGAGAGAGCACAATGATGAGTCCTTCCCTTCCTTTCACCTCCTCTTTCCATCTCTAGTGCTTTGTCAGACTTCAATATACTCTGGCTGTGTTGATTTTGGATATAGGCATGTGACTTGCTATAGTCACATTCTGTAAGTAAAATGTGTGGCCAGAAATTTTGTGCACAACCAAAACCCTCCTTTATAGAGTCTGGTGATTTCTGTTGTGCAAATCAGCACCAACTATGGAATTTGGAAAGGATGTGGCATATAGTGCATTTCCACTGTATGGATGCAACAGATGAGGATAATCTCAATAGCATCAGATCAGATCAGATCAGATCAGTCGCTCAGTCGTGTCTGACTCTTTGCAACCCCATGAATCGCAACATGCCATGCCTCCCTATCCATCACCAACTCCCGGAGGTCACTCAGACTCACATCCATCGAGTCAGTGATGCCATCCAGCCATCTCATCCTCTGTCATCCCCTTCTCCTCCTGCCCCCAATCCCTCCCAGCATCAGAGTCTTTTCCAATGAGTCAACTCTTCACATGAGGTGGCCAAAGTACTGGAGTTTCAGCTTTAGCATCATTCCTTCCAAAGAAATCCCAGGGCTGATCTCCTTCAGAATGGACTGGTTGGATCTCCTTGCAGTCCAAGGGACTCTCAAGAGTCTTCTCCAACACCACAGTTCAAAAGCATCAATTCTTAGGCACTCAGCCTTCTTCACAGTCCAACTCTCACATCCATACATGACTACAGGAAAAACCATAGCCTTGACTAGACAGACCTTTGTTGGCAAAGTAATGTCTCTGCTTTTGAATATGCTATCTAGGTTGGTCATAACTTTCCTTCCAAGGAGTAAGCGCCTTTTAATTTCATGGCTGCACTCACCATCTGTAGTGATTTTGGAGCCCAGAAAAATAAAGTCTGACACTGTTTCCACTGTTTCCCCATCTATTTCCCATGAAGTGGTGGGACCGGATGCCATGATCTTCGTTTTCTGAATGTTGAGCTTTAAACCAACTTTTTCACTCTCCACTTTCACTTTCATCAAGAGGCTTTTGAGTTCCTCTTCACTTTCTGCCATAAGCATGGTGTCATCTGCATATCTGAGGTTATTGATGTTTCTCCCGGCAATCTGGATTCCAGCTTGTGCTTCTTCCAGTCCAGCGTTTCTCATGATGTACTCTGCATGTAAGTTAAATAAACAGGGTGACAATATACAGCCTTGACGAACTCCTTTTCCTATTTTGAACCAGTCTGTTGTTCCATGTCCAGTTCTAACTGTTGCTTCCTGACCTGCATACAAATTTCTCAAGAGGCAGATCAGGTGGTCTAGTATTCCCATCTCTTTCAGAACTTTCCACAGTTTATTGTGATGCACACAGTCAAAGGCTTTGGCATAGTCAATCAAGCAGAAATAGATGTTTTTCTGGAACTCTCTTGCTTTTTCCATGATCCAGCGGATGTTGGCAATTTGATCTCTGGTTCCTCTGCCTTTTCTAAAACCAGCTTGAACATCTGGAAGTTCACGGTTCACATATTGCTGAAGCCTGGCGTGGAGAATTTTGAGCATTACTTTACTAGCGTGTGAGATGAGTGCAATTGTGTGGTAGTTTGAGCATTCTTTGGCATTGCCTTTCTTTGGGATTGGAATGAAAAGTGACCTTTTCCAGTCCTGTGGCCACTGCTGAGTTTTCCAAATTTGCTGGCATATTGAGTGCAGCACTTTCACAGCATCATCTTTCAGGATTTGGAGTAGTTCAACTGGAATTCCATCACCTCCACTAGCTTTGTTTGTAGTGATGCTTTCTAAGGCCCGCTTGACTTCAATAGCATAGAAGATAGTAAAACATAATAAACAAATTCAGAGGTGATGGGTCTTGACCATTTATTCTTTGATTTTGATGTAATTTAAAGTTTATATAATTTAATTTCTAACATCTCACTCACCAGATTTCCCAAAACTTAACACTGTCTCTTGCAAGGTTATACGAGGCAACTCCAGCACATCCACTGTGCTGTGCTGTGCTTACTAATTCAGTCATGTCCAAAGCTTTGTGACCACATGGACTGTAGCCTGCCAAGCTCCTCTGTCCATGGGGATTCTCCAGGCTAGAATACTGAGGTGGGTTGCCATTTCCTCCTCCAGAGGATCCTCCCAACCCAGGGATCAAACCCAGGTCTCCCACATTGCAGACAGATTGTTTACCACTGAGCCACCAGGGAAGTCCCTTTGTAGATTATTGTTACTTATTAAACAGCAAGGCAATAAAACTCAAGTTTTCTCACAAAATAGCCATCATCTTGATTTTTCTTCATTTGGCAACTTGTCCAAGAGTCTAATTTATACTTGGTTCCCAGATTTTGTTGCTGCTTCTGCTGCTGCTAAGTCGCTTCAGTCGTGTCGGACTCTGTGCGACCCCATGGACAGCAGCCCACCAGGGTCCCCCGTCCCTGGGATTCTCCAGGCAAGAACATTTCCTTCTCCAATGCATGAAAGTGAAAAGTGAAAGTGAAGTCGCTCAGTCGTGTCCGACTCCTTGCAACCCCATGGACTGCAGCCTACCAGGCTCCTGCGTCCATGGGATTGGGACTCTGTAAATTGGAGACTTCTCTAATGATCATTGTATGGGCATTCAGTACTTCCTTGTCTCCATGCTTTTCCTCCATCAGGTCCCCCCTCCTTCAATACTATACCCTTCTCTTTTTTCCTACAAATTAGCTCCTACAAACTCTTCTGTAAAGCCCCCAACTAGACACGTAGACAGTAAGTTCCATGAAATCAGAGTTTCTACCCATTTTGCTCACTACTATATTCCTCAGTTCAGTTCAGTTGCTCAGTTGTGTCCGACTTTTCATGACCCCATGGACTGCAGCACGTCAGGCCTCCCTATCTATCACCAACTCCCGGATTCTACCCAAACTCATGTCCATTGAGTTGGAGATGCCATCCAACCATTTCATCCTCTGTTGTCCTAGTAGCTGGCAAATAATTGGTGTTCAGTTATGCTTGCCAAATATATTTTGAAAATGAAACACTTTTCCAAGCTGTTTACACATTAATGTATGTGTTGTTCTATTTATCCTTATATATTACATTGAAGGGACTCATTTATGTGTGTTAGCATAAGCCATAAGTCCCATGAGGCCAGTGTCACTGTCATCTTTCTATATTAAGCCATGGCAATGTTTAGCACTCCCATCAGGAATTTAACAAATGTTTATTTCTATTTGAACATCTCCTATACTCTCTGTGTATAGCAATGAGATGTCTTTCCATGAATATAAATTTTATTCACAGTTGGAAAGTTGGAGCTAGGGGTTTAAGAATGACAAGACTAAGGAGAGGTGCTTATGATGGGGTAGCATCATAAAATGTCTACAAAACAAGCCGGGTAAAAACTTAAAAGGGTACATGAATTCAGTTATCATAATAAAGATAATCACTTTGCATTTACATAGCACTTTGCAGCAAAATGAATTTCAAAGAAATTTGCCAAACGTTTTTACAAAGGATCACTTGGCTGGGTCCCAAAGAGTGTCTTCTGGGGTGGGACCCTGCAGCTGTTCACAGGGCATATCTAGAAACCAAAGAGCTGGTTTACTGAGCTGAGCAGTGGAGAGACAGGCTTATGAGATGCTGCCAGGAGACACACACGGTCTATCTCATAGGATGCCAGGTCCTAATCCATACTGAGGGCTTGTCTGCCATTTCTCAGAAAGGACATGGAAGAGTCTCTGACCTCTCTAAAACAGGCGTACAAACCAGCTTAGGAAGAAGAAAGAGGCAGAGTAATTGATTTAGTGCCCGGAGGACAATCTAAGTCGTTACAATTCAATCCAACATTTATTGAACTCCTCGGGGAAGTTACTTGAACTCTCTAAGCCTCAGTTTCCTTATTTGAAAAATTCTTTCCTCAGAGGTTATTATGAGGATTAAATGAGGAATGAACGTTAAGTATTGAGCATAGAGTACACCATATATCTGGCTTACGAGGCATTATTTTTATAATCATTGACTCTATACCTTGCATTTCACTATGTATAATTGAAACAAGATATTTTATTTTTTCTTTAAAATACTGTGTTTTTTTTATTACAAATAGCTTCCACAATGCCTTCAGATTATTTTTATAAGTTGAAAGAGAATTTTTCAAAATCAATCTTATCAAATCATGTATATGCTAAAATCCTATATAAATGTCGGCTTTTGTTCATCTTATATGTAGGGTTAGAGTTATAATGAGTAAGAATTATGACTGCATTTTGCTATACAGTGGAAACTGGCACAACACTGCAAAGCAACTATACTCCAATAAAAATAAACAAGTTACCAACAAAAAAGAAAGAATCATGACTGTAGTAATTCAGATCAAGCTAGATACCATACCATTCTCTAAATTGTTGTGCATTCTGGCACACAATGAAAAGAACCCCAGAAAAACCTAAACAGGACAAGAGTAGATTGGCAGATTCAAAAGTAGCATGTTATATATATTTGAATGTGAAAATAGATGATTTCATTCAAAACTAGAGTTTAGTAAGTTAAATACATTGTCAAAGAGAAATTGTACCAGATGCAGTTAAACAGGCACGGAAATTTTTATTTAAAACTTGCAGTAGGGGAGAGAAATTGAACTCAACACCTCAGAAACAAAATGCAGGAGAATTTTTAAGCACTGAAGTGAGCTATTGGAAAACTACAGGAGGAGGTTGGTGGAGTGGGGGGTGGTCAATATGATTAAGCCATTTTGTGTTTCATCATTGGTGCTTAATGAAGTGGGGGTTCTTACCCATCCATGAGCCTGGGAGACAGCAGCCCTTCCTTTCTTTGTGATTATTTTTCAAAGGAATGGCCCCCAGGCTCTTCAGAAAGATATTCCTGGCCTATATAAAACTGTCAAGAGGCTAAAAGAAGATTTACATTTCAAAGGGACAAAGAAAGAATTTACAATTCCACGTTTCCTAAAATAAATGTTCCAAGGAAAGGGGGTCAGGAAATTAATAGGAAGAAGCCCAACTAAAGCTTCATCAAGCTGAGGGGAATGTTAAGGCCATCTTGGTCAATATCCTCCATGAAACTTGGTCAGCTTTGCGCTCCAGAAATGTCTTACAATGAAGAAGAGTCAAAGCACGTTAGCAATAGGGTGGTTTTTTATCCCCCTCCTATACCTGCCGATCATGTGGACTTCCTTGGTGGCTCAGATGGTATAGAATCAACCTGTAATGCAGGAGATCCGGGTTCCATCCTTGGGTCAGGAAGATATCCTGGAGAAGGGAATGGCTACCCATTCCAGTATTCTTGTCTGGAGAATTCCACAGACAGAGGAGCCTGGTGGGCTACACTCCACAAGGTGGCAAACCGCTGGACACGACTGAGCCACTCTCCCTTTCACTTTCATTGATCATGTAGCGGGGGAAAGAATATAATAGATAAATGTATTGGCAGAAATTATGAATGATATTATTTCAATATGGACCTAGACTCATCTTAATTTATTCTAGAAATTAATCTACTAGAATTTTCAAATGAATTATCAATATATTATAGACGCACACTTGGGGTAGTGATGTAAAGCAAGGAGAATGATGGCATAAAATGTTGAAGAACCCTGGATTCTATACTTTCTTATGAGTTTCATATTTCCATATATATTCAGATGGGGGATAAATTCTCACTGTCTTAAAATATGTAGAGACAAGTTTAGCAAAGATTTTGTATTTTTTTTTTGTAATTAATGGGAGATTTGAATGGGCACATGGATCTCAAAGGTACTTTGTAGTGTTTGACCCTGAGTTAGCTCAATTTAGGCTGAAAATATCCTACTGAAGCCTGAGAAAGGGAAAGGGCAATTGTAAAGAGCTTTAATTTTTCCTAAATGGCTTTGCAAAGCACTAATGAAAAATCATTTTCAATGGGCCTTTCATAGGATCCTGCTAGTGTTTCCAATTCAGGCAGTTAAAGAAATCAACAATAATATAGTCATCTTGAAAGAGGTAAAAATCGACCAAAGATAAGTGAATAATTCACATCTAGCTGTGAACAAAATCTAGTCTGAAGCCACAGCTCACTAAGCCACATGCTCCTTTTCCAAAGCTGTCAACCATGGTCAATAATGAGTCACAGCAAAGAAAGTCCTGTGTGCTTTCTCCAATGTTGGCAACTTCCATCAATAAAGTATAATTGGAACTTGCCAAGAAAGCAGTGTGTCAAAGGTGTATTTAGGCAGAAACTTAGACGTTGAACTGTTTGTGTAAAAATTGAGCACATAGTCTAATTATAAGTTTAAGAACTTTAAAAAGTTGGAACATTGTAAATCTGCTGCGAGAGTGACTTACGCTGTTGGAACATGACAACTGCATCAATAAGGCTCAGTCAGAATAGAGGAAGAAGAGTCGACATTACAAAGAGGAATGTTGCTTTCAGTAAGTCATTAGAGAGAGGGGTGAGAGAAATGAACTGTGTCTCTTTGATGGGGATAAGCAAGAAGATGGAAATATCATTTTAGTTTATCTCCTTAAAAGAGGCACAAGTGAAAGTAAGACTATTTTTTGTTACGTCAACAAGTAGGAATTTTATTATCTTTTGTCTGTTAGGTGTTCAGTGTACCATCATACAGGCTACAATACTATTTAATTGAAACTTCCTTGACACTCAAAAAAAAAAAAAGGCGATATGGTATTAAGAAGAAAATGGAGGCAAGATGCACAATCCATTTCACTGTTGATTGAACAGGTAGAGTATAGAATAAAAGTTAAGTCAGTTCTAAAGATCATGGATATTTCGGTCATTGTAATTCTCCCTTCCTGTGACTCTAAATTCAGATGCTTCCACAGTAGCACTGCATGGCTTTCTCTGGAAGCCTTATTTAGTAGCCTGAAAATATGTCAAATTTGTATATCGTAGCTCTGCCCAGCCCTAGGAATCAAAGAATACAATTTACTATTAGTAGTACACAATCAAGGATGTAAACTGGTTAATGGGCTAGTTTGCTTCTTTACTTCTTAGTGTGGGCTATTTTAAATGTCTTTATTGAATTTTGTTATAATATTACTTCTGTTTTATGTTTTGTTTTTTCGGCCACAAAGCATATGGGATCTTGGCTCCCTGACCAGGGATCAAACCTGCACCCCATGTGATGGAAGGCAAAGTCTTAACCACTGGATTGCCAGGAAAGTGCCCTGTATTAGTGTGTTAAGTAGAATAAATGAAATAGTGTCTAGGATCAGTTTCTTACACATAGCTTTGCACATCATCAGCAAAATTGCATTAATTTTTCCAATATTTACATAGAGTAATCTTGATTTTCCTCCATGTCACTTTGTAATAGATGGACCCCTTGTTTATAGTGAATCCTGCTTTGGAGAGGAAATTTGTATCCATAGCATAGGTAAATTTAACATGTATTAATGCAGCTCCTTGGAAGAAAAGCTATGATCAACCTAGACCGCATATTAAAAAGCAGAGACATTGCTTTGCCAGCAAAGGTCTGTCTAGTCAAAGCTATCGTTTTTCCAGTAGTCATGTATGGATATGAGAGTTGGACTATAAAGAAAGCTGAGCACCGAAGAATTGATGCTTTTGAACTGTGGTGTTGGAGAAGACTCTTGAGAGTCCTTGGACTGCAAGGAGATCAAACCAGTCCATCCTAAAGGAAGTCAGTCCTGAATATTCATTGGAAAGACTGATGCCGAAGCTGAAACTCCAATACTTTGGCCACCTGATGCAAAGAACTGACTCATTTGAAAAGACCCTGATTCTGGGAAAGATTGAAGGCAGGAGGAGAAGGGAACAACAGAGGATGAGATGGTTGGATGGCATCACTGACTTGATGGACAGTCTGAGTAAGCTCCGGGAGTTGGTGATGGACAGGGAAGCCTGGCGTGCCGCAGCCCATGGGTCGCAAAGAGTTGGACACAACTGAGCAACTGAACTGAATGCAGCGAAGGCCAAAATATCATTTGCACATTTTTCTCTTATTTGCACTTCAAGTCATGTCAGATAATTGAGACAAGGACGTGAGACACTAAACAGGCAGCATTAATGACTGACTTACTGACCCATGTGTTACAAAGTTAACTTGCAGTGGGATAGCCCAGAGACGTACTCTTCCACTCCAGCGCCTCCACCCCCATTTCCATTTCTGGTGGATTGACAAATAGCACTTGAAATATTTATATTAGAGAATGTAGATATTTTAATTGAACCTAAACTTTCTTTTTTATATCAAAGAGCACAAACTTATAATGATCAAATGACAGATTTTTTAATACTTTTGTTTTCAAAATAATTTACTGTACTTCTCACTGGGCTTATTAATAAATAAGACCTGAAGTCAAGTTTTTAACTGAAAACTCTTTATTTAAAATTATGTATAATTGACTTCTTACTATGTCACAAAGTAAAATGTAAAAATCAGTAAGATCAAAATCAAGCTTAAGGTTTGATACAATGCATGGTGTTCTGTAGGCCTTTAAGTCTGAATATACATTAGGAACTGGACTCCCAGGTGGCCCTAATGGTAAAGAACCCCCTGCCAATGCAGGACATGCAAGAGATGCAGGTTTGATCCCTGGGTTAGGAAGATCCCTTGGAGTAGGAAAAGGCAACCCACTCCAGTGTTATTGTCTGTAAAATTTCATGGACAGCCCACAAACAACTATTTGAGTGCAATTAGAAGGTAAAATTGATTTGGAATTTAAGGAGGCATGGGAAATGACTTTGGAATTTCAAGATAAAACTGATTTTTATTTGGATTGTTCTAAATACATATGTTTCGCTTCATTTACATAATTCATGGAATTATGTCCCAGTTGGCTTGCATTTTAATATGTCAACATTGGCACCATAGTTTACAAAGGTCATTTCAGGCTTCCTTGATAAGTCTTGTGGGGAGTTTTGTGATGGCCTGTATAAAATAGCAGCCTCTTAGAAATACAGACTTTTCTTGTCTTATTGGCTTATCATCCAATCTAATTACTTGACCAAGTTGTTAAAGGACTCTCTGCTCTAAAAGATACAGTACCAGAATCACCATGAGCTGACTCTTTGCAAGGTTAGTAACTTGGACTTAGTAACACTGTCTGAAGAAAAAATAGACCAGGAAATGAGGGCTCTTTTCCTAGTTGTACAAGTAACTAATCAGTCACAAGATATAAACAAGTCACTTCATTCCCAGGACTCAATTTCATCATCTGGAATTCCTTTAGTCTCATTTTTTTGCATCAAGTGTTCAGCAAAATATGCAGTTAGGAAAATGAGCTCTAGAAGATTAGACTGTTTTATTATTTCACTCTCAATCCATTCTATCCAACTTATCTATGTCTGGCTTTTCTGATGTCTTTTCTCAAGGAAAACTGTATATCTTCTTAAAATAAACACTTTCTGAGAACATAATTTATTTCTGATAAGTGTCTAAATTATATCTGTTTTTTTCAATAATCTTCAATAGCGTCTGCTTCTTTTTTTTAAGGCATATTGTGCTGAGGTGCTTTGATTTAGAAATGCAAATGATATTGAAATTCTTTCTTTCCTAAGGGTAAAAAGGCTATTAACCACCCACTTGTTTGTTTGGCTCTAGTTAATAGCTACAGTAAATGAACATGACAGATAGGACCAAATTTCAGCATTTGAACATTTTTACATAGACAAAGCTGGCACTTGAAAACAGAATCCCCATTAAATTAACCCATGTCACTCAGTCCTCAAAAACAAACATGTAGTTGCTCTGAATGTATTCTCATAATGCTGCCATGGAAATAGGTATAAACCTGGAGATTTCATCTAGTCTGCCCATTTTCCTAGTTGCAAGACTTTGGACAAGATATTTGGCCTTTCTGCTTTCCATTTCCAGAGATAAACTGGGAATCTTAAGGGTTCATTGCAAGTCTCAAATGAGATCACATGAATTCAAGTATTTTGGAATCTGCAAAGTACTACATAAAAAACTATTACTATTTTGGACTGTGTCTGCAATTTGATTTATTTATTATTCATGTTGGCGTAAGAAATGTTCATGCTCATGTCTTCTAATTTCTGTAAAAATAAACAAAATATCTTTTTTGAATCTTAATTCCCTCTCTAGTCACTAAGTTATTTCCTTGTTTGAAAATCAACTTTTGGAGGCTTCCCTGGTGGCTCAGTGATAAAGAATCTGCCTGCGCATTCAGAAGACATGGGTTCTATCCCTGGTCCGGGAAGATCCTACATGCCACAGAGCAACTAAACCCATGCACCACAACCACTGAGCCTGTGCTCTAGAGATGGAGAGTTGCAACTATTGAACCCATGTGCCCTAGAGCCTGAGCTTCACAGCAGGAGAAGCCACTGGAATGAGAAGCCCGCACATCGAAATTAGAGAGAAGCCCAGGCAGCAATGAAGACCCAGCACAGCCAAAAATAAATATAAATATATAAAATAAGTAAAATTTTTAAAGAAATTTTAAAAAGTGAACCAACTTTTGAACAAATAATCCTCCAGTGTTAACTTAAAAATCACCCAGATGGGCTTCTAAGTCCTAGATGCAGTCACCCTCACCATTTACACCAGTGGCCACACTTTTTTTTGCAGTTCTTCCTTTGGCTTTCATGATTCATAATACTGTACACTGTTACCCATTCATTCATTCCTTTATTCAAACACTCATTCATCCAGTGAGTCAACATATGTTGATTTACCCCCGACTGTGGTTAGGCAGTTTCAAGGCCTTAGAGATGCGCAACAATGAGCAGTGAACACAGCTCAGGATTCCCTGTCCTCTTGGAGCTGACATTCCATGGGGCAGATGGACAGTCAACACATGGATCTTTATAGCTATTGCTTAAGTGATGTCTTTGCATTCTGCCCTCATGTGACATGACTGCAGTTGCTGACCACAGAGAGAGAGGACTTAGAAGGTTACACAGAGAGAAGTAGTCCAACTGATGCTCTCGGTCCTTCTTTATGAGTCTCACTGGCCCCTCCTCTATTCCTACTGCCTTTAAATGGAAATTATGTGATGTTCGGTCTTTGTCATTCTTTTCTCCCTTCAAGTATTGTTACAGGAGTTTTGATTTTGTGTTTTTTAATTGATAAAACAATTTCCACTGCTACATTGAGCCTTAGTGTCTTGTCAGCATGTTTAAGTCCTTGAGACACAGAACATTTAGCCCATAAAGTGCTAACTTCCTTCTCATCATGGAGTCCACTTATACATGATGCCAATAATTTTTGTATGTGTGTGTGGGTGAGTGTGTACTCAGTAACTTCGATCCTGTCCAACTCTTTGCAAGCCTAAAGACTATAGCCCTCCAGGTTCCTCTGTCCACAGGATTTCACAGGCAAGAATATTGGAATGGGTTATGATGCCCTCCTCCAGGGGATCCTCCCAACCCAGGGATCGAAGCCACATCTCCTGTATTGCAGGTGGATTCTTTGCTGCTTAGCCACTGAGGGAGCCAACTTACGTATAAAGTTTTTTTAAATGTTTAAAGGGACATTGTTTTTTGTCCCTATATGTGCCTCTAACTTACATTTGATAAAGAAAAAATTTATATACTTAAGCTTAAAGTAACTTTTAAAAAAAGAGGAAGAGAGAAAATATATTGATAATGCAAAGCACCTGTTTTTATTTTTCTGGGCTCAATTTATGCCTTTGTCCACATATATTCCAAAATGTAAAAGTATTTTTCTGCTGTCTGATAAATGATAGCAGCATCTGATTCCTTGCTTCTTTGTTCAGCTCTCCACATTGTAACAAGTATCATCTTTCTAAAGCAGATACATTTTTTTCACATCTCACCAGGTACACTCACACATGTACACCCCTCCTCTCCCCCCAGAAGCCCTCAGTGATCTTGCCCTTTATGCTCACACAAATAAAAAACAGGATTAGAGGTGGAGATATCCCATACAGTTGTCTTCACACTTCTTTGCTTGTGTCTTCCCCAAATTAATTTTAAAAGAATTGTATGTTCTGCTTATATAGGGTCACAATTATTTTTAGCTAGCTGAAATATTTTAAAAATTGATTTATAAAGTTCAAATTATAGCAAAGAGTGTAATTTATGCCATATTGTAAATATTGACAGGATAAAACATTGCAGTACTCATTTAAAAAATCTACATATCCCATTATACTAATGGAATTCACTAGTATCCATTTAAAAGGACAAAACAAGTTTTCTTTCACAGTTGTTTTTCTTTCTCCTGAACTTGTATTTTCACTCTAATTTCCCCACATAAATTTATGCTAATATAGTGCATTTTTATGTCTTGAAAAATTTAATAACAACCCTATCATTTCTGTGGCAAATGCATATATATAAAGTGAAATTAATTTTCTTTGAATTTCTATGGCCATAAAGCTCCAAGTGCAAACATTATCTTCTGGATTGAGTTAATACTATAACTATTGTTGGTATTAAATTCATCAAAACCACACAAATATCT
The DNA here is from genome assembly GCF_029378745.1 of Bos indicus. Classification (NCBI taxonomy): domain Eukaryota; kingdom Metazoa; phylum Chordata; class Mammalia; order Artiodactyla; family Bovidae; genus Bos; species Bos indicus. The sequence goes on from NC_091771.1 coordinate 68,278,856, forward strand.
TATATTCTTTGATAATTAAAGTTGAAAAGTAAAACTTTATTACAAATTCTTTCTTTAGTGAAATGGGTGAGATCCCCCCAGCCACTGGTTCATACGACTTTGGATAAATTATTTCTTTTTGTTTTTTAACTTTTTTATTTTATACTGGAGTATAGCCGATTAACAATGTTGTGCTATTAATAGTTTCAGGTGGGCAGCAAAGGGCCTCAGCCATACATATACATATCCATTCTCCCCCAACCTCCCCTCCCATCCAGACTTCCAAATAACATTGAACAGAGTTCTCTGAGCTATGCAGTAGGTCCTTGTTTTTGTCTATTTTATATATAACAGTGTGTACAGACTGATGCTGAAGCTGAAGCTCCAATACTTTGGTCACCTGATGCGAAGAGATGACTCATTAGAAAAGACCCTGATGCTGGGAAAGATGGAGGACAAGAGGAGAAGAGGGCAACAGAGGATAAGATGGTTGGATGGCATCACTGACTAATGGATATGAGTTTGAGCAAACTCCTGGAGATAGTGAAGGACAGGGAAGCCTTGTGTGCTGCAGTTCATGGGGTCGCAAAGAGTCAGACACGACTTAGTGACTGAACAACAACATGTTTATAGAGTGTAATTCTGTATCAATTCCACTTTTTTTATTCTTAAGGAGTAGATATTAAGAGCGACTTCACTTTCACTTTCATGCATTGGAGAAGGAAATGGCAACCCACTCCAGTGTTCTTGCCTGGAGAATCCCAGGGACGGGGGAGCCTGGTGGGCTGCCATCTATGGAGTCGCACAGAGTCGGACATGACTGAAGTTACTTAGCAGCAGCAGTAGCAGATATTAAGAAACATTATCCAGATAAATGTTTAATGAAAAATAAAAGGAATGTTGCTAGAGGAAAGTCATTCAATTCTTTGAACTTCTTCCAAGCTATGGGCCAAAAAATGGCACAGTCGCTGTCTTCAAAGCTTATTTTTAATAATCTAGCAACTGAAAGTTTGATTGGGTCCTCTTTCAATTCTCTTGAAAGAAAAAAAAAAAAAGAACAACTATCTGCTTGTAAATGCTATGTTACCCAGATATTAGAATAATTTATTTCTCTACTTGGATAATAACATTTTGAATTGTTCCTAGCATCGATTCCCAATAACTTAGACTGTGGTGCTATGCATATTACTCTTAGGAATGGTAGAGAACAATGTCACTTTTTATCACTGATGAGAAGTAAATGGTGAAAGAGGTGACCTTGACCGTAGACTCAGTCTTGCAGATCTGTTCTAGGAAACAATACATTTTGGGGATGAAGATGTGGAAATGGATTCACATAAAACCATCTCTGCTCAGGTATCTTTTGGAAAAGGTTCGTGAGTCCTACTTAAGGTCTAAAGGACAGGGGAACAAGAACTATATGTTTATATATAGAACCCAGATGGTGATCTGAGATCTGTTGTCTTTGGGTAGAGAATGGACCTGGAACTTAGGAAGACTGTCCTGAGAGTCATGTATGTTCAGTGAAGGGTGATGGAGCAGAAGGTACCATTTTTCTCCATCTAAGCCTACATGACATTGACATTGATAGCTAAGGTTCAGCACCTGTTACACACATATTTGTGACATAAAGGAAAAGTTCAGTCAACATTGCCATTTTAGTTGGTATTGTATATTTTGATAAAAATTTTCATGAGAAATACAGCTCTGTCGATTATAGCCCTCTCAATTCATTTTCCCGGTCACACAATAAACAGACAGTATTTGAATCATTTAAAATATCTTCATGGCCTGCAAAGACAAACACAAATTCAAGGTCAAATCATCTATGCATATTATAAGAGAAAATGTGTTTTCTGTTATTCAAACACATTATGCTAACAGGACTCTTCTGATGAAATCTGAGATAAAAAAGTGAATGCTAGTAAAAATTTAGAAAGGACGTCTTCAAATTTCGTTCAAGAAGGACTTAAAAATTCATTTAATTGTTCTTCCTATTACAAGCACATTTAATATTCCTCTATTTTAAACACATTAACACCAGAAGGGCAACGGTAATGAGAGTGACCTCCAAAAGATACTGCAAAATCCAGTTTTAACCTATGCTTAAGATTTTCCCTATTAACACAGTAGGATGCCTCTAGAAGCTGAATTAATTCTATCAAGTTGCCAAAGTTAATACAATGCTCTAAAAGGTATGCTTTATAACATACTAGTTTAATGCCAGTGGACTCCACCTGTGTGGTTGGGGGAATACTTCTTAAGGTATTAGCCCTTCCATGGTATATTTAAGGAGAAGGCAATGGCACCCCACTCCAGTACTCTTGCCTGGAAAATCCCATGGATGGAGGAGCCTGGTAGGCTGCAGTCCATGGGGTCGCTAAGAGTCGGACACGACTGAGCGACTTCACTTTCACTTTTCACTTTCATGCATTGGAGAAGGAAATGGCAACCCACTCCAGAAAAAGCTTAATTGATTTTGTTGTTAGGTTGAAGTGTGTTTATAGTAACATGAAAACTATATAACAGCGTTTAAGTGCAGAAAACTCCTTGGGAACATTCATAAGTTACATTTTTTAGTTATGTACAGGACTTAGGACAACGTGAGACATAGTCTCTAGAGCTTATATTGTATTTAATATTTTAATTTCAATTTTGACCTAAACTTAATCAGTGGTTTTATAAAATTATTTTAAAATATACCAATTAATGGTGCATGATATTTCTGGAATTTGCACTGTGAATTGAAATAGCATGGATCTAATAGCATTTTTCATAAGAAAATGGTATTATGGAACATATAACCCTTGATAAGGCCTCACTGGCTACAATAGAAATGAATAATAGCCTCATATTTTAATCACCCAGAAATGGTACTGAAGTTTTCAAAATGTGTATAACATCACCAGTTTAGTAATCACATATATTTGTTGATAAACTATCATGATATGCAATGAAGCACTTTTCAACTTAAAAGCACTTTTCAACTTAAAATCTTTATTTTTACCTAACGACAGGCACATCAGAGCTGTAGAATTGGGAGGGCCTCTTCAGGGGAAAAAAATTGTATATAGTACTGTTGGATGACATGTGTTTAGAAAAAAACTTAGTCATTTCTCCTTACATTTCATCATTCTTTAATCACTATAAAATAAAAGTGCTTATTTCTATATCAAATATACCATAACTTACACATTAGCTTCATCCTTCAAAGTCAACCTCTTTTTTTATTTAAATTTATTTATTTTAATTAGAGGCTAATTACTTTACAATATTGTGTTGGTTTTGAGACCAAAGAATTACTCAAGTGAGTCTGCATTATTTGGAGGAACAAACTTTTAAACTGCCTTGACATGGGAAAATTAGAAATATTATTTTTATATCACTCTCCTACAAATTCTCCCATACTTCATGGAATTTTGCTTTTCTTGGTGTATTTTCCTCTCCCTCACCCATCCCCAGAACTCTGGGGAAATATCTAAAGTGCTGAAAGCCATGATATGCCCAGTAATCCTGTGAAGACTCTTACCAAGTTGCACATAAAAGATGTTTACATTAAGAACATGAGTAATCCAAGGTCTCTGGGTTCCCCATGATCCTGATATTCCATTTTCACTTTCTTTTCCTATTCACTGGGAATTTCTGATGGTCGGCTTCTTTCTGGCCTCTCTTAGGTGAAATCACGTTTTTCATGAGCTCTACTTCTTGGCCAGTCATTGGAGTCCCAGTCACTTCTCACCTGCCTTTCCTCCACTGTGGTTCTTGCTTCCTGGTAACTTTGAAATTTATCATTTGTTTTCATTATAGCACCATGAGCAGTGTCAGCATATGGTGATGGTTGTTAAATATTTATTGTTTAAACTGAAAGCGTTCCATTCTATTAGTACTGGAAAAAGAGAAGAGAACTCTTTTCCTTAATGTAGCACTGTCTTTTTTCACTTTCAAAGACCATCATCTTAGCTATTTTTCTCTCTTTTATTATTATTATTTTGAAGGTTAAAGTCACCACTGGTCAATCTTGGGACATTTCCTCCCAATTAAATTTCCCCATGCCCGTAGAAATTTCCAAGTGATATTCTTTTCTTTGCTGATGACAATCCATGGCTCAACTATCAGCCAACTGATGAGAACATGGCCAAACTTGTGTTGTGTAATCTCTCCAAAACTGATATTGCTGTTTTTTTTTTTTTTTCTTCCTTGTTAAGACTTTTTCTAATAAAATTTGTGCTGTTACTTTGCAGGATGAAGTGAAAAATACAAATTTTCCATGGAAACACTAGTGTTTTGAACTAGGGGAATTCTCATGTAGGGTTCATCAGGAATTAGAATGACTAATGTGAATTTCTTTGTGTGCTAACAACTGTATTATCCATAAACTCCTTTGTCCATGGAGTTCTCCAGGCAAGAACACTGGAGTGGGTTGCCATTTCCTTCTCTACAGGATCTTCCTGACCCCGGGTCTGAACTCGGATCTCCTACATTGAGGCATATTCTTCTTTATCATCTGAGCCACCAGGGAAGCCCTATAAGACTATTGTCATTCAGTCACTCAGTTGTGTCTGACTCTTTGCAACCCCATGACTGTAGCCCTCCAGGCTCCTCTGTCCATGGAATTTCCCAGGAAAGACTACTGGAGTGGGTAGCTGTTCTTTTTTCCACGGGATCTTCTTGGCCCAGAGATTGAACCCAGATCTCTTACATTGAAGGCAGATTCTTTTTACCATCTGAGCCACCAGGGAAGCCCTATCCATAAACTAGGTAATATCAGTTCTACCGGAAAGAAGGTATATTGCTGGTCATAGAGAACTATTAATGGGTAGAAAGATAGATAAATAGATGACATAATATTAACACAAGTTCTATATCCATGTGTTGTGCATCAAAAACTACCAAAACACCACAATATGGTGTTTGTCTATATTCCTATGTGTATGGGACATATTTTAATATTACTCACCTCCCACTATATGCCAGCTCCTTGTATTAGGCATTTAAAGATGTGCATGTTCCTGAAAGAATGATTGATTTGGTTTTACATTCTTGAAAATGCCACATCCCTTTACTTTAAAACCAGATTGTGTGTATTCCAGAGCAGATACATTAGAAATATGTTAGTTCCATGATACAGAGGCTGGAAATTCATAGCTTTTACCAAAGTGGATTCTCACAGCAATGACTCATATTTAAAGTCACCACTAAAACATTGCTTCTAAGTGAAGTAATATTTAAGCTGTAATTTCTTAGGAAGACAACAATTACCTGAGGAAGCACTTAAGGATCTTGTTCTACATTTCATGTTCATGTTTTGAAGTTTTACATTTGGGTAAAGTTTGGAATGTCAAGCAGAATGCCCAAATCAAAGACAATATCACCAAGCGCAGGATGATAGAGCAAGATAAAATTAAAATGATGTCATGTCCTACCGGGTAAACACATTAGAAAGCCCTCTGAAGTATGTATTTAACTAGTAGAAAGAGCTGGTTTATTCTAATGGGTGAAAAATATTCATTTGTGTGTGTGTATGTGTGTGTGTGATTCACTTAAGTGCTATTTGGAGCTATTCCAAAGTGAATAATACATACATTTACTAACTTCTCTGGCAGTTTTATGTTTTAAGACATAAAATTAAATATAGAAAGTGGATCTAGGTAACACTGAGTTTATGACATAATCTGACAAGAACTAACAAGGCTGGCAGGAACTGATATAGACCTTAACTCACCTTACTTCCCCATGGCCTGGTTCTGATCCACAGCATTGATGATGCTTAAACTCGACTTTGGAAATTCTGCAGTTATGGTTATTAGGTATGCAAAGTATATCTGTTTCTTTTCTCCAAGACCCAGCAAGTTCCATCATCATTTCATGACTTGCAAATGCTTCATATGCTTCATGCTTTTCTGGGGAGGTTTCTACTTAATAAGTAAATTACATTGTTAAAAATAGGTTGATTTTTTTTTTTTTTTTATCACAGGGGTGTTATAAACATTTGTCATCCAGATAGAGAACATTTTTCCTTCAGACTCCGACTTGCAATTTGTAATTGTTTACTGCCTTATTCTTGTTCTTTCTCGGTTGTACACGATGGACAGAGATACTCTTGGAGCATACACATTGTAATCAACATTCAAACTGAATTGAAAGGCACAAATGGTTTTCTGTTTATATGCTCAAAAATTAATATCTGCCAAGCCACCATTAACCAATAGTTGAAATAATAGGTGACTTCTCAAAAGAAAGTATTAAAATATCATTCAGGTCATGTATATCAAACTAATTTTGGAATCTGTAATTCAAGGATAATATTAAACCACATGGCTAAATTAAGCTTCCCTTTAGTGATTAAAAAAAAATGTCTAAACTCTGTAATTTCCTTTAAAACTTACAAATATGGTAGTAGGAATTTATTTGTTAAAGGTACTTTTATCTCTGGAATGAAATTTTAGAACATTTCATCACACAGAAAATGTGTACCTATTAGCAGTCACTCTCCGTTCTCCACATCTGCTTCACCTACTCCCTCACCCCAGCCCCTGACAATCAGTAACCTACTTTCTATCTCTATGGATTTACCTATTTGGGGCATTTTGTACATAAATGGAATCATAATACAAGGTCATCTATGACTGGCTTCAGTCATGCAGCATAATATCGTTTCAAAGTTTATCCATGACGCAGCACGTATCAGAATTTCGTTTCTTTTAATTGATGAACATTTCATTTTATGGATGTACTGTATTTAGTTTATCCATCCATCAATTGATGGACATTTGGATTGTTTCCAGGCTTTGCCTATTGTGAATGATGCTTCTATAAACATTTATGTACAAGTTTTGTGTGTATATATTTCCATTTCTCTTGAGCGTATAACCAGGAATAGAATTGCTGGTTCATGTAATAGTTCTGTTTTTCTAAAATGGCCATCATTGTAGATTCCCATCAGCTATGTTTAATGATTCCAATTTCTCTATATCCACATCAACACTTGTTACTGTCTGTCTCTTTTATTATAGTCATCCTACAGGTCTGAATGATACCTCATTTTGATTTGAATTCATTTGTTAGCAATGAATGATGTTGAGCATCTTTTATGAGCTTGTTAGCCATTTGCATATCTTCTTTGGACAAACATCTATTCAAGTCCTTTGCCAATTTCCTTTTCCAAATTTTTAATTGAGTTGTTTGTCTTCTTGCCATTGTGTTGTAGGAGTTCTGTACATATATTCTGAATACTTGACTCATCAGATCTATGATTTGTACATATTTTCTCCCATTTGTAGAGTATCTTTTCACTTTGTTGATAATGTCCTTTGATGCACAAAAGCATCATTTTAATGAATTCCATTTTTTCTCCTCTTGGTGTCATATCTAACAGTCTGTTGCTAAATTCCAAGTCATGAAGATTTACCCTATATGTTTTCTTTCAAGAGTTTATATATTTCTGCTCATATATGGGTCACTGGATCCATTTTGAGAAATTCTGTGCATGGTATGAGGTAAAGTCTAATCTTGTTTACATGAACATATCCGGTTGTCCTAATTTGTTGAAGAGTGTTATTTACTTCTTGAATAATTTCCCACCCTTGTCAAAATCAGTTGGCCATGAGTATATGTGTTTAACTACAACTCAATTTCACTAATCAATAGGTCTATCCTTATGCCAGTATCATGGTATTCTTTTTCTTATTATTGATATTATTATTGTGGTTAAAAAAAAAAAAAGCATGAGCTCTATTCTTTTCAGCTTTTAAATGTATTGTTGTTAAGTGCATGACATTGTTGTATAGCAGATCTCTAGAACTTTTTCATCTTGCCTGATTGAAACTCTATATCCATTGAACAGTTACGCTCCTTTTCCCTCTCCCTGTCAGCCCCCGACAACCACGGTCCTGTTTTCTGCTGCTATGAATTTGACTATTTTAGATACTTTATGTAAGTGCAATCATGAGCATTTGTCCTTGTGTCTGGCTTATTTCACTTAGCATAATGTTGTCAAGGATCATCCATGTTGTTGCATATTGCAGAGTTTCCTTCTTTTTTAAGGTTGAATAATATTTCACTGCATAAATGCACCTCATTTTCTTTATCTGTTCATTTGTTCATGGACGTTTACTTTGCTTCCCCCTCTTGGTTATTGTGAATAATGCTGCAGCTATTAACATGAAGTGCAAATACCTCTTCCCGAACCTGCCCTAAATCTCATTTGAATGAATACGAAGGAGCGTGACGGCTGAATACAGAACCACAATGCTTTGGTTACTTTAGCTTTGTAGTAGGTTTTAAGTTGTAGGAAGTTTTGAAATCAGAAAGCATGGGTGCCCCAAATCCGTTCCTTTTTTCACAATTATTTTGGTTATGTGGGTCCCTAGTAATTCTGTAAGAGCTTGAGGATTGGTTTTTCCATTTTTTCAAGGAAAAACTGATGGGATTTTGGTAAGTTTTGCAGAGATTATGTAGTTTACCTTAAGTAGTATGCCCACCTAACAACTTTGCTTCCAATACATGAACACTTCCAAAACATATCTTTCCATGGGTTTAGGGCTTTTTAAATTTCTTTCAGCAATGCTTTATAGTTTTCAAGTGTAAAATTCTGCCACTTCCTTGGTTAAATTTATACCTAGGTATTTTATTCTTTTGAATAGTATTGTAAATGGAATATTCTTAATTTCCTTTTCAGATTGCTCACTGCTAGTGTATAAAAACTTGCTGGATGTTTACATGTTGATCTTGTACTCTGTGAATTCATTTATTAGCTCTAGTAGTTGTTTTTGTAAGTTATTGGGATTTCCTATTTATAGGATCATGTCATCTGTGAATAAAGGTAGTTTTAATTCTGCTTTTTCAATTTGGATACCTTTTATTTCTTTGTCTTGCCTAGTGACTCTAGCTAGAATTTACAGTGCAGTCTTGAATAGCAGAGGCCAAAGCAGGCCTCCTTGTCTTGTCCCTGATCTTAGGGAGAAATCTTTCAATATTTCACCATCAAGCATGATGTCAGCTGTGGACTTTCATAAATCCACACGTTTAGGAAGTTCCCTTATATTCCTAGTTTTCTGGAAGTATTATCATGGAAGAGTGGTGAACTTTGTCAAAAGCTGTTTTTGCATCAGTTGAAGTGATTGCATGTATTTTTTTCCTTTATTCTATGAATATGGTATATTATATTGATTGATTTTCTTTTGATGAACTTCCCTCATATTCCTGGGATAAATTCCACTTGGACATGGTTTATAATATTTTTAATACAGATTCAGTTTACTAGTGTTTTGTTGAGGATTTTAAAACTACATTTAAAGGGTGTACTGCTCTATACTCGCCTTTTCCTTATTATGTCTTTGGCTTCGGTATCAGGAATGCTAGTCTCTTAGAATGAGTTAGAAAGTATTCCCTCACTTTCTATTTTGGGAATAAGCTTAAGAAGGAAGTTTGCTGAATTTTCTTTAAATGTTTGGTTGAATTAACCAATGAAGCCATCTGGTTCAGGATTTTTCTTTGGAGTCTTTGTTTACTGTTTCAATCTGTTTACTTGATGTAGATTTCTTCCATATTTCCTGTTTTTTCTTGATTCAGTTCTGTAGGTTGTATGTTTCTAGGAACTTGTCCATTTCATCCAAGTTATCTACTTTGTTGGTATATAAATTAGTTTCCTAGGGCTACCAGAGCATATCACCACAAATGAAATGATTTAAAACAACAGAAATGTATTCCCTCACAGTTCAGTAGGCTGGAAATCTGAGGCCAAGGTGTCAGAAGAATTGATTCTTTCCAGAAGCTCAGAGGGAGAGACTATCCCATGCCTCACTCCCCACTTCTGGGAGAATAAAGATCTGAAATCAAAAACTTAACTCTATGCCTTAAGGAACTAGAAAAAGAAGAGTGAACTAAAACCAAAATTTTGCTTATCCCCACTCCAATTTTTATTGGCTTCTTCCCTTTGCTAACTTTGGTTTTTATTTTCTCTTCTTTTTCTAGTTTCTTAAAGTTTAACATTAAGATATTGATTTGAGATATTCTCTTTTAAGATAGGCATTGGTGGTTATAATTTTGCATGTTGCATTTTTATTTTTTGTTTATCTAATTATTTTCTAATTTCCCTAGTGATTTCTTCTTTAATCTCTTGGTCACATAAGAGTGTGTGATTTAGTTTCCACATATTTGTGAAATTTCAGGTTTTCCTTCTGACACTAATTTCCAGTTTTATTCTGTTTTGGTCAGAGGAGATGCATTGTATGATTGCAATCATTTTAAATTTCTTGAGACTTGAGATTTAGCAATGCCTTTTTACTGAAATTTAGCAGTCTAATTTATTTTTTTTCCCCAAACTTTAAACTTTTATTTTGTATTGGTGTATAGCTGATTAACAATGTTCAGGTAGTTTCAGGTAAACAGTAAAGGGACTCAGCCATAAATATACATATATCCATTCTCCCCCACCCCCTCCCATCCAGTCTGCCACATGACATTGAGCAGAGTTCCATGTGCAAAACAAGAGGTCCTTGTTGGTTGTCTATTTTAAATATAGCAGAGTGAACATGACCTTCCCAAAGGCCCTAACCATCCCTTCCCGCTGGCAACCATAAGTTCATTTTCTAAGTCTGTGAGTCTCTTTCTGCTTTGTAAGTTCATATTTGTATCATTTCTTTTTAGATTCTACATATGAGAGATGTCATACAATATTTTTCCTTCTCTGTCTGACTTGCTTTATTCAATATGACACTTCCTAGTTTCATGCATGGTGCTGCAACTGATATAGTTTCATTCTTTTTAATGGCTGAGTAATATTCCCTTGTATACATGTACCACATCTTCTTTATCCATTCCTCTGTCAGTAGACCTTCAGGTTGCTTCCATGTCTTTGCTATTGTAAAGAGTGATGCAGTGAACATTGGGGTGCATATACCTTTTCAGATCATGTTTTTCTCTAGATATATGCCCAGGAGTGGGATTGCTGAGTTATATGGTAGCTCTATTTTTAGATTTTTAAGGAACCTCCATACTGTTGTCTGTAGTGACTGTAACAATGTACTTCCTGACCAACAGTGTAGGAAGGTTCTCTTCTCCACACCCTCTCTAGCATTTGTTGTTCATAGATTTTTTGATGATGGCCATCCTGACAAGTATGAGGTGATATCTCCTTGTAGTTTTGACTTGCATTTCTCTAATAACCAACAATGTTGAACATCTGTTCATGTGCCTATTCACCATTTGTATGTCCTCTTTGGAGAAATGTCTATTCAGGTCTTCAGTCCATTTTTTGAGTGGGCTGTTTGTTTTGATAGCAGTCCATTTTATTTTGAAGCACTCTCTTAGTTGCTTAGTTGCTATGAGTTCTTTTTTTCTAGTTAGATTCTAGAGTTTCAAGAAAGTGATTCTGTCCATTTTTGCTAGTTTCATGGTTGCTTCAGTGGAAGGGCTGATTTTTGGAGTTCCCTACTTCACCATTCTGTGATGTCACCCTTCCGCCATGCTGATCTTGCTGTTACGTGGCTTTCTTCAGAAGTCATCTTTGTGTTCATCCCTACTTCCCAATTTTGAGCCAATGCCCTTTTTAGGGCTCCCTTTACACTGCACTTATCAATACAAAGCATTTTTTTCCCCTGGAAGTGTATGTATTCTGAGCATCGCAACACTGGTACAAGGTCTCTTTATTCTTCCCCATCTTGTTGTTCAATTGCTAAGTAATGCCCGACTCTTTAAGACTCCATGGACTGCAACAAGCCAGGTTTCCTTGTCTTTCACTATCTCCCAGAGTTTGCTCAAACTCATGTCCATTAAGGTAGCAATGCCATCCAGCCATCTCATCCTCTGTTGCCTCCTTCTCCCGATGCCCTCAATCTTTCTCAACATCAGGGTTTTTTTCCAGTGAGTTGGGTCTTTGCATCAGGTCACCAACGTATTGGAACTTCAGCTTCAGTATCAGCCCTTCCAGTGAATATTCAGAGTTTATTTCCTTTAGGATTGACTGGTTTGATCTCCTTGCTGTCCAAGGAACTCTCGAGAGGTTTCTCCAGAACCACTGTTTGAAAGCATCAATTCTTCAGTGCTAGCCTTCATTATGGGTCAATTCACATCTGTACATGACTCCTGAAAAAACCATAGCTTTGATTATAAGGACCTTTGTCAGAAAAGTGATGTCTCTGCTATTTAATACACTGTCTAGGTTTGTTCCAGGGAGCAAGTATATTTTAATTTCATGCCTACAGTCACAGTCTTCAGTGATTTTGGAACCCAAGAAAATAAAATCTGTCACTGTTTCTATTTTTCCCCATCTACTTGTCATGAAGTTATGGGACTGGATGTTATGATCTTAGCTTTTTGAAAGTTGAGTTTTAAGCCAGCTTTTCCACTCTTCTCTTTCACCCTCATCAAGACACTAGTTCTTCACACTCATCACCATAAATGTTGAATTAATGAAAGTTGCATGAAGAAAGAAGAAGCAAATTTAAATTCTCATGAAGTTACTACAAAGCCAATTTATAGGTTGCTAATTGTTAAAAGAATTATAATTAAACTTACTTAACATGAAAACTAATTTGAATGTAATTTAATCATTCTTGAGGCCTTCAGAAGACATTTAAATATCTCATAACATATTAAGATGATGAGTAAAAACATCTCATTTTTAATCTATTGGTTATCAACCGCAGAGGATAGCATCTACTGTTGTTCAAAAGCATTTTTAATTTATTCTAGTTAAATCATTCCTTTACATTAACTTGTTCAACTTTTGAGAGCCCTATCTGTCTGTATTCTGACATACATGTCTATTTGATTATTGTGGCTGTATGATTTCCACAGGAACAAGCACTTGAGAGGTTATATGTTCAAGTAAAGATTTATCACTTTCACATGTTTTCTTGATTTTTAAAACTACTTTAAGAGAAAATCTTGTTTTACATTGGCTACTGTTAGGAATTGCTAATGTGAGCACCAATGCATGAATGTTGCCCCAGATACAGAAATCTCAAGTATATTAAAGACCTTAAATGAATTGTTATTATATGACTAAGGGTATGCTGCTGCTGCTGCTAAGTCGCTTCAGTCGTGTCCGACGCTGTGCGACCCCATAGACAGCAGCCCACCAGGCTCCGCCATCTCTGGGATTCTCCAGGCAAGAACACTGGAGTGGGTTGCCATTTCCTTCTCCAATGCATGAAAGTGAAAAGTGAAAGCGAAGTTGCTCAGTCATATCCAACCCTCAGCGACCCCATGGACTGTAGCCCTCCAGGCTCCTCCGTCCATGGGATCCCCCAGGCAATAGGAAAGAGTACTGGAGTGGGGTGCCATTGCCCTCTCCTGACTAAGGGTATGCTATGCCTCAAATCACGTTAGAAAACATAAGAATTACTTGCTATAACATCCTGACACATATAGCTAGCCAGGTGGATAAGTCTTAGTCTACATCCCAATACAGATTTATTAAGGGCTTGTTTTGTATTCCTTTTTAAAAAGAAATCTAGGATGACTTCCCTGGTGGTCCAGTGGTTAAGACTTGACTTTGCCTTCCAGTGCAGCAGAGCAGGTTCAATTCCTGGTGAGGGAGATAAGATCCTACACACCAAAAATGCCAAAACATAATACAGAGGAAATGCTGTAACAAATTCAATAACTACTCTAAAAATGGTCCACATTAAAAAAAAATCTTGAAAAGAAATGCAAACAACAGAAACTACAACCTTATAAACCAAGACATCAATTGTTTATATGCTATTTATTTTTCAGTAATTTTATGAGGAATCCTTGTTATAAATTATAATGTTACTCTTCAAATTGTATTACTATTCTTCAAAACTAGTCAACTCTAAATAATTTCATTATATATAAACCACATCAAAAGATGTTAACAAAAGAACTAAACCTAAGATGCAAGGATTTCATACTGAAGTCTCATTTGTTTTACTCACAATGTTGCGTCTATCTTTCCAGGAGTAGGATAACAGAGTAAGAACCATTGGCTATTCTCTACTGCATCCCCCCCCCACCCCAGTATTCTAAATTTGTGACAAAGTGATGCTAGTGGTGAAGGACAACATGTAAAAGTTAGGTGAAAACACTAATAATTACAAAAAAAGAATGTGTTACCATGAACTTCTTTTTTCTTCCCTTAAAAACATTATTGTATTTTGCCAAGTGGAAATCGGAAATCACTTTCATAAACATCTAAATTTATTCCATTACCTAAATTTATTACCAGTCTGCTTTGAATATATAGGAAGTTATCTATACATTTTTTAAAATAGTCAAAATTAACATTCAGTTCAGTTCAGTTGCTCAGTCAAGTCCGACTCTTTGCAACCCCATAAATCGCAGTACGCCAGGCCTCCCTGTCCATCACCAACTCCTGGAGTTCACTCAAACTCACATCCATCGAGTCAGTGATGCTATCCAGCCATCTCATCCTCTGTCATCCCCTTCTCCTCCTGCCCCTAATCTCTCCCAGCATCAGAGTCTTTTCCAATGAGTCAACTCTTTGCATCAGGTGGCCAAAGTATTGGAGTTTCGGCTTTAGCATCAATCTTTCCAATGAACACCCAGGACTGCTCTCATTTAGAATGGACTGGTTGGATCTCCTTGCAGTCCAAGGGACTCTCAAGAGTCTTCTCCAGCACCACAGTTCAAAAGCATCAATTCTTCAGTGCTCAGCCTTCTTCACAGTCCAACTCTCACATCCATACATGACCACAGGAAAAACCATTGCCTTGACTAGACGGACTTTTGTTGGCAAAGTAATGTCTCTGCTTTTGAATATGCTATCTAGGTTGGTCATAATTTTCCTTCCAAGGAGTAAGTGTCTTTCAATTTCATGGCTGCAGTCACCATCTGCAGTGATTTTGGAGCCCAGAAAAATAAAGTCTGACACTGTTTCCACTGTTTCCCCATCTACTTGCCATGAAGTGATGGGACCAGATGCCATGATCTTCGTTTTCTGAACGTTGAGCTTTAAGCCAACTTTTTCACTCTCCTCTTTCACTTTCATCAAGAGGCTTTTGAGTTCCTCCTCACTTTCTGCCATAAGGGTGGTGTCATCTGCATATCTTACCAACTTAAAAAAACTCAACATTTGGTTTCTTAAGGTGAATTGCAGTCTTTATTGTTGATTAATAAGCACAATTTTCTTTAGGAGGACTTTTTAAATAGTTCATAAGATGTATACATTTGAGATCTTATTCTATTGTAAATTTTAAATATGAGTTTTTAAACTCCTTTCTTTATTTTGGTTTTGCCAAATATACAGATATATCTATTATTTCAGAATTATTGTTTATTTAATTTTTCATATTTTCTAGACACCAACTCATGAATGATTTTATATCTGATGCTTATTAGAACCTCCTGAATTAAAATCCCACTATAGATATTACTCAGAGGAAATTCACCATAAATTTAAAAGCAGATCAGATCAGATCAGTCGCTCAGTCGTGTACGACTCTTTGCGACCTCATGAATCGCAGCATGCCAGGCCTCCCTGTCCATCACCAACTCCCGGAGTTCACTCAGACTCACGTCCATCGAGTCAGTGATGCCATCCAGCCATCTCATCCTCTGGCGTCCCCTTCTCCTCTTGCCCCCAATCCCTCCCAGCATCAGAGTCTTTTCCAATGAGTCAACTCTTTGCATGAGGTGGCCAAAGTACAGGAGTTTCAGCTTTAGCATCATTCCTTCCAAAGAAATCCCAGGGCTGATCTCCTTCAGAATGGACTGGTTGGATCTCCTTGCAGTCCAAGGGACTCTCAAGAGTCTTCTCCAACACCACAGTTCAAAAGCATCAATTCTTCAGCACTCAGCCTTCTTCACAGTCCAACTCTCACATCCATACATGATCACAGGAAAAACCATAGCCTTGACTAGACGAACCTTTGTTGGCAAAGTAATGTCTCTGCTTTTCAATATGCTATCTAGGTTGGTCGTAACTTTCCTTCCAAGGAGTGTCTTTTAATTTCATGGCTGCAGTCACCATCTGCAATGATTTTGGAGCCCAGAAAGATAAATTCTGACACTGTTTCCACTGTTTCCCCATCTATTTCCCATGAAGTGATGGGACCGGATGCCAGATCTTCGTTTTCTGAATGTTGAGCTTTAATCCAACTTTTTCACTCTCCTCTTTCACTTTCATCAAGAAGCTTTTTAGTTCCTCTTCACTCTCTGCCATATGGGTGGTGTCATCTGCATATCTGAGGTTATTGATATTTCTCCCGGCTATCTTGATTTCAGCTTGTGTTTCTTCCAGTCCAGCGTTTCTCATGATATAGTCTGCATATAAGTTAAATAAACAGGTGACAATATACAGCCTGACGTACTTCTTTTCCTATTTGAAACCAGTCTGTTGTTCCATGTCCAGTTCTAACTGTTGCTTCCTGACCTGCATACAAATTTCTCAAGAGGCAGATCAGGTGGTCTGGTATTCCCATCTCTTTCAGAATTTTCCACAGTTTATTGTGATGCACACAGTCAAAGGCTTTGGCATAGTCAATAAAGCAGAAATAGATGTTTTTCTGGAACTCTCTTGCTTTTTCCATGATCCAGCAGATGTTGGCAATTTGATCTCTGGTTTCTCTGCCTTTTCTAAAACCAGCTTGAACATCTGGAAGTTCACGGTTCACATTTTGCAGAAGCCTGGCTTGGAGAATTTTGAGCATTACTTTACCAGCGTGTGAAATGAGTGCAATTGTGCGGTAGTTTGAGCATTCTTTGGCATTGCCTTTCTTTGGGATTGGAATGAAAAGTGACCTTTTCCAGTCCTGTGGCCACTGCTGAGTTTTCCAAATTTGCTGGCATATTGAGTGCAGCACTTTCACAGCATCATCTTTCAGGATTTGGAATAGCTCAACTGGAATTCTGTCACCTCCACTAGCTTTGTTCATAGTGATGCTTTCTAAGGCCCACTTGACTTCACATTCCAGGATGTCTGGGTCTAGGTGAGTGATCACACCATCGTGATTATCTGGGTCGTGAAGATCTTTTTTGTACAGTTCTTCTGTGTATTCTTGCCATCTCTTCTTCATATCTTCTGCTTCTGTTAGGTCCATACCATTTCTGTCCTTTATCGAGCCCATCTTTGCATGAAATGTTCCCTTGGTATCTCTGATTTTCTTGAAGAGATCTCTCGTCTTTTCCATTCTATTGTTTTCCTCTATTTCTTTGCATTGATCGCTGAAGAAGGCTTTCTTATCTCTTCTTGCTATTCTTTGGAACTCTGCATTCAAATGTTTATATCTTTCCTCTTCTCCTTTGCTTTTCACTTCTCTTCTTTTCACAGCTATTTGTAAGGCGTCCCCAGACAGCCATTTTGCTTTTTTTGCATTTCTTTTCCATGGGGATAGTCTTGATCCCTGTCTCCTGTACAATGTCATGAACCTCATTCCATAGTTCATCAGGCACTCTATCAGATCTAGGCCCTTAAATCTATTTCTCACTTCCACTGTATAATCATAAGGGATTTGATTTAGGTCATACCTGAATGGTCTAGTGGTTTTCCCTGCTTTCTTCAATTTAAGTCTGAATTTGGCATAAGGAGTTCATGATCTGAGTCACAGTCAGCTCCTGGTCTTGTTTTTGCCAACTGTATAGAGCTTCTCCATCTTTGGCTGCAAAGAATATAATCAGTCTGATTTCAGTGTTGACCATCTGGTGATGTCCATGTATAGAGTCTTCTCTTGTGTTGTTGGAAGAGGGTGTTTGTTATGACCAGTGCATTTTCTTGGCAAAATTCTATTAGTCTTTGCCCTGCTTCATTCCGTATTCCAAGGCCAAATTTGCCTGTTACTCCAGGTGTTTCTTGACTTCCTAGTTTTGCATTCCAGTCTCCTATGATGAAAAGGACATCTTTTTTGGGTGTTAGTTCTAAAAGGTCTTGTAGGTCTTCATAGAACCATTCAACTTCAGCTTCTTCAGTGTTACTGGTTGGGGCATAGACTTGGATTGCTGTGACATTGAATGGTTTGCCTTGAAAACGAACAGAGATCATTCTGTCATTTTTGAGATTGCATCCAAGTACTGCATTTCGGACTCTTTTGTTGACCATGATGGCTACTCCATTTCTTCTAAGGGATTCCTGCCCACAGTAGTAGATATAATGGTCATCTGAGTTAAATTCACCCATTCCAGTCCATTTCAGTTCACTGATTCCTAGAATGTCGACATTCACTCTTGCCATCTCTTATTTGACCACTTCCAATTTGCATTGATTCATGGACCTGACATTCCAGGTTCCTATGCAATATTGCTCTTTACAGCATCAGACCTTGCTTCTATCACCAGTCACATCCACAGCTGGGTATTCTTTTTGCTTTGGCTCCATCCCTTCATTCTTTCTGGAGTTATTTCTCCACTGATCTCCAGTAGCATATTGGGCACCTACTGACCTGGGGAGTTTCTCTTTCAGTATCCTATCATTTTGCCTTTCCATACTGTTCATGGGGTTCTCAAGGCAAGAATACTGAAGTGGTTTGCCATTCCCTTCTCCAGTGGACCACATTCTGTCAGATCTCTCCATCATGACCTGCCCATCTTGGACTGCCCCACGGGCATGGCTTAGTTTCATTGAGTTAGACCAGGCTGTGGTCCTAGTGTGATTAGATTGACTAGTTTTCTGTGAGTATGGTTTCAGTGTGTTTGCCCTCTGATGCCCTCTTGCAACACCTACTGTCTTACTTGGGCTTCTCTTTCCTTGGGCATGGGATATCTCTTCATGGCTGCTCCAGCAAAGCGCAGCCATTGCTTCTTCCCTTGGATGAGGGGTATCTCCTTACCGCCGCCCTTCCTGACTTTCAACTTGGGATAGCTCCTCTAGGCCCTCCTGCACCCACGCAGCCACGGCCCCTTGGATGTGGGTTTGGTCTTCCTGGCCACCGTCCCTGGCCTCAGGCGTGGGTTGCTCCTCCCGGCCGCCACCCCTGGCCTCCGGCTTAGGGGCATGGGGTAGCTCCTCCCAGCGGCCGCCCTTGACCTCGGGCTCGGGGTATCACCTCTCGGCCGCCCCCCTGACCTCGGACACGGGGTAGCTCCTCTTGGCTGTTCCTGCGCCGTGGCAGTCTGGTACTCTCGGCCGCTGACCCTGACCTCGGATGTGGAGTGACTCCTCTTGGCCGCCGCCCTTCAGGCATGGGGTCCTCCCAGCTTCTGCCCCTGACCTCGGACGTGGGGTGGCTTCTCTAGGCTGCACTTAGCGTGCCAGTCCCCTATTAAAAAGACCAAAATAAAAATAGTAATAATACCAAATATTGGCATGGATGTGAAGAAAACTGGATCTCTCATACATTGCTAGTGGAAATGTAGAGGACTTCACTCTTCTGGAAAATAGTTTGGCAATTTCTGGTAAAACTAAACACACAATAACTATTTGACCCATTAATTGCACTCTTGGACATTTATCCAAAAGAAATGAAAATTTATGTTTATGCAAAAACTTCTGCATGAATGCTTATAGAAGCTTTAACCCTAATAGCCAAGTACTGGAAACAACCCACGTATCCTTCAGTGAGTGAAGAGTTCTACAAATTTGGTATATCCAAACAATAATACTGCTCAGCAAATAAAAAGAATGAATACATGCAACTTGGATGGACCTCAAGGGCATACTCAATTCAAAACAAAAAAGAAGCTTAAAATGTTACATACTAGTTGATTCCTACAATGATAAAGACATAAAGATGAAAAATAGATTAGTGGTTGCTTGGTGATAGGGACAAGGGGTGAGTTAGGAGCACAACAGAATGCTTTTTTTGTGACTGAAAAGTTCTGTATGTTGACTGTGGTATGGTTACACTAATCCATACATAGGGTTGCATTGCACAGAAGTATACACATGCACACACATACAAAGAATGCAGACTTAAAAAATCATGAAAACTGAATAAGTTCTATAAATTCATTAGCAGCAATGTATCAATGTTGGGCTTTCCTGATAGCTCAGAAATAAAGAATCCACCTGCAATGCAGGAGACCTGGGTTCGATCCTTTGGTTGGGAAGATCCCCTGGAGGATGGCGTGACAACCCACTCCAATATTCTTGCCTGGAGAATCCCCATGGACAGAGGAGCCTGGAAATGTCTATGAACCTTTGATATGGTTTTATGAGATGTTTCCATTGAAGGAAGGTGAGTGAAGGGTACCCAGGACTCTACTGGTTTTGCAAATTCTTATGAGTCTATAGTGATTTTGAAATTAAAATAATTTTTAAGAATAATAGCACAATTATAAAATACTACTATACATTTTAAAAATAGGCGTAGCCTACTGGTATCTGAATGCAATTGGCATTTGAAACAACCTCTTTTCAAAGGCTTACTTCTAAAAGTCTTCAGTTTGAAGTGATTCATTTTTTTAAAATTTGAATTCAAGTATGCAGTTGTTTCACTTCAAAAAATATGGTCTGTGAACATAAAAGTTGCAGCTCTGTCCTCCACACTTTTTCTTCTTCTTCTTCGAATGCCCTTTATTTGACCAGGAAGGATGTCATTTCCTAGAGTACTGAGAAAGCCACATTTAACTTGAACAACATTGTTCTTTTAGGTTATTAAGGGTATTCAATTTTCTCTGTTGGTTGCCACTCTGAGTTGGAGACTCTTCTGAAATGTCAGACTGAGAAAATTGCCCCAGTTCCAATACACACACATACACACAAATGCCACAAAACTTTGGAATTAATACAATCAATAACCTTTGAAAATGGAGTTAAAAGCAACAATTGAATACTAAGATGTATCAAACTATCTTGTTCCCTTTTTCTTTGAATATCAATGTGGCCAGGGAATTGAGAACCACAATAGAGAGTTCAATTGAAAAAGCATTTATTGAATACCTAAATCACAATACCTTATAGTGATGTTCATATTATGCAAAGTGGTACAGGTTATAGTGATGAGAAAGAGTCCATACCCTCCAAAGGATGTCCTATTTGCATCTCCACTATTGACACAATGCTGGAGACCTGGGTTCAATCCCCTGGAGAAGGGAATGGCTACCCACTTCAGTATTCTTGCCTAGAGAATTCCATGGACAGAGGAGACTGGTGGACTAGTCCATGGGGTTCAAGGAGTCAGACACTACTGAGCGACTAGTAACTAGGCTTTATACTGGCACACTGAGTGAGAAACGGCAAAGCATTATATAACACCAATGACAAGGAGATCAAACATTCAGCAGAGTCAAAGGAAGAAATAGCTTAGCCACCTTGGATGAAAATAGGGTAGGTCTCTGGAGAAAGGCATCATCAGGTCAGGAGAGTAGTTGCGAGGCTATGAAAATTAAAGTGCTATGAACAATGGTTTGTAGGACTACATCCACACCAAATAAGTAAAATGTATAAGAATTCAGAATTTCACATACAGAATTTTTCTATTTTCTGTGAATGATGTGGGATACATGTGGATAAAGTATTTTTTTTTTAATTCTGCCCAATTGTGGATAAAATTTGGCATTTTCAACAAAATATCCTATCTCAAAAAGTGAAACTTAATTGCCCAGTCATGTCTGATTCTTTGCGAGCCCCATGGACGGTATCCCTTCAGGCTCCTCTGTCCATGGTATTCTCCAGGCAAGAATACTGGAGTGGGTAGCCATTCCCTTCTCCAGGGGATCTTGTCAACCCGGAGATTGAACCCAGGAAGCCTGGCATGCTGCAGTCCATGGGGTCACAAAGAGTCTGACACGACTCAGTGACTGAACGACAGACAGCAATCCTGTCTGGAGAGGTAGATATGATGGTACTGATATGAGCTCAGAAGAAAAGTCACCAGACTCCTCTCTTTTGTTCTCATTTTCTGTTGGTTTTGTTGTTGGAAAATAAATCTTAGCATTAGTGGATACTAAACCATTCTCCATTTTTTTTAACATAAAAAGGTCAATTATATTCTACTGTGTTTATTTGATTGGGACTACTTAAAGTGCTAACCTTTATCATTGATCAGGTTAATTCTATTTTATTAAAGCCAACATTAAATTATCAGGAAAATTAAAAATCAAAAGGATAATCCTTTACTATGAACGCATTAAAAATAAGGTGGATTAATGGATGGATAAGAAAGAGAGATATGTGAAAAAAAATCAGTGAAGAAAATTTTCATCAAATTTTGGAAAGAAAATACAAAAAAAATTAAAAGGATAACAGGAGCTTTTGGTGCATAGATAAGTAGATGATAGATAGATAATAGATGGCTTCATTTCTTGAAATAATAACTTGGGGACTTTGTCAGTTTTCTTGATCTGAATCAAATAGACTGTCAAATATTTCTCTAGCACAGATGGGTTTATTCAGGATCAGGAGAGAACTCAATTCAGAAAATGAAGGAGGGCGCTTTTTGGAGGAGAAAAGGAAGTTGGGAGCTCTGTTCTAGTAAATAGAGTCCTTGGCTTTTCATTGGCTGGGTCCTTGTCTCTGCTATTGTTGCAGGTGTGAGAGCTCCCCCTTCTGGTCTCCCAACTCTATTTAATTGAGGTTTCTGTCTATTAATTTTTTACAGTGTACACCATAAAATTAAGAAAATGTTACAGAAACCAAAATCTTGCTTTAGAAACCTCAAATATGGTTTCCAGGCAAAGGATAAAATGACAGAGGTAAGCTATAGTAGTGGAAAATATCCATTTATATGGAAATACCTTTTACTGCCCTATCTTTACATTGGCGTCATGCTTTGTCAGTATCTGAAGTCTCTGGGCATGTAATTGTCACCTGGGGGCCCAGGTCTATCCAATAAGACTCTAACTCTCCAGGAGATCCAAACAATACAGATTAGACTTGTTTTCAGAACAAGACCACAAGAACAGAAACAGGGTCTTGACTAAAACATCAATGTTATATTAAATGTCCAAAAAATATGTCACAAATGTTTGTATCTGGCTTCCCCAGTGGCTCAGTGGTAAAGAATCAGCCTGCAATTCAGGAGACAGGTTGGATCCCTGGGTTAGGCAGATTCCCTGAAGAAGAAAATGGCAACCCACTCCAGTATTCTTGCATGAGAAATCCCATGGACAGAGGAGCCTGGTGGGCTATAGTTCCATACAACTGCAAAGAGTTGGACATGACTTAGTGACTAAATAACATTGTTTGTATCCAGCCTTGAAAAAAGGCTTTCTGTAGTTTTTTTTTTTTTTTTTTTCTGGTTTTGGTCCATTCCATTTTAAATATTCTGTCCTCTTAAAAGTCAAATTGGAATTTTCAGTGAGTCTAAAAAAGACCTGATTGGTTTAGAATTGATTAACTTAGAACCATTCACTGCTTATTGTATTCAAGGCAAATAGCACTTCATTATAGGTGGATTAGTAGCTCCTCTGAATTGCTGCAAGGATTTCTCTTCATATTCAACCCTGGATCCATCTTCCAAAGTTCCCAGAACTGCAAAGCTTCAGATGCCTGAAGATGATGTCTTGGCAGTTCCACTGCTTCTCAACAAGCCTGGATCTCAGAAATCCCAGACAAGTTGATATTGATCCTTTTTAAAAAGTTATGTACAGAGGAAGTGTATCTGCCAACCTCCTTTAGAAACAGGGTCAAATAACCAGTTGGAAAATTTTCCAAAGGTGTCACATTAAACTTTAATAATACCTTCATTTTTATGGGGCTGTTAACTTTGGAAATTGCTTTCACATGCGTTATCTCATTGCATGTTCTATTTCATTGAAAGAGTGTCTAGGTTTTAGGACTAAATTGCAATGACATAGATATCAAAATGTTGGCAAGGACAATTCAAGAAAAATGATTATTCCTATACTGAACAGAAGTATTAAAGAGGAATTGACTGACTCAAGATTAAATACTGCAAAGGATTAAGATTCTAATGGCTCCTTTAGCCTGCTGCCCAGCTGTTGAAGGTTTATCAGGGCCATTTCACTGTTTTCCATTTTCAAGGATAAAATGAGTCACTTCTTTTTTGTCCCCTTCCATCCTTCTTATTTCTGATTTTTTTTTTCAATAAATCTTTAGGTCAGCCCGACCCCAGGCTGCATCCGTGCCCTCATGAAGATGCTATACTGCGCTTATTGTCGAGGACTCCCCACGGTGAGACCATGCAACAACTACTGCCTCAACGTCATGAAGGGCTGCCTGGCAAATCAAGCCGATCTCGACACCGAGTGGAACCTGTTTATAGGTAAGGAGCATCACCACGGATGCCTGATGGGCAGGTCCAAAGTGGTGATGACTTGTAGAGACTAGGAGGGTTGAAACACACACACACAGAATGTTTAGACAATCATAAATATTATGTTGCATTTTTCTTCATTTTTTTAATCCTGAGAAGTAAGACTTCTTGGTCTATTGTGACGGACAGTCCTGTTGAAGATAGTATGAGCCAGCAGTAGTGCAGTAGCTGATCTGTCTGATGAAGATAGAAGTAATCTTGTTGAATTTCTGGGAGTGCCTATGAGTAAGGGACACATTAGAAAAAAATCTTGTTTCAAGAAAAAGCCCAGAGTCCTGTCTGTTTCTTATTTGTAGTGTCTCAGTATAATCACAGATATTAGTAAACACTTCCTTCCTTAAACATCGATGGTGAAAATCGCTCAATATTTTTGCTGAAATATGCAGATTTTCTTCCTCAGCCTCCAGAGAAGAATGTTTTCAGCACAGCAGCATGAAACAGTCTTCCTGTCTTTAAAAAGGAGGCGGGAAGGAGGTGGGGGAGATACAGAGTAGGCCTGTGAATCACTGCTGTGGTCTGGAGATGCAGAAACCACTCAGGAGACTGTACTGCCTAAAGATAGTTCCCAAATTGCTATCCAAGGATAAAAGGACAAATTTCATAGGCAGGCTTCTCCCAGGAAAATACACAGGCCTTGAAAGAGTAAATGTGTTTTCTCCCCCTCTGTCAAATGGCCTTCAAATAGAAGTAGTTTTCAACTGCATTTACTGGGGTTGCATTGTGACAAGCAGAGTGGGGTCAATAACAGTGGCATTCCTCAGAGGGACTTCATCATTTATGCAACCCTCTAAACTAGAAGGCTTGAGTAAAGTCTTCTGACATCTCAGATTTGGGTAGGAAAGGAAATAGGTGCATCAGAATGCAAAGAAACCTTAACAAAAATATGCAGTCAGCCTTGGCAGAAAAACTCATTAGCTAACACACTGTTTTGCTTATGAAGGCCAAAGAAAATGGTTGTAAAGTTTTAGAAAGATTTTAGAGTGGGTAGATCCAAATGGAAGTAATCTAACAAAGATCTCAGAAATCGTTACAGAGAGAATAAATTGATGTATTCCACTCTTTCTCTTCAGGGGGAGGACAAAATCTATTTGTATAATCTTGAGTTACTTCATTTGAGAAATGAGGGGGTTTTAAAAAAGTTAATCACTAAGGTACCTTTCTAACTCAAAAAGATGTGGTTCTTTGCTAAGATTTTTGTCCTTTGCTAAGATTTTGGAGAGGAGTATGAATTTTTTAGACACGTAAGCCTGAACTTCTAAAATATAAGTTTAGATGAATTTTAGCAAAGACATTCTACCTAAATAATACTAATTTAAAAACACTTGCATCCTTCATTCACCTACTCAATTCAAAAGAAAAAGTAATTCAACTGTAGTATATTGTATAATCATATTATCACTTACATATGTAAAGCCTAAACTGAAACAACTGTATAAAGCATCGAGTGGTAAAAGTAAAACAAATCTGTAAGTTAAATGCAAACTATAAATAAAGAAAGCTTAAGCTTACCACATTAAAGTACCCACAAAGAAATCTAAAAAGATTTACCTATTAAAAAAGCAGATAAGTCTCACAGCATCATCACTTTTGAATCATAAAAATTATTCATACTGTTGGGTTGAAATTACCATAACGCATAACACAGTCAAACTGTTTTGGTCAGCTTGCAATTTACTGGTGAAAGTAGGCATGTGGATTTTGTTAAATAGAGCAGGACATGATCAAAAATTAGAATATGGGCTTGTTAACTTGTAAGAGCAACAGTGACTTGTTGATTGGCTTTTTTTCTCAGTGTTGTTGGCTGTTTTAACATGAAACAAATCCTTATACTTCAATCAGCTGGTTTTCCTAGGTGCCAATTTGATGTGAAATGAAATGCCTAGAAAATCATTTGATTTAAAAACTAAAATTTGAACTTAAACCTATGATGGGGTTACCTGTGGTGTCTTACCATGTGTTTGAAGGGAAGCTGGTGGTTGGGCCTGCATTCATATATTTCATAGCCCTTGCTCCCCTATATCATTTTTTATTAGTACTAGAGATCGCTAAGAAAATTCTTCCAATTTTCTTACCTGTGGCATTGAGAATTGACCAGCTGCATAGACTTACAGGGCAAATTATGTTCTTGCTAATACTTGTCTGGATATGAGGTGTGAGTTCACCAGCTTATTACATGAATTAGTCAAATGTGCCAAGTCCATTTTCCACACAGATACATCCAAGATGGCAGTGTTACAGTGTTCACGAATGCAGCAGCAGAGGTCAGTGAGCAAATCAGTAATTCAACAAAAATTACATATAATAGCCCTCTCTCTGCTTAGCACCTGCATCCCATCACTCTTAGACCGCCAGTGTCTCATCATCAAGCCCTTCATTCCTACTGCTGTCAACTGCACGTGCCGTCTCTGTCTTCCACATCAATGTCCTGGTTTATACATTTTACCAGTTGTTTTTTTATTATGTGCTCATCTAAACGGTTAACAGTGGCACGCAATCAACCAGCAGTCACAACGAGGATTGAATTGGTGGCACATTCTCATAATCTCTACAATGCCTCAAATTAATTGAAAGTGATTTGTAACGATTTAGAATTCAGTTGGTGTCTGCATCATGTCAAAAGAAAGACACTTTGCTGATAAAGTGAAATGTTTTAAGTGTTCAAGTAAAAACCCCAGTGGTATTCACATTCATTTCTGAAGTTCTGCAGTTTTTTTTTTAAATCCTAGGGAAAAAAATCAGGGGTTCTACTTGTGGTATATTTTCATAGTTCTTTAGAAATTTTAGCTCTGTTAAAGTAGGGGAGACCCAGCTCAAAAGATTCTTATTAGTTAACTACTATTAAAAAAAAGAACTTTTTTTCCTTTTTTTAGGTAAAGCATTTTGTTTTTAAGTTGCTGGCAGCTTTGAAGAAGATGCTGCCAGCTCCATTGTAGGGCACTTGAAAGCCTGGGTTTGCCTCTCTCTGGAGGTGCCGCTGCTGCCTAGAAGCATGCGGGATTCCCCAGTACAAAAGCCCAGGCAGGCTTCAACCTGTGTCTCCCCCTTGCTGCATCCAAGCCCCCAGCCACCGCTCCCAAAAGCAGAAGGATGTGAGTGGCTTTTAGCTGGTTCCCTCTTTGAAACCTGCAGAAGGAGAATTTGAGGATATTGACAGTCGCTTTTAGGCACTTTCCCCAGGTGTTGCTATATATTCATACTCAGCTTTTTCTAGCCTGGTTTTTAACAGTTGTCTAAATGCAAAAGGGTTTTCTTGAAAAGTGTTTATGTAAATTAAAATTTCCTAGAGGGAAATGGATTGTGGACAGAACGTGCCGTTTCGGCAATATCCTGTGGTTCTTTTGAGTGTTTGGCATGGATACCAGCATTCCACAGATAAGAATGGTTCCACTGACGAGCAACCACATTGCAGATTACACCTCGCTGGTGAGCACAGAAGTTAAGGCTGAAGTCACATTTTATAGCTACAATAGATCTTGCTTCTATTTTAAAATCCAGGATGCATGGAACAGCCTCCCCAAACATCTGGTACCTTCTATAACTAGAGAATAGAATAGACTGTGAGAATTAGGAAAAATAAAAGTTTTTTAGATAAGGGGAGGCACATGTTGGTGAGACTAAAGATGGATTCCATGTTGTTCTGTACTTTTTTTTTAACACTGAAATGTTGCAGGAGGCTTATGACTATAAATAGAAGGTGAAATTATCTGTATAGTTCCATGTAGAAGTGAGACCTTACCATGTTTTTTGCCCAACACTGGAGCTTAAGTTTTTAGGTTATTCTAGTTTGTAAGATGCTTATAATCTTAACGTATTAATTCAACTCATTATATTGAGTAAGCTAGAAACACATGTTTTTTTGCCCTCAGGGAATTGAATGTAGTTAAATTAATTATAATCAACTGTGATGAGGTATTATAAAAATCAGAGGCTCAGGATCCTAAGTGTCTACTCCTCAGGGAGACTTAACTTCATCTGGGGGGTCAGAGAAGCCCTAGCTTGATAAGCATAGAATAAAGTACTCATTCTGTGACTAAGTATTGAATTATCATTGGTCAAACACAATTGATGTTGAGCAGCCGTAATGCATACAGTTGTTACCTTACAGGCTCCAAGTATTAGCAAATCTCTGTGATAATTTCAGTACATGTAGCATGATCTACCAGTGGTTCTTAAATACTTATTTGTTTAATTTTTGACATGGTTTATGATCCACTCTCACCACTATTGACATGGACTTGAACTGATAAGATTTGGAAGATGTGTATTCATTTTTGTCCAGAAAAAGTTGAGTTCCCTGATCTATTGATACCCTCCAATGAGAGAGAGACAGAAGAGCAATTTATATTTAATTTAGGCCTTAAGGCCTTGCACTCATAGATCAGACAAACCAATGATATCAAACTCTCTGGGCTGCTTCCTCCTTTCAAACCAACCAAGTCTCAAGGCAGAAAACTGCCTTGACATCAAACGTGAAACCTAAGGTAAGTACCACATCTGTGCTGGGCCAAGAGACAGTGCAGTGGATACTCTTCATTCATCCTCTTGTTCATTCATAAATCCAGCACCTGTCTACTATGGACCTTTCTCTGATTTAAGCAAGGGGAGTCAAGCCAATAAGGCCCTGCCTGCTAAGAACAGGGCTCAGTACACGTCCATTGAATGGAGTGAATGGAAACAAGTAGGCAGAGCCATGGAAGCGAATGCAGTCAGAGGCTGTTCTGCGTTACTTTGTAGATCTACTCGTTTAATGGAAGTGTGACTAATTCAGTCATTTAAAAAGTGCAGATCCCTGGATGAGTGCAGGGATGGCAGAAACAAATCAGGTAATGAGCCTGCTTCTTTCACTGTGACAGCTACTATCAAGTTGTAAATTAAAGCCAGCAGCAAGGAAGGTGTGTTAGGTCAGTCAAAGGACATGTGTCACATTATAAATGGCCACTTGGGGACACAGATGACTTTCATAGCACCTGCAAGAGTCATTTCATTCTCAAGGTATTTAGTGTATTTGCAACTTTCTATCTGGGGAAAATGTTGCTAGATAAACAAACTTGGGTTCACTTTTTATAAAATATATGGACTGTGAGATGTTGCATTTCAGAAGGATATAGAATACACACAAGGAACTATTTCAAGCATTTGTGTAAGATGCTCCTCTTTCAAAGACTTTCTTAAGCATGAAATCCTATAATATAAATCTGATACTTTTTTTAGTTTTAAAGAATTCTATAGTAAATATGACCCTGGCTGATATACATAAATCCCATGTCTCAAAAACCTCTAGACCCTAAACATAGAAAATCATTTCAGGAACTGTAGTTAGCAACAAACTTCCAAGTCTTCTTCATCTCTGCTTTGTAGACGACAAGAGCCTATTCAATAACACAGGCCAGAAACACAACTCTAAAACTGAAGAACAAAAGTCAAGGCAATTATTGTAGAATCTGATCTCACCGTTAGCTACAGAACTTACGTTTGCCCTTGTGCATTCTTAAAAGCACCAAGAAAGATTAAAAAAAAAAGAAAAACAGAATTACTTTATTTTCTATCAGTTGAATCTAACCCCTCCCAAACCTCTGCCTTCCTTCTATAGTTATTGATTCAACATTTCTCGTTTCTCATGGACATTTATCATGTGCTGTGTTCTCTCTGTAATGCTGGCAGAATCCATAAGTAGTGCTAACTACTCATTGAGAAAAAAATAAAAGAAAGAAAACAGTTGGCTGGTACCCAGAAGCCTTTCATGAGCAGCATTTGTTATCAATTTCCTACTTTTGGAGAGTGGTTTCCTTCTGAACTCTGCGTATGTGAAAATATCGCTACGTGGCACGATGGGGTTAATGTTTTAAGGCTGCTTTAATGTAGAGGGCAATTCAGCAAACTATACTGGGAAGGAGGCATTTCCCAACCTCTGAACACTTACTATTGCTCATCTTGAGGCAGCAACTCAAGGGATTCATGGCACTGCAGTTTCCATTCTGAAAGTCTCAAGCAGACTTTCCCATGGATCAAAGCAGGCAAAGCATGTGAACCTAGAATTACTTGGTGTAATAGACAAGTAGTCCTTCTAAGGTATGCATATGTATTTCCGGGGTCCCCAGTGCCAACTTCTGTTCATCCATCTCTTCCAGTTCCCACATACTCAACTTCTATACAATTTATAATTGTACTTAGTCCATTTCCCACAAATACGATATTCTAGAGTTTCAAGTTGGAATTCATGGTGCAGTATAATATGACACCACCAATGGCCTGCAACAAAGCATACCAATTTTTGCAAGTACAACATTCTTTAGGATACAAGATGTTCCGTTTATAATGGGAAGTTCACTGAAATACCTCCTCTGCCTTATCCTGCTCTCCAATTTCTATGAGAACCAGGGACAGAAGGATTTAGTTTACCAGGAGCAAGCCGAGCACATCAAAATGATTGAAAGTGGCTACAGAATTGCCTTTGTATTGGCGATTTTACATTTTGCTTTCAATTTACACTTCAATTTCAGTGTTTCCTATAGATAAGTGGTTTAATTTGACAATTATAGCAGAAAGTACTTGTTTTTAATAATTGACATCTGATTTTAGTAATGTGATAGTTTTCACTGTCATGTTTTCAAGTTCAAGCTACAACAGAAGATGTCTGGTTTGGGGCATGCCAAGAGAAAATATTTGATGATTCTTTAGAATGGAATTCAACAGATTTCAAGTTAAATAGGTCCCAGAAATGCAGATAAAAATCAAACACTACGATTAGCCCACTGACAGTCTTAGCAATTCCAATTTCAGGAAATAAGAGGAATATGAGGTAGAAAAAAGGATTGTGTTGCACAAACAAGAAATATAAATAGAGCAAAGTTAGTGGATTGTTAAAGACAACATTAAAACACTATTGATGCTATGTATAAAATAGATAACTATTGAGAACCTCATGTATAGCACTGGAAATTCTACTCAGAGATCTGTGGTGACCTACATGGGAAGGAAATCCAAAAAGGAGAGGCTATATATGTGTATGTATAGCTGATTCACTTTGTTGTATAGTAGAAACTAACACAACACTGTTAAGAAGCTATACTCCAATAAAAATTAATTTTAAAAATTAAAATAACACATGATTGCTTACAAATAGTGACCTTATAACAGTCCTAGGACCACTGTGACCAAAAGTCCTTTATGTGGTGAACAATTTAATGAATAAAGGGAGGAGGGGAATAAACTCCTAAAATATGCAAATCCCTTTGAGAGTCTTGATTAATAGGGAAAATGAAAATCTTAATTTTAACCCAAGTAATAGGTCCTTGTACGATGCTGCCATACTTTATTAAAACATCTTAATAATAGTATTGTTAAACCAGGGTACTTAGATTTCATTTCCCATAAACATAACATTTATATTAACATAGATATAATTAGATCTTAAGTAGAAATATATTAGGTATAAATATATCTTCTAATTGTTCTAAAAGTTCCTTTAATTTATTATTATCTCACAAGTAGAGCTACTGAAGTAGTTCCCTGGTGGCCTACTAGTTAGGATTCATACTTGCACTGTTGTGGGCCAGGTTCTATCCCCAGTCATGTAACTGAGACCCCACAAGCTGTGCGGCCAAAATTAAAAAAAAAAAGATGTGCTAATCATGTCTTAATGCTTTAGTCATTTCCTCAGGATTATTTCCTTAACAATTATAAAATACCTCAGTTGGTAAAGAATCTGCCTGCAGTGCAAGAGACCTGGGTTCAATCCCTGAGTTGGGATGATCCGCTGGAGAAGGGAAAGGCTATTCACTCCAGTATTCTGGCCTGGAGAATTCCATGGACTGTATAGTCTGTGGCGTGGCAAAA
This sequence comes from Bos indicus, assembly GCF_029378745.1. Taxonomy (NCBI): domain Eukaryota; kingdom Metazoa; phylum Chordata; class Mammalia; order Artiodactyla; family Bovidae; genus Bos; species Bos indicus. Next base: position 68,310,808 of record NC_091771.1, read on the forward strand.
AGTCGGACACGGCTGAGCAGCTTTCACTTTCATTTTCACAAGCTATGCAGCCAAAATTAAAAAAAAAAAAAAAGTGGAGCTGCTAATCACGCCTTAATGCTTGTCATTTTTCCTCAGGCTTATTTCTTTAACAATTATAAAAAACTTTTTGAACTGTTTTCTTTTTATCTTCTTTTCTTTGTGGATTGTTTATCATGAGCAAATACTCCAAGGAGCCAGAGGTGAAGCCAGGTTAGAAGAGACAGCCCTAGGAATTATTCTAATGGTTAAAAACATGTTTTCATTGGTTACTCTGAAAGGGAAATGGGAAAAAAATGTCCTTGGGAGTAATTGAAACTTTTGAGATCCTTCATGGTATATGAAAACTGTGAATTGGTAAGTCACTTAAAAATATTGTGTCTACAGATATGTGGTAAGATAGCCAGGAGAGAATTTAAATTAAAATACAGCATGAAATATGACTTGTCCTTCAAATAACAGCTTATATATAAATCCCACATAAAAGATATACCCTTGATTTTTTTTCCTTTGCATGGATTTAAACAATTTGCTACACTAAGAGTTTCCTTTACTATAACCCCTGAATAAGTGAAAATTAGAGAAATGAAAAAATAAACCAGTGAATGTTTGACATTATCCCAAGAAGAGATATAAGTATCATATTTTTATTCTTTAAAGTACTGGGATCTTCTAGAAAGATAACACTGATAACTAAATGACAAAAAAAAAAAAACAAAACCCAGACAGTATTCACCTCTAAAATCTCAATGCTCGGGAAATTAACTGATTTAATGAGAGGCTTCAAAATAATATCAACTGGAATGAATTAGCTAATATATGTGATAGAGTTTTGGAAGTAGCAACTATCACCTCTTTGGCTGCCAGAGGTTGATGTGGTTTTGAGATTGACCGAATCAGAAAGTGACTCCTGTCTTACCTCAGCCCTACATCTGTCACGAGTAACTTCAGACTAGCTTGAAAAGTCAGGTCTCCCAGAGGAAGTAGAATCACTCTTCTGTAAGAGAGTTTACTGACCTCAAGACAGGGAGTTTTCTCAGAATCCGTGACAATCAGTGGGTGAGGGCAGTTTGGAGTTCTTGATCTTAAAACTTATGCATATGGGTCCTGGTTTTCTAAATTCAAAGTCCTAGACATTTTTTTTTTAGAAGAGTTCTTTATCTTATCGTAGTTTTGTGTTCCAAATTCTTCTGTGTTAACATAGTCATAGAAATGTATTCCATAGTCCAAAATCTATGTATAAAACCCAACCAGATGGGAAAACCGAAATCAACAATAGTCTTAAGAGTGTTCCGGAGGAGTAATTCTACAAGTACCGTACACAGTACACTTGGAAGGTGTGGATCATGCATAGGAGCGGACTTCTAAAAAGTGATTCCACAAAGTGAAATATATATATACATGCGTCCCTTCATTCATGAGCCTTGTAGTATTTTCTGTTGAAATGCTGTGTCTGAATATAAAATATTTGGCAAGCTCATAGTAACCCAATTTAATATATGTCTAATACTACCATTTATTGGTTGAGATCCAAATATATACTCCTCAAGGGTGTCTATGAGAGGTTGAATGTTGAAGTGTGTCTTGCTACTCACCTACAATTATACTATCCAATTCTAAAACTATGAGAGAGTTGTAGGAAACTTTCTTCCTCTTTTTGTATGGTTCTTGGTTCCATTTGGAAAACATGACATACATAGCAATAACAGCTAACAGATATTGGACATTTACTTTCTATCAGGCAATACTGTAATCATTTTACCCTTTTAATCTTTGCAACAACCCTATTAAGTAGTCAATATTACAATTTCCATTGTACAGATAAGTGACATTTCCAAGGTCATACAACATGTAAGTTGCAACTATCAGGTTTTGGCTTCAGAGCCCAGGTTTAACTGTTTAGGAAGTAACTCTGAGTCTCTGGCTATATGAATTGATGTGGGAAATATTGGGAGAATTTGAGTATTTACTATACTGAACACTGTCCAATAGAATTTTTTTGCATCAATAGAAATAGTCTATGTCTGAGCTGCCCAACATAGTAGCTAGCCATATGTAGCTTCTGAGCACTGTAACTATGTCTAATGAGACTGATCAATTGAATTTGTATTTTATTTTGATTAATTTAAGTTCAGTCACATGTAGCTTTTGAGCACTTAAAATGTGACTAATACATCTGAGGAACTAAATTTCTCATTTCATTAACTTAATTAATTGAATCACTATAAGTGGGTAATGGGTATGCTATTGGACAAGTTTAGACCATTGAAATATCTATAATTTCCATCATGTAGCTCAGCTTCTGAATACATCTAATTCTCTTCAAAGAAGTGTGCAATTAGATGATTTTTTTTGTGCTTAGATCAAGACTGGGCATATGGTAGATACAAAAGAAGCAAAAGCTATACTCCCCATTCCTGAGAAATTCTAATTTTTCAAAGAGATGCCATGTAGGCTTTCAAAGTGGGAGTTTAATTAAGTGCATAGTTATGAGCAATAGTCCTTGAATCACTACATGAGTTTGAATCCTGTCTCCACTGTATATTATTACCTGTGACTTGAAGAACATTATTTAACCGTCATAAATCTCCAGGTGTTTTCTCACCAATAAACTGGAGATAATAGAACCCACCTCTTAGCTTTGTGAGAATGAAGCTAGATAATGCATCTGAAGGATCAGACATATCCACAAAGGTGGCACTGAAGGAGAAGCCATGTGGCTTTCCCTTGCGGTGAATAACCTATGAAGGTACGAGCAGAAAATAGAAAGCAACAGAGTAGGCAAGGAGACAGAAGAAGATCAAGGTAAGTAAGTCCACTATGTATCAACCTTCAAGTTACAAACTTTCCAAGATGAGAACATGCATTTCATCAACGTCAGGTAGGAGTGAATTGCAGCTTGCCCTCCGTCTCCTGCCGCTGACCACCCTTCAGCTCCCACCTTTGTACCATCCTCCACTCAGGAACTCTTCTTGCCTCTTCACTCGATGCCAGCCCCAGTGTGCCAGCAGCTGTATTGTACTACTGTACTTTGGAAGGTACCATGCTGTAAGATTAAAAATGTCCTCTCTACTTTTGTTTGTGTTTTATGTATTATTTGTGTGAAAAGTATTATAAATCTATTACAGTATAGTACTTTATAGCCAATTGTGTTAGGTGGATACCTAGGCTAACTTTGTTGGACTTGCAAACAAATAGGATTTATGAACATGCTTTTAGAACAGAACTTGTTCATCTGTAGGGGACTTGCTATACTAGAAGCATGCAGGGCAGCCAGGCCAAAAAACAAAGGAAAAATGGTAAGAGGGTACTTAATCAGAAAGAATCGAAGTGGACAGGATTAGAGAAAGTGCACTTCATCACACAAGCTTCTTCTTACCCTGTTTCTGGATTTTCCTTAGCTCCTGGGAGGCAGAGTCCATCTCAGAAGAGAGGAGCTTGCTCTTGCTCAGGTGAATAAGAATCTGGTGACACTAAGATGGAAAAAGAGTGGTGCAGAGATAAGAATAAGCATGATGTGCTTAAGTGCTTACGAAGAAACCAGGCAAGCTGATATAGACATACTTGCTGGCTATACTGGAAGGTGGGATTGGTCAGGCCTGGATGGCTGAAGCTTTGAAAGCCAGTCAAATACTTGACTTTCTTTTGTCTTGTAGGCAATGACAAGTCACAGGACATTTTTATCCAAGGAGTAGCAGGGTCTAAGCAATAATTTGGCATCCGAGTAAAGGATGGATTCAGATGAATGAGACCAGTGGTAGTGAGACAATCACTGAAATGGGACGTAGAAGGAGAAAGGAAGACAGTGCTAATGATAGAAGTGAAAGTAAAGATTTATAGGACTTCTTGTCTAAATATAGGCAACTAAAGAGGGGGTAAAGAAAGAAACACATCAGATCTGACTAAGACAAACACACGAAAGAAAGATGATACTGTCGGCCAGTAGAAAAGCTACTTGGAATATGACAAGCCTGCTGGACTTGAGAAATAGTGGTACCCAAAATAGGAATGTCCCATTGGATGCTGAAAATAGTAGTGTTTTGTATTCTTTGAACAGGAGACAAGGATGCCAAGAACCATTGGAGAGTTTCCACTCCAAATGATTTTGTAGCCAACTTCTCTAGTAAACTCCATCAGATTGTTCCCAGAATCCCCTCTCCTGGGCACCACACAGGTGCCTACATGTTCTTCCCCTGTGAAATTATACTCTCTTTACCTCTAAATGTTAAACATTTAACAGCCTGCTCACCTACATGAATTCTCAGAATGAGTCTTTATCTGTACATACTCTGTGACCTCTTTAATTAAATGTAGTTAGAATGTTAGCTGTGCAAATATAACAATGCTTAACAGAATGTTACAGTGAAGACTTGCCTTGATCGGTCCCAAGATATGTGTGCAAGCTAAATTGTGTCCAACTCTTTGCAACCCTATGGACTTCAGGCTCCTCTGTCCATGGGATTCTCCAGACAAGAATACTAGGGTGGGTCACCTTGCCCTCCTCCAGGGGATATTCCCAACCCAGGGATCGAACCCACATCTCTTATGTCTCCTGCATTGGCAGGCAGGTTCTTTACCACTAGTGCCACCTGGGAAGCCCCACGATACATTTTCTCGTTATTCAGGAACCCTTTGATGGTCATATTTATCATATATACATTGAGATTTTATAATGGCAGTCAACCCAAGAGTAAACTTATTTTCTATTGACTTTGGCTTTTGCCTTTCTTAGCATATGAAAACTAGGGTCGCCTAGTTTTTAGGTCACCGCCAAGTTCTGAATTTCATGTTTAAGCGTGAAATACATTAATTTTACAAAATGTGTGCCTCTAGGGCGTTCATTGGAGGAGGAAATGGCAACCCACTCCAGTACTCTTGCCTAGAAAATCCCCTGGGCGGAGGAGCCTGATAGGCTGCAGTCCATGGGGTCATGAAGAGTCGGACACGACTGATCGACTTCACTTTCCCTCTTCACTTTCATGCATTGGAGAAGGAAATGGCAACCCACTCCAGTATTCTTGCCTGGAGAATCCCAAGGACGGGGGAGTCTGGTGGGCTGTCTCACAGAGTCGACACGACTATGGGGTCGCACAGAGTCGGACACGACTGAAGCAACTTAGCAGCAGCAGCAGCAGGGCGTTCATTTCTTTCACTGGCAAGAATGCCCTGTATTAGAAAACAACCCCTTACTTCATTGCATACCTTATAGCACAGCTGTCACCAATGAAAACAACATGTAGGGACCAATGTAATCTATTAATGAGTTTCTGAACATGGAGTCCATCCAAGGAGCAAGACAAACACACAGAGTGCAGCTTTTGCAATGCAGCATTGGAAGAAGCAGTGAGATTTTTTTTTTTTTTTTGAATCTCATATTGCCAAGTTACTGATTTAAGAATGCCCTAGAGTATAAATTATTTCACCAAACCGCCATAGTGACTTTTGTCGAATGCCTTCTGCTTAGCCCATTAAAGGTGAAAACCATGAAATATTATTTGATTTGTAACCCAAGAAAATGCCTTAAAACCACCTGTCCCTCTTTGGAAAGCTGCCAGAATAAAGTGAGAGGAAAGGTTGCGCCTGAGAACAATAATTGGAGGTTGCAGCATGTGGCTCCGATCAAAGGTTGAGCCCATGGCTGTATGCAGGCTTCCAGTCTCTTTGGAAGGATTTCCATTTATTTTTCTTAACCCACATAGGAATCCCGGGTTTTGAGGTCAACGTTTCAAACAGTTTAATAGTGGCCATACAACATTAAAAAAAAAAAAAAACCTGACAATGAATTGTGCTGAATTGTTATGTTTTCCTTTGAATTTGATTTGAAGAGGTTAGTTTCAGGATATATTTAATTTCCACATGGAATTGGTAGATATTAAATTCCACTTTTCCTGAGTGCCTTGGGATTATTTTTTTTTAATCAGTTCAATTCTGCTGTGTCATCTATTGATTCCTGTCCATTTAATCAATGACCACTGGCTTCAGATTGTTTGTGTTCATCACAAACTTATTAAATTAACCATCAACATATAAGATAAGAAAAGTTGAATTGAAAGCTACATCCAAGCATTTTTTAAGATGCAGAAACTTACAGTTTGGAAAAGCAAAATCACAAAGTTTAAGGCTCATTTGGCAAATTGATTATAAGATAAAAATCAAATTTTTTATGTGAAACTTCTTAATCTGACAGAGAAGCATGAGAGATGCTATAGAAGTTCAGGAACATGCCTGTGATGCTGCCGATTAACTGTGTCTATTTATACAGGAATGCAGCAGTAATCTGTACTAATTATCACCTTCTAGAAGGGAGAAGGCAATGGCACCCCACTCCAGTACTGTTGCCCGGAAAATCCCATGGATGGAGGAGCCTGGTGAGCTGCAGTCCATGGGGTCGCTAAGAGTCAGACACGACTGAGTGACTTCACTTTCACTTTCCACTTTCACACATTGGAGAAGGAAATGGCAACCCACTCCAGTGTTCTTGCCTGGAGAATCCCAGGGACGGAGAAGCCTGGTAGGCTGCAGTCCATGGGGTCGCACAGAGTCGGACACGACTGAGGCGACTTAGCAGCAGCAGAAGGCATCTAAGAGCTTATTTAAGATTTAGGCTTACCTTTTTATTGAGCACTTATTGTCTGTCAGGTAATGTTCTATCTGATATTTTTATGCTTTAACAAATCAGTCATAATTAGTGTATCACTTTTGCTTAGAGTGTTTCTCTATTTCATTTAAGTATCTTTACATTCTCCTGAACACACAGAACTCTTTCTTTGTTGATCATGTAGAGACATTTGAGCCTAAGCCTTTAGTTGAATGAATAAAATTACAAATTAGAGGATCTTACTTACAAGGAGATTAATACATGTATATGCATTAAGCTTAACAAGTGGGTTTTATATACTAGGAACTATGGTGAAGAAATGGCTTTACAAATGGTTTTTCTCTGGCCTTGATCTGCCTGAAATCAAATTATTTTTTAATATTTATTTTGAAATAATTTTTAACTTACAAAATGTCGCAAAAATAGTACAGCTCACATATACCCTTTATTCATCTTATCCTAATGTTTCAGTTCAGTTCAGTTTAGTTGCCCAGTCATGTCCTACTCTTTGCGACCGCAGGACTGCAGCACCCAGGCTTCCCTGTCCATCACCAACTCCCGGAGCTTACTCAAGCTCATGTCTATCAAGTCGGTGATGCCATCCAACCATCTCATCCTCTGTCATCCTGTTTTCCTCCTGCCTTCAATTTTTCCCAGCATCAGGGTCTTTTCAAATGAGTCAGCTCTTTGCATCAGGTGGCCAAAGTATTGGAGTTTCAGCTTCAGCCTCAGTCCCTCCAATGAATATTTAGGACTGACTTCCTTTAGGATGGACTGATTGGATCTCCTTGCAGTCCAAGGGACTCTCAGGAGTCTTCTCCAACACCACAGTTCAAAAGCATCAATTCTTTGGCACTCAGCTTTCTTCACAGTCCAACTCTCACATCCATACATGACTACTGGAAAAACTATAGCTTTGACTAGATGGACCTTTGTTGGCAAAGTAATGGCAAAGTAATCCTAATGTTAACAACATACTTGTATAACGATATAGTACAACAGTTAGAACCAGGAAATTACCACTGATACTATAACCAAACTGCAGACCTCATTCTAATTCCACGAGTTCATCTTTTCCATGTTTCAGATCTCAATTCAGGGTCCCACATGCATTTAGATGTCTTGTCTCCTCATTCTCCCGCAAATCTGTGACAGCCTGTCAACTTTGCTTGTCTTTTATCATCCTGACACTTTCATTGAGGACCAGTAGTTATTGAGCAGACTTATTCTCAAATAATATTTTTTAATGTTGGGGAAACATTTTTATTGTTTCCTAAACCCTCATAATGTGTCTGGACTTCATCACAAGTGTTTTCCCATAGTAGGATTCTGAGAAATAAGTAGGAGCATATGAAGAGTACTGTAATTACTGCAATTATGGAAAAGTAATTTACTGGCTGTATAAATTGAGCAGATTTCAAATAGAGAAGATAGGCCATAAAAAGTGAGCAGGATATTGAAAATAAATATTTTGGGAGCTGTGAAATCACTACTTAAATGCACATACCAAATGTAAATGTTTTTCTAACATTTGTATAATTTAGTTTCTTAAAACTAAAACCATGAATTTTTTTTTTTAATTTAAAAAAATCAAGTAGATGCTGAGATGATCAAGTATTGACAGACGTCATTCTTCCTTTTGTCCATCTGGTAGATGGACCTAAAATTTTTTCATTTTGTGATAACTTGGTTAAAATTAAGTAAAAAAAAAATTAGCAGGATTCTTTCTAAATTTATATTAGTTAAAGCCCATTTAGGAATGAATCATTGTGGAAAGTGGTGAAATATTTAAAAGAGGTGGGAAACATGATAGAGGGAAAGGTCACAGAATTTGATTCTAGAAAGACCTAAGGTAAAGCCCCAACTCAGCCACTTGTTAGTTGTCTGGAAATCAGCAGCCTCCAACATTCACGAGTTCTTGTGTTAAAACCAGATGTTTTTCTAAGAAATTAGCCCTATCCTCAGGTATGCACTCTATCAATGCCATGTTCCCATCTGCTCAAGCAAAACCTCCCGTGGGGCCTGTAAGTTTCAGAAGAGGATGTCAGAAACACGAGTTTCCTATATTAACAACAGCAAGTTCTTCTCCATTGTTTTATTTAATCATCAAAACAGTCCTAACAGACAGGTGAAATTATTGTTCCCTTTTTATAAAGCAGGAAAGCGAGCCTCAGAGAACTTCAGGTCACATTGCCCTGAAGTGGTGCAGCCAGGGTGCCAGGCCAGGTTTGTCGGAAGCAAAGCCCGTGTTTTTAACTGGTAGTCTATGTCAGGGAGCCCTGCTGCTGCCCATGGGGTCGCAGAGAGTTGGACATGACTGGGCGACTAAGCAGCAACAACTGTGCCACTCGCCCAGAGGAGTGTCAGAGAAAACAGATCTGCTGTCATCACAGACCTAGAATACCTGGTCCCTACAGCCATCCACAGCAATCACTATGAACTCACTTCTTAATTTGGTTTTTGAACAAAAAATACCGTTAATAAAACATTGCACATGACCACTTAACCTTTCAGCTTGGATAAGATATTCTTCTAAATTATAAGGCTGACATTGGGCTGGGCTATATCACTTTGAATGCTTGTGGAATTGTTTCTATGTAACTATACTTACAGTCTGATCAGCAGTCTGCAGTGAAGGTGTTATAAGAACCATTTGGCAAATACTGTTTGATTGCACTTGTACAAGGTACCTAGAATAGTCAAATTCATGGTCAGAAAGTACACTGGTAGGTGCCAGGGGCCCACCGGTGATGGGGGTGGGAGGTGGGTGAGGAGGGGAGATGGGGAGTTGATGTTTAATGGGGGCAGAATTTCAGTTTAGGAAGGTGAAAAAGTCAGGAGATGGATGATGCTCAGAATTGCACAAGAATGTAAATGTACTTAGTGCCACTAAACTGTGCAATTAAATATGGTTAAAATAGTATGTTTTATATTATGTGACTTCTTCCCTGGCGACAGCTGGTAAAGAATCTGCCTGCAATGCGGGGGACCTTGGTTTGATCCTTGGGTTGGGAAGATCCCCTGGAGAAAGGAACAGCTACCCACGCCAGTATTCTGGCCTGGAGAATTCCATGGATTGTATAGTACATGGGGTCACAAAGAGTTGGACATGACTGAGTGACTTTCACACACACAAAAAAAAAGCATTAAAAAAGAACCATCTGGGTTGAGCTCACTACTGAACTGAAAGTGGAGATGTCCTAGGAACAGCATCCCACTTTTTGATGGATTCAAACAATGAGGCAAATCTAGTTCCTAAATGGCTAGTTTAATTTTATCTGTTGGAAAATGTAATTATCATGAACAGTCATTTCCCCCTCATTCCTTTTACCCATCGACTGTCAGAGCAGCCCACCTGTATTTCATGTAACATGGAACTTTTATTATTACATCATATCCTTGGAGTCACCTCATTTTTTTTTTTTTACTTTTTTAGATTTTTCTTTTATTTATGTTCTTTTCCTGTGTTTCTGTGTCAATATGCAGCTTACATCCAGTTTTCAATGAGGTTAATTTTAAATAAACCTACTCTCCTTTCCCTTGGGCAAGTTGCTTAAGCTTTCTGAATATTGGTCTCATTAGTTATGCCGCTGCTGCTGCTAAGTCGCTTCAGTCGTGTCTGACTCTGTGCGACCCCATAGATGGCAGCCCACCAGGCTTCCCTGTCCCTGGGATTCTCCAGGCAAGAACACTGGAGTGGGTTGCCATTTCCTTCTCCAATGCATGAAAGTGGAAAGTGAAGTCACTCAGTCGTGTCTGACTCTTAGCTACCCCATGGACTGCGGCCTACCAGCCTCCTCCATCCATGGATTTTCCAGGCAAGAGTCCTGGAGTGGGGTGCCATTGCCTTCTCCGCATTAGTTATGAGGTGCCGTCTTTTCTTAGATGTCAGGATAAAAGTAGTATGTGCAAAGTATGTAAGATAATGCAACTTGGTGATAAAGAGGAACTATAGACTGCCAACCCTAAGAAGTTGAAGGACTGTACTTCTTCAAACAAGTTTAAAGGTGAGAAAGTGATATTTGAGAAAATAGAATTCTGAATTAGATTATTATTAATCTATTGGAAGAATGTTAATAATCACAAAAGTCTGATCAGGAGCCCAATCACAAGTTCCTTTATTTCTGAGTACCCAGGGGAATCACTAGGCTTCCCCTGGTGGCTCAGATGGTAAAGAATCTGCCTGCAGTGCAGGAGACCTGAGTTCGATCCCTGGTTCGATCCCTGGAGAAGGTAATTGCTACCAACTCCAGTATTCTTGCCTGGAGAATTCCATGGACAGAGTAGCCTAGCGGGCTACAGACCATGGGTTGCAGGGTCAGGCAGGGCTGAGTGACTAACACTTTCACCTTCACCCAGTAGATACAGCTTGGTGTGCCATTGAGTATTGTTAAAATGTGGTGTTATTCTCAGATAACATTGAGGGATTTAACAAATGAGGAAGCAGTGCTAAGAATTGCTAAATGCCACAAATTGCCAAGTAACAAATAAGCAATAAAATATTACTGAAATATTTGAATACATTGCTCCCCTTAGTGCCCATTCTGAGATATGGGCAAATGCGACAAAATAGGATCTCAGCCTGTTAGTCCAAGGCTGTATGTTGAATACCCTGTGTAGAGAATAAATTCACCACCTTACAATCAGTAATACCCTTTTTTGCTTTCTATTCATTATTCTTTTGTTTTCCTTACCCAGGAAGTAACATGAAAGTGATTAGACCAGTATTCCCAGATCTTCTTTCACATACAAAAACCAAATAGTGTGGACAAAAAAATTACATAAAAAATATCGAGGATCTTAGTGATTCTTCTAAACCAAATAACATGAAATGTGTTTCAGAGTAATATGAGTTGAGAAATTTCCATTTAAATTTGCAAGTGTTGCTGGACATATGCCAATGTGATAACTACAAATACTGTTTATAATACAGAAAACTGTTTTGCAAGGTGTAATTGGTCTTTGCCAAAAAGATTTAATCAGCATTACTTGAAGGACTCTTTAAATTATCATACCAGACTCCAGTAAAATATAAACCCAGCACATTTATAGAACATTTTGTTTACCGACATTTCTTAATTGAATTCTCAACAAGTCAAGAAACTAATGGAGCCTCTGAGTTCAAGTGTTTGGCCAAATCACACTACATCTGACTCCAAATCCACAGTTCACAGATAATCCCTAAATTTAGTTAAAGTATTTTTTAAATAAATATTTATTTCACAGATTTATTTGCAATACAAAGGAAAGTAACACTGTTGAGAAATACTTTAAATTTTTCTTCTGGAAAAGTTGGCAATTTTTTTAAACTCATGGTTAAAAAAAAATTCACAAGTAGAAATGAACAAGTTGTTTCGAGTCCTCAGCAGGAACGGAAGAAAGATACAGTGCTGTGGAGACTATTAACAAGTGGAAAAGGAAGATGAGCAGCTTTTTTTTTTCACACCTTTGGGCTTTAGAATAGTACAAGGGCCTGGAATAAAAGAAACAGATAGTATTGAGTGAAAGAAAGAATGGTTATAAATATGTTTTTGCAAACCTGGGAAGAGCCATAAGAATGAAATGGTTGTGTCAAAAATAGCAGTTGATTAAGAAACGGCATTGATTTTTCCATAGTTCTAAAGGCAGAGAAATCAGAAAGCAGGATAAATGAAGTTAGTGCTGGGTGACATAAGAAAACTTGCAAGAAAAAAGAAGAAAGGGAAGACATTGAGAGTGAGCAGTGAATGCCCTTTGCTTTCTCTCTGAGGACTGTTTACCCATCAGCTTCCAAACTAATTATTAATTTACTAAAGCCTCATTAGCCATCTCCTCTATGCCTGGCACTGGGCTAGGTGCTATGGGACCAAGGGGAAAAAAAATGAAACAAACAAAACCCAGAAATCACAGTATCAGGGATCTCAGAGCTTTGTAGAGGGCTGGCTAAACAATGCTAGTCAGGTGTCTCCCAAGAGGAAGGGTCTGTGTCTGCAGCAAGTTGTTCGGCTGAGCAGGAGTCAACAGGGAGAAGACGGTGAGCATGTTCTTAGAACACCTTCTGACTTGTCTCCTATTTCTGTCACTCTCACCACCTTCCAACCCTGAACCTTATGCCTTTTACACTGCACCTTCTGAGTTTGTCTAGACCTACTCTGGTTGATATTTCCTCTGTGTCTTTGATTCTCTGCTCCCCTCTGCTATATATATCATATATAGATAGATAGATATAGATTATAAACATATCTATCTATCTGTATATTTGCTGTCATCACTGTGGTCTCCCCTCACTGACCCTAGCAGAGGACTCACCATATTGTGGATTGATTAATTCATAACTATGAACAGGCATTTACTGATTTAAGCATGACTCGTGCAGATTGAGAAAATCAAAGATGCCCTGTGGAGACTTAGAGAAGGAACTTATGGTTACCAGAGGGGAAGGGTGCAGGGAAGGGATAGTTAAAGATTTGGGGATGGACATATAGGCACTGCTATTATTTAAAGTGGATAACCAACAGGCACCTACTGTATAGCACAGGGAACTCTGCTCACTGTTAAGTGGCAGCCTGGATGGGAGGGGAGTTTAGGAGAGAATGGATACATGTATATGTATGGCTAAGTCCCTTAGCAGTCCACCTGAAACCATCACAACATTGCTTATCGGCTATACTCCAATGTAAAATAAAAAGTTTAATAAAAGAAAGATATCCTGTGATAATGACCTGCAATCTGTGTATGATACGTGGGATCTGGCTGAAGCAAGCGACACTATGAGAGCCATGCCCTGTTCTCTTTCAACACACAGTCCTCCTCGCTACTCCTCAAGCCCCCCAGGTATGTTCTCACGTCAGGACCCCCAGGCCTGCTGTTCCCTTCCCTGTACTGTTCTTCCTGCAGATAATCACACAGCAGGCCCCCTCAAAATACACCTTCTCAGAAAGGCTTTCCCTTGTCACTTGGCTTAAAATTTTAACCATTTTCCTTCCAACCATTCATATTCTGCTTCTCTCCTTCATTTATCACAGTGTATTTTACAGATCTGTTTGTCTGGTTAGGTGTCTGTGGTCTGTCTCAGCAACTAGGGAACTTTGTTTTGTTTCCCTGTGTTTTCGGTTCCATTCCCAGCAAAAATTCCTGGCACGTAGTAGATGCTGAATAAATCGTTGTTAAATAAATTAATGAGTCATTGAGTACTGTTAGCATCTACTTCCTCCTCCATATTGTGGATTGTATAACACTTGCCCTGCCTACATGACAGATCACTATAAAAATCAGATGAAATTATAGGTGTGTGTATGTGTTTGAAAAACCATAGTGCTTTCCATGATACAGTATTAATAGTAGTAGTGGTATAATTATCGTCAATATCATGGTGATTTTCTACTCTCATTGATCACCTAGAAGGTTTCTAGCTGTTCTCTTGGCATTGTATGCTGTTCTAGAATGTACCACCATCATATCATGAGACTGTCAGTAGCAGAAGGTAACCTGTGGAGGGGGTAGAAATAACGTGCCCCAACCAGCAATTGTTGCTCTGGAACCAATGCTAAGCCCCCATCATGGCCTTCAGAAAGCAACATGACTTTTCCACTCTCCTCATCTGCTCAGAAAGTCAATATCCAACCCAACCAGCTCCACAAATGTTATTCATGACCAGCTAGTAACTAGTAGTTTTGTAAATATATCCTATTGGTCACAAGTTGAGCCAGGTAAATCTAATGTCCATAGTAGACAATCCACTGTGGGGACATGAGGACAATACAGCCCCATGTATTATATACAGACATATGAGAAGTACTGTCTTCATTGATTGAAGGCAAGAAATATTTCAATGACATGAAAGTTCTGACCCAAACAAGTGGTATATAAACTGTCTAGATTTGGCTATGGTTTCTGAAAGTTTTCTGAAGGACTTAAAGCTCAAGGACTTAATGAGGGAATATTACTGGATTGATTACTCTGCCTTAATAATTAGGAGGTCTTAATAAGCTGCTTACAGCTTGTGAAATAGGATTGTTGAAACAGCCATGCTTACTGTGGGCTAATAAAGTTGAAGTGTCAAGTTTTCTAATGCATTGTAATCTCAGCACAACCCAACTCTTTAAACCTATCTATTATCTGTCCTTTAAAATCCACTACTGTCACATCTTGTTTTAAACAGTGTACCTCACAAACTCTATTTTTAAACGTTGATGTGTTTCAACAGCTTGGTATTTCATTTCGCATTGTTTGATGTACATCTTATTTTGAAATTCACTTGTAGACAGATACCCAGATACATCTAGGAGATGTTGTTTTGGGGATTTTCTCTATAGCAGTCTCTTATCTTGATTTGTAAAGATGCTGAGTTCTTTACAAAAGTAAATATTTGCTTACAAATTCCATACTACTGGATATTTTCAAGTTGTGTATATTAAAGTGAAGTCACTCAGTCATGTCCGACTCTTTGCAACCCCATGGACTGTAGCCTACAGGCTCCTCCATCCATGGGATTTTCAGGCAGTAGAACTGGAGTGGGTTGCCATTTCCTTCTCCAGGGGATCTTCCCGACCCAGGGATCGAACCCGGGTCTTCTAAATAAAAATATAGGAGGTCTTCTTCAGTAAAGAAGCATAATAATTATGTGAAATTCAAGGGCTCTTCTTTACAGCATATCATTGTCCTTTAAAAAAAAGAATAACGACCTTGCTCATTCGGTTCAAAGAGAGTTTTGGCTCATCCTGCAGTTTCAATCCATAGAATTTGGGGGTGCAGTTGCTACAACCTATAGAAACAACTTGGAATGAATTTTAGAAATTCTTTAAAGTTTGTATTTCTTATTAAAGATGTTATAAGCCCCATGAATTATATGAAAAGCTTTTTGATTCAAAGCAGAGTTTCAGTTTAGGAAAGTGAAAACCCAGGAGATGGGTGATGCTGAGTTGCACAACACTGTGACGATATTAGTGCCACTGAACTACGCAGTTAAATATGGTGAAAATAGTATGTTTTATATTATGTGACCTTTACCACAATAAAAAACATTTAAAAACATTTCATAAATAGCTAGGGTACCCACCAGCTGGGATTCTACCAAGCGAGGTGCTGGGAATGAAAACAAGAAGATACAGCCCCTGTACACTGAACTCTCAGTCTAGGGGAGAGAGACACATAAATAGTTAACAACAGCACTGCATTCATCATGCTAAAATCCAGCTACATGTGTTGGAATTGCTTGGGAAAAACAGGTGGGAGTGATTAATGTTACTGAGATGGGGGCAAAGAAGGCTTTTCATGGGAGATGATATTTGAACTGGGTCTTGAAATATGAAAGGAAATTGACCAGGCTCTTGGGCAGTCTTATGCATTATAAGCAGAGGGTACAGCAAGCACAAGGAAATGATGCAGCAAAAGTGCATGACTTGTTTTAAAAATAGTCTCACGGAACCACAGAGTGCATAGGTGGGTGGGCAGGTGAGAGGGAAGGGACAAAATGCCCTACAGGTATAATTATTTAAAAATTGCCTGAGCCCAGGTTTTGAACTACGTCACATGCCATGCTGTGGAGTTGATGTACTTATGCCATGGAGATCCAAATTTATGCCATGGAGACTTAAATTTATGCTGCAGGACCAGGAAACGGTTAATGTACTTAAAATATATCAAACCCATGCACCTCTTTAAAACATCTCCCCTAAACCCTTTCAACTGCTGTGTCCCTCAGTGTCTGCTCCACAGAGTCGAGCAGTTAAGTAGTAAGTACTACTGATTTGTATATAGTGATTCTTTCTCATTTGTTTCATTTTTTTTCCCCCTTATTTTCCTCTTCCAAACCTAGTTTTAAGCTTCTTGGAGGCTTGTCTGAGTCAGGCTGTTAATTATGTGGGTCTTAATGTCACCAAAACTAAGGTCAGAAGTCTTCTTGTTAATGGGTCTCCATCAAAGCTCTATGCCCAGGGGTCTCTGGCTCTTTGGGGTCTCATGGGATCCCTTAAGAAAGTTCTCCTTCTGCACCATCCTTTGTCATGCTCACCCCCGTGGAGCTCCTGTTCACAGGGCTCAGTACTCACTCGAGAGGCATCTTACAATTACATCCTCCTTAGACAGCTGCCTCATCATCTCCCATTTTTCTCAACGCTCAGTTTCTACCAAATAAGCATGTCACAGAGGCTTTAGGGGAACTTAAAATCAGGGACTTCAGTTTTGAAGAGAATGACTGTCATGGGTAATTGACAGAATGACTGCATTTTCACCAGAGCAGTGGAAATTGTGCAGAAGCTAAACGTTTTTGCCACTCCATAGAGTTAAATCCTGGAATTGCTTTCAAGGGGATATATGATTAGTGTTTTTCAACCCCTGGCTCTTGAATCAGAATTCCAGAGGGTTGTTGGCAGTTTTTAAAAGCAGCACGGGCAATTATGGTTAACAACTAGAGCTGATCACCTCTAGAAAGTAAACATTACTTTTGGAATGTAATAGGGACTACAGACACGACTGAAGCAACTTAGCAGCAGCAGCAACAGGGACCACAGATGTCACACGCTACATAATGATAATAACTGTTGAATAGCTATTGAAATGCTGTTTTAGAATGTCTGCTGCATCCTTTTGAGTGTTACCCAACAAACTCACAAGAGACTCTGAGAAACAAATAGAGACTAGAGTGAATCAGGATCATTGTTTAAATCTGGTACGTGAGTTAACCCAGGACAGTCCCTGTTGATCCAGCATAGTTATAAAGATCCCCTTTCCACTTTCAGAAGTGTACTAGTTTCGGTAATAAGTGATGTACTCACTTTATCTGTATTTGACACCTGGACTAAATAATTAGGGGGAAGATTGAGGTACACTTTTTTCCCTAATAACTAGGAGAAAAGGGGGAAAGCATAGCTCTTTAGGTGTTGTACTAATAAATCAGTATGTCCTTGTTTTAGAGACTTTGGTAGTTATATTTAGAAAAACTACCTAGCTTAATTATTAAAATGCATTTATAGGAAAAAATATTAACAGAAATGGATGGTCAGGTTTTCTAAATAGAATTCAGAAAAGCAAATTTCTTTTGGCAGAGGAGATACTAAATTAGAGGGGTGTGAACATCCTGCTAATAACACCAAGGGTGAAAAATCCTGTAAGTCATATTTCTTATGTTTATTTCATAACTCTTTGCTCACCAGATGGCATTCTGAGTCCTCATATGAGTTGTTCAGCTTCTGTGATCAACAAGGGGGGCGGGCGGGGAACTTTCAACAAAGGAAGTGATCCTTACTAGCTCTGGAGAGGTAGACCACTACCACCACTCTTATATTTTACTAATACATTGCCATTGCGATTTATACATGTGGTTATATTTCAAACCAAGATTCCCAGGTGGCACTAATGGTAAAGAACCCGGCTGCCAACGCAGGAGATGTAAGAGATGGGGGTTCGATCCATGGGCAGGGAAGATCCTCTGGAGGAGAGCATGGCAACCCACTCCAGTGGTCTTGCCTGGAGAATCCCAGGGACGGAGGAGCCTGGTGGGCTGCCGTCTATGAGGTCGCACAGAGTCAGACACGACTCAAGTGACTTAGCAGCAGCAGTAGCAATGCCTGGCACATGACATGCTCTTACTGAGTATGTTAATAATAAATATCTTAATTCAGATATATTTGAATGAGTATATAGTTTCATAAAAGATATTAGGGAGTTACTTAAAGATTAATAAAAATTGAATATATAATTAGGAAATTATGCAAGCAGATTCAGTACACATGGAGAGTGTCACGCTGAAAACACATTGATGAATAAACATCTTCCATTACAGACTAGGCTCTGAAAAGTGATAGTTTTGTCTCTTCTGAGTAAATCTCTGAGAATCCCTGCAGGCCCAGGGAGCTAGAGGATGACGTCAGTGTCTGAGAATCTGGAAGAAGCATATCAAATTTTAACAGCATAATCTATTTAAGATAAACAAGTCTCCTATAGTTATTATAATTATTCTCCTGAGTATAGATGTATATTTAATTACTGAGAAATTCACTAGAGGTACTAATGATCGATATTGGAAAAACCATTAGTCCAATGATAATTTCTCCCCTAACACTTAAATCCAATCTGAGTGGTCATGTAGTTAAAATAGAAAGAAATGTCTTCTAAGTCAGCGGTTCTTTGCACTTTCATCCAAAGCCATTATTCTTGATGAGACAGAATAATCAAAAGAGGAATGGCTATCGCCTGTTCTGGATATCATTAGCGTTACCTGAAATTTCAGTAATGGGAAAAAGATGCTTACAGTTATCTCATCAACTTATTATGTTGCATTTGTTCATCATGACCACTCACATTGACATCCAGAGTATGGTTTATTTTAGCAAAGCTATTAGTTTGGCTTGTAAGAGTTTTTTTAATCTATTCCATTTTGCACTTATATATTCAAAAATGTTGCTTGCCCTTTGAAAAGTAAACTTCATATAACATATTGAATGGGACTTAGAAGTTGGTTATGTTCAAATTAGTAGCTCTATGGTTAATGAAAGAATTGAAGGAAGTGTGTCTTATTTGTGAAAAACCGGTCAAATAGCAGCCAATTTTTGCTTATAGAAATAACATGCTGTATCCAGACTTTTACAACATTCCTCCAAATTCTCTATTCATGGATAAAAACATTCAGAATATTGAAACATAATCTTATCTGAAAATAATTATCCAATGCCCATTGAGACTATTACCACTGTTGTTTAAACATTTGGCAGTCTTGGTGTTTGCTATCGCAGTGCTAACTGGGATTATGTTTTCCCATTTCATTAGTTCATTTAAAATGGTAAGTAGCAGAAATGAAAGAATTACTGGGGAATAAAGGAGATATATTATCTTCTAGAAAAGACACAAGTATAGTAGGAACTCTCATTGTAAAATCTGTGCCATAATTCTACTGTTTTACACATGTGTAGTTTAATTGTGAACTTTTGAATAAGTGCCTGAATGTGTGACCTTCAAAAGAAGCAGACTTATTATTGCGTGAAAGAAAGTTGACAGAAACCAAGTGTTTCTTGGAGAGCACATGGTGTTAATCAAGAAAAGACCAGCAGAAATTAAACGGGACAGCTGATAAAAGACAGAAGATCATTTAGATGTATAGATTTAAAAAGGAAACATGCTATATTTGAACTTAGTATAGATTCATCTTGAGAGTAAGTTAATTTTGCAACTGCTTTCAGTATCTGAAACATTTCCTTAAAGACTCAGGTGTTACCCACAGAGCTCTGTAAGTGGAGCTAATTTATATCATAAGCAATTCAAAAGAAAGACTTACTAATTGTCCCATTATTCCTTAAATGGCAAGAAAATAAATATAGACAATTATTACTTTCCTTTAGGGGAAGAGCCTAACACCTAAGACTTCTCCAAAACCACATTTAATTCATTTGAGAGAATTAACAATTATACATAGATATGTGATTGTATATGATAACATGCTATTATATATATATATATATACACACACACATATTTGATTTTACAAGCTTGATTATGGACTGTTGGAACACAAATATTTAAGATAGAGAAATCAAGATAATTCCTACTCTCTGTTTTCCCATCTGGCAGTGGAGGAACCTAGCCCAGGGCAAATGTTCGTTTAACTTTCAATTGCTTACCTTCTGGGTAAGGATCATTCCTTCATTTGCTCAACAAATATACATTGGTGTTCTAGAACTGACATAAGTTAATTTGGTGGTTTAAGTGATTGTCAGGTTCTTTGCCAGTTCCCAGAGGTTAAATGTTTGGGGGTTTATAAGTCTGGCCCTTAGGTGGTTACAATCAAAGCTAGCCCCAGACCAAGTTCTGACAAACTACATTTATCAGCAAATAGGAATAAAGACACCACTAAGCCTGTTCTCATAAGTCTGGGCAGGTCTTCTTTCTGTCCTCTGGAGACAGAAATGTAAGCCATTTCTTGCATGAATAGCTCACTCCAGGCATATAAAGCAATGTTGTGACTGCAGGGTCAGGCAACAGAGACCCACACAAAATGATGCCCTGCAGACCAGCAGGCATGCACTGGAAAGATACGAGGCTTCAGGACCTCATCTCTTCAGAGACTGTGTTCACCCAGGGCACTAACACCCCTAGAGCCTCCCATCCTGAACGTTCATTTCACCAGCGACAAAATTGCTTATCAAACCCATCTATGCTAATTAACCAACTCTCTGGTGTAGATTTCAGTAATGATGTCTGATGTGCTGAAGAAGCCACCGCTGGGTGGGTGGGTCCTGATTAGAGTACTTTAAACACTAACTTTTGTCTCTAGATTGTAGATTAAGTATTGGAGTTAATTGGTACATACGCACTTTACAATTTTTTTTTTAACTGAATTACTAGGTAAATACTAGACCCCTCCTAGTTTGCAGGCACTGTGCTGGGTCTTACGTGTACATGAGGAGCAAAACAAGTAAACACTCCTGTTAATATATAATTGAAATTGTTGGTAAGGCTAGTCAGGATGACTGGTGGCCTTTGAGACTGTGATGGAGGTGACAGTTGAAGTCAAGGAAAAATAATTGAAGAAAGCAAGCCAGTTGCTGTCACTGAGTGGTAACATCCTCCTTACACTTTTCTTATGTCAGATATTTGGGGCAGGAGCTTGTTAGGTGAAGCTGCATATCCATGTATTGAGGGTCCAGATAAAATAAATGCAGACAAGTCCCAAAATGCTCGCTACTCAATACTTCTTTCACCATTCCTGCAGTCATGCTGTTACAATCCAAAGACTGTGCTCCAAAGTGTCTTCAGAATTTTGAGCTCAAGGTTGAGCCAACATTCTTGGCTCAACCCCAGGGTTCTCTTGATTAAAGGCTTGAAAATGAAAACAAAAGGAGTTTTATATTTTGTGTACAGTGTTGTCTCATTTTTTTTCAAAAGAAGGCAAAATCTCTTAGCTTAACTTTGAAGGCTAAACTCAGGATTAGGCATTAACATGTTTTTTCACAAATAAGCTTACAGCCAAGAAAGCATTTTTCTTTTTTTCTTTTTACACAGTAATCAGATACTGTTGTTTAGGCAAAATAACAATGGTTGATTGTGGATTAATGTGCATTGTTTCCACACATGTATGTCTCTCCAAGGAGTGCCTCGAGGAGAGGGAATGTGTTTTCCCCCTCACGTTCCCTTTCTGCTTTTCCCAGCATTCTCCTTACTGTCCACCACCTCCTCATCCTCCTTATCTTGACTGGACCTCAGAAGTGTCCCCTGTAATACCTACCATGAGACTGTAGGTACAGATAGAAGTAAAGGAAAGAGGATTGAATGTGGCCATGAGTCTAAAGCCAAACACGTATGTGATCTGGTTTCTCCTCGACTTCCTTCCTCATCCCAACTGCTAAAGAAGACCTACCAGGCTTTAGGGTGGCCACAGCACCCACCCATTCACACATCTCTCCTCCACACTTAGTCATCTCATCACCTCTTCATAGATACCATCTCCCTCTGGCTTTCAAACTATCAGAAGAAATTCTGTAAGCTTTTCTGTTTCCTTTGATTGGCTCGGTTCTTTGGAATTACCCCTTTCTTATTGAACAAGAATGAGTCAGACCTTCTATTAATTGTTTAAAAGTCAGAAGTGGAGGGGAGAAGTCCCACAAAGATGCATGAACCCAGTGATTTTAACCTAAGCATATATAAGCACATAAGCATATCTATGTAAAATTGCAGCCTGCCCTCCTTCCAATTCTCTGCAGTCTGCTCCACTGTTCTGTTTGTTTTCCTTTCTTTTGCACATATTGCCTTCTATTGTTTACTTATTCCTTATTTTGAGTGTTCAATACATCTCACCTCTGCTGAAATGTAAGCTGCAGGAGAAGAAGGATCTGAAACAGTGCCTGGCACATAGTAGGTACTCAGGCAACACACGGTGAATTGAATTAAAGAGAATTGCTGCATCGCATTCATTTGTTTATTTAGCTGCGTCTGGTCTTAGTTGCAGCAGGCTGGATCTTTCGTTGCAGTACACGGACTCTCTAGTTGTGGTGGGATGGCTCACTAGTTGCTCTGCCCCTTGTGGGATTTTAGTTCCTGGACCAGATATTGAACCCAAGTCCCCTGCATTGCAAAGCAGATTCTTAACCACTGGACCACCAAGGAAGTCCTGTTGCACTGTGTTCTAACAATTGTCTCTATTGTATACATCACTTGTTACTAATACCTTAGGTCATCTAAGACCTGAGGAGCTGCAGTTCTCTCTCAGCAACCACCATACCCTAAAAGGATGATAAAGTCTGTATTTTTAATCGGTGGTTTCCACAAACACCCCGGTACATTTGAGCTTTTGCTGAACTCAAAAGCCAACAAGGAAGGGTATAAAAACAAATCCCAAGGTGCATCTGAAGTCTTTTGAAATTAAGACCTCAGAGATCATCACTCAGCCTGATGTCATCCTGCACTAATATTAAAGATTAATATTTAGGAGAAATAATAGAGTCAAGTGTCTTCCTGGAAGTGTATGACTACCATGCAAACTTTTTTAATTTGGCAAACTTTCTGATTAAAATGAATAAGTAGTTTCTTTTTGCAAGGAGCTATTGAAAATAATTGTACATGCAACACTTACAGAGTGTTTTTTTTTCATCTTGTAAAAGGATAATTTGCTAAACTTGATTAAAAATCAGACACTGAACTAGATCTGAGATTGTCGCATATACTATTGAGCGACTTTAATCAAATTCAGCATTATTATCTTTTTATTTGCTTTTACTCTGCCTGCAGGTACAATAAAGTGGAAATATGTAAGCAATGGAGCATATTTATAATACTAGTCAAAGCGCCAGGTGGGTTGTAAAATAAATGTAATTGTTTTCAAAGATTGAACCAGATTAGCATGGATTAACACATTCATTTTGAAACCCATGGCAGGAAGGCATTCTAAGCAAGCCTTCAAA
This sequence comes from Bos indicus, assembly GCF_029378745.1. Classification (NCBI taxonomy): domain Eukaryota; kingdom Metazoa; phylum Chordata; class Mammalia; order Artiodactyla; family Bovidae; genus Bos; species Bos indicus. The sequence goes on from NC_091771.1 coordinate 68,334,292, forward strand.
CAACCCTTGTTACTTTGTTAATATCCTATCTTACTACTACAAAATCACTGCCCCATAAAACAGAGAGCAGTTTAACTCCATTCACTTTCATATGAAAGAAATGCAATTTATTAAACAAGACAAGAAAGCAGTTGTCTGCCATATTGAAGGCCAGATTTGCAACGATGTGCACTCTGGCTTTCAGCAGATGAACAACAGTGACAAACATGGGAGCCAGAATTGTGGCTGCAGTAAATATTCATAACTGCTCGCGCTCAAGGAGCGAGGGAAGGATGCCTGCGTTTGTAGCGCAACACTAGCAAAGGATGAATCGGGGCTAGACCGGCAAATGCTCATGCTGGCTCATAAGCCCTGGGCAATTCAATGCTAAAATCCTTCGTGGCGAGTTGCTGGGTGATTTTGCAGTCCCCTTGACTTGAGTGAGGTGGAATCTTTCAGATATGCCCTGCTGATAACCATTAACCCTCCTCACAAACCTTAAAATAGACCTGCTTGAGAAAGCATGTTGTCAGTGTATGACATCCGGCAGGGGAGAGTCAGCCCTGGTGGGGGGACATGGTTTCTGATGCAATTTAGGACCTGCGGCTGACTACAAGAAACCTGCCCAATTTTAAGAGGAATCAGTCCTTGGTGAATTACACTCAGGAAAGCTAAAAGAAACGCGTATGATAGCACCTCTGGGTGTGTTCCGTATGACAGATCTTGATTCTCTTGCTCTTGTTATAAGTATCCCATCATTTTACACTGAAGACTGTAATTCACTTCTGTATTTACTGTAAGGATCTTGTCTACTAAGCAAGGTAGAATCACTTGTGCAAGAAATGGCAATCAGATTTCCTGAGCAACTGGTCCACCTTCTGAACTAATCATATTGCCTTTTTTGGTTTTCATTGCTTGGAAACTTGGGAGTAGCAAATTTTGTCTTCCAGATTCAGTAACTGCAATATATGAAGTCTTACCCATAGAATTTCTATGTCCTGGTTCCTCATCCAAATATCCTACTATTTTCTATGTGGCTTGTTTTGGATTTTCCTTTATTTTGTGTGTGTGCATGTGTGCTTTGGCTATATGCTAGGTCTTCATTACAGTGCTTGGGCTTTCACTAGTTGAGGCAAGCAGGGGCTACTCTCTAGCGGTGTGTGGGCTTCTCTTATTGAGGGGCACAGACTCTAGGTGCCAGGGTTTAGTAGTTTCAGCTTCCAGGATCTAGAGTTGTGGCACATGGGTTTAGTTGCTTCGAGGTATGTGGGATCTTCCCGGACCAGGGATCGAACCAGTGTCCCCTGTATTGTTAGGCGGATTCTTATCCACTATGCCAGGGAAGTCCTGTTTTGTATATTTTTGTAAATAAGGACAAGTCTTTTATGGAAGGCACACATTATCTAAGACATGCACACATGACGAAATGGCAAATGGTAGGAAGAAGTTGCTAAAATGAGGAAATTTGCATTATTAAGCAGAGGTTATTCAGTTCTCACCATAGGTTGGTCAGAAACATAGATATTCTGATATTACCAGTACCCATATAAATAGGTATAGATGGAGACCATTTTTAAAATTTTAACCTGATACCTTACAGATATTGACTAATTTAGATAACTTACAGGGATGTAAAACTACCGATCTCAACGAGAAATAGAATGATGCATTAGGGTGTTTTCTACTGGCTGTTACTGAACTCTGGATGCTATGCATGTTATCAATATCATCTCTCCTGGGCATTTTGATGAGGTTCTCTTGGCTGTGTGAGGTTTGGCCCATTGACATCATGCTTGTTTTTTTTTTTTTAATGATGTCACTGATTGCTACAGCAATGAATACTTAGAAACCCTTAACTTTAAGACCTTCACTGACTCTTCCAGCTTCCCAGAACAATTGTGAGAGAGATCTCTTCAAGACTGAAATCATTTCTCTCTGCCCAGCTGCCACGGGAAGCTCATATGCTCAACAAATGTAAAACATGCTCGACACTCTCTGAGGAAGTAGGTTTTGCAGTGCTCAGGCTCTGTTTGGTAATTCTTTTGTGATCCAAATGTACAGTTCTTCAGGAAAACATGTACATATTGTTGCAAGGGAGGGCTGTTCTGTTTTACCGTGCAGTTACGCCTAGCCATGGCATAGAAGGCCAGGGGGTGAAAACAACAGATGCTATTGCTTGAGATCACAAATGTAGGAATTTTTCAAAATTTGATTGTGAGATATTATTCTCAGCTCAAATTGCCTTGTTTGGGTTTTGCTCTGTACTGGTTTTCCTCATTGTCTACATTGACTTTTCTTGTGAAGTGTGAAAGTCTCTCAGTTGTGTCCACTCTTTGCAACCCCATGGACTATACAGTCCATGGAATTCCTCAGGCCAGAATACTGGAATGGGAGCCATTCCCTTTTCAAGGGGATCTTCCCAACCCAGGGATCAAACCCAGGTCTCCTGCAGTGCAGGCAGGATTCTTTACAAGCTGAGCCACCAGGGAAGCCTTTTCTTACGAGGGACTATTCTTACAGGATTCTGTTAAACATTAGAGTTATCCATGAGGTAACATCTATAGAAACAGAAAAAATAGCCTTAGTCCCTCTCAAATCCTGACCCCTCCCAACTCATCTCACGCTGGGAGACCTGATACTCACATCAGGAAAACACATTATATTGTACTGTAAGCCAAGAGAAGCATCTTCAAAATTGTTTTCTCTAGAGTCATTAACCACAGTTCTACAAAATATGGATGAAAGAAACCTCACTTTTCAGCATTTTATCCATAGTTTGTTTATACATTATCTAGTTGGCCTCTAATTCTTTCAAAGAAAGATGCTTCCATCAATTTCCTAGGAGTTCTCCTGGCTGGCAGCATTTTCATGACAGTTAGACTTAACAGCATGCCCTACAAAGAGCTGAGACCTTTAATTGAATATGTCACAGAGTCCATGCCTCCATCTGGGGCCCCCTTGGTGGAGGGTGAGTCACCTGGGAGTATAGTCACATTCCACCTTTTCAGGTTCCAGGTCTATGGTTCAAGCAACCATGGATGGAAAATATTAAAAAAAAAAAAAAAAAGAAAGAAATCCAGAAAGTTCCAAAACTTGTATTTGCCCTGTGCTGGCAACTATTTACATAACATTTACATGGAATTTATAATAATTTATGTGGCATTTACATTGTATTAGGTATTATAAGTAATCTAGAGATGATTTAAAATATACAGGAGGATGTGTGTAGGTTATATGCAAATGCTACACCATTTTATATAAAAGTCTGAAGCTTTCTTGAATTTTTGTGTCTGAGATAGGTCCTGGAATGAATCCCAGTCAGATACCCAGGGACAGCTATGCAGGTGACAGTCAAGAGACCTGCTGTGAGTCTCCGCTTCGACTCCACTGTGTTCCCACAGTCAAATAATTCAGCTACTCTGGACCACTTTTAAATCATATGTTAAATGAGGTGAATGCATGCATGCATGTATGTGTGTGTGCCTTTATGTGCTCTGTCGCTTCAGTCACATCTGACTCTTTGCGACCCTATGGACTAACACACCAGCTTCCTCTGTCCATGAGATTCTTCAGGCAAGAATACTGGAGTGGGTTGCCATGCCCTCCTCTAGGGCACCTCCCTGATCCAGAGGTTGAACCTGAGTCTCCTGTGTCTCCTGCGTTGCAGGCGGATTCTCTTACCACTGAGCCACCGGAGAAGCCCGTTAAATGAAGGGGTTGTGCTAAATTATCACTAAAATGTTTCCCAAGCTCAAACTGGTTATTATATTCCCATTTTGTTTAATCTATCTAAAACATACCTTGATTGATTGGCCTTTTAGAGAAAAACAATCAAAATAAAGACTGCTTTTTTTTTTTTTTTTTGCATTTAACCCCTCATTTACCTCTCTTAGTACTTCATCTCATTCTGTCCTAATACACCTGAAGGCAATATTTTCCCATCAGAGATATGGGCTCCCTCTCTCCACAAGGGATATGGCCTGGAGTGCCCTAGAGAGGTGTCAGAATTTTGGGTAGAGAAAGGAGTATGTGGGATTCCCATGTGGTGCTAGTGGTAAAGAATCAGCTTGCCAATGCAGGAGGTGTAAGAAATGCAGGTTCAATCCCTGGATCGGGAGGATCCCCTGGAAAAGGGAATGGCAACCCACTCCAGTATTCTCGCCTGGAAAATTCCATGGACAGAGGAGCCTGGCAGGCTGTAGCCCACAGGGTTGCAAAGAGTCAGATGCAATTGAGCAACTGAGAAAGCAGTCTGTACTGAATAAGGCGCATAGCTGAGTTGACCCACTAAGAATCACTGAACTATGTTGTCCGTTTAGTGTCTTAACAGGGAAATCTGCCCTCTGCAAAGAAATTTCCAAGGTATTCCCACTCAAGCCACTAAAGAAAAGTTCTTAAAGCTTGCCTGCCTCCTCTGAATCTTCTGATGCTGGCATCTTTGTTTGTGTTGTTCAGAATCCACACTGAGCACTAAGTTAAAACTCCCAAATCTAAGGAATTAAAATCTTCCCTATTTCCCATCTACTTCGCAGGACTTACCCTGCTCCTACCTGAATCTCTGCTGCAGAGCTGGGGGCTTCTAGGTCGAATAGACAATACAATCATTTATTTACTACCTCCTTAAACTTCCCAAGCATTCTTCGTGTCTTTTCAAATGCTCACATTCTGCTAAGTATGTTCCTAAATGAATCTTTACAAGTCAGGTAAACATAGTTTATTCCTCGTTTACCTCATGATAGTTATGCGTGGTTCTGAAACTTCACAAAAGAGCCTAAGAGCATTTTTATGAACACCTTAGCAAGTGTGAATTAAATGAGATTCTGATCTTTAGAAATATGCAACTTTTGATCTCTGTGCCCATTTTTTTGGGGGGGGGTGATGCGTCACCTCAGTAGTGAATCCTCACATTGTTTTGAAGATGATAAAAAAAGGCATGATGTGGTTTGCCCAGCAATCCGTCCTCTGCCAATTTGCAATGTTAAAGGAGTACATGCAAGGAAAATTTTATAGTAAAGAAACCAAAGCAGTGTGATGAGTCTTAAGCTACTTGGTCAGAGAGAAATGAAGGAAAAGATGAACCCTAGCTTCTCAGCACTTCATCTCTGGTGAGGGCATGCTATAGAACTGTGAGATGAAATCCAGAGTCAGGGTTAACTGACCAAAGCAGTCATTTATGAAATTTGATGGTTGGATGGGAAGTCTTGCCTAGTTTTCTTAAGTTAGGTGTGAATAACCCAACTGGCATTATAATGCTTGACAGAAATTATGCACAATTAAGTGTGTTTCCTGCAACTGACAGCATTGAACGGTGCTGTAATTTTGCTATTCTCTTACTTTCTGAGAATGCTCTGTGAATTTTTGGACATTCATATATATTGGAGCTGTTTTTTCTTTTCTAAGTCACTTCAGTTGGGCCCCACTGTGTGCGAACTTATGAACTGTAACTCACCAGGATCCTCCATCCATGGGATTCTCCAGGCAAGAATTCTGGAGTGGGTTGCCATGCCCTTCTCCAGGGTTTCTTCCAGGGATCAAACCCCTATCTCTTACATCTCCTGCATTGGTAGGCAGGGTTCCTTACCACTAGCACCTCCTGGAAAGCCATATCAGAGTTAGAAGCTCTGAATTGTGACCACATAAAAATGTTAGTGCTTCTGTTGACTCAAGTTCTGGTCCTGGCCTAATAATGCTTACCTAGCTTGTGGCCTCACACAAATGCCCTAACCTTTTACTTGCCACCATCTGACTCTGTACAATTGAGGTACTGATGTGTGGCATCTCTGAAATCCTTTTCATCCATTCAGTATCTATTGGATGTCCATTGTAAGATGGGCACTGTTAGAAATGAGAATGAATTAGACTCAGCATTCTTTGATCTTCCCAGATAACCTGAATTTCTCACTATAATATCATTTACATTTTGATGAGTGAGCAAAGGGTTAAACAATGATGAATGCTAAAGATATTTATCAGATTTCTTTTTGAAGCAGAGAAGCATAATGATAGAGTCTGATTTTTTGGATGGTGTTCAATGAATTAGAATAGACAGTATAAATTAATTTTGTGAATAAAATTTTATGAGACACTATATCAAATAACTTCAGTAAAATCAAGATATATTATTATACCCATTGCAGATATTCATGGTCTAATCTTGTAATTATATTTTTTAATTGGATTTGTACAACCTTATTATCCAATTATTCACCCCATGCTGTTCATAGGTACATAAATGTTTATTGCTATATTCCTTAATGTTGGTTCATTGTATTTACTAGAAAGAAGAATGTCAGAAGTAATCTCCATGACTTTTCTACTTTCTCAATTGTAAATATATAACTTTGGATATAGTTTTTCAATGTTCTGTTATTTCTTTAAATAAGAAAAATTAGTACAGCCTGGAAAATCCCATGGATGGAGGAGCCTGGTAGGCTGCAGTCCATGGGGTCGAGAAGAGTCAGACATGACTGAGCGACTTCACTTTCACTTTTCACTTTCACGCATTGGAGAAGGAAATGGCAACCTACTCCAGTGTTCTTGCCTGGAGAATCCCAGGGACAGGGGAGCCTGGTGGGCTGCCGTCTATGGGGTCGCACAGAGTCGGACACAAATGAAGTGACTTAGCAGCAGCAGCCGCAGAACATATGCTCTTTTTCCCCCAGTGCATAAGTTTGGGTGCTACTAAGCAATCATTTGGGCTAAATCCATTTAGCATTCAGCTTCTAATGAAACGGACGATCTTAAGTGGAACTCAGTCTCAAGGCCGTTTTGTCCGCAGTGAGCCGTTTCTCAAGCTCCAAGGAGATCGTGAGACCCAGTAAAGAAGCCTGAAGTACATATAGTCAAGTCTCAAAATTCACTCATAAAGATTTTCTGAATGTCTATCTTGTGGCTGGCCCTCTAGGCTCTGAGAAACCAGAAGTGAATATGACAAGCCCCTTTCTACAAAGGACTCACAGTTTTGTTTAGCTACTGACCATTTATACTTTATAATATGAGTATGAAATCTGAATATCTGGATGTAAATATTAATTCCCGTTTTGGAAAAGCTATGTGGAACGGATGTATGATGCCTTTTAGTCAGTCCAGCTGTCATCCTTGCATGGATTACTGGATAGGTTTCACATCTTCAGTGACTATATTTTGGGGCAGGTTTTAATGATCATTGAAACATTAATTCCATTGTATTTTTTCACTTTCAAAATATTTTCAACCATAATGTAAATTAAGGCAAAACCACTGTTAGATGATAGGTTAGGCTACCAGATTTTCACTGTTAACTGGTAAGGAATACATTATATAACTGATGAATTCTTCTTAATTGAAAAAATATCTCCTGTTCAAATTCCTAAGTTATTAAGACTTGACGAAAATATCAAGGACTGGGTGAGAGTGCAACTTGGGGTTAAGATTTTCTTTTACCACTGAGGAAAAGGAGATGTAGAGATAAAAAAAACCACTGCCCATGATACATGAAAGAACTAACACTGGAATCCACATTTTCCCCTCCCCATCTGATTCTCCTTCTACTGTGCCTTATTCTGCTACCAAAATTGTTAACAAGGATCATAAAATGAAAATATCTGTATCTATATTTATATCTATATATACTGTGTCTTGGAGAAGGAAATGGCAATCCACTCCAGTGTTCTTGCCTGGAGAATCCCAAGAATGGGGGAGCCTGGTGGGCTGCTGTCTATGGGGTCGCACAGAGTCGGACACAACTGAAATGAGTTAGTATACTATGTCTATGGGATGTCCCCAGTGGGTCAGCAGGTCTGCCTGCGATGCAGGAGACAGAGGAGACATGGATTCTATTCCTGAGTCAGGAAGATCCCCTGGAGTAGGAAATGGCAACCCAGTCCAGTACCACTGCCTGGGGAATCCCCTGGACAGAGGAGCCTGGTGGGCTACAGTCCAAAGGGTTGCAGAGTCAGACACCACTGAGCCACTGAGCATGCACGCATCCTATGTTTATATCGAGCATCTGTACATTCTGGTAACCTTTCTTTTCTATTGCACTGGGTCTTCTTTGCTGCTCATGGGCTTTCTCTCGTTGCAGTGTGCAGGCCTCTCATTGTGGTGGCTTCTCTTGTTGCAGAGCACAGACTAGAGTGCACGGGCTTCTGTAGCTGTGGCACATGGGCCTAGTTGCCCTTTGGTCTGTAGGACCTTCCTGGACCAGGGATCAAAGCTTTGTCCCCAGCAGGTGGGTTCTTAACCACTGGACCACATTTTAAATGAAGCAGATAATCTATTTGTGGCTGAAGAAAGTGAGTTGAAAGTGTGCTTGCCTGCTGGCAACTGTAGATGTGAATCAGTGCTACCTCAATGGTCGGAAGCATGGAAACAGAGCACACGCAATCCTTTGGTATTCCTGACTTAGCAAAAATAGGGATTAAATTTGGATACAGGTTCATGGAGAAGACAAACATTATCTAATTTTACCTCAGACACACCCCTGTGTTGTTTAATGGACAAAAAATATGTATTTGTGTGTTCCCCAAAGATGGATGCTTTGTGAATCATTTTAAAAAGATGTACATTGATAAGAAAAATTAAATAAGATCTCATTATTTTAAAAACATCTAGTATCTGCAGATACAAAGAACTCATATAATACAGATTATACCCTTTGTCTTCTTTTTTTGCTGCTTAAAAATAGGTTTTACCAGGTGAAGAGTATGATAATTAAATATTAATTATAACTAAAAAGTATAAAGAATAATTGTCCTTTTAGCTGGTAAAGAACCTGGTAACTCTTCCACATGAGTTGCTGTTGAAGCATCTAAATATAGTTTTAGCAAAGAGAAACCTAAAGAAAAAACCATGAGATGCCTCTGTTGAATGTTTAAAGTCTATTTTTTACAATGGAATTAGGCTTACTCTGTGAGGACATTACAGAAAGACATATTTTGAATTAACATAAGGAGCAAATTTCTAAACTTTCTAGGAACTGTCTGAAAAGGATGGGGGCACTCCCGAGGCAGGGGCTCTGCCTCTGAAAGTTTCAGAGATCTTACACCTTTACTGGAACACAGCTTACACCTTTTCTGGGTGAGGCTGCAGCAGTAGTTTGAACCAGATGACCTCTAGTTCCTCTCAACAATGAACCCTGTTAAGGCATTATTGAACAATTATGCCAATGGGAGTACAAAGGAAATCCAAAATCAAGGATGGTGTTTGGTTTTATTGATCCACAAGAATGGCTGTGGCTGACTGAAATTCTATCTTGAGGAGGATCCTGAGGCCACTTCTGGGCTCAATATAAATGAGCGCCCTGATTGATTGATGATGCTGCACTAGGAAAGAAATGAAGGGAAGGGTTCACCCCTGCACACAAGCCTGGCCTGTGCCACCTTGACCTTAAAAGGCAATCTGTCTTTTCTCCATCTCTAGCATTTGATTATTCATTATGTTCCACCTTTGTTCTTATGCACCTAAGCATATTGGTTAACTCAGGTTTGAAATTCCAGTGATGAACAGTCTTCCATGTAGAAGGTTTTTTTTTTAATTAACTAAAAATTATACATTTATAACTTAGAAAAAAGCATGTGGTGTATGTTACCATCCCTTTTAGGATGACTTATGATTTGATTAAAGATTATAATGAACAATCAGAAGATTTAACTATTAGAAGATTTTATTCAAATCGGCCTTTTAAATTATTGAAAATCTATCTGGCTTCGTGTTTTGGGAAGCTTCGTGTCTGACTTCCACATGCCCTTTGTTCTTTTTCTAAGTTTGCCTGGCTTAAAGGAAATTATTCAGTGCAGAGCTCAATTACAAATGTGCTCTGACAGTCAGGAGGCTTTCTCTCTGGTTTTATCTGGAACTCCAACAGAGGTGATGAAGAAGTCCCAAGGCCTGGAATATAAATTCATACATCCGCAAACAGTAATGCTGATTTTTTTTTTTCATCTAAATCTTCAGGAAAATCCAAATTTCAGAGAGTTTCTGGTTCAGGATGTTTCCATAACTCTCTTTGTCTTAAGACAAAATGCAATGAAGTATATGTGAGCCCATTATATTGTGCAACCACTGTAAATAAAAATTAAAAAGGTAATCATAGTTATCAACATTTTGATTTGGGCCAAAAATCCGTGGGTTGGAGGACATTCAAAAGTCTAATGACCTTGAGAGATTGTAGGGTTTGAATTTTCATGAAGATGAACTTTCCTAAGTGACTTTTGCAGATATTTGTACACAGTAAGCATTTGTTTGATGTCAAGCATGATGAATGTCATTTTCTTCCACTTATTTTCCCCTTTAAAATATATTTATTTTGATCATGCTCTTTAGCAAATTTTTCCTCTGAGACCTTGTACAAATAAAGTAATAGATATAACAGAACCTAAAAACAGAGATGGGGCCATTGACTTTTTAATTTAAAGTTATCTAATTGTTCTACTGATGGTTTACATGTGTTTATTTTTAGCATTTTACATATTACTTCCACGTAATTATCCTAAAATAAGTACTTATTGGAGACTGAAAATCAAAACATGGATTTCTTTTTTAAATCATGAAAGTATGATAACACATTTATAGAAGACTTGGAAAATATAGAACACAGTTTCATACAGTTCCACTGTATTTTACAATTACAAAATGTTTTTTAAAATCTTTTACAAAGATTTTTAGTTGAAGTTTCAATATCAAACTCTCAAAAATTAATATAATGAATCTACAGAGGAGTTGAAGTATATACTAGACTTGCAAAAGCACTATGAACCAATTCAACGTAATTAAGATTTATACAATTTTCACATGACTGTAGGATACAAATTCTGTTTAACTTCTCATAGACTGTAAACTAGGAGATACTAGAACATATCCAAGGACATAAAACAAGGTGCAAAAATTTCATGATCTAAACATATTGAAATCATACAGAGTCTGTTCTCTTATCACTGTGGAACTATGCTAGCAATCAATATCAAAAGATATTTGAAATTAACGGACCTATTTGCAAGTACAGTGTGACATTTGCCAAGAGAGATCTTTGACTTAGCCATCAAAAGCCTCAATAAAGTAACAGGAATTTCTTAAAACATAGCATGTCTTGCTTAAATTTTTTTCCTACCTTCCCACGGATGGCATGAGAAAGCCCCTCATGTATTAACTTACACACTGCTAGGCACCAGAGAAGCAACATAACTACTGCAGAAACACCAGCTCCAGATCTGAAGATGTCTGCAGTCTCAAGGGAGGAGACAGATGGACAAACAGCAATTAAAAGGGGATGTGAAGTTTGTGTAGTACGCATTGGAGTCCATAGGATGCTAACTTAACCTGGACCGGACAAGTGATGCCCAGCCTCCTGGGGAGGGTGGCAGCTGACTAAAACCAAAACAACAATACTTGTGAGCAAGATGAGGGGTGAGCAAGGTGAGCAGAGAGGAATGCGTGCAAGAGAAGGAAATGTGCAGAGACCTGGAGTTGAAAAACGCTGGGCCCCCTTCAGGAAATTGTGGCTCTAAGAAAAAGAAGAGCTGTATGTTGCAGAAAGGAAGAGAGTCATGTCTACACCTAATTATTTTCCAACTCACACATGAACTCTCCAGACAGCCCTCTTCCTTCTGAACTTCGCTCTGAACGGCCATAAACATGAATGCCAGCCCCGCGCTAGAATAAGGAGTTTAGTAATGTCTTTGAACCAAAGTAGTTGTTTGATTCCCATCCAGGAATACCGTCCTCATCACTCTCTCCTAAAGGATTCACAGATGAAAGCAATACACTCATGAAATGTGCAAGTCTCTTTACATAAGCTTCTTTTTTTAAAAAAACCATTCTTTTGATCCCATCTCACAATCTACTTAAAATACTTTCAAGATTTTGCTGTGAGGGAGCTCAGCACAAAGATGGAGCTACCATAATGCCAGCAAGAATGTGGTTGCATGCATTCCACTCAGAGACATTCTCTATAAAATTTTTTTTTTTTTTTAAGGGACGGATGGTTAGATTTTCATCTGTCTGTATTTAGCATGAGGAGTATTCCTGGGCTTAAGAATAAATTATTTTTTCTTTGACATCCTCACTCTTCATTCATCTCATCAGGCCTTTCTTGGCAGTAGGAAGAGATCTTTCCCAACCTGGTCTTCAGGTTATAGCACAATGGCATGTTCAGATCACATGGAAACTCTGCCCATTACATGATCTATTACATGGATCTAAGAATCAGGTGCTTCTATGCATCCATGCTGTGGGCTTTCTCTCCTGAGTCACTAAGAAGCCAAGAACCTCCAGAATAGGTCTTTACATAATCTTGATTTTCTCACTAGAGATTTGTTCAATGTTCAAGAGGAAATCTATGACTTATCAGTAATGATACATGAAAATAAGCCCCAGTAACCATTCAAAATGCACCAGCTCTCATCTCTTTGCCACCTGGGAAATCGTGCTATTTTTAAGAATAAATACAATGATGTTGTCATTTAAAAGTGAAGGTGAAGGTATATATTAGAATTTCAGCAAAATCTGTGGATTTGGTGGCATTTGGGGTGTTTTGGCAGAGAAGGTAATGGCACCCCACTCCAGTACTCTTGCCTGAAAAATCCCATGGACGGGGGAGCCTGGTGGGCTGCTTTCTATGGGGTCGCACAGAGTCAGACATGAGTGAATTGACTTAGCAGCAGCAGCAGCAGCAGCAGCAGGGGTGTTTTGGAAATCAATGCGTATTAGAGAACCATACATTAGTGGTTTGCATATTTTCCCAGCAGTGCAAATTTCTTCCATCCAGAGGGGTACAGGTAGCATAAAAACATCATACTTTATTTGACAGACATCCTCAATAGGCTTCATGTATTTTCTTCCAGGGTAGAAATCATCATGTGAAAATTCAGATTAAATAGCTCATATTCAATATCTCAGCAAAAATCCTACTTTTTAAAATGTGGGCAGATAAGGATGTCTTGTTCTCCTGTGCCAAGAGTATTTTCAGAATCAGATGCAGTATAAATGAAGTTATGTTTTAAACATTACAATGAAGGTTTAGAAGTGATTTTCAACAGATTTCAAAAATCACATCGGATTTAAACTGCTTGAACTCCTTTTGCTCATAAATCCCATCCCTTCTGACTGCCTGTACTTGACATTATATTTATTGAATTTGATACCCCTACAATAATAAGTAGGCTTTACATACCCTTGACCGCAGATAGAAAGGTCAGCAATAGTTGTTCTTTTGATGCCCAGTGCTGAAGATGGAAACACAGGAGACAGTTACCCAAACTTCCCTAGGCTTTCAGCACATCAACACCAGATGACTACTTAATATTTGACTCTGACTTTTGGAAGTAAATCAGTAGAGCTGTCTTTGAAGTTAAGTCAGCAAATGATTATATTTTCACCTTGCATAGGAAGATGACCTACATAACATAAAACAAAAAGCATTTATCTCACTGTAATGTGTGTATGCTTTTTTGGTTAAAAGTTGATTATATCACAATGCATCCAATATAACATATAAATGTGGTACAATGAATGAACTTGAGAGAAAATGGAAAGTTTAACCTCTTTTCAGAATCGAGGTAGTTATATCAAATTTAAAGCCTGGGTAACAAATAAAGGGGCTGGCCTACCAGACAGTTTTACTCCTGGATCTTAAAATTCTTTATATGCTCATATGCTTACAGATGTGTATATATCCTTAAATTATTGAACGTAGAAAAAAATATCTTTGCATTTATCATGTAATAGTAACTATACAGCATCATCTATATTAATGGTGTGTGAAGCCGTAACCACTTTATGAATATAATAATACAGGAAGCCTAAAAACATGATTAGAGTCTTCAAACTCTAGTATGGTAAGTATATTTTTTATACACATAAAATTTTCCCTGTAACATTCTGCGCTAAGATTGCATGAGCTAGAACTGCCAATTAAATTCTGTGCTTCCTTCTTTCTTTCCATTTCCGTTGTAGATATAGTGGTATTTCAGAGATTTCTAACAAGACAGTGTAAAAGTATGAGATAAATGCAAAGACAGGGAAATGCTGTTATTTAGTACTAGAAACAGATCCACACTGGAAGTATTTTCATGCCTGTAAATGTTTGTAGAGTCATTGAAATCTCTGCAGATGACGTATTGGAGTTTATTAAGGACAGTTATTTCACCCATGGTGAACTAAATGCAAAAATGTTTCTGCGAGCGACTTTGCACTTTAACATTTCTAACTAATAGAACACTTCAAGTGTGCATGCTACAGCTGTACATATGTGTGCACCTGGATTACTCCTGATGTTACACATTTTTAAAATTTGTAAATAACACAGTCCTTGCTTTCACCGGGTTCCATAAGCATCCTCTAATGCGTCTCCGTTACTCCTCCGCACATTGTTGTGTAATTTTTATTTACATGTCTGTTTCCTGCACTAGACTTTTTATCTTCCTGGGTAATAGGGTCAGATACCACTCACCTTCACTTCCCTAGGTCATATCATATTGAATGTTCACTAATCAAATAAACAATTAACACATTTGGTATCCAGACTATTAAGAGGGCACAATATCCCGATGTTTTCATTATTCTAATGCACCATAGGAAATGCCATAACAAATACCATTTGTTCTAGTACTTTCCCTCTTTCAGTGACTATAACACAATTATTTTACAGGCCTCCAAATGAAATTTCATTTATCACAGAGGAAAAAACCAGAGACCAGTTGTTTGAATTTATCAACCCAGAATCTAATCTCAAAAGAACCTACCTCTCCAACTCTCAGTTGAAGCTTTTTAAGAAAAGACAGGGTGGCTTAGTGTCTGGAAATTTAGTGTCTGTGAATCTCGGTTCCTGGACGGATGGAGACATTCATTTCCTTTGTGACTCCATCTATTCAATCAGATTTAAGAGCTGGGAGTTTGAAGAAAAGGCTGATAAGCAATTCCAATTATATTTGAAGAAAAAAATAAATTGTGTTCTAACAGCAAATAACATAGGGAAATCTACTCCCATGTATCAATCTGTGGAGAATTCATTCAGAGACATTAGCCACTCAGGGATAAACAGAGTAGGTAAAGTACAGTGATGAAAGTGAAAAGGACAGTCAATTTAATACATTTTCCCATTCTGAGGGAAAGCGTTTCACTTTATTCTTCTCTAGCTCATCATTGCCAAGGATGTTCTCCAAGAGTTTTCTGATGGGCTTTGTTCATAGGAGTTAACAGTTTAATTGAATATTTAAAATGGTCACAAGTTCTAATGGAAAGAGTATAAATACAGGATGGTTCTTAGCACATTGGTCCAGAGCAACAGGATTATCACTTACTAATCCTGGAGGAGGGCATGGCAACCCACTCCAGTACTCTTGCCTGGAAAATCCCATGGATGGAGGAGCCTGGTAGGCTGCAGTCCATGGAGTCACGAAGAGTCGGACACGACTGCGCAACTTCACTTTCACTTTTCACTTTCACGCATTGGAGAAGGAAATGGCAACCCACTCCAGTGTTCTTGCCTGGAGAATCCCAGGGAAGGGAGAGCCTGGTGGGCTGCCGTCTATGGGATCGCACAGAGTCGGACACGACTGAAGCGACTTAGCAGCAGTAGCAGCAGCAGCAATCCTGGAGGAGGGCATGGCAACCCACTCCAGTATGCTTGCCTGGAGAATCCCATGGACAGAGGAACCTAGTGGGCTACAGTCCATAGCGTCGCAGAGAGTTGGACATGACTCAAGCGACTTAGCACATTGTAACTAATGTTGACTAACTCTTAGGTGATTAATTCATTAAGAGATACAAGAAATATCTCTGACTTTTAAATATTTGTATTTTTCATCTATTCAGTGTATTTCTGACTGGTTTATTGTGTTTATCCAAATATATTTGTAGTACCAATAATAATATTTAGCTGTAAGTCATCCTGATTTATTTATTTATTTTTCCAAATTGGTGGAAGCAATTCTCTGAAGCTCAAAAAGCATATTTTCTTTCAATTATTCTCTCAGTAGTTTGTCATGCAAACTGAAATTCCCATAGTGTATGTCTCTCTTTAAACTCATGATATTTGTAACAATAGGTGTGTTAAATTGGTGAGAGAATGCATTGAACTACTAACACCTAAAATTATAAGAATATGACAAAGGAGAGGGAAGGTTTAATGAGGAACAGAGCAGAAGGAGAGGTCAGAAAAGCACTATACTTGTAGTTGGAGAGGAAGAAGCTAAAGGGCCTGGAAAGAAATATTGGTTCAAGAGAATGACTCAGTTTGTGAAGACCAACTATGTTTTTAAGTGTCTAGTTAAGTCCAGGCACCATACAATAAATATGGTTACTAAGTAACCTGTTCATACACACATGTGGAACCTATAGCTTTGCAATTACACTGAGCTGCCCTTATCTACCATTGGAATCTCCCTCCTAATATCCCAGTTCTGTGTGTCTACATTCTTTTCTTTTATTCTCTCACAAAACGATTGAGATTGCATCTCCTTATTCTCCTGTAACCATGTCTCCATGTCTTCCAATTCACATTATTCCCCAAATCCACTTGTTTTTGTTGTTCAGTTGCTAATTCATGTCTGATTTTTTGTGGCCCCATGGATTGCGGCATGCCAGGCTCCTCTGTCCTCCACTGTCTCCCGGAATTAGCTCAAATTCATGTCCATTGAGTCAGTGATGCTTTCTAATCATCTCATCCTCTGCCGCCCCCTTCTCCTTTTGCCTTCAATCTTCCAACTGCCTCTACTCAAAGTCAGGTTTGGCACTTCCTGCCACTACCTGTTAGCTGGTTTCCCTATCTTCAAGCTCTAGATATTCTGCTGCACAGATAATTTTCAGACCCTCTCTGAACTCACCCCATCTATCCAGCTGAATATCCTTCCATTCTCTGAAGCATACAAGTCAAGCAGTTTTCTCACTCTCTCTATGACTCTCCTTTAAAACAAGTATGGCCCTGGGAAAGATCTTATCCTCCCTAAATTAACCAGCTCCTCCCATGGTGACCACTCACCTAATGTAAAAAGATTCAAGGAAAGCATGTGCATCAACTGTCTTCCATGGGACCTGGTGCACAGCTGATGCTCAGTAAACTCTCCTCTCTTTGCCCTTCGTCCAGCCTTTGCTGGTGCTTCCCATTCTGCACCTGCTGTTCCTCATGAATTGTGTTCTTTCATCCTCCATTTTTCCGGATTCCTTTTATCTTCCGAAGTTGAAGGTGTGTATCCTCATGAAACTGTCCCCAGATACTCAACAGATGTCACCACCTTCCATCTCTGGAACCATTCTGTACACAGAGTCAGTAACATGCAATCCATCATCACTTATTCTCTAATTTCTGTGTTTGCTAAGCCAGTCTCTGTAGCCAAATTAGAGGTTCTCTATGTTCTGGATCTTACATTTCTTCTAGAACCCATCCCAGTGTAGAATGTTTAGGGGGTTCGCCATGGTGTATCTGATTCATGAAGTGACCCATGACCTCTCAGACATTTTCATCTCAGCCTTTGCTGGAAAACCATCTGCACAGAAGAGCATGTCTAAACACTCCACCTAAAATAACCCTTCCATCACACTGCACCCTTATTCTGCTCAAGATTTTCTTTATAGCACTTACCTCTACTTGGCTGTATGTTAGCTATTTTTTATTTTATTTCTTTACTGTCCACCCTGTTCCCATAAAAATACAAGTTACATGAGATCAGACACTTCGTTTTTAACATTTCTGATAACCCTGGGGACAAGAAGAATGTCTGGCACTTGACAGACATTGAAAAAGTGTCAAAAGGAGTGAATCCATTTAGAATCTAGTTTTCTGATTGACAATAAACAGTTATGATTTTGACTCAAATCCTAGTCCAAGTGAACAGGTTTAGGTTTTATATATCATTAAAATGAATAGATGGCTGTTATTAGTACACATGTATGTGGACAGCTTTACCAAAAAGACCAGAATTCCCCAGCTGGACAGGAGGCTTTAATACATAACCCTCTTCTTACTGTTCTGATAAAACACAGCACTTAGATATAAATGTCTTTCTATTAATCTTTTCTCTATCCACTGACTTAATGATAAACACAGCACAGGCCCGTATAATGCTCATCAGTTATCAAAACGAGAAGTTTTGGGGATTAGTGAACATTTGATGCAAGTGAAAATGGCTTTCCCATTCATCACTAATGACTCAAGCCCCATATTACTGTGCATGGTTGTAGCTCTCTCATCTCCCAAGAAGCTAAGGTGTATAAAGTGTGCTTCTTAAAGAAATTACTTTATGTCAATATTTAGTTACCGTTATTAATGAAAAATACTCATACCACTTTCTGAAATGTTCTGTGAACATTTTTATTAACTGTACATAAATCCAGAGAAACTATGCTCCATTACTGCCACCTGTTCTTTTAGAAATTTTTTATCCAAGGCTAAGTCTTGAGTCATAATGAGAAAACCTGCTGATTCAGAATTCTTTCTCTGTGGGCTTCTCCCGTACTACATAGAACATACACTTTTCTATATAATAAACTAGTGTATATATATATACTATATAAAAATTATACCGTATATATTTCATGTGTGTGTGTTAAGTCACTTCAGTCATGTCTGACTCTTTGTGACCCCATGGACTGTAGCTTGCCAGGCTCCTCTGTCCATGGAATTCTCCATGGAAGAATACTGGAGTGGGTTGCCATGTCCACCTGCAGAGGATCTTCCTGACCCATGGGTCAAATCCAGGTTTTCTGCATCTCCTGCATTGGCAGGCAGGTTCTTTACCACTAAGGCCACCTGGGAATAAAAATTATATCATGTGTATTTTATGTGTATATAATAAACTGGGAAAGGAGGAAATTGACATATGAATAGTTTTACTTAGGCATGATTCATGATAGAAATCAATTGATATTCATATGGTCCATTATCTGTAAGAATATGAATTCATACCCTCAGATCAGCAATTATGAAACTCAGTTATGTGCAAATGAATTCAAATGTGAGTTAAAGTATTTTATTTCAAAGACTGTTTGTGATGAAGAAACTAAATACTCTCAGAGCTTCTCTCAACAACGTATAAAGGTTGTGAAATGAAAGTGAAAGTCACTCAGTCGTGTCCGACTCATTGTGACCCATGGATTATACAGTCCATGGAATTCTCCAGGCCAGAATACTGGAGTTGGGTAGCCTTTCCCTTCTTCAGGGGATCTTCCCAACCCAGGGACTGAACCTAGGTCTCCTGCATTGCAGACGGATTCTTTACCAGCTAAGCCATCAGGGAAGTCCAAGTGTACTGGGGTGGGTAGACTATCCCTTCTCTGTGGATCTTCCTGACCCAGGAATCAAACCAGGGTCTCCTTCATTGCAGGTGGATATAAGGGTTGGTTGGTTTTAAATGTCACGATTTGAAAGGGAATTGAGAAATCCTCTTATCCAGGCCTTGGAAGTGTTATTATTCTTTTCAAGTTAATAAAGTTGATGTCCAGAGAGTCTGATTGACTTGCCCAAGATTATAAAGCTGATTTGGTAGCAGAAGAAGAGGCAGAAGCTGAGTATAGTTCTTTGCGTACTATGCTGAGTCACCAGAAGACGCTGTCCTTGTGCTGAAGCTCAGTCTTGGAGGATGGGCAGCACAGTATTGGGCATACAAGCTAGAAGTTTCAGGGCATCGTGAGACAGTGAGGAGAATGGTTTGGCTGCAAGTGAAGTGAGAGTTAGTGCCAAGGATAAACTATATAATGGATTTATACTTTATCTGATAAGCGATGGTACAATTTTAGAGTTTTTGTTTGGGTTTCTGGGAGTAAGGGGAGTTTGGGTTTGCTTTTGAGTAGGAAAATGATATGTTTAGATGACTAAACTAGCATGGAGGTTCATATTGAATAGAACAGGATATATACCAAGAAGCCAAGAGATGAGTTAGGATGCTATCTACAATGGTCTTGTTTATAATAAGGGCCTTCTACCAAGAATAGTATTTTACTTTTTATGACCTTATACTTTTCAAGCAATTCAAACACTTTTCATAAATATTATCACATTTATCTTCACAAGACTGTGAAGAAGGGGCAATTATAGTCATTGTGTGCAGTAGTGAGACCAGCAGCCCATAGGCAATATATTGTTCTCACTGCTAATATATTGCTGAACTGAGTGAAATTCTTAGCAAATGTCTGAAATCCAATGCCCTTTCCACTGTATATCTTGTTCTCTGTTTCTTTAACTGTTTATGTACTTAAAACACAGGTACAATTTTTCCTTAGTAAGTTATTAGTCATAATAATCCTCCTTTTCTTCTATGAATGTACTGAATATTTACTTTTTTTCTTCTTCCTTTTGGTTTTTGTTTGTAGGTTAGAGATTCAACTAGAATGGTTTCTGCTTCCATAATCTTTAAAGAATACTTTATCCATTTGATCTAGCCACTTCTTCACATTTTTAGTTGAGAAAGCTTTAGGAAAGAGAAGTAAATAAAGATGCTCAGACTGCCATGCCACCAGCAGCATTTGTGAAGCACTAATCTTCCAGCTCTTTCGAGGGCTAGGACAGGTGATGGAGTGACTGGTGGACAGGTGAGATGGAGTCACCACTGCAAGGGGCAGAAAGCCTGCAGCCAAGATGAGCGTGCACCAGGGGAATGAAACACTGGTCTAAGCTTCCTGGTATTGTGTGCCTTGGAGGCACCATCACAAGAGTTCATGGAAAGTGGGTCACATTCAAATATGTTTTCTTCATGGTTAAGAAAAAATAATCTATAAATATGCTCATGGCTCTTTAGGTGAACCTGGGCCTTGTATGGAATTGGGATGGACTGGAAGAGGAACACTGACAAATATATACTACCATGTGTAAAATAGATAGCTAGTGGGAAGCTGCCATATAGCACAAGGATCTCAGCTCAGTGCTCTGTGATGACCTGCAGAGGGGTGGAATGGGCTTAGTGGTGGGAGGGAAGTCCAAGATGGAGAAGACATACATATACCAATAGCTGATTCACTTTATTGTACAACACTGTAAAGCAATTATATCCCAATTTTTTTAAAAAAATGGGTGATAGAACATGACTTAGTGAATAGAGTAAGAGACACTAAGAGTGGAAGTCCTTATCTGAATCTTTCCCAGCTCCCTACACAGCCTTTGTGATCTGGATTTCTATTTTTTCCAGTTAAATATGGTAGGACCCTTGACCTTCTATCTTAACAGACATGATTCATTATACATGTGATAACTCTATCTTTTGGTACTTATTGTACAAAAGGTAACAAAAATCACTAGTAAACCAGAGACTTTTTTAACAATCTTTAAAGAAAACTTTTTCAGGTTAAAATAAGCACAAGAAGTGTATCTGAGAACTCTTTTTACTAAGAAGCAATTTTTCTCATAAAAAATTCTGAATAAAAGTAAGAACAGGTGTTTTCACTTGATGGACTATCTTACTAGTGGTTCAGAAATAAGGTTGTAATTACCCTGCCTTCAAAACAGGTAAGGTTAGTTTTCTCAGGGAGCCTACTGTACAGAGAACCATGGTGGAATATTAGAAAACCTTTTAATTATTAATTAACCAGAGAAAGAGATGAAATTTGGTCAGGGGAAATGTCTCACTACTGCCTTCTGGAACATTATGCAGAAAGCCCCAACCCCACCTTATTAACATGAATCATGGCTTGAAGTCCCATGTTTGATGGTATTCATACATGCTCCCTCTTAGGGAAAGTAGATGAATGAGCAGATCTAAGAAATTCTGCATTTCATATTTGGGAATATGCCAAGAACTAGGGCAGAGGCCTGCAAGCTATTGTAAGTGTCAAAGCATATGTGATCTGGGAAACAAACCAGAGCCAAGTCATGTAAAACAAGGCCAGGGTGATTAAATCACTTCCAAGGTGTAAAATATAAGCCAGACCTCAGAAACAGAAGCACATCAGAACCTTGAAGCCAACTTTCAAAGCCATAGCAAAGTAGAGAAGCAAAACAAGACCAAGCCAATTCAGGTATCATTGTTTGAGCAACTTCTTGAAACAAAAAGGCAAAAACTGATGTTTATTAAGAACCCAACATGTGCCAAGCACTGTAACTTTCCTTCCAGAATCACATCAAGTCTGGGCAGCAGTTGTAAAAGGTTGTTGATAAAGATAATGAGGGCACGGGGGAGATGTAGTAAACTGCCAAAGGCCTCTTAGCTAATAAACCATAAAATCAGAGCTGTGTGACTTCAGACTGGTAATTCTTGACTACTACCTGTTGCCCTACACTGGGGAGAAAAAGAAATGAATGAGACATGCCCACACTTCTGTATGGAATTATGTAACAGCCCTATGGTCTTTGGCTGAACTTGCTTTGGGGTCTAGTGCTGCCTGGGAACTTGGATTTGCAACCTGAGAGCCTGGTAAATTCCTCTGCATCCCTTGGAGAAACAGCACACAGCAGTCATTCCTATGTGGGCATGGATACCAGCCCACTGAACTCTGCATACTACAGGGATCTCCATTCTTCTTTAAACCTTTTGCACCCCTTGCTAAGAGCATTTTGCTAATACTGGAAGACCTCTAATATGAGCCCTAGGTGATGCTTATGAATTTTGTGACATCTTCTACTGCACTAAGTCCAGTTTCATAACATTTAAAAATCTGATTGAAATTAACATATACACACTATTATATGTAAAAGAGATAATCAATAAGGACCTATGGTATAGCACAGGAAACTCTACTCAATACTCTGTAATAACTTACATGGGAAAGGAATCTGAAAAAGAATAGATGTGTATGTGTGTGTGTGTGTGTGTGTGTATTCAGTTACTCAGTCATATCCAATTCTTGGCAACCCCATGGACTATAACTACCATGCTCCTCTGTCCATGGGATTTCCCAGGCAGGAATACTAGAGTGTGTTGCCATGCCCTTCTCCAGGGAATCTTCCCTACTCAGGAATTGAACCCACATCTCTTTCGGCTCCTGCATTGCAGACGGATTCTTTACCATTGAGTCACTGAGGGAGCTGTGTAAATCAATTCTTTTCCAGTGTAGAATAAATTTTAAAGAATAACATCACAGCTGAGAAAAAAAGAAATCTGAACACCAGTGGAGCTCTGAAGAGCCTGCATTCCCAAGCTGGAAGCTATGATCGTATTAATAGTACCTTCTGGCTGCCAACCTCCCCAAGGATGTAGGAGCCCATTCCATCTGATTTCCTAGGGCTGGAAACTAGACAGCCATGGAATTATGTGAAGTCTTCACAGCCACATTCACTGGCATCTCTCTCTTTTGCACCGTCATTGGAAGTCTTTGGCTGGACTCTGGATTTCCTTGGTGGAGGCTATGACCTAATCCATCTCTCTCAGGCTGATTAGTCTGGTCACTATGCAGAGTCTGCAGAAGGCTAGGTGATTATTTCCACATCTTCTCACCCCTGAGCTTCAAGAGCACAGTCATTAGCATACAGCAGCTCCTGGATTACTGTACAAAGGACTTTTCATCATATTCTAAATCAATTGAGTTGGAAGAGTTTCTTGGAGAAACTTCATGATGCCGACTTCCATGTCCTTTATTAAGTACTCAACTCAGCTGCACAAAATCAATTAAGCCTGAACCTGTTATGCTTCCAGGTCTTTATTCCACTGGCAAGGGAGACTATACCAGACAAATTCATCAATTCTGACAAAATCAATTATATGTCAGGTAAAGAGCTTTATATATCCATGACCCCAGGACAGTTAAAAGTGTTTAATACAGCATCAAGTCTCAGACTACTGGGGTCATTATTTCATAAAGCCAATGAATGGAGATATCTTGACTTTGGTCCTCATATTTCCAACATTCTGCTTAACTCTATTAGAGTCTAGAATTGGAATTCCAGGAAGACAACATCAATGTCATGCAAATAAGAAATTCCAAGTGATTCAGGCCAGTTTTTTGTTTGGCTGCTGCTAATGGAGAGATGCCATAGTAGCCACTAAGGTTAAATATCTTCCATTTCTTCTTAAAAATTCCTGTGAGTTCCCATAAAGCTTAACTTATTGATGGAAAGTATGTGCAATGATGATTATTATTCCTCATAATTATTTTATTGGCATTTTATGAGCACATTCAGGCTCTAAGTTACATAAAATCAGTTCTCTTTACTCATTGTGGTTATGTTATATAAAGTCACCATGAATGTGAGCACTGAATTATCAAATACTGAACCAAGGCTCCTAAAGGAAATACAGGGTTAGGTTCCTATGAGCCTCTGGTCACATCTTCATCACCCAGTCAATACATAACCTTGTTTTATGTTTCTCCTTAAAGATACCTTATTATATATTATTAAAGACACCTTAATATATATTATTAATTCATTAATATTGACATCATAGCCAACAACTCTGTAATTTATACCTGAAGTGAAGCTGGTTTAACACACCTATTTTTGCCATAAGACATATCCCAGCATAGATCTCAGAAATACCAGAGCATCTCAGCTCGACACTTGGGACCCATTTTAGAGTGAAGTCATCAACAAAACAACAAACATTTAAAAAATGTAGCAATAAATAGGGAGAAGGCAATGGCACCCCACTCCAGTACTCTTGCCTGGAAAATCCCTTGGGCAGAGGAACCTGGTAGGCTGCAGTCCATGGGGTCGCTAAGAGTCGGACACGACTGAGCAACTTCACTTTCACGCATTGGAGAAGGAAATGGCACCCCACTCCGGTACTCTTGCCTGGAGAATCCCAGGGACAGGGGAGCCTGGTGGGCTGCCGTCTATGGGGTCGCATAGAGTTGGACACGACTGAAGTGACTTAGCAGCAGCAGCAGCAATAAATAGGCTGTAAAACAGACACTAGTTAAGAGCATGAGAGCATAAACTCTTAAGAGGGCAAGCTTCATCTTGTTCAGCCTCAGCTGAGAATGTGAGCATAGAAGGACTTAAATTTGTCACAGCTCTATGCATGCACATGTCCACTGAGCTGGGTATTAAAAATTTACTATAAATAAATAATTACAAATAAATTACAAATAAATTTCAGCAAGTGGGTGAATTTGCAAATACAGAATCTGCAAATAATGAAGATCAACTGTATTTAGCAAGCATTATTTGTTTATTCCTCATTTCAACTTCACAAGATGAGAATGGAGTTGAGATGATCATTTTATGGAGAAGTAAATGTAAACTAGGATTGGGTTGTGTGAGTGAGGAAATTAGCCAAGGCCACACAGTTCCTAGGGTCTTCCCCTGTGGCTCAGATGGTAAAGAATCTGCCTGCAATGCAGAAACCCAGTTTGATCCCAGATTGGGATGCTGGAGAAGGAAATGACAGCACACTCCAGTATTCTTGCCTGCAGAATTCCATGGACAGAGGAGCTGGCAGGCTATAGTCAGTCCATGGAGTCGCAAAGAGTCAGACATGACTGAGTGACTGACACTTTCACTTTCATTTCACACAGTTCCAATGGGCAAGAACAAAGATTAAGACCTCAGCTGTCTGTCTCTATAAACTATTTATCACACAATGACTCCATCATCCCTCTCTTGCCAAGATACTGTAATGTTTAAAATTATCAGATCATGCAGTGTCATATCTGGAAAGTTAGAGTTATTCCTGGCTCTTAGAGGACCTCAAAACAGAAAGTGAAATTCAACTTTTATTGCTTTGGTAGACTGCATTCTGGGGACCTCATACCCTGTCATAAAAGGTCACCAGGACCCAAAATGTTTGTATCATTTCATCAAGGTGAAGCTGAATCCAATTTATATGATGCTGTGAAAAACTGGAAAAGAAAACAAATGGGAAAAGGCCTCACCAAAGACAGTTTTTTGGTTTGGTTGCTGTGATTGGGAAGGTAGTTGTATCATCTATTTCCCAGTTTATGAAAATGGTAAAATGGAAAGAGCTACATTCAAGCCGGGGAAGCCAGTGCAGTTCTATGTGCGTTCTTGCCATTTCTGTGCCAGGGTAAAACAGTGTACTTGAAAATTTAGGCCTCTTGCTGAAACAAAAACAACTGAAAGAGTCTGATGTTGATGATATCCCTCTTCTGAAGTGCAAGTGGGCTATGCCATCTATTAACCTGGTGGCTCAGATGGTAAAGATCTGCTTGCAATATGGGAGACCCGGGTTCGATCCCTGGGTCGGGAAGATCCCGTGGAGAAGGGAATGGCAACCCACTCCAGTACTGTTGTCTAGGGAATTCCATGGGCAGAGAAGACTGACAGGCTACAGTCCATGGGATCACAGAAATTTGCACACAACTGAGCGACTAACACTACTAACCTAATTGCAATTTTGTGAATCAACCAATAGAATTCTTCAAAATTATAGGAAAGGTCATATTCTTTTAATTCATTTTTGGATAACAGATCAGGCAGATGATTTGTGGTGTTCTGAAAGGAACCACACAAAAAAGTTTGCATCTGAATTATAATTAGATGTAGCCAGTCCGAGTCGACAAGCAATTAATTCTGTTACTTAGACCTCTGGAGTCAGTGATCCATGAATTGACATTCACTATGTGGTTGTTTAAATCGAATCTTTGCAACTCCACACAGTCCTTATTCATTCAAATTGGAAAGATGATGATAACCAGGAGATATGGATGTCTGGGTTTATCAGTTTCAACTTGGTTTATGGAACCTCTTAAATGAAAAGAGAACATGAGAGTCATAACCCCTTTTAATTTCATTTCTCACTATGGTAACTGGCAAGGAAAATAATCACAAAACCAGAGATCAAATTATGTGTGTGTGTGTTTTAAAGGTGTCTTAAGCATATATTTTTAATTTTAAGTAATTCTAAAGAATGAACACTTGCATACAGGATTCAGGAGTTATTTGAATTTATTTCCCTTAATGACCTGATGGCAGAAGTTGTAAAACGAGGCCATCTGGATGTGATCAGCATACCCAATCCTGGAGAGAACTCACTGAACATGTTCACGCAGAGTTCCTGTGAAGTTTCAGATGATGCTAGCACAGGCCAAATTACAAGAAAATTGGCCCTGAAATTTCATTGAATGCATTTGAAAAGGCAATATTTCAATTAAATATGAAAGAGAGTCCTGTGGCTGTGGGAAATACCTAGGACAGTAAATGCAGCCACAGGATCCTGCCCTCCTCACGGTGCTGCTTATTTAGCTTGGTGCCCGGTTTATGTCAGGGCATCATTCAACTTTACAAGGACACCAGACTCAGCCACACTGCTTGAAGATGCTACTTTTTTTTATTTCTGAAAAATGAGAATAGCTGAAGGCTTCATGCTATTTATGCTGTGCATAGGGTAATTGTACAGCTTTAACAGGGTAGAGACGGGAGAGCAATAAAGCTGGATAAACAAATGATATTGCAGCTTAGATAAGTCTGCAAGAGTCTGAACGCTTAATCAGATAGCTTGAAACAAACGTGCCTGCCTATCTGAGTATCAGGGAAGAAAAGTCTGTTACAGAAATTACTGGCACCTCGTGTTTCTTCTATTAGCCCAGCAGTACCACAAAGCCGTATACATATTAAGATGAAGTATCACATATAAAGTTTAAATGTGGTTTGGTTCAAACCATGAGAAAAATGGTTTTTTCTCATACGCCATGAGAAAAAGATGTAGAAATGTTTTCTCCAGTGGCAATGCCATTTCTTGTCAATTCTTTTTTTTTTTTTTTAATTGAAGGATCATTGCTTTCCAATGTTGTGGTGGTCTCTGCTATACATCAACACAAATAAGTCATAACTTTATATATATATATCAATCTCCTCTCCCTCTTGAGCCTCCCTCTCCCCCCATTCCACCCCTCTAAGTTGTCATAGAGTGCCAGGCTGGGCTCTCTGTACTATAGACCAGCATCCTGCTAGTTATCTATTTTACACATGATGACATATAGATGTCAATGCTACTTTCTCAATTTGACCCACCCTCTCCTTCCCCTACTGTGTCAACTCTATTCCAACAAAACTTTTAAAAATATTAAAATAAAATAAAATCTTCAAAAATGTAAACAAAACCTGGGTAGGTGACCAACCTCCACCCCAAGATGACTGCTGATAATTCATGCTCTTCGTTCCCGTTCCCCAATGGATGGGAGCTGGCCCTGTGTAGCTGACAGAATATACATGTTGTGTGGCTTCTGCAGGTAGATCATCCCGGGCATTGCAGCTTCTGCCTGGTCTGTTGGATCTCTCTTCCTGGGGGAAGCAGGCTACCAGGACTGTAGGACACCCAAGAAGCCTCATGGATTGGCTCCCGGCCAACAGATGGAACCAACCTGGCAGTCATAAGAGTGAACCACTTTAGAAGTGGCCCCTGCAGTCCTGGTCAGCCAGCTGACATCTAACTTGAACTGTATGAGATACTGCAAGGGACAAGTGCCCAGTCAAGGTCCTTCCAAATTCCTAAACAGAAGCAATGAGAGGTAACAGATGGTTCAGTCCCACTCAGTCTGACTGTGACTTGTTGTTCAGCACTACTTAACCATATAGTTGATAAATAAATTGTGGTTCATCCATATCATGGAATATCCTATAGCATATAAAACTAATGTAGCTCTACATATATTTACAGTTATTTGCAGCTATTGCTGGTTATTTTTGAAAAGCAAACTGCCAGATAGCATGCACTGTATGATCTTACATGTATTTTTCTTTGATTACTTTTTCAAGGATAAAGAAAAATCCGAAAGGATATTCACCAAAATATAAATAGGAAATATCTATAATGGTGATAGATTTTCATTTTATTCTTTATAAGTTTGTAGTTTCTACATTTTTATCAATAAACTTGCACCAGCTTTATAATAAAAAAAGATGAAATCAATTTTAATAAAATATTTTACTTAGCTCAACATATCTAAAATGTTACTATTTCAGCATGTAATTGATATTAAATTATGATTGACAAATTTTTGATGAACTATTCAAAATCTAGTGTGTATTTTACACTTTCACGACACTTTAATTCAGACTAACCACATCCCAGTTGGCACTAGTGATAAAGAACGTACCTGCCAACGCAGGAAACATGAGACGCAGGTTCGCCCCCTGGGTCGGGATGATCCCCTAGCAAAGGTCATGACAGCCCACTCTAGTATTCTTGCCTGGAGAATCCCATGGTCAGAGGAGCCTGGTAGGCTACAGTCCCTGGGGTTGCACAGAGTCGGACATAACTGAAGCGACTTAGCTTGCACTGCACCGCATTTCAAGTGAGCAGTCGACACATGTGGCTAGTGGCTGACATGCGGGCCAGCACAGCTCTAGAGATGAAGGATCCATGAAGAGTTTGTGAGGGAAAGAGTCATGAGATGAGGGGGGCTTCAGATTAGTCATATTCTTTTTTATTTTTTGTGCCTTAAATTACTTTTTTTTTTTCCATTGGAGTATAATTGCTTTACAGTGTGATAGTTTTTGCTGTACCACAATTTAATCAGCTCGAAGTATACAAATATGCCCTCCCTCTTAAGCCTCCCTCCTACCCCTGCTCCCACCCCTCTAGGTCATCACAGGGCACCAAAGGAATGAAAGTGAGTCGTTTGCAGTGATGTAGAGGGACCTCAAGCCTGTCATACTGAGTGAAGTAAGCAAGAAAGAGGAAGACAATTATTGTATATTAATGCATATATATGGAATCTAGAAAAATGATACAGATGAACCAATTTGCAGGGCAGGAACAGACACAGGCATAGAGAATGGACACGTGGACCCAGCCGGGGAAGGCTGGGGTGGGACGAACTGGGAGACAGCCCCATAAACTGTAGCCCACCAGGCTCCTCTGTCCCTGGAATTTTCTAGGCAAGAGTACTGAAGCAGGTTGCCATTTCCTACTCCAGGGAATCTTCCCAACCCAGGAATCTAACCCAAGTCTCTTACTTCGCCCGTACTGGCAGGTGGGTTCTTTACCAGTTTTTCCATGGAAGGCCAAGTTGGGACAAGTTGGAAGAGTAGCAGATTAGCTATATTCTCACATGAGATAGATACGGCGAGATTGGGAAGGGAGAAAACATTCCAATAATGTGTAAAAGTTGAGGAAATTCTGCCCTACAAATGTAAATAGAAAAGGGGATAAAGGAACTACAAAGAAAGCTGATATTTACTGATGCTTCTTCTATATACAGTATCTTTATTCTCAAAACCATGTGGATAGAATTAGGTAACAGAGGAGACATTTTCTCTAATGTTGTCAGGCATACCATCCAAAGAGAGAAAGCCACACAGCTTTGAGTGAAAAGATCTTTGAGTCAAAAGACAGTCAAATTACATGGGTAAATATATAGAAAAAAAGGAAAAGTTTTTCAGTAAAGGCTTCTTCCTAGACATTTTCACTTCTCTCCAGTTTCTAGAGCTAAACACAGAAAAGTATTTATAATAAAACAGAAATGTCTTAAACGTTCTTTAGTACTGACAACAGAAAATACAGAATTCTATTTCATTGAAATTTGTAAACTGAGAGGGGAAAAAAGACTTTTAAGAGTAGGGCAGAGAAGGGCTTCACCACTGGATTTGCCTTGGAATCAAAAATTTAAATGTGTCTCAGGATGCATTTTTTCACTAGAGAAATGTTTCCACACGAGTCATTGAGAAATTATTGTTCTAGCTACAATGCTTCATATATATACCTTTTTAAAAAAATTTATTTTTAACTGAAGGATAATTACTTTACGATATTGTGTTGGCTTCTGCCATGCAACAACGTGAATCAGCCTTAAGTATACATCTGTCCCCTCTCTCTTGAACCCTCTTCCCCAAACTCCACACCATCCTAGCCTTCTAGGTTGTCACAGAGCACCACATTGAACTCCCTGTGTTATATAGCAACTTCCATTTAGCTATCTATTTTACATATGGTAATATAAATGTTTCAGTCTTGTCATTAGCCAAGCTCCCAGGTATAAACCAGTGCATTTGAGAGAAACTTAGTTTTAGAGCCTTTTACATCCATTATCATGTGTGATTTCCCCCCTATTAATTCCTGTGACATAGCATTGTTACCTACATCTTTCATATGAGGAAACTGAAACTCTTTGAGAGTAATAAGTCATCCTAAATTACAGAGCTTAGAGGCCAGGTCAGAAATAAAAATCCCATGCATTTGTATCCAAGTCTTAATACTTTGCCAGTACTCACCAGAGCAGATGAGACTTGCCAATAAATTGGGAACTAACCGTGTCTTTACTCACTGTGCTGTGTTTAGTCACTCAATCATGTTTGACTCTTTGAAACTCCATGGAGTGCAGCCTGCCAGGCTCCTCTGTCCATGGGGATTCTCCAGGCAAGAATACTGGAGTGGATTGCCATGCCTTCCTCCAGGAGATCTTCCCAACCCAGGGATCGAACCCAGGTATCCCGCATTGCAGACAGATTCTTTACCATCTGAGCCACCAGGAAAGCCTGTCTTTACTTACAGCATCTACAATTCAAGAGACCTGGGTTTGATCACTAGGTCAGGAAGATCCCCCTGGAGAAGGGAATGGCAACACACTCCAGTATTCTTGCCTGGAGAAACCCATGGACAGAGGAGCCTGGCAGGCTGCAGTCTCTGGGGTCACAAAGAGTGGGACACGACTGAGCAATTAACACTCTCACTTTACTTACAGCCAAACAGAATATTTACTGGCCCTTGAGACTAGACACTAGGCATTCTAAAAAAGAGAAATTTTTAAATGCTAGGCATCAAGATGAACAAGTGTGAGTGTGTATGAGGAAAAAAGAGAAGAGAATTGATTATTTCATTTGCCTCAAAACCTGGCTGCTACAGCAATGAGCCTGTAATATCTCAGGATGGTAGAATAATACTAATCATAATATTCTGTCACTAGTAAGATGTTAAGGAATAATAAAAATTTTTTAAATGTCAATATAAAAAAACAGTATTTTAAAGCAAAAGGGATCATAAAGTTAATGTTTATAGAACTTTCTATTAATAACAATATGTTTAATACATTTTACATTTTCTGTAGTGAAATATTTTCTGTAAAATGTTTTCAGTTACATATGAATGAGACAATATAAAGCCATAAACTCGGGAAAAAATGTAGTTTCCGCAGTAATTCCCTTGACAAATATATTCTGAATACTTATGTTCTTAGCACAATACCCAGCACATAGTAAGTGCTCAAACTTATGTAATCACATTAACATTTTGAATAGAGGAAATGTCAAATTAGGGACAAATGTGAAAGTATTTTGAGGACAATCAAACAATAAATAAAGGCACTGTTAAAATGAAACAAGTTGTTTAATGAGTATCAGTTTTCAGATTTGCAAAGTTAAAAATTTTCTGGAGATCAGTCTCACAACAATGTGAATATACGTAACACTACTGAACTTAAAATAGTTAAGATGGTGAATTTTTTGAAATGAAATTTTTATCATAATTTTAAAAATGAGGCAACATGGTTGGGGAAAATTGCCAGGAAATCAGTTATAGATCGTGTCATTAACACATTATCAATTTTCCTTTCCCCCAATAGCTGCCATGTTTGATCTGGATTCCATCACTCTCTTCTTCCACAAGCATTTTAATTTGAGACAATCAGTGCTCCCAGACATATTGATTGCTACAACCTTTCTATCTGCAGCCATTAAAAATGCTAAAAGAAAATAGTCACCATTCTGTAAATACAAAACCACCTTAGGAAACTGTCCTCATTCAAAAAAAAACACTGCTAATAGCAGCAGCAGTGAAAAGTATTGACAAGATCTCAGGCTCTGAGTGAGAGGTACATGGAAATAATGAAAATCAGACAAGCTGTCCGTTAAGAAATTTCATACGGAAATTCTTCAATGTCATTTAATTCTACTTGTAGTTGCTTTCATGAGATTTTTGTTTCATAGCTTTATTGCTATATAATACCGAACAGTTAAAGTGAGAAAGAGTCTGATGTTTCACCTATAGGAAGTCAAGCATCTGGACATTTCAGAAATAAATCATTGATTAACTAATGTTTGACTCTGCAGACCCATCCTGAGTACATGTGTTCCTTTCTTTAGTCTAATAACCTAGAGGACTGTAAAATGAGGTATGCAGAGGAGAGAAAGGTGCACATTGTTAGATACAGAGTTTTTTCAATATCAATCAATTTTTCTCTAGTTTCAATATAATGCATTCCTTTTGTAATCAAACAGAGCTCCTGTAATGTAGACTGCAAGCAAGAGCACGCAGGTGATTCAGCTCATTAGGAATCTTTTGATTCTCCCTTAAATAGGTCTATTTACACCACAGTTTGACTTCATATTGGTCTCGTTGAGTTTGTTGGATTGTTTCTTTCTTTAGTGTGTGCAGGTGAGCCTGAGAAGTTTATAAATGATTTTCCGAGCATTTGTAAAGGTGGGAGCTTCAGCTTTAGTATGCTTTAGTGTGATTTTCTAAAAGGCAGGTATTTCATCTTGCTGAAATGTCTTGATGCATATTTTTGATTAAATGAAAAAGCTAACTATTTGACAGGACAATAAGACATTCTACACTCATTTTGGAATAAATCTGCAAATTTCGGCTTAATATAGTCAGTATGCATATCATGTGGGGCTACACCCATAGAAATAAATTTATATACCCATGAACCTGAGAGTGGTCTGAAGCTCTTAGCAGTCTACAAGAATGCATGATGACTGTAGTAAAATATATTTATTCCACAAGTGAGGAGAGAATTGATTGCTCTAGAGAGCTCACACCATAACTAATTCACGGAGACTCTTTCTTATGATGAAGATAAATATTCTATGTCATTCTGACCCATAAAATATACTGTTTTTACAACAGACTCACTGTAATAATTCATCTTAAATGTCCTATGGACATATTTTCCTGTGATTACCAAACAAGAATCATTTGGTATTCTTGTTTTCAAAATAAGTTTGGGGATTAAAAATGATAAGTTGCATTAAGCAGCATTGTTATGTGTGTTTCTTAAATATAGAGATATAACATTATGTATAAGATGTAAGTGTTCCCTTCTTGATCTTTACCAAAGAACTATTATTTGTGCACATTCATGGGTATTTTTGCATTTTAAGTTTCACTTGGGGGAGATACTGAAGCTGCATATAGGTGACTATATTTGCAAATGAACAAATGGACAGTAAACTAAACCCTAGTGTGACTTTTTAATCCACACTAGGATTAAAATAAATTCTTTTTTCTTCTCCTCCACTGCTTTACCACTACTCTGTCAATTTGAATTTTTTTTAATTGAAAAGCAAAGGAATATATTAACTCTATATTCTTTGAAAGATTTCTTTCATCCATTATTAAAAGTGTGGCATTTTGTCTTTTTTTTAAATTAGAAAGCTGATGGAAGTTACAAGTGCATAATAGAGGGTTTGGGGATAGGGTACTTGTGAAGGATTTTAATAAACCATTTTTCTTTTGGTTGGTGTAAATTATCTTAACTGATGGCTTAGAACATATTTAATTAAGTGTCCTGTGTATTATTGATATGTTTAATGTTGGTAAAAAGAAAAGTTATTTTCAACAGAAGTCTGAGTTAAAATGGCGTGAATTTGAAATGTTGGTACTAATTTCTTCTTGTTGCTCAGTCTCTAAATTGTGTGACTCTTCCTAACCCATGGATTGCAGCATGCCAGGCTTCCCTGTCCTTCACTGTCTCCCAGTTTGCTCAAACTCGTGTCCATTGTGTCAGTGATGCTTTCCAGCCATCTCATTCTCTGCTGACCCTTTCTCCTCCTGCCCTCAATCTTTTCCAGCATCAGCATCTTTTTCAAAGAACTGGCACTTTGCCTCACATGGCCAAAGTATTGGAGCTTCAGCTTCAGCAACAGTCCTTCCAATACATTTTCAGAGCTGATTTCCTTTAGGATTGACTGGTTTGGTATCTTCTTAGTCTCACTGATTTCATAGATCTCAGCATGAATTAAGAGTTAACGTTAGTAACTACAAATATTAACTCATATAATGTCCCATATTTACAAACGAAGAAAATCAGACTCAAATCAGTATAGTTTCCCAAATCACACAGATAATTAAACATAAACCAATAAATCTAAGCAAATATGGTTTTTATCCTTATTGTTTAATTTAAGGAAATATATTAGGGGAAAGGAAATCAAAGTGACCATGTGAATTTGGGGAATACAACTCCTTCAAATTTCAGTGTTTAACACATTACTCTGAAAGAGCAAAGATAACATTTCTCTTCATCTAACTGAGCCAAGGTTGGTGTAATGTTTAGGAATATAAGACAAAGGGGTGGAAAGATAGCCACTGGTTTTGCATGACTTGATTTGGGGCCACTTCAACAGAGACTGGTTTTTTTAATTTTTGAATATTTTTATTGAGGTATAATCACATATAGAATTATATTAGTTTCAAATGTACAATGTAATGATCCAGTAATTGTGTCTATTGCAAGACAATCACCACAATAAGACTAGTTAAGATCCATCACTATTCACAATTGTAAATTTATTTTTCTTATAGTGAAGACTTTTACTATCTACCCTCTTTGCAACTTTCGAGTATGCAATGCAGTATTATTAACTATGAGGCCAGTTTTCTAATAGCCTCAGCCAGCACATCCCTTTCCTAGAACAACCACAGGGCTTCCTCAGCATTTAGACAGTCATTTGTAGTCTAGAACTTTCTAGAATCTTGAACTTACTGACATGATCACTGGGACACATACAAGGCCTGGGTACAATCTACAGTTCCATCTTTCTCTGAATTGGTAGGTGATGGAACATGGCCTGGGTGAATTCTTTGGGTTTTGTTTGTTTGTTTGTTTTTTTATTAACCACTGGTAATAATCCTCTTTCTGTATGAGGCAATAATGCTAATGGTAATCATTTCTTCTGAAATATGTCAACAGTTTATAATCCTCAGAGGATTTCTACACAGAGCACTGATGCTGACTCTTATCATAATCCTGTGAGAATGTAACAGAAGTGATACCAAGTGATACTTCAGTCAAGAGCCTGACAGATTTGCAGGTGGTCGCCCATTTGTTAAACATCTGCTAAGCAGGGACACTGCCTTACCAGTGAAGCCAAGATTGGAATCTAGTACCCTGCGGCTCTCTATTCTTTCCTTGCCTTGTCTCTTATTTTCCTTAGTTTACTTTCACACAGCACTGGAGCTTCCCCAGGGCCTGTTCACCGCCATCCATTTCACACTGTACTTTTGCTGTATTCTCAGTTCAGGGCAGCAGGTCTTGTCCCATCCCTGGGGGAGAACCTGAGAAGCTCTAATGAGGCGCAGGTGAGCAACAGGCCGTGGTGAGCAACAGGCAGTGGTGAGCAACAGGAAGTGGTGAGCACCCATAAAAGGCACTGCAGTGTTTCATGTTATCAACAGAGGTGTTTCAGTCATACTGGCCTGAAAAATGAAGCTTCTCAGCCACAGGTACCTGGTTCATTCCCAAACTGTCTATGCTGTTCTATTCATCTGTATGTCTGTTTTTGTGCCAATACCATACTATTCACAGAAGAAGAGAACAAGCTAGTGGTTCCCAGAGGGCAGAAGGATGGGAGGAGGGGCAAGGTAAGTAAAGGGGATAAAGAGGTACAAATTACTAGGTATAAAATAAATTGAGTTATAAAGATATAATGTATAGCACAGGGAGTATAATCAACATTTTGTAATAACTTTGTATGGAGTATAATCTATAAAATATCTGATTACTATGTCATATACCTGAAACTAACATAATATTGTAATTAATTATAGTTCCATTTTAAAAAATGAAACTTCTCCTAAAATCTCAAAATCTCTAGTTGATCTGATGTCCATGGATTCCGCTCATCTTAAGTACCATCTTTAGCAGCCTTTAAATAGGATATATATATTGTATGTAATTTCATCTCAGAGCAATTTGACATGTTATTTTGGCATGTATAGAACTCTGATATTTTAAACTAGTAATTAAAGTGGAACTAGCTCACAAATGCTTTAAATAACCTCTTTATATGAAAAGTCTCATACAAATAGGTAATTCTGTTCACCAGCAGTAAATTACATTTTGGATAATACAGAAAAAGATAGTTTTCTCAATTTTAAGCTGATGATTAATGTATCTGTGAGTGAAAAAGCAATAATAAAAGGTGGGGCTTGAATGCTTCTCCCTAAGCTATTTCTAAAATGTAAATGTTTGTGGACCAAGTACATCTTAATAGCCAATATTAGCATGAAAGTGAAAAAGTGTTAGTCACTCAGTCATGTCCAACTCTTTGTGACTCTATGAACTATTGCCCTCCAGGCTCCTCTGTCCATGGGATTCACCAAACAGAATAATGGAGTGGGTATCCATTCCCTTCTCCAAGGGGTCTTCCTGACCCAGGGATCAAACCCAGACCTCCCACTTTGCAGGCAGATTGTTTACCATCTGAGCCACCAGGAAAGTCTCAATATTACTTGGAAACAACAACAACAAAAAACCCAACAAATATTTATTATCATCATGAGTCATGTGGCCATACTCTGAATGTAAATTTTTAAAATTTATGAAAATATTCAAATATTGCTGCTTACCCTTTACTATGTATAGAGCTGTGGGGTTTTTTTTATTTATTAATGCAAAACATTTATTGAAAACATGAGAGTTAAGGAAATGGGCAAATATCAAAATTTTTTTGTAGAGGTAATTTTAAATATACCTAAAACAACTTATGAGATTTATAAAAATAATTATACTTCCATACTGTACATACTGCTATTATATAATAATTATATAATTACACTCTTGTGTTTAAAGTATGCTCACCATGTGAACTGGCAACAGGAAACAAAAAAATTGTCTTGGCTCTTCTATTCTAGCTCTTTTCCAGTCATTTTAGGTCACTTAATTTTTCAGTAAATGGTCTAGGTATACATCCAGGACTCTCCCAAGACTATGTCCAAGTGGGAAGAATATATGTTACTGATAAAAGTGTCAAATGAGCTTATTAAACCAGTCTTTGGGCATGCTATCCCATAGGCTCCTAAACATCCCCATGGTGCCTAGCCTGACACCTGTAGTGTCTGTACGTGGCTCTCAGGTATCTGTTTTGAGGAACTCCACCTGAATGCTCTCTATCAAGGCAACACTAAGTTTCTTAAGTCTTTTTTGGCCTACCACCAACATGGGCCTGTTTTCCGACCCAATCTTTAAAAAAAAATCTATTTCTGGACTTTAAGCTAATACACTACACAACCTCAGTAAGATATAAGAGTACATTTTCAGAATTAGCCTCATAAATTTTATCTTATAATCTTTATACATGCTTTATTCATCTAAATTCCTATTCATCTAGGAAAATGTGGCCATGTAAGACAGTATGATGATACTCTGCTATACATTTAAGGTGACAGAAGGTATGGTTGTGTTTTCCTTTTAAAACTCTATTAGAAAGAAGAGTCCAAGGACCTAAGTCCTACTCTCAGCTCTGACACTAACTAGCTTTGTAATCTTCTGCAAACCAGTTATGTCTCCACCACTAGATTTTTAATTTCTTGAGTAGAATTCATGGCTATTTCCTCTCCCACAGTGCTAAGAACACTGCCATTCACAGAATACATCCTTAACACACAGGTGTTTCCATTCCATGGCAGGCCTGTTGGAGAATTAAGGGTGGACCTCAGAAGAGAATCAAAGCTTTTTTAAAAATAGAGATACAACTTCGAGAGCTTGAATGGTGGGATGAAGGAAGGTGAGAGACAGCAGATAGTGAAGTGACAAATTAGATGAAGGAAACTTGGAACCACAGAGGTCCAGGGGGTGGTTGGAACAAAAGAAAAAGTTATTGGGCTTTGATGATACATGGGTTAAACAGAAAACAGCCAGGTTAGCACAATGTGTGGGAGGCAATGAAGGAGATCATTTAGAACAGTGGTTCTTTACCTGCAGCAGTTTTCCCTAGGGGACATTTGGTACTATCTGGAGACATTGTGGGTTACTGTACTATGAGGGGTGCTGCTGGCATCCACAGATAGACACCAGGGATGCTGCCAAACATCCAGTGATGTCTAGTATGCTTTCTAATAGAATCTAATCCACGGTAAAGATTTTTCAGCTCAGAAATATTACTAGTGCCTGGTTGAGAAACCATGATTTATAAGGACTGTTCAGCAGTAGTGGATGCCCTGAGAATCTGAGAAAAGGTCAATTTATTTGGTAATTAGAAAACTGATGCTGAGTTTTAAGAGAACAGTTTCTCTAAACTGTGAGAAGGTAGGGGTGGTAGAAGTGGGTAATGGGACAGAGTTCACAAGACATGATTTCTGAGATGTAAAGGAAGATGGATGGGAAGTAAAGCTTGTGGTATTTCTGAGAATCAAGGGAAATTAAATCTATTTATACACTAAGATAAAGAAGCTAAGAAAGAGAAGGGGATAGATTAATAATGTGAGAATGACGGCCTACAATTATATGAAGAAAATTAAGAAAGTTAAGAGCATGTATAATCAAAGCTATGATTTTTCCAGTAGTCATGTACTGATGTGAGAGTTGGACCATAAAGAAGGCTGATGGCTGAAGAACCGATACTTTCAAATTGTGCTGCTGGAAAAGACTCTTGAGAGTCCCTTGGACAGCAAGAAGATCAAACCAGTCAATCCTAAAGAAAGTCAACCCTGAAGATTCATTGGAAGGACTGATGCTGAATATGAAGCTGCAATACTTTGGCCATCTGATGTAAAGAGCCGATTCATTGGGAAAGACCCGGATGCTGGGAAAGATTGAAGGCAGGAGAAGGGGATGACAGAGAATGAGATGGTTGGATGGCATCACCGACTTGATGGACATGAGTTTGAACAAACTCTAGGACATAGTGAAGGACAGGAAAGCCTGATGTGCTGCATGCAGTCCATGAGGTCACAAAGAGTCAGACACAACTTAGCGACTGAACAACAAGAGCACAAAAAGGGAATTAGGGCCAGGATCATTTTGAAGGTGAAGTGAAGAAGCAGGAGATGGGTAAATGATGGAATCTTAAGATGCAGAGATGAGATGCTCAAGAAGTTCACAAAAGAGGACCTTTCTAAAAGAGAGAGGTTTGGAAATTGGAAACAGAGAGCCAGATTCATATATAGAGATAATGTTCCCAGAAGTTGTTGTAGCCACACACAGGCACCCAGTGAATGGTGGCAGCAGTTTACAAGGGTGGCAGAATCCTCATAATAATCCCAAAACTTTACTTTCTCAAGTCTAACTCTAATATTATTAGATTCTGGAGAACTTAACGATTGTTATTCATTTCAATAAGGCTAATCAGAAACCGATTTATCTTGTGGTCCTCACTACATGGTAAACTTTGTGAGCCAAAGTTTAAATTTTGAAATAAACTCCTAGTCTCCAGTTCAGTTCAAGGACAGTGGACATTCAGTAAATACTTGCCCTCAAGGCTGGCCTTGCAACACCACACTACGTGCATTAATGAAAGATAAAATATCTTTTTTGTGTGTTTTTCTAATTCAGTAAACAATGAGGCTTCTATTTCTGGAAATAGTTTCTGCAGTTCATTATGGAAATCCTTTCAAATGTGGTCAGTACCTACAAATCATAACTCTGTGTATTAGGGAGAAAAATTAGTTGTGACTTTAATAGAGGTGTGTTCAAGCCAAGATGTCTCTTGGCTTATTTATACAGCTTGTATTTACTTTTGCTAAAATAATTAAATTTGTAACAATTATGAGGCTGCCCAGATCTCTTTAGCAGTGGATATTGATTGTTAATGTAGAGGAGCTTTGCCTCATTAAAAATGAAGTATTTTAGTCATTGTGGCTCCATCAACAGAACCTGGTGTCATTGTTACAATAATCATGTGTTTGATGGATATATTAGTGTCTCTTTAAAGCTTCAGTTGTAATATAATGATTTGCAAAGCTTTCAACAGTTAATTATCTTGTATGTCACAGAAATGTCTCTTACCCTGATCTAAACTGAAATGAAAGGTGAGATTCCTCTGAAGAAAAGCATTTACAGAGGCTTTGCTGGCTTGTTTTTTTCTGTGACTCTGTGTCCAGTGGGGTAGAAGTGCAACCCACTTCAGTTTCTTGCCTGGGAAATCCCATGGACAGAGGAACCTGGTGGGCTACAGTCCATGGAGTCCCACAAGAATCAGACACGACTTAGTGACTAAACAACAACAGATCCCAGATAGCCTCTGGTCTTTCCTCTCTCCTGTCCACTTTGTCTTGAAAGATCACTCCTTTACTAGTGGGTGCCAGGTTAATCGCAAAACCTTTCTGTGTGTTCTAGTTGCCTCCAGGTATTTTTCTTGCCCCCTCTTTCTCTACTTTACTCCCTCCACAACCCCTAACTCCACTCACTCTAACAGCCAGATTAATCCTGCTAAGCCAACACACTAGTCCCCTGCTCAAGAATCTTCTGTGGTTCTCCAATGACTATTAGAGAACTTTCACATTCTTCATCTGGAAATCGTGATTTTCTAAAACCTGGCCCTGCTTAAGCTTTCAGACCTCATTTTCTGCTTTTCATGACAAGTACTCAAATATTCCATAATTATTAAGTTACTGGCCACCTCAAATGTTTGAATAATTCTCTGTTGCCATTCCCTTCTCCAGGGTATCTTCCCGACCCAGGGATCAAACCCAGGTCTCCCTCATTGCAGGCAGATTCTTTACCACTGTGCTACCAGGGGAAACCCCATCTGTTTGTGACCATATTTGATGAATCATTAAATATAGCGTAGGTAGGGAGAGACTATAGTCAAAGATAATAGAGTCTTGCATTTGAGTGATATTTAAATCATTAATGCAATTAGGTAAAAGATATATATTTTAACTAGTTGGTATTATGAATGATTTGGACTTGTAGACTTGAAAATACCAGCAGAAAAAGCCAACAGTCATACTAAACAGAGAATTAGAATATGTTATTCTACAATACATTTCTCTTTGTGAAAATGTACAAGGGATTTTATATTTGTTTTGCTTGCTTTTTACCATAGAATTACTGGATCACACAGTATGAGAATTTTCAGGGTTTTTTGTTTTGTTTTTTTTTTTGACAATACCAACTTGCTCTCTGAAGTGCTTGTACAAATTTAAATTTCCCTCAGGCCTTTATAAGAGTTTTCCTTCCTTAATACTTATTATCAGAATGTTTTTACCTTTTTGCTAATGGTAAAAACATTAGCAAATGTCTCTTTAATTGACATTCCCTGATTACTAATAAAAGTGAGCATTTTAAAATATGTGTAATGGTAATTCAGGGTCCTTGTTTTCTGGATGTCCTAGTCATATTCTTTGTCAGTTTTTCCTATATATTTTATTTTTCTTATTGTTCTTATAGGTATTCTTTATTTAAAACGATGCTAATCCTTTGTTTGCTTATGTGTCTTGCAAATATCTTTTCTGAGTCTGACTCTTTTAATTTCACAAATGTTGGTCTGTTTCTAAAATATAACTTTAAATATATTGCCCCAAACTCTCTTCAGTTATGGACATTTTATCTTATAAGACTCACCTAATATGTCACTCCTTCTATGAAGCCTTCTCTGATTTCCCACGTGAAATTTTCTGCACTTTAATATAGAGTCATTGTAGCACCTCTGATAGTTATATTATATTTACCATCTCAATCTCTAGATTATAAGTTCCTGGTGACTCTCTTCACCTTTGTATTTCTAGAAGCTGACCCAAAGTCCAGTTTTCAGTGTGAATCCCCTTGGGAAAATGAGTTTACCATTTCCACTTATTTCTGAGGGATTTTCACCTCTTTAAAGCCATCGGCCCTATCTCTTCATGCTCATATCACCCCACAATGTCAGGCCTCATATGAGATGATGAATAAGCATATAATCTTATTTAAAGCTAATCAGTACACTTGAAGCACTGTTTCCCTTGACTCATCCCAAGGAAAATAAGCATTAGAAAAAATATTTTTTCATGTATATATATGTGTGTGTGTATATATATATATATCTTGCTGTTAAAATATAATCAGCATATTCACTAGAAGTTTACTATAAATTTCAGAAAGAACTAAAAAGTTTATCATGAGCTTTGGCAGTTCTAGTTTTTAAATGAAGAAATTTGATGATCATTCCAAAGTAATTTAGTCAGTTTTTATTCAATAAGTATTTGAGATACAAATACATGCCTGGAGAGCAAACCATTGACAAAATATAGAGTTATTTCATTTGTTAAAGTTCCTGTCCTTACACTCTTAACAATCCAGGGCCTTCCTTGCTGCTAAGTCGCTTCAGTCATGTCCGACTCTGTGCGACCCCATAGATGGTAGCCCACCAGGCTCCCCTGTCCCTGGGATTTTCCAGGCAAGAACACTGGAGTGGGTTGCCATTTCCTTCTCCAATGCATGAAAGTGAAAAGTGAAAGTGAAGTCGATCAGTCGTGTCTGATTCTTAGCGACCCCGTGGAGTGCAGCCCACCAGGGTCCTCACTGGAGTGGCGTGCCATTGCCTTCTCTGTGTGATGCGCTAAGGTGACCCAACCCAGTGGCAGCCTCCTAGAAGATATGCTGGTGGGGCTGATCTTGGAAATTCACATATCCACTCATAGACCAGAGGCAGGTGGTCAAATAGCAATGACCAGATTTCCCCA
The DNA here is from genome assembly GCF_029378745.1 of Bos indicus. Taxonomy (NCBI): domain Eukaryota; kingdom Metazoa; phylum Chordata; class Mammalia; order Artiodactyla; family Bovidae; genus Bos; species Bos indicus. The sequence goes on from NC_091771.1 coordinate 68,377,671, forward strand.
CTTTGATCTCCTTAAAGCTTATGTTACGCACTCTGGTTACCAAGGCCTCTTTCCATAGCATCATCTTAATACCTAAAGGGCAGTGACAGCCTGGAAAATTGCAGAGTCTTTTCTTTTAGACCTTTCTCCCAAGCTTTCCATTCTTTTCTTCGCTGTATGTTTGTATGGTGTTACTTTTTCTGTTAAGCCTCAGTGCTATTTTAAGTATGACTGGCACATCTTTTATGTGGTTCTGTAGCATCATGGATGATACCGTTTGGAGCTGACAGTCTTCTTATTAAAAGTGCCATTTTTCTTTTTTGTCTGTAGATAAGATCACTGAGAGAATGGACTTCTCTCTTTATTTCAGTGAAGCTACTGCTACCTAATTTTCACTGATGACAGGACATGCAAAAACTGACTTTCATGCTCGGCTGGCTCATCCTGGCCATGGTGATTGGACTTGAGCGTGTTAATTGGTTACCCACACTCACACAGGATTTGATCAGATACCTCATTCTCTATGGCAACTCTGTGAGCCTATCACAAAGTGAAGAGAAGGGTACTCTTTTCACATAACTTCATTAAGAATATTTGCTCAGACCTATGGAAAACATATGGCCATCTTAAGGAAAGTTCAAAGAACACCATGCTGGAGGGGCAGGTCACTTTTCTAATTTTACCCTAAGATCTTTATACATTCCATGTGACAGTCTTTTCAGCCATAAAGAAAAAAAAAAAAACATTGTTCGTGTTCTAAGTGTAAAAACAGCAAGTGGGACCTCTACGATACACATTTGTGAGCTGCTGAGTCTTGAGTTTTTATTTTTAAACAGACCCTCAGGACCAAAATAAGTTGAGTTAATCAGACCCTCAGTTCCTAGCACAGTATTATTATACATTCCTACAAGACTTGTTTTATTTCCTTCCTTTACCCAGAACTCCCTTTTCCCCCTGCACTCACTCTGATGTGTTTGCTATGCATCCTTAAATGTGCGTGAACCTTATACAATATGCAGTGTTTGTGAAAGTTTCCAAACTTTCAAGGATAATAACCTATCCAATATCAATAGCCTTGGTTACTGTAACTTGAACATGAGCAAGCTACAGCTTTAGCAAATGCCATAAAAGAGGTAAATGATGGAGCCCTAGGATCCATGGGAAATGTTCAAAACCAGTCAACTGGAAAGTGATCTCATGTTTGTGAGCCATTTTGACTGTGTTAGGTGACCTTTATTGAATAGTGACTAAAAATCCAGGCACAGAACTAGGGTTTGTACCTTAGCTTTACAAAAGCTATTCAAAGTGGCATTCAGTTCAGTTCAGTTGCTCAGTCGTGTCCGACTCTTTGCGACCCCATGAACTGCAGAATGCCAGGCTTCCCTGTCCATCACCAATTCCTGAAGTCCACCCAAACCCATGTCCAATGAGTCAGTGATGCCATCCAAGCATCTCATCCTCTGTCATCCCCTTCTCCTGCCCTCAATCTTTCCCAACATCAGGGTCTTTTCAAATGAGTCATCTCTTCGCATCAGGTGGCCAAAGTATTGGAGCTTCAGCTTCAACATCAGTCGTTCCAATGAACACCCAGGACCGATCTCCTTTAGGATGGACTGGTTAGATCTTGCAGTCCAAGGGACTTGCAAGAGTCTTCTCCAACACCATAGTTCAAAAGCATCAATTCTTCAGCTCTTAGCTTTCTTTGTAGTCCAACTCTCACATCCATACATGACCACTGGAAAAACCATAGCCTTGACTATACAGACCTTTGTTGGCAAAGTAATGTCTCTGCTTTTGAATATGCTGTCTAGGTTGGTCATAACTTTCCTTCCAAGGAGTAAGCATCTTCTAATTTCATGGCTGCAATCACCATCTGCAGTGATTTTGGAGCCCAGAAAAATAAAGTCAGCCACTTATCCCCACTATAAATGGAATTAAGAGAAAAAGTAACCCACCAAAAAATATACAACTAAATTCTGATTCTGCAGTTAAATTACATCTGCTGTCTTCTCTCCAAAAATGCCAAGGTTCATGTCTGGAAATTCCAAGGAATAAAAGATGTCCTAAAGAGATCTGAGATTTCACTGATAAAGTAGCATATGGCCTAAGCATTGAAGAACAGATCAAATTTGGACAGGCTTGTAGGAGAAGCTCTCATCATAAACAAGGATCAGATCAGATCAGTCGCTCAGTCGTGTCCGACTCTTTGCAACCCCATGAATCACAGCACGCCAGGCCTCCCTGTCCATCACCAACTCCCGGAGTTAACTCAGACTCACATCCATCGAGTCAGTGATGTCATCCAGACATCTCATCCTCTGTCGTCTCCTTCTCCTCCTGCCCTATCCCTCCCAGCATCAGAGTCTTTTCCATTGAGTCAACTCTTCTCATGAGGTGGCCAAAGTACTGGAGTTTAAACAAGGATACAAAGGTGAATTTGAGAGATAGGAAGTTGTCTCCTTTCACTGGATTACAGGCGTGGCCATTAAAAAGAGAGAAAGGCGGGCTGAATCTTAATCATAGATTAGGTATTAAGCTAAGAAGTTTGCAATACAGGAGACCTGGGTCCAGTCCCTGGGTGAGGAAGATCTCCTAGAGAAGGGAATGGCTCCCAATTCCAGTATTCTTGCCTGGAGAATGCTATGGACACAGGAGCCTGGTAAGCTACAGTCCATAGGGGTTGCAAAGAGTCAGACATGACTGAGTGACTTTCAAGTAGTTTGGCTCTGTCTAAAAGGATACAGAACTTTATGTTCTGGTAGATTAGGATCAGGAGTGGGAGTGCTGGAGATTTTTTTCCTTGGGTTCAGATATCCAAGTTAAGACAAAGCAGCCACTTCACCAATGAACTCTGCACAGCCCCGCCTGTGTTATTTTAGACACAACCCAGTTTAGAAAGATAAGACTAAGAACTGAAATAATTGAAAAAGATAGTGATAATATGTATTGAGCTATGGGGTGTGTCAGGCTGGACGTTTTCCATAAATTATGTTGATTAATCCTTGTAACAATACAAAATGTTAGTCCTATTATTTTCCTATTTTACAAACTTAGAAAATGAGACTTAATAAAAGTTGGATTATTAACCCAGAATCACATAACTAGGAAAATGAACAAGGACCACGAGAATCAGTTGGTGTCTCAACCACTAAACTCTACTGTCTCCTATAAGTAAACGGTTAAATGTGTGGCAGGAGCCAACTAGTTTAAACTCAAAGCAGTATTGGGGATATTTTTATCTGATTTCAGCTGAGAAAATAGAACACAGACAAGTGCTCTCTAAGGAAAGCAGGCCATAGGTTTATAGAATGAAATCATCACTTTGAAGGATGTACTTCATCCTCTCCAAGTACTTAGGCAGATAGGACCATGCATTTTAATAAGTCATGTGGCTGCAAAGGGCCTCCAGAGGGCCATTTAGCCATCTCCTTTTTGCACCTGAAGGTGTTTTTAAAGATTTGAAATGCATAGGTAATGAGGTTTATGTCAGGGGGAGGGAGGTCAAGCCTTTAGTAGTATGTGGGTTCAACTGTTATGAGGGAGATGGTCTCGGCTGAATTTTTGAAGCAAAGGGAAAATAAATCTCTTCAAACAAGGGAGCTGCCTTTTACTTCATTTATTTAACATCATTTCTCTGCCTCTAAACCAAGCTTTCATCTTCTGTAGTCATGGAGAATGGACTCAATGACTCTTCCTCCATTCATGAACCAACTGTGCACAGAGTGAATTTGGGAATCTGAACTGCAGGTAGAAGACTTTCGGAGCACATGTGCATGTATAGAGATGGTCATAGAAGCCCACGCATTCTAGAAGAGAAGCCCTGGCCTCCTAGCTAGAATTCCTAAGTTCCCAACACAAATCTACAAATGCTACCCTACACGGGTGTTTGATAAAGTCCGCTTATACTTTTTCCATTTTCTTAAACTGTAAAGTATACATATCTCCACTTACACAAGATGTGCAGTCCTGTGTATAAATCACATTTTAGTAAATAAAAATATATTTCCAATCCACTAAAAGAGCTTGATCTACAGAAATCTTTAGGCCATTCTCTTCATTCCCTAAATTATTTAATTTTCTGTATCAAGACTAATGAGTGATCTGGATTTGCCCCTTACATATTTCATAGAATTATTATAGGAATTCAATATTTAGAAACTCCTAATTTTCTCAGATTGATAAAAAAAAAAGGCAGGATAATTATTAGTAACAAGTATTTATCAGCATTATAGCTCAATATTTTAGAATTGGGGCGATAGATTGAACATTTTAATAAGTTATGTTTGTTGAGAGAAGAGAGAGAGTTAATTGGGTGCATGCTAAGTAGCTTCAGTTATGTCTGACTCTTTGTGACGCTATGGACTATAGCCCACCAGGCTCCTTTGTCCATGGGATTCTCTAGGCAAGGATACTGGAGTGGGTTGCCATATCTGCCTCCAGAGGATCTTCCCAACCCAGGGATAGAACCCACATCTCTTACATTGCCTGCATTTTTTTTTTTTTAATGCTTTAGTGCTTTACCAGTAGCACCACCTGAGAAGCCCTAATTAGTTCATGGTTATTGAATGCTGAGTACTTTACATGTATTAACTCATTTAATCTGCATAGCAACCCTTCTCATTAAATCAACACATATCGATGAAATGCCTGCTACGTGCCCAGAGCTGGGCTGGGTATTGGAGATAGAATGAAGGATGAGACAGATACAGGCTTCAAACTTATGGAGCTTCAGAACCAGAGTAAATTAAACAAGTTCTAATCATACATGGGAAAGTGTGCAGGGGCCCTGGGGAACAGAGACTCTGGATCTTAACATTTCAGTCTGAGGCTCTACGTGCAGTTCTGTTCAGAACCCACATGGGTGAGAAGATGGCAAGTTTTATGGTTAAGAAGTATGATCCAAGTATGGCTGCCTCCAAAACCAGAAGCTTCTTTCCTATCACATCATCCTGCCTCCTGAGAGTAACTGATCATTTCCTAGAAGATCTCCTTCCCCTTTAAGCATTTAAACGAGGATACCTTAAATCCAGTCCTGTTAGCACCGACTCATGTTTGCCTCCTACCATGAAGAAAGAAGTCATGGTCTTCTCCATTCCACTCTAACTGATGAAGATGCTATCCCTACAGTTGCCTAGATTCTGCCTTCAAGGATGTGTGAGTGGAGATGATAGCAATTAAAAGGAGTAATGGTGTTCAAACAGCAGGTGTTCTAACATATCATTTTCCAGAATCAGCAAACGTGTGAACCTCAGTGTTTCTGTCAACCTTCAAGGCACCGGCATAATGAGTTGGTTTTCCATTATAATTATTATTATTTTCATGAAAATGAAACATAACAGTTGGAATTTTTCCGATAGAGTACTGACGCCCCATTCCTGAGGCTCATGAGATTACTTTTGCTTCAGAGTATTTCAGTTACCCCGCAGTGCTAAGAACAGCTACATTAACATCCTAGTAATTCCATAGCAGTCATTGTTTCCTACTTGGTATCCGACGGAGTTGCCTCATAAGGCTGCTTTCTTTCCCCAGGTGATTTGTAACGTGCAGGAACATGACGTGTTGTACAGGCCGCCGGACCTACTCCGCCGTTAGCGCCAGGCACATAGTGTGGCTGACTCATAGAAACACAGGGCTTCATTGTCATTCCAGAGGTGTTGTATCCTGAATAATGATTCTGTGTCATTAACAAGTGGAAATCCCGGTAGTTGAGCATAAGTGGCTAATATCAAATGTGGGTGTCATAGTCCACTTTTATTATTCTTGGAGAAAATTTTAGTACTACCTGTAACTTGCCGTCTCTCACTTGTCTTAATTACCATTTACAGTTTAGGGTTTAGAGGCCAATTAGCTAAATGGCCCATGTTTATAAAGAATCATAAGAAGAGGAAGCAAAGATGGTCCAGGCCAAAGAAGTCATCCTAATTAGTTTAGCTATTCATTCATTCACTCCGAAAATATTTACTCTCTGCCAGGTTCAGAGTCAGGCTTTGCTCACAAGAAGAGAAGAAGGGAGTCAGTATAGAGAAGAAGGAACTCTCAAACTTCAACAGGCACCTTGGGTTACGTGACCAACTCTTAATTCTGCCAACAGGATGCCCTTAGGTTAACTTTTCATTTTATTAGTTAACTCTTTGTGACAATAGTTAACAAAAATACAGCTAGTTTTTCATAAGTGAAGATGATTCCTGAATAGAGATGTGGAGGTTATTGGAGTAGGGATGGGAGCAAACTTGGAAAAGTCATTTCCTGGGGGCATCTTTCGAAATTTAAGAAAATTGAAAACGTTTCTGGAATAAGATTAAAATGTTTTGGGTATGTGTCTGCCCTTTATGCGTCCAAAACGATTTCAAAAACCCATCAATAGAAGGATTTTAATGCAAAACTTCCAATAACTTGGTCATTAAAATTACTGAATGTGGAAGAAATATGCGGGAAAGTAAGGGGGGCAGTCATGTGTGCATGCTCAGTGGTGTCCGACTCTTTGTGACCCCGTGGACTGTAGCCGGCCAGACTCCTCTTTCCATGGGATTCTCCAGGCAAGAATACTGGAGTGGGTTGCCATTTCCTACTCCAGGGGATTTTCCCAACCCTGAGACTTAGCCCAGGTCTCTTGCATCTCCTGCATTGGCAGGAGCATTTTTTACCACTGTACCACCTGGGAAGCCCAACATATTTATATGTAAATTTAAATTATTATATGAAAGTGTTAATATCTCAGTCATGACCTACCCTTGGTGACCCTGTGAACTGTAGCCCGCCAGGCTCCTCTGTCCATGGAACTGTCCAGGCAAGAATACTGGAGTGGATTGCCATTTTCTTCTCCAGGGGATCTTCCAGACCCAGGGATCTAACCCATGTCTCCTGCATTGGCAGGTGGATTCTTTTCACTGAGCCACCAGGGAAGCCCTTTTAAAAATAAAATTATATATGTAAAACCAGGGTTCTTTTTACAACTGTCATACATTCATCATTTATTGAATGATATTATTGAGCACCTACTGTATACCAGGCACTGTTTCAGGCCCTGGGAATACAGTGAACAAAACAAAGCCTGCACTGCATTGGTGTTTACATTGCAGTGGAAGAAAACAGACAGCAATGGAGTGAAAAGTAAAAGATTTAGTCAGTTAGTGAGAAGTGCTGTGAATAAAAATAGTGCAGACACGGGAGCAAGTGCCCAAGTATGGGGGAGGGGAAGCTTGTCCTTATAAATGGCATCGTCAGGGAAGGCTTCACTGACAAGGTGGTATTTGAGAAAATGCCTGATAAACATGAACGGAAAAGCAAGGGGCTCTCTAGCAGGAACTGAATTATAGGCACAGAGAACAGCAAGTGCAAAGGTAAAGTCGCGCGACTAAGTAGGACTTCTTCCAACACAGGCAGGAGCAGTTTCTCAGAGTTTTGTGACTTGGCAGAGGGGTGGCATTGGGGTGGAGGAACACTAAGTTTACACAGCAAGCCGTGTGACTGATGCCCCCAAAAGTTAAGAGTTAGGAAGAGAAATGCAGAGATGCGCCCTTCTATAGTATTTCTGATATACAGATAAAAGATATACATGTACACCCGTGGCTGATTCATGTCAGTGTATTGCAAATACCACCACAGTATTGTAAATTAATTAGCCTCCAATTAAAATAAATTGATTAATTAAAAAAAGATATTAAACCATTGCAAGGGCATAGATAATAGTAAAATGTAAGTCAAAGAATTAGAAAGTGATTAAGTTTTGAGTATTCAATACCTTTGTTTTACCATCTGAGCCACAAGGGAAGCCCCACAACTTTAATGCAAATGAAAAAAGATTTCAACTATCACAGCATTGCTCATCAGCTATATCCCAAGACAAATAAAAAGTTTTTTAAAAAGGAATTGAAGATTCAGCTTCAAAAATATTAGCTTTTAACTGCATTCCCTGGTAGCTCAGCTGGTAAAGAATCTGCCTGCAATGCAGAAGACCCCAGTTTGATTCCTGGGTCAGGAAGATCCCCTGGAGAAGGGAATGGTTACCCACTCCAGAATTCTTGGGCTTCCCTGGTTGCTCAGATGGTAAAGAATTTGCCTGCAATGCAGGAGACCTGGGTTTGATCCCTGGGTTGGGAAGATGCCCTAGAGGAGGGCAAGGCAATCCACTCCGATATTCTTGCCTGGAGAATCCCCATGGACAGAGGAGCCCGGCAGGCTACAGTTCACAGGGTCACAAAGAGTCAGACACGACTAAGCACAGCACCACTGTTTCACAATTAATTTCATTTTAGGTTTATATAATTTAATTCATAATAAAATTTAATGTTTATATCATTAATCCTTAACAATGGCCCTGTCTAACCACCTTGCAAAATTCCTAAAAACTTAATAGCCACTTCTTTTGAACTGGTCCAAGCTGGCTCATGCGCCCCTGGCTTTCCTCTGAGTGTGGGTTCATGGCAGAAGAAATGAGTCATCAGACCAGGATGACTCTTTAAATACTGTCGTGAGAACAGCTGTTAGGTGGTCAAAGGCAGAAGCAGGGAGATGAGTCAGGAGACTTTGCAAGAATGCTAAGGTTCAGCCTGGGTTGTGTGGAAAACCCCTGCACCTGGTCACGGTTTCCCTTGCACATGATGTTGGATCATTGGTGGCTAAGCTGGATCTTAGTTACTTACCGTAATTCTTCTAAGACACAAGGGTTCTTCATAGTTAATGTTTCAGAAATTGGAATGCATCTCAAAATTGACTGTGTACATTTAATAGATCCTGTTTCTTTTTTTCCTATAAAGCTGGTATTAAATCAATGCAGATCTAGCAACTGGCCGCATTTTCCAACCGAGAAAACATTCCCTTTTGCTTCGTGAAACACGGAATTGATCAACCTGAAGTATTGTTTGTGGCCCACAATTGAATAAAACTGATAGAGGGTTTAAAATACAAATACATACTCTATAAGTAAAGGCCAGGGAAAGGAAGAATGTGTTCATAGCAGAGGCAGACACAGGAGCGTCAGGAAAAGTGTAAGAGAAATCAATGAATCGAGCATTCAGGGAGGCCAGTAGGTTCTTCTCTGATTAAATAAGACAGGCAGCCACCTAGGAGTGTGATTTCAGGATCACTGCATCTATTCCCCAGCAGCCTGCACTGTCTCCAGATGATCACTGGTAAAATGTCTAAAAACGACCCAGGAGGCCCAGCATATTCACAGAGGAGCCATTAAGAAGATTAAGGGACAGTAGTCCCAGAGGAAATGAGACAGGAAAATGTAATGAAGGGTCAGCGTTGTTTAAAGCTCTAAATCAGAGTTTTTCAGAGCCAGGTAACGCCTAAACCCCTTTGGAAGGTCCATCACATGCTTTTAGGGCACCTTTCTGCCAACCCCACCTCCTTTCCCCTTTGTAACCACTGCTCATCTCCATCCCTTGCTTCCTATGGCCAACCTTGTGGTTGTTTGGCATTTGCTTGGCACACAAGCACAGATTAAGTCTGCCTCCATTCTTTTCTCTCCAGCCAAGGATAATTAAATGTGTATGTTATTTTATCACACTCTGCAATATTTAGAATGTCACATCCAGATCTCAGTTTATTAAACAACTTCAGAAACGAAAGTCATTCCATAAAAATATTTTTCCATCAGTAATTATCCCTGAGAAAGAGGTTTCATTTTTATAACTGAAAATTAAAATAATGTAACAGGGCTATAATAAACACTGGATGACTATTATCCTTGAAATGAGTGTACACAGCGATGCTTAATGATACATTATCTGTAGAGTGTTACCAACTTAGATGAGAGCTAGAAGCTAACATGATTGTGAACCCAAACAAAACATGGGCACAGAGATATTCTAAATAATCCAGTTATTTGTTGGTCATCCAGATGACATTCTTAGATTATGTATCAAGTGTTTTTCCTTTAAAATTCCTGAAATAGGCCTGTGGACCACACCTCTCATTGAACTTGCACTGGAACAGCATTGGACAAGTTCAATATATTGGACAAGTTGAATATTCTTAGCATCATGAGCAATTCTGGGGTCCTCTGGCCCTCATGCCCCTCCCATCCAGCCACCCATCTCTCACTTCACAAAAACTGCTCTGATATGACCCATATCTGTACCTATCAGAGTTCAACTTAAAATTTTATTTGGAAAAAAAAAAAAGAGTTTTGCTGTTACAACAATTTGAAAACCACTAATCAAGCATACAGAATTCCCCAAAAGAATGGTCTAGCTGAAATATGGTTTTAAGGGTTAAGAAATAAGAAAGTTACCGCATTCCAACCTTCAGTTCAGTTCAGTTCAGTTCACTCGCTCAGTTGTGTCCGACTCTTTGCGACCCCATGAATCGAAGCACGCCAGGCCTCCCTGTCCATCACCAGCTCTCGGAGTTCACTCAAACTCACGTCCATCGAGTCGGTGATGCCATCCAGCCATCTCATCCTCTGTCGTCCCCTACTCCTCCTGCCCCCAATCCCTCCCAGCATCAGAGTCTTTTCCAATGAGTCAACTCTTCGCATGAGGTAGCCAAAGTACTGGAGTTTCAGCTTTAGCATCATTCCTTCCAAAGAAATCCCAGGGCTGATCTCCTTTAGAATGGACTGCTTGGATCTCCTTGCAGTCCAAGGGACTCTCAAGGGTTTTCTCCAACACCACAGTTCAAAAGCATCAATTCTTCAGCATTCAGCTTTCTTCACAGTTCAACTCTCACATCCATACATGACCACTGGAAAAACCATAGCCTTGACTAGACGGACCTTTGTTGGCAAAGTAATGTCTCTGCTTTTCAATATGCTATCTAGGTTGGTCATAACTTTTCTTCCAAGGAGTAAGCGTCTTTTAATTTCATGGCTGCAGTCACCATCTGCAGTGACTTTGGAGCCCCCAAAAATAAAGTCTGACACTGTTTCCACTGTTTCCCCATCTATTTCCCATGAAGTGATGGCACCAGATGCCATAATCTTCATTTTCTGAATGTTGAGCTTTAAGCCAACCTTTTCACTCTCCTCTTTCACTTTCATCAAGAGGCTTTTGAGTTCCTCTTCACTTTCTGCCATAACAGTGGTGTCATCTGCATATCTGAGGTTATTGATATTTCTCCCGGCAATCTGGATTCCAGCTTGTGCTTCCTCCAGCTCAGCGTTTCTCATGATGTACTCTGCATATAAGTTAAATAAGCAGATGACAATATACTGCCTTGACGTACTCCTTTTCCTATTTGGAACCAGTCTGTTGTTCCAGTTCTAACTGTTGCTTCCTGACCTGCATATAGGTTTGTCAAGAGGCAGGTCAGGTGGTCTGGTATTCCCATGTCTTTCAGAATTTTCTACAGTTTATTGTGATCCACACAGTCAAAGGCTTTGGCATAGTCAATAAAGCAGAAACAGATGTTTTTCTGGTACTCTCTTGCTTTTTCGATGATCCAGCGGATGTTGCCAATTTGATCTCTGGTTCCTCTGCCTTTTCTAAAACCAGCTTGAACATCTGGAAGTTCACAGTTCACCTTACCTACACCACAATTTTAAAGGTCCTTCTTGGGGGATTAGTATATGAATATCAATCAAGAAAAAAAAAAAACATTTTTCTATTTTAAGGAAGTATTGAAGCAAAAGCCACAATTTCAAATAGTGAGTAGAGCACAACTGATGGTTTTTGAGACCCCTTAGCAGACTTACTCTTATTTAATCCTCCACGAAGTCTCAGCTCCATTTTACAGATCTAAAAAGTCAGAGATTTTAATTCAGATTGTTCTGCTTGGGTCCAAAGTCATGTTCCAACTGATGGTACTGTGTTTTAAATTCTTGAAATCTCTGACATTTCCTCAGTATTTTAAAGTAGAGTGTATTATAAATAACTCTTTCCCTGACGAGTGTTAGCTTGTGCTTGCCCAGAGTTAGTAACTGGGTTGGATGACCAGTACGACGACCTTGTGTAATCTGGGATTCTTCACAGGGTGGTTTTGGCATGGGAGGGAGATGAGAAATAGATGAAACCAGGCTGCAGGATTAAGCCTGAAATATTGCTTGGTGGAAAAGTGTTCCCAGGCTAAACTCAAGTTCACTCATTCACTACTCCATACACGTCGTAAATCAGCCAGAAGAGAGCTATTTCCATATTTTAAATTGCTGCAAAAATCTCTGCAACTTTCTCATTTTGCAGATAAAGGTTCAACATCATAGGAAGCAATGTACACTGAATTTTAATGCTCACTTCAGAAATCGCACTTACTCACTTTGTGGGTTTTTGACGCTCTTCCAACAGGCAACTGTAACCTAATTTGTTTCCAGAATGTGTTTACTTCTGTAGTTGTTGATTATTAAAATGCTTTAAAGCTTCTGTCTCAGCTGTTTAGAAAACTAAAGAAAGAATCCTTGTTGCCTTTGAATAATACCTTGCTTCTTGCTAGTGTCTCACTGAAATATTTCAAAACTCATTTCATAATATTTTAGCTGTTGTGATATATGAGTTATATTATGAATCTTTTCAACATATTGAAAACTGGAGAAAATCATGAGACACAGGAAAACATAATTATTAATAGTAAATATTTAAATATCAATAGGGCTTCCCAGGTAAAGAATCTGCCTGCCAATGTAGGAGATGCAGTTCAATCCCTGGGTCGGGAAGATCCCTTGGAGATGAAAATGACAACCCACTCCAGTATTCTTGCATGGAAAATTCCATGGAGGAGCCTGGCAGGCTTCAGTCCATGAGCTTGCAAAGAGCTGGACAGGGCTGAGCAACTGAGCACACACACAGATATCAATATTTGAAAACATCACAGAAATATGTTTTGAAAATATCTAAAATATTTTTAAATATGTGTACTGGAAAATCCTTAAATGTAGTCTAAGCTATAAAATATACAACAGAATTAACAATATGCATTCATGTATGTAAAGTAATAATTTTGCATACATAATTGGAGTAAAAAATTTACAAACCTGAAGACTTCGTTAAATATAAGCACTTTCTAAAAGTCTTTAACTATCCATCATGTCAATATCTATTTTTAAGTTCCTGTTTTGTGACAAGTATAGCAAACATATTTATATTTGGCATATGTAAACTTCATATACAGTTGTGTCTTGTTACATAAAGTATGTTATATCTGGTTCTGTTCTCTGTCTTGGCTACTAATGTAGTGACATAAATATCAACATGAGATAGCATCTTATATATCATTTCTTAGAAACTGAGAGATAAAAGCACCAAATATACCCTGCAAGTCTCTGAGCTCTTAAATGATTTCTTGTGTGTTTATTTGTGTTGGAAAGAAAGAGGAGGAGGGGGAGAGGGAGGAAGTATTTGGTATAACTCATGTTGTGATTTATTGGATGCTAATCTTAAAACCACAAGATTACATTTCAAAGGTCAGCTTTACAGTCGTGCAAAACAAAAGTTCTGTGTGTTTGATACTAATGAGCCCTGTTTATTCAGTGGGTGAAGTCAGACAAATATTAGATTAAATCTAAATCACGGAATGTTCTTATTAGGCATAGAAGCTTCTCTGAGTACAGATGTGCTAATATATTAAACAGAATGCCATACAAAATATTCCCCCTGAATTACTGAAGTAAATAAGTTACACTAATCAAATGGAGAAGGGGAATCATTTACAAAATTATAATTGACTCTAATTTTGTAAAAGCACAATTAGGAGAGTCTAATACCTTTCAAAATGTGACCTGATAGCCCCATGACACATTCCTTGAAAAAATAAGTAAAATCCTTCTTACAAAGGCAGTTGCCATGTCCATGGGTTTATTTAGATCTTCTTCAAGTGCTTTCATTTTCAGAACATTAGTCTTCATCTACATCCAGTTAACTTACATACAGTTCAAGTTGTTCTTACTTTTTTATTTCCTACTTTCTCCTCTCAGTGTTGGAGATCATGTATGTATTGGCCATTTAGCTCATGTATGTATTTAACAAATGGTTCAGTGCCAGGCACAGTTCTTGGCACCCATAATAGAAAAATGACCAGGTGATGATCCCTGCCTTCAAGGAGTTCACTGTGTAAAAACACAGGAAGAAGTGGTAAGTCCGTGGGGTTCGATCCAGAAAAGGCATCTCAGACTTGGAAAGAAGCACTTCCCAGGCAAAGAAAGGGGAAATTGTACACATTGGAAGGGAAGGAGGATGTAAACATTGAAATACTACAGAGATGGAGTGGAGGAATAGACAGATAGGGAGAAGGCTAGTTTGGAAGTACCGATACATGAGGCTTGGCCCTTATGCTTACACCCAAGTTTGAACTTCAATCTACAAGGATCAGGAGTCTCTGAAAGGTTTAAACAGTAACTGGAAAAGTCCGTCTTGTGGCTGTGTGGATGGTGAGGAAGGCAGAGACCAAAGACAGGGGCATAGCTCAGACTTTCCTAACCATCTGTTCCTGGAGCCTAGGTCCTAGACCTCAGCCTAGGCCAGAGAAGCAAGCGCCAGTGAGGACAATGAAGGGGACCTGTCACAACGTCAGGGACAACAGGACATGGTGACCAGCTGAACATGTGATGTCAGCAGGATAGAAACATTCAGTAGAACTCACACGTTTCTGATTCCAGGTAGGTAATAGTCTCACCCATGAAGATAGTCATGGATGGGGGTGGGGGTGGGGGGTGACATGGGGGTGGGGGATGGTCTTACAAGGGAAAGAAATGCAATTTGAGATAAAAGTTTGAGGTGACTGTGGAAAAACTTTCTCCTTATGGAAGGCATACTTAGAGTCATGGAAGCAAGACTTGTGATAACGCCCCCAAAAATCTGAGTGTGGGCTGCTCTTTTATCAGGCAGGGAGGTTTGCCTACATATGCCAACCTTGACATAGAGAATAGTGAAGCCCTATGCACAGATATGGCTTTTAAGCAGCTGATTTTAAAAATCCTTTTTTTTTTTTCAACAAATATTTAATTAGCCCTCTTCAGTACAGGAAAGGTGGTGAGTTTTGTAACACAACTTACAAGGTTTGATGAGTGCACACAAGCTCTGGCTGCACAGTATCGCTTGCTTTATTAAACTCCTTTGTATTGTGGGGGTAAGAGACAGAGAAACTGGCCTTTGAAATCTGAGAGCACCTGAGAGACATAATTTGAGGCAGCAATCTGAATCCAGCTAGCTGATACTCAGTGCTGGTCTCTCTTGAGTGGTTACTTCCCAGGATTTCCATAGCTGCAAAGATGATCTTAAAGATAAGGTTATGTGGCCTTCTAACAGCTTTCAGAAAAGGAATTCTTCAAAATGAATAACTATTAAAAAAAAAAGTCTCTTTCCCTAAGAGACAAAGTATTTGGTGATAAATTGAATGCTTCCCTCTGAATTGAACATATCATGATCTAGATAGAAACTCAGTCTGGAAAAAAAAAAACAAATAAAACATGGCACCTTTCATTGTGTCATAAGATGAGCTATTTCTGATACTTAAAGTGTCTGGTTTCTAGAGAAGGAATTTCTGTTAAAGCATGTTCTTTTTCTTTTTTTTTGAGATACAAATGATATATTTTATATATGACATACCACAAAAATATGTGAATATGGCTCATGTATTGGTATTATTGGTTTATATAGACTAGAAATCTACATAACTATCTCTTACAAAGAAAAACAATAGGTACATACAAAAGGAGCATAGATTCTGTGTCTTGGTTCAAGTCAGCAACTTGTTTGTCAGAGATTCATGCATGGCTCCTAGTTCAACATTAATATCTGAGACAAAGTGGGGAAATATGGCAAATGCTATTAGTAGAGATTCCCTAATAATTCATGAACGGTTTAAATTATGTGTTGGAGGCTTTTTTTTTTTTTTTTACTTGTTTTTCAATTTATCACATTATCACACACATTGCTTGGTAACATGTTCATGAAATCTTCCCAGACAAATTAGTTCCACTTCTAGTGTTCCTTCTTGCCATTTCATTTGGAGAAAGGTGTAAAAAAAATAATCAGCTTTGAAAGAAGAGAACGTGTGTCCTCTTATTAACCTATGTTGCTGTGGTGAAGATATGAAATCAGAAGTGACAGAATATGGAGTGAAAGAAGTCTGATGTTTTTACATTGTGACCTGTTTGTGAAGTCCATGCAGTGAGGAATTTCATACACATACATATATATATATACATACATGTGTGTGTGTGTGTATATATATATATATACATATATATATATTTTAAAACTATGAAGATAATAAAACACTTACAGTAATGCACTCACCTTTTGTAATCTCACCTAGGCAAGTTTTAAAAAATAAATCTCTGGATAATGCAGAGTTTTTAGATTCTGAAACTGAAAGATTCCCTACTAAGTTTCTAGAAATTTGTACAAGAGCCTCCGAAACCATTCCAGGCCCTTCCATCTCTCTTCCAAAACTTCCAAATTCTTGTTTGTAAACTGCATTTTCATTAATGAAAATAAGCCATTTCTTAGAAAAGATAATTTGTTTTTCTTGCTTAGTTTTCAAAAGATAGTTTTCAGTGTTGTAGATGAAGATTTTTTTCTCCATAATTTCAGATTTATGTCACGGTAGGGAAAAGATATTTATTATCCAAGAGTAAAGAGAAGGGTTTTTGTAGGATTCCCCTTTTTTCCCCTTTGGGAGATATGAATTTCCATGACCTTCTGGTTGGAAATCAGTGAATAATTTCAAAGTCTCAAGGAATTCTGGGAGCTATGATTGTAACCAAAGGGTTCAGATCAGCGTCACACCAAACAGTTAGGAATGCACAAAGTGTGATTTCTCTGAAAAGCCTGATGACACTCATTTTGCTTTTTTTTTCCTCCCAATATTTCCTTTATCCAGGCATATAGTAGACATCCAATATATACTTGTTGACTTAGCAAATTAATAAGGTATTTAATTGTATAGCTACATAATCAAACTCCAGTGGTGCCATTTCTTGGTTCATGTTGAAATCTACTATTAAGGGAAACATTCTATTAGACTTCCATTTGGTACTTTCACTCTTTTATTCTTAAAATAATTATATGCTTTTTCAAGTGTCTCCTTTCTGCCCTTTGCATCAGTCTCCTGGTAATAGTTATCTTTAATATCTAGCATCTCAAATATCTTTAAAACTTTTTATTATTCAGAGATTATTTCCATTTTCCAGCATTTCCTCAATATTACTGTAGAATTTTTACTTAGGCACAATTACTGGGAAAAATGAGAAAAAATAGAGAGATATGAAACCGTGAGAAGTCCAAAAACATAAAATACTTATTGGCATATTGCTTAAGGATATATCCACATGTAATAAAACTGCATCAAGCAGAAGGGAATAAATACAAAAAGCTGAAGAGCAGCTCAACTTGTAGGAGAAGTTGAGTGGATGCAGTTGAGGTGGAGTCCAGAGCAAGTTTCTCAAGCAGTACAAAGTCTACTGTATCTTAAGCCTGAAAGTAGACATAATTCATTATTTTATACGTCTTTATTTTATATATAATGTTGTAACATATATTAGTATACATTACATGACAAATGTCAATAACATGTAAATATATCTTCATATAAAGGAATATATATTATTTTATTTCTGTAAAATATTTCACATAACAAAAAATATTGGGAAGCATGATGATAAAAACCACAGTGGACCAGGGTTGTACAAATAAAGCAATACTAATATCTATCTCGTGTTGAGGCAGATCTCAAATTTATACCCACCATTATGAGTCTTTTTTGAAAAGCAAATATAATAATGGCTTTTAGTGACATCCTTCCAGGAAGAAATTAAATTTTCTATTTGTTTTCAAAATGCTTAGGTCCTCTAAAAATTAATTTCTGGTTTATCTGTTATTTGCATGCTTCCTAAACATTTAATGTCATTTTCTCCTTAAATAATAGAAAGGAAAGATAAAAATTATGTCAAATGTTATCATTTGATAAGTTGATAATTATTTATTTCTTCCCTAATTTTTTTGGACCAGTACACATGCTTTTTGTGCATATCGGATTAACATAAGGAGTTGGCAGAGTTAATTTCTGTCTTAAGGTAAAATTTCACAATATCAAATCCTTATTTTTCTGAAATAAATTTTTTTGTTATTGAAAATTGCTTTCGGTCAGCCATTAGCTAGAAACTATTATGGTACTTTGTAGAAATGTTTCTGGTTATAAAGATCAAAAGGTCAAAATCTAAGAGTTCATTCATTTTTTATTTTGAGGAATTCTTTAAATTGTATTATCTTTTTAGGAAAAAAATCTATTTGTATACAAGTCATTTCCTGTTATAGTAATTTTTTTCTTACTTGAAGTTTAGGCATACAATCTAACAACTGAACTTAATACCTAAAATCCAGAAAATCTAAGATTTATGGTTGCATATAAAACCTGTATAGTTCACTCTTAAGAATGACTTTAATCTATGGTGTGACAAAGGGACTTTTACATTGATATACATGGTAAAATCCCCAAAGTCTAGGGTCTTAGGTTTCAGGACCAATCCTTGGTCATTCCTGGCTACAAATCAGCAGATTGTTCTGCTAAATTATTGTTGCTTCAGTAGTAAAAGCAAGAAGAGGGCCTATATATGGCCATCCGAATGGCCATGTGGGAATGAGGTCACCACAGGTGGCCAGTTTAGCAATGCATGTTCAGAAAACTGACTTTTTAATTCACCTTTAGAGTGAGATGGGAGAGTATTTATTCCTTGTTCCTGAATGTTCCTAACTGCTATCTGGAGTATCTCTTTTCTCACATTAGGGGTCTGGAAAGCCAGATGAGAAATTGCAAGGTGTTAGAGATCAAAGAGTTAAGCAAAAGGTCTTAGGTTGCTTTGTAGACAGTTTCACAGAGTCCACAATAGTGGTTATTTCTGCTCCCTTATAGGAAATGGAATTCTATTTTAAATGATAATGCATTTCTTTCCCCACATCTCTTCTTTCTCAATTCTTATTAATCACCACTTAATTATACATATGTTACATTTTCCAGTGTTGAAATATGTCTTCTGTTAGGTCTTAAAATCAATATGTTATTTGGGCAGAAAGATCTTAGACTTGATGAAAAGTTCAGAAAGGATCAATTTTATCAGGGACATGATTATTCATTTTTCTCTTGGGTGGGCCATTAACTGAGTGAGATCAACTCTTTTAAGTGGAAATATTTTCATTATTGCTTCACAAAGGGCAACGTGAATAATAATCATTCGCAAGTTGATTTGTTTGTAGTTGTGGACTTCATACAAAGAGCACAATAGATCACAGCATTCGGCAAATCTCAGTGGCCTGAACTACAAAGGTTCATTTCTTTCTTCGGTTACATGCATATTGTGTGTCAGGTAGGGAGTCTGTGATGCGTCCTCACTGTCAACCCAAGGGGATGTATCAGTAGCTGTCTGGAATTATACCAGTCACTCTGATGAAGGGAAGATGGAGCTCTGGCCATGGTGTTGAATGGGCAGTTAATTGCTCTGCCGTGCAAGTAACCGGAGAAGGCAATGGCACCCCGCTCCAGTGTTCTTGCCTGGAGAATCCCAGGGACAGGGGAGCCTGGTGGGGCTTCTGTCTATGGGGTCGCACAGAGTCGGACACGACTGAAGCAACTTAGCAGCAGCAGCAGCAAGTAACAATATTACATCTGACCAGCCAAGACACATTACTTGGCCCCACCTAACCACAAGAGGGCCAAGCACTGAAACCCTGCCTTGTGACCAGAAATGAAGAGAAGTGAAAAGATTTGTTAAACACCACCGATGACTCTGCTAATCACTTGTATGAAGTTGCTGTCATCCTTCACGTGGGAATGTTTCTATCTGGAAGGAGTAGAAACCTCGGGTTGTGTCGAACAATGTCAGTGACTACCATGATCATGATCATGTTTTAGATTCTTTTTTCTTTTTTTCATAATTACTCTTTTCTACACCCGAGTTACTAAAAAAAACATAAACTGATATCTTCATTAGCATATATAAGCATTTCTCTGAAGTTCCCCTTTACTTATTTGGACTACAGTTTAATTTAGGAAGAAATTAAAGATGCAGACTAAAGTTTCTCTTCTAAACTTTAAAGTTTCATGATGGATTGTGGAGTTATTAAATTTTAATATTTACCAGTACTCAATTATATAGTCATGTATAATGTGCTTTTAGTACATTTAAAAAATATGCTATAGTTACCTTGCATTTAGAGCCCACAATGCCGAATCGAAATAGTGAGGAAATCTCACCTATCTGTAACCTCAGAATGAAAGGAAACTATAGTGTACGAGCTGTAAATTGTGTTGGATGACTGCTGCTTAGAATTATTTCTTTTCTTTCTTCTGCTGTTTCTGCTGCTAAGTCACTTCAGTCGTCTTCGACTCTGTGTGACCCCATAGACGGCAGCCCACCAGGCTCCCCCGTCCCTGGGATTCTCCAGGCAAGAACACTGGAGTGGGTTGCCATTTCCTTCTCCAATGCATGAAAGTGAAAAGTCAAAGTGAAGTCGCTCAGTCGTATCCGACTGTAGCGACCCCATGGACTGCAGCCTACCAGGCTCCTCCGTCCATGGGACTCTTTCTTCTACTCACCTCTATATAGGAGGGAACTACATTTCCCAGGATCCCCTGTCCTTCTGCTTCTGAGTCAATTCAACCAATCAGAGCTACTCTTGATTCCAGAGAAGGAAAAAAAGAGTATTTCTTCCTCCTCACTCTGCCTTCTGTGGTGCCTGTAGCACCAGCAACAGCTGCACTTCCCCCGTGGCTACATAGTTGGCACCTCACACCTGTCAGAATGGCTCTCATCAAAAACTCTACAAATAACAAATGTTGTCAAGGATTTGAAGTAAAGGGAACCCTCCTACACTGTTGGTGGGAATGTAAGTCAATGTAGCCACTGTGGAAAACAGTATGGAGGTTCCTCAAAAACACTAAAAATAGAATTGCCATGTGATTTAGCAATTCTGCTTCTGGATATATATCTGAAAAAAGATGAAAACACTAATTCAGAAAGATAAGTGCACGCCAGTGTTCATAGCAACACTTTTTTCTTTTAAATAAATGAGGTCAGTAGGATAAATGGAAAGAATAGTGTATCAGAGAAGGAAAAATGTAAATATTAGTTTCTCCTCTTTCTCTCTCTAGTTATATGATTCCAAATGAAGTACTTTACTTCTTGTATCTCTTTTTCCTTATTTATAAAATAAGGATTTTGTACCACTAACATATAACAATATGATTGAATGTCAGGAACACAATGCTCAGTAAAGGAAGCCAGTCACAAAAAGGTAGGTTCAGTAAAGTTTCAGTAAAGATAGAGCTAACCTATGAAAGCATAATCAGAATAATGGTTGTCTTGGTCTGGCAGAGGGAAAGAAGTGAAACAAGACAATTTTCAATGGTGATGACAATGTTCTTCCTGGTGACAGGCGTGCTGTTTACCTGGGTATATATTTGTTATATATTTGTTAAAACTCGTCAAGCAATATGCTGGAAATATTCACATTTTACTGTATGTTATCATACCTCGATATAAAAGGAAAGGGGGTACTGAGAAAGACAATTAATTAGTTAATCAAACAAAAATGGAGCTTGGATTACATGTCTCTAAGATTCTTTTAGCTCTGAAATTTGATTCTTTTCTACTGAAGAATTTGAATGGAATAAAGAAAATAGAAGGAGGGAGGAACAGAGAATATTAACAAGCTTAAAAAATTCTACAAACACATATTTTAAAACTTTTTTGGAGAGTTCATGCTTGCTTCTTAAGAGAACAGGCAGTGGAAACCAACTACATAGATTTTGAGCTCGGATCCATGAGTGATTAGCTTTGGGAACTTGAGCAAATAACTTAAGCCCCTATCACTGAGTTTCAACATGTTTGTAACAGAGTGAATGCTTGTCTCTAACCTAGTGGATCACTGTGAGGCTTAGATGAAAGGATGCATATATAGTTTTTAGCCTAGTGCTGGGCATAGAGTAAATGCTTAATAAGTGATAATGATAATGATTATGATGATGAAAAATCTTCCCAGAAATTTCTTCATATGCACTGGCAGATACATATATTGAATCCATTGCTTTTTTTTACACAAATATGATCACATTATGAGGCTTCCCAGGTTGCCCAGTGGTAAAGAGTCCGCCTGCCAATACAGCAGACACAGGAGATGCAGGTTCGATCCCTGGGTCAGGAGGATCCCCGGAAGTAGGAGGTGGCACCCCACTCCAGTATTCTTGCCTGGAGAATTCCATGGACAGAGGAGCCTGGCAGGCTACAGTCCATTATGCACATCATTTGCAAATTTCTTTTTTTTTTTTTTTAATTTAATATACCTGTACTTTTTCCATGTTAACATAGCAAGTTCTGTTTGGTGAGGGAATCGTATTCATTACATGGAGGGACCATGATGTATTTAACTGCTCTCCTATTAATTAATATTTAGACTCTGTTGGGGGGCTAGTGCACTGGGACGACCCAGAGGGATGGTATGGGGAGGGAGGAGGGAGGAGGGTTCAGGATGGGGAGCACATGTATACCTGTGATGGATTCAGTTTGATATTTGGCAAAACTAATACAATTATGTAAAGTTTAAAAATAAAATAAAATTAAAAAAAATAATACTAAAATGGACAGTCTTATATGCAATATTTGAAGGATGTGATGTTTTAACTGGAAAAGACTTCTAACCATTTTACTGTCAGAGTTAACTTTTTTTTTTTTAATTTTAAGACTAGTTCTGTCCACTAGGCTTCCTAGCTTTTTATATTAGATTCCTTAGGCAGGCAGGCAGTTGATGAAACTCAAAGGAATGGTTGTTATCCTTTATACTCTCAGTCTTCTACAGTGAAGCAATAGTTAATAAACCATAATTCTGAAAGAAATATATAAAAGTAAGTAAATGCTATACCACTGCCTTAGGATAGGAAATATATTTAGTGTGCTTACCAAATGTAAAAACCCAGCCTAAATGAGCATTTCTGAGCAGAGATGAGATCCTCAGGACTGGCAGAAGGAGAAGTGAATGGAACTGAGATTTCCAAAATTTAATTTTGAAAATAGATTATTGAAATTCTTTGAAAATTTGTATTTAGTTGCTCTAAATACAAAAGCAAGTAACGTCAAATCAGCTCATCCTAGCATCTCAAGAATACAAGGCCCTCTGGCACTTTTTTCCTTTGGAGAAAAAGACCATGAAGTCATTCTGCCTTATTAAGAAACCTAGTGGGAATCAAGAAAAGTTTTAATAAGCTTATAGCTACTCTTGACAGTTGAGTAGTAAATACTAAGCATTACTTCATAGGAATGAGTAAGTATAACACCTTCACAGGCTGTTTCTATAACATATGGACTGTTAAGTGCTTGAGAAATAATTTGTTTGTTTTTGCAGCTCATAGTTTAATGTAATGAAGCACTATTGAGTTGAATAACTAGACAAGAAACTCCTTACTTATGGGGAATTATATTCTGAATTAATGAATTGCAAATTGTAAGCCAATCCAACTCCTATAAATATTATGGAAAGAAGTAGCAGCTCTACCTACACAAATTTTCAAGGCAAAATTATTCCGTGACGAGAAAAAGATTTAGAGCATAATTAAGGTTCCTAAAATATAAGTACTTGAGAAGAAACTTACCATATGTTTAAAATTATCCAAGACTGCATTTATGATCTGTGATAAGTATATATTTTCTGGAATGCAGAAAACCTCTTTAAAGGTTTTCTGTTTTATTTTTATGGCATTATTGTGCAGTTCACCTCTTGCAATTCATTATGGGCTTTAAAAATTCAAAAAATAAAACAAAGATTTTTATTCTGTGCCTGTGATAGTTATTTCACTTCACACAGAAAACACTAACTCATTAGTAAAAATACAAATAACTTAAAATGATAGACTTAATAAGCTGTTTTCTGAGAATATTTTGTTAACACAGCTCTGATACATGCACAGAGTTTTATTCAAGTCTCAATGTTAATTAATTTGGGAAGTGATGGTCTTGGGAAGGTCTTCAGTATCTGTATACATGAGATCATTAAGAAAAATGTGTATTCTTATGGGTCGTTTTTAAAAATTGTTTTAACATTCAAAAAATAGACACAACACATAAATAGGGGAGAGCACTGAATCTAAAGGCAGAACCCTTGGAACCTAAACAGGCTGCACCTCAAAATAATTATGTAAGCCTGGGCAAGTTCTGAACACCTGTGAGTCTGTTTCTTCATCTCTTAAAGATGTAAGATAAGATAGAATTTGCCTTCTTCAGAACGTCAGGTTTAAGGATAAAAATACCTAGTGCAAGTGAAAATGTTTTAAGAGCAATTCATTGGATTAACAAAACTTGTAATGCAAAATAAAAACTAAAAGAAAGAAAAGCAAAGACTTTCATAATCAAATAATCATCAAGGAAAACATAGATTAACCTGAATGTGAGACAGAGGGGTTGGGGGGTGGGGATATTTCTCAAAAGTGAAAAGTAAAATGAATGTCGCTCAGTCGTGTCTGACCCTTTGCAACCCTGTGGACTGTAGCTCACCAGGCTCCTCTGTCCATGAGATTTCCCAGGCAAAAATACTGAAGTGGGTTGCCATTTCCTCCTCTGCGGAATCTTCCCAACCCAGGAATTGGACCCAGGTCTCCTGCATTGCAGGTGGATTCTTTACCATCTGACCCACCAGGGAAGCCCCTTTACTAAAGACTGTAGTGAAAAGGTTCTGCCTGTAACTGGGGTTGACCTTAAGGACCCTCTCTGTGTCTTGCAAATGAAGCACGTGGAGAACACCCCTGGGGAAAGGTGATTCCAGACACAAGGGGGCTGATGTGGCTTTACAGCTAGGGGTTAAAGTGTGCAGTACAGACAACTCAGTGGAGCAAAACTGCTGCAGAATTGATGGATTCATGGCTTCTCAAGAGTGATTCTAGCTGAACGTTTCCTGTCTGCTTCCTGTAAATGTGTTTAGTATCAGATCAGTGTCGTCATAGTTCCACAAAACTATTCCTCACATGTGATGACCTCAGTACGATTAAAATGAAAATACCTTAAGAATGACGTGTTTTCAACAAAGTGTACTTCTCCATTTTGAACATGTGCAAATCTTGAAATTGTCACTAGGACCGTCATCATTCCTGAGTTTCCTAGTCTGACCAAGACACTGGGGTCTTATGGAAGAAACTCCTTAGAGAGGTTATTTTCTCTATCTGGGACTTGTTTTCTTGATTTATAAAATGAAAGAAATAAAAAGATTCCGTTCTCCCCCCATAGAAAACAAAGATCTTTTCGATGTCTAGCAACCTCTACAGATCAGCAGAACATCCTCTCCAAGGCCCCACCTGGGTCTCTCATAACATTTGAAGTTGTCCCCATCTCCCTCATCTAAATTAGCCTTAAAGTCTAGAATATTATTGCCATAAGACTTGTGGTGGTACTAAGGGTAAAGAACCTGCCTGTCAATGCAGGAGATGCAAGAGACGTGGGTTCAATCCCCTGGAGTAGGAAATGGCAACCCACTTCAATATTCTTGCCTGGAGAATTGCATGGACAGAGGAGCCTGGTGGACTACAGTCCATGTGTCACAAAGAGTTGAACATGACTGAGCACACGCAATTACTTAGATGAAAGGTACAGCAATTACAGGGCACAAAAGCCATTTAATCTTTCTCCTAAGTTTGGTTAGCTTCTTAGGACATATCACTGTCACTGTGTCAGATGCTGAAACAGAATCGACTATGGTATCCACCAAACACCTGCTCAAGACCCAGCCCATGGATATATTTGCTAAAGTAAACAGACCATTTCAAAGAGTTTGTTCTAGAATTCAATATGCATGGCAGGCAGGACAATTGAAAGATACCTGCAAATAAAGTAAAAGAAAATTACAAAGCTCCACATACATCTTGAGTGTTTTAGCAGATTTTGATATTCCTGTAATGGATGTGGTTAAAATGTCAACTTGAACTCATACCTAGCTTCTGAAGCATTATTCCCATACAATGCTGATTCTTGTTCTGGGACTTGAAGAGCAGCCTTTGCCTGGTCATTCATTCAGGAGGTAATGAACATTTTCTGTGTGTCAAGCGCTGGACTAAGAGAAAAGATGGACACTAGAATTAGAAAATGACCCTATGACCCTGTCTTGGGTTCCATATGTATCCAGAAAAGATACTAACAGCCCCCCATCCCCCGCCAGCCCTCCCACGCACACACAACAAAACAGCTAAGTGCTTTAAATAATTAAATTCTAACTTTAAAAACTATTGTGTGAAATAGCATATTATAAAGAGCACAGTCAAAACATCATGATTTTTAAAACTTCATGTTTAGAGAATGACTACAAAATCAGTCATTTCACCTTCCACCAGCTACATTGGTAGCAAGTGTTTAATTTTGTATTTTAATTTTAATATATGTATTAATCCCTAGGTCTCACCTATGAATGGTACACCATCTTGAACCTAAGACTTCCATTTCCCTTTATGAAACAAAATTAAAACAGAGACCCTAAGGTCAAGTAGAGCTTGAAATTTTGTAGGTACGGTTTCACAAACACAGGGCTTCCCTTCTTTTTTTTCACAGTGTATGAGCACTTCAATGATTATTATTTGGAGGAGAAGAGGGTGGGAAAGTAAATAAGTGTACCCCAAAACACATATAGCTTTCTTTTTTTTTCCTCTCTGCTGAATGTTAAACTCATTAAAAGAACAAGAAGCATTTCATGGATTACTGATAACAGTACCCCTGTCACAGACAGGAGGCCAGATTGGCACTGTAAATGGAGCCATTGTGTACACTATCGAATGCGAGATATTCATCCTCAAAACCGATCCGCCTCCCGCCAAAGACAGGTAGACATAATGAATACACAAAAGCAAGCTTTTATTTTTTTTCCTGGAGCTTGAAAACAAGTTATTAGGATATTCATCATCAGCTGCAAACAGCATTTTAGGAGAAAACAGCAAAATCAACATAAATATGTGTACCATCAATATGCTTGCACAGTTCAACATGCATTACCATGCAGTTAAAAGCTAATATTTTAGAAGCCGAATTTTGAATTCTTTTTTTTTAAACTCTGTATTGGGGTATAGCTGATTAGCAGTGTTATGATAGTTGAATTCTTTTTTCATTTACATAAAAGTTGTGACAAATTGGAAATCGTTGAATTCAGATCCCTAGCTCTAAATACTGAATTAGTAAATGTAGTTAAAATCTTTTAACATTAGATAGTCTTTTTCTTTAAGTTTTATTTATTTAGTTTTGGCTGTGCTGGCTTTTCTGTTGCTGCAGTTAGTGGTCGGGGGGGGGAGATCCTCTCTTGTTGGCGGTGTGCGGACTTCTTACTGCAGTGGCTTCTCTGGCTGTGCATCACTGGGCTCTAGGGTGCCTTGGCCTCAGTAGTTGAAGCCCCCAGGCTCTAGGGCACAGGTTCAATAGTTGTGATACGTGGACTTAGTTGCTCCATGGGATGTGGGATTTTCCCAGATCAAAGATCCAACCCTCGTCTCCCGCACTGGCGGGCGGCTTCTTCACCACGACCCACCAGAGAAGCCCCTTGAAGATCAGGCCTTTTGACCCCTTCATCTCAAAGATGGGAAGTGAGATCTAGAAACCCTAGTTAATGGCAGCAGAGGACAAGGATGCAGGTCCCAGCTCCAGGTTCATCGCTGTTTCCTCTACGCTGCGCTATTCTCTCTCTCTACCCAGGTGACCCCCTGACAAGGGCCACATTTCCATAGTTTGTCAACTGTCTTGATAGTGAGGTCTCCTGGCGGTATGTGTCCCCTTCATGCTGAATGCCTCAGTTTTGCCTGTTACAATATTTTATTTATTCATTAGAACCCTTTATGCTCATAAACATGCCCATTAGTTTTACAAATTACCACATTACTCATAAATGAGTTGTCCTCCTAATATAGCACATAACTTATTGTTGCATTTTATTGGGCCATTTATAATAAAATTATGGAAGGTGTTAAATAACCCTTAGAGAAAAAATGAATTCATCATTTTAGCAAAGGCATAAGTGTTCCATTTTCTTCTTAGGTATTTGTAGGAGATTTATATTCATAATATGACGCTGTTCCTTAAGAGGACTCCTGGGTTTCTATCTGGGGCCAGACCTCTTGCCTTTTCACTAGATTGCTTATAAAAGTTAAAGCCACTTATGGTGTTCTTATTTTTACAGTCTAAAGAAAAATGATTTGCTCCTTCCAAATCACATGAGATCTATTTAATTTGTTCTTTAAGTTAGCAATTAATGTTCAGCGCCACAGCCTGAAATCACGTCTTCTCATTGTCACCCACTCTTCAGAGAAACGTTGGCACTAACACGTGTGACCTGCAAAAAAGCAGCCACCTCCTGTAAAATCTAACAGTGTTTTCTTCTAAAGTAAGAGACGTGGAGCCTCACATTTCAGCTCCCTTTTAGAATCATTGAAATAGTACATATATGGCTGAAATCAAAGATGCCCTAATCATGGGACTCCCACAAAATCTCCTCTTTTTCTTCTTAGCATTTGCAGATATGAAAATTTTCTGATGGGGCCTCCAAGAACCATATTAGGAATTAGCCTCATCAAATGAAAGCTGATATGCAAAGGAAAAAAAAAAAGTTAAGACACACTGAATTAATTATATCTGAGATTTGACTTACACATTAGATGATTAAATATGTGCATTTGAATGAGCCCCTGAAGGTAGTCTACTTACTTTAAATAATTGTCCAGGGCCTTTTGGCTAAAGTGACTTTCCCCCACGTAACCTTCTTTTGTTATCTTAATTTTTCAGTGTCTTAATTTCGTGCTTTCTCCATGCCCTACCTTCAGTTAATTTCAATAAGCATTTGCAGAAAATAAAATATGCAGAGGACAGTCCTAGAGCCTGCAGGGGAATGGAAAATTGAAAAGGTGGAGCCCACTTACCCCCTAGGGGCTGTCTCTCTAATGCAAGAGACAGATTCACATGGTTAATGCATTAGCCATTATACCAATAACTCCAGCCCAAACACAGATTCCTGTCATTTACGTGTTTTTTTTTTTTTTTTATATAACAGGAATTTATTAAATCAAGTGCTGAGTTAGCAAGAATAGAGTTAGAAAAAAAAAACTCTTTGCTTGCAGAATAGCAGGAAAACAGACAGCTACTTTGCAGTACAGGGCGATGAGCACCAAGGCACCCCCAGCTTGGGATACTTCAGAAGTACCAGGTTTGGGGCCTCCTGGAAGTGCTTGTGCTCGTGCTCAGTCACTCTATCGTGTCTGCCTCTTTGTGACCCCATGGAATGTAGCCCACCAGGCTTCTCTGTCCGTGGGATTTTCCTGCCAAGAGTACTGGAGTGGGTTGCCATTTCTTCCCCCTGGGGAATCTTCCTGACCCAGGAATCAAACACATGTCTCCTGCGTCTCCTGCACTGCAAGTGGATTCTTTACCACTGAGCCACTCCAGGGAAGCCCACGGAGGAGCTGAGTACTAATAAATTCTGAGTTTGTCAGACAACATCCGAAGTCAAAGCAGTTTCCCGGCGGAAGAATAGCACCTCTAACTTGTAGTTGTTTCTAGTATTTTGAATGTCATGGAGAAATCAAATTTCAAAAATTATTTAGGAAATGGATATAAAGTCACCAAGTATTTTTATTGACAATTAAAATCATCCTTAAAACAACCAGCTAATCTCACCATGATTATTTTAAAAAAGGATATTTCAACACCAAGATCATAGAAAAAGGAATAATCTTAGAATAAAGGACAATTGTTTAACTTAAATAAGTTTAGCATGATTTTCTCCCCATTTTCCACTCCCAGTGATCTTTGTCACACCTAGCATTGTTCTTGGACCCACTGCTGTGAAACACTAGATTGGAATTTCAAGTCTTTGGGGCCACTGCAAGCAGTTTCTAGAGAGTAGAGTACAGAGGATCGGAGGAGAGGCTTGTGTGAACAGACTATATGCATGAAAGATCTTGAAGACTGTGCTAAGGAATTTGTCCTTTTTGATCCTAAATAATGCACTGGGGAGAAACTGAAGAAATCTTATAAACTCTGCACCATGAGATTGTTACAGAAGGATCACCTGGACACCCTGAGGCTGACTTTTTTATGACATAGTATGATTTAGCTGGACCAAAAAAAAATTAATAATACAAAAGGCAAACCTAGTAGATATGGAGAAAATAGGAGGAAATGAACAGATTCAAAGTGAGTAATTTGAGTGGCCATATTGAGCCAGTAAATACCCTGAGAAGTATAGACATTTAGGAGATTTGAGTTACACTGTTAGGACTCAGTGATTGGATTTGGAAGAAAGGAGAACAGGGGGAAATCATGAAAACATCCTAAATTTTTGAGTGTAACACTTGAGTTAATAGGTGAGGATGTCTCAATCCACTCTGGTAGCAATCTCAAAAAGAGAAGCAGATGATGGAGAGCTAAGGGGAGTTGGGGTTTGATTTTAGATGTGTTGAATTTGAGATATCTTTAGGACATGTAGATGTTATCTAGCAATTGAAGACATGATTCTAGGGTTTGAGGACAAGATTTTGGATAGGGACATTAATTAGGAAGGCAGCAGACAGGTGATCCCGAAAGCCAGAGGTGAGGATGTGGAGAGAGTCTATTGTTGAGAACAAAACCCAGAGTGGAATCCCGTTAAACAGGGACACCTGGAGAACAGTCAGAGGATTTGTGGCAATGGCTGCAATTCCTATAACACAAGCAAAGTGCAATGGAAATGCAAAGGTATGAGACACTCCAAGAGCTGGGATATGAGCTGAGCTTCAGATAGTGACGTCTGCAGGGGTGGCGCCTAAAACAAAGACATTCTTTCTAGGATATGAGCTGAGCTTCAGATAGTGAGGTCTGCAGGGGTGGCGCCTAAAACAAAGACATTCTTTCTGGGCAGAGACAAGGAGAAAAGGTTGACTTTCTTTTTATCCCTAAACAGTAGTTCTTTTTTTTTTTTTAAATAAGATTTTTTTAAATTTTATTTTATTTAACTTTACAATATTGTATTTGTTTTGCCATATATCAAAATGAATCTGCCACAGGTAGTTCTGAACGGGATCTTCCCCACCTAGGGATGGAACCCAGGTCTTCATTGGTGGGATTTTCTTTGCTTTGGTGGGATTTTAGCTGTTGCTCTTTTCATTCTCTACTGGAATGAGTGGGATGATGCTGCTGTATGAGGAAGTTCTTTCTCCTTTATGGTCTGAAAAAAAAAAATGCTTTGCTGACTACATAGGCTTCTGTTTTTTGTATTTTTGCTTGGGCAGAAGAGGGGAACATTCTATCAGACCCCCATCCCCATGGGCTTTGACAGAGAATAGCCTCCAATTGAGTTCCTGACTATCAAAAAAATGAATCCCTCCCTCTGCCCTTTCCTCAGCAAAGTCGGGTCCCTCCACCTTTTTTTTCTTTTTCCACTTTTAAAAAAATGATGTCCATTAGGGACTTCCTGGTGGTCCAGTGGTTAAGACTCTGCACTGCTAGTGCAAGAGACAAAGTTCAGTCCCTGGTCCGGGAACCAAGATCCCACATGCCCTGTGGTGCGGTCAAAAGATTTTTTTAAAAATCTGAGTTAGATTTTGCTTTTATCAACATTTCTTCGGCTTTGAATGGTTTATTATACATTACCATATATAACTTCAAGGAGTTTAGGAAATAAAAGACAGGAAGACAAGCAAAACCCCTGACCAGGAGTGATTTGAGTGGTATTTACATAATACAAGATGTAGTACCATCAGGACTGAGGGTCCTCTGTGTTCATTAGCATGTTATGGTCCTACAATACACATGTAGTTTTCACTTGAATTAGTGAATGTGAATTCTGTCACAATACAGGAGAGTAGTTTGTGCTTGATGGGAAACCTGGATAACCAAAGCTTCACATGCAGCACTGAAAAATGTGTTTAGAATTAGAACCAAGAATAAAATTTTTATTAAAAATAATAATTATGAAGTTACCATTTATCTCCCCTTTACACTGGGCCAATGGCTGTCTTAAGGATTCACCAGTGGTGGCTCATTTAATCCTCACAAGAATAGCTGAGAACTGGCATGTTCCCATTTTACAGATGGGGAGACTGAAGCTCAAAGAAGATAAGAATTGGCGTCAGAACTGGGACTGAAATTCAGACCCAAAGGCAGTGCTTTCTACATATTTGTTGAGAAATGTGTCTTCTCTAACTGGATGACTATCTTCTTGGCCATCAAAATCCTGCACAAGTGAGGACAGTGTTAGGGGAAGACTCCTGTTTAAAATAGAAGGTCTGAGACTGCTGGGAGCAACTCTCATTTCTCTGAATTTTGCTGTCACAAATCAGAGCTATTTTCACAGCTGTCAATGTCACCTTTGAATGTTGTAAAGAGAAAAGACGAATAACAAACCCACTAAGAAAAAAAAACTTTCAAATGATGTAAATAAATAGATGTAAGTATACCTCCTCAGTATTCCAAAAAGTAAGCAGAGATTGGTTAAAATAACATATTCATATCAAACATGTTGAACTGAGGGAAAAAAATCAGAATTTTCTGACAATGATCTATCCATTACGATTCAGTTATCATTACAGAGTATGCACTTAACAAAAAGAGAGACAGTAAAATCGTTCAGTGAATGAAGCGGAAAAGCCCAAAATTATCTTCCTAGTGTGTTGCTCATTTTGGTTTGGGTTTAAGCTGCAGTTGGAGAATTCTCATTAGAAGCTGTGTTTATTTCAATCTCCACTTTCCGCCTTTGTTGGCATCAGTACTTCGAAAACAACATATTCTTTATAAATATAATTTTGTATCCTGTGACAGTCTACCTGAAATTTTATTGAATATCCTATTGACTGCCCTCTTTCTTAAGTTAAATGTTCTAGAAAGTATTGTTAGTATAGAGTTGTTGGTATCTTATCGTCACCCCAGGGGGAATTTAGAATCTATTCCTATATGTGAAAATACAGTGGCAAGAATACACACAAACACACATACATACACTTTTCACCAATGAGAATTTGAAAAGACTATGAAAAGCCTATGATTTCTTCCCTTGGCCTCTATAGTGGTAAGAGAGAAAATCCAGAAGCTCAAAAATACAGTCTTAATGTTATATATCAAAATAGGTAGCATAATTTGTAAGCCATTTTTACTTTAATAGGGAGATTGGATCACTTGTCAGCATGAACATACGCACATCTTCAGGATGGGGAGCACATGTATACCTGTGGTGGATTCATTTTGATATTTGGCAAAACTAATACAATTATGTAAAGTTTAAAAATAAAATAAAATTTAAAAAAATAAATAAATAAAATAGTATTTTCTCTGGTAAACCTTAGGAAGATATAGAAAAGTGCACATTTTACAAATGTATCATCCATAATCTCAAAAACCAGTTTAAACCACTGTTAATAGTTTTGGATTTTTCCTTTTTTACAAAATTCTGCTTTAAGTAACTAAAATAACTCATATATTGGTAAGTGGAGACCAGGACTATTTTGGTTAAATAAAGCATAGCAAACAGACTCCTTGGAGTCATTTAAAATAGGTATTGCTTTACTCTACTCTTCTTCCTGTACTGAGCTTCATTATACTCACACATATATTTTATCATGCATTTATTATACTATACTATGCTGTAGTACACCATATGATATTATATTCTATTGCATGGATTGTGGTGACAAACTACATCATGATGCTTAGTAGCTAGGGACCACATTCTGTGTTGTTATATCTTCAGAATCACCTGTATGTAATATGAGATATGGACTGGATAAATTCTTATTAAGTTGTCTTCTCCTTTATATCACCAGACAGCAAATATATCCTTATTACACCTGATCAGTGCAACATATTTCAAATAATGAACCAAAAATTTGCCTTTTGGACTACTCTGTCAGAGCAAAATCCAAACTTATTACAAAGGAGGAATGAGCATTAGACTTCTTTTGTATTCTGCAATAAATAAATACATATCTTAGAAATGATTTATTTTTCTACACAATGTAGAGTGTACACAATTTATACACAACAAAGGAGTGGACTGCCATTTAATCTAGAACACAGCTCTGTGGAAATGATACACTGTGTTCTTTCCTCCTCTCCTTCCCCTACCACCCTCCTCCTCCACCCCCTCCATCCTTCTCCTTGTTAGTAAGTACCTCTTTATGCCCTACATGCACATGATTGAGTTTAGAAGATTCACCCAAACTTCTTAAAGGCTTTATTCAGATACTTATGAAAGATTTTATTCCTGACTGCTTTTTTGTGATTTTCCTCTTTTTCTTCTAGACGAGTTCCCTAATCTTGAAGCTTTCTAGTTACCATTTGCACTAGTGTTCTTGTATTCTTTTGCTTGTGCATCAAAGAAGCATTCTCATCATTGACAGATAAATTTTCATATTAAAAAGAAATATATACTGTGAAAGCAACAGTATAGATTTAAATAAAACTTCTAGTTTGTTCATTTTTAAGAATGTGTGAAGCTATTTCTCTTTATAGTACTTTGTAGGGAGTTTCACTGTATTATTTTTACTGGACTTTTTATGACCAGCAAAGAGAGAAGTTGTTTTAGTCTAGGAGAATCTCTCATGGCTTTTATTTCCATTTTAATTCAGACTTGCACTGAGGTTTTGACAGGCAGTATTTCTATATTTGGGAGCATGATCTTTTCAAAGTATTTGGTTTGGGGAATCTAGAATTTTCATGATACTCAAACCTCAGATTTAAGAATCATCTCAGACATCTTCTCAGAACCCCTGATTACTTTTAATTCTGAAGTCAGGAAATGCAGAAGTATGCTATTTGTGTGCTTTCCATTCCAGCCCTAGAGAACCAGTCAGTACACAGCTGTCACAGCCTAAAGGCTCCTCTTGATCTGGACGTGACCCATGATCACATCGCATTTCAACATGTATAGGCACATATTTTGTTTCAACTGAAGCAAAGCTGCTAAAAGTTTAATTTTGTCCTTATGGGAAAAAGAAGAAATTTCCTGAAGGAAATACAATAACATTATCATTAAAAATGTAGACACTCAGTCTCTTAATAGAGCCGTTACCCTATTTACAAATATGGAACAGAAAGACATTGAGAATTATCCAGCTGAAGGGAGGAAATAGCAGTGTGTGTTTTCCCACCAACAAACAAGCAGCTGTGACCAGACGAGACGACATCTGTAACAGCATGGTGGAAACATAGACTTTATTGTTTTAATAACAGGGCAGAAACAGTAGTTGTTATTTTTTCCAATCTATGACCCCAAAATGTGTGCAGTCTGGATTTCCTTCTATGAATGGTCTACGTCAGACATTCTTGATCCAAGCATCTCGGTCTCTACTCTACTTCTTAGGCTCTGTTCTCTCTCACACACAAACACCCCAGAAATGGAGCATTCCATGCATCCATTTCCCAAGGTTAATACCCGCAAGCTGATCTGTTCCGCTCCTGGTTGTATTGTAGGAAAAGATCATTCTTTGAGAGAGAGAGAGAGTGTGTGTGTGTGTGTGTGTGTGAGAAAGAGAAAGAAAGAAAGAAAGGGAGCTTTCTTTCATATAAGACAAAGAAAGGGAGCGTCAGTTCTCTGCAAACACCAGTTTAACTAAAGATAGACGGACAGTCCCTGACTTAAAATAGTTTGTTCAACTTACGATTTTTTGACTTTACAATGATGGTGCAAATTGATATACATTCAGTGGAAACCTGACTTCAGATTTTGAATTTTGATCTTTTCCTGGTCTAAGTACATGCAATTTGATCCTGTCTCATGATGCTAGACAGCTGAAAAGAGCTGCAGCTCCCAGTCAGCCACCAGGCCCCTGGAGATGGGGGTGGGCGTGGGGGTTAAAAACCAATACACTCAGGACCCTTCTGCACTCAGACAACCATTCTGTTTTTCACTTTCAGTAAAGTAGTCCAAAAAAAATGCATGAGATATTCAACATTTTATTATAAAATAGGCTTTGTGTTAGGTGATTTTGCCCAACTGTAAGCTAATTTAAGTGTTCTAAACACATTTATGTTAGGTTAGGCTAAGCTATGATATTTGGCCAACTAGGTGTTTTAAATGCATTTTCAACTTAATGATATTCTCAACTTACAATGGGTTTATCAAGAAGTAACTCAGATATTAAGTGTGGGTATAGGAAGATCTGTACCTTCAATTTACAAGGAATTTTCTGAAATATCAGCTCCTTGCCAGCAACCAAAAAGAAGTGAAATGCTCTTTTATTCTTAAATCTATTTAATTTGGTATAATATAAAGTGATTTTTGAGGCTACAATGATAATGCCTAACTGGAGTTAATATTCTCACTGCATGGAATAAAAACCGAAGAATTTTAACAGTTCTCAAAATATGGAGAAGCTTTATATATTTAATGTATATACTATAAAATTCCTAGGAACAAGCCTAAGACAAACTTAGTGGACAGAAAGATTTGTAGAACTAAAGTTAAGAACAACAACTTTGGAAGTCCTATAGCTCATGAGAAAAAAAAATTAGAATTTTAAATACTGACTAGAGAATAAATTCCTTAAGGATCTGAGATTTTGTTTGTTTTGGTTTGCTGCCTAAAATAATGCCTAGCACTTAGTAAACACTCAGCAAATATTCATTAGATGACTGGATAAACAAGTGGATGGACAGACAGATGGACAGATGGATAAAATACATTAGAATTCTAGCTTGGCCACTTACCTGGCACTCTCTTTATATAAAGCACTTTCTACATGTAGATGCATAGTTGTATTACCAGCACTATTCATTTATATTCAAATAAAGTTTTGAAATTTTTGAACTTGTCAATTTAGAGTCAGATTACATCCTAAAGGGCCCTCCCTGGTGGCTCAGATGGTAAAGAATCTGCCTGCAATGCAGGAGACCCAAGATTGATCCCTGGGTCAGGAAGATTCCCCTGCAGAAAGAATTGGCAAGCCACTCCAGTATTCTTGTCTGGAGAATTCCATGGACAGAAGAGCCTGGTGGGATATGGTTTATGGAGTCGTAAAGAGTCAGACACAACTGAGTGACTAACACTACATCCTAAGGAAAATAAGCTAATAATAAATCATCCACTGTATCAACACTCTCATGGCCCAGCTCCTTCGGTTAATTTGTTTGGGAATTAAGGACCAGAAAGATTAACTGATTTGCTAAGCTCTCTTTCATATGATTGGATTAAAGTATAAATTTGGATATGTTGTATAACTTTGTAGAAGTTATCACCTGATAATTCTACACTAGTTGCCTTATTATGTCAGCAAAGTCATGACTCATTTCCACAAATCCATGTGGAATTTTCCAAGTTGTGGAGGAATCCAAAGATGATTGGATCTTATTCTCTAGGAGATAATCAATTAAAGGGAACACACATAAATAAGTAAATATGTCATTCTAAAGAAGGGAACATGTGCTATGGTAGATGTATA
Organism: Bos indicus; assembly: GCF_029378745.1. Taxonomy (NCBI): domain Eukaryota; kingdom Metazoa; phylum Chordata; class Mammalia; order Artiodactyla; family Bovidae; genus Bos; species Bos indicus. The sequence goes on from NC_091771.1 coordinate 68,414,931, forward strand.
AACAAAAGGCGGAAGGGACACAAAGAATGGAGCAACTAACCCAAACTGGAGGTTTGGGAAGCGAAAATATTAAGCATTATCTTGATAGCTGATAGGAGACTAAATGGACTTGTTAGTGTCTGCAATTAAAGAAATCTGAGAGGCCTAGGTTTTCATTATAGTCAAATTAAATGACTATAAAAGAATCAGAAGGATTAATTTAAGTGAGCAACTAGCCAGTACCATTCATTTAAAACCACGTCAATATATGCAAGGAAGCATGCTATGACAAACCTAGATAGCATATTAAAAAGCAGATCATTACTTTGCAAACAAAGGTCTGTATAGTCAAAGCTATGGTTTTTCCAGTAGTCATGTATGGATATGACAGTTGGACCATAAAGAAGGCTGAGCGCCAAAGAATTGATACTTTGAAACTGAGTGTTGGAGAAGACTCTTGAGAGTCTGTTGGACTGCAAGGAGATCCAACCAGTCAATCCTAAAGGAAATCAACACTGAATATTCACTGGAAGGACTGATGCTGAAGCTGAAGCTTAAAATACTTTGGCCACCTGATGCAAAGGAGTCAACTCATTGGAAAAATCCCTGCTGCTGGGAAAGATTGAAGGCAGGAGGAGAAGGGAATGACAGAGGACAAGATGGTTGGATGGCATCACCAACTCAATAGACATCAGTTTGAGCAAGCTCTGGGAGATAGCGAAGGACAGGGAAGCCTGGCGTGCTGCAGTCCATGGGGTCACAAAGAATCGGACATGACTGAGCGACTAAGCAACAACAGTAGTTTTGCTAGTTCCACTTTGTGGAAGCTCACAGCATTATTCAGGATCATGTCACATATTGTGTCTTCAGCAATTCTGTGAGCTCCCTGAAGTCTGCACCTTGCCCAACTTAGTATCCCAAGCATTCAACAGAGTGCCTGGCACATTGTAGATAAGCAATAAATGTTTTCTTAAATTGACTTACACGTACAACCAGTATATTAAAAACAAAATAATAAAAAAAAGAACAAGCTGTATGATTTCCTCTAGACACAGTTGTAATTTACTATCCTGGACAGTCTCACCAATCAAACATTTATCTCCAGTCCTTGAGAGGTTAATTTTCCTTCCACAATTCTTATGAATACCTTTTACCAACTTGGGACCATAGCAAAATTGAACTTATGAAAAATGCCTGTTTTTTTTCATCCTTGGAATAATTATACCTTTCAAAAAACTATCTTTCTGGGGTTTCCAGACAGCAGTGTTTTTCAGATCTCAGGTTGCAAAAACTGAATCATTTTATCAATAATGTGCAAGATAGAGACATGTCCAAGTTTACTCAAGCAGGGTCATCAATCAACTCCTAGACGATATCTCTCCTAAGATTAAAAAAGAGAGATCATATAACATTTTGTAGATGGAAAGTCTCACACAAGTTGTCATACATTAAAAATGATCCCAAAAGGCAATTGCATAGAAATACAGTAGTTATCAAGCTGGTCAAAAGCATATAGGTAATCTGGAAATAAAATGAGTGTTGATAATTATATTAGCATTACAATTTGGCAAAATACATTCATGTTTTCATTTGCCAAATGAAGAAATAGGTTGGATATATTTCCATTATGAACATAGAAAAGCAATAAAATACTGCAAATGAGTGATAATGTTTTTCATTTGTCCTTGAAGTCTAATTCAAACTTTCACTTGCTTCCTATTAAAGGCAAGTTATTACCTTAGATTTCCTGAATATCACTGTATGCTTTTAAAATACCTATTGATAAATTTGGATACTACTGAATTTAAAACAAAAAATGGCCAATGCCAGATGACCCTGACTACAATAAACTTAGAAAACTGAAGTGATTGTGAAGCAGTCTGCAAGTAAAAAATCATTTTCTCAGTATTCTTAAATCTTTCACTAACCCTACTTCTTACTCTGTCTTCTCCAGCTCAACTCTCCTTAATTATTTTCACATAGAAAGACTTCACAATTATTTTCCTGCCATTTCTGTTAGACTCATAGCCAAGCCCCATACCTTGCTTTCTTATTTCAGCTCAGCATCATTATTAAAGGATGTTTGGTTCAATGGTCTGGGTCCAACCCCAGAGCTAACAAATCACTAACTGAGTGAAACTGGGCAAGTTATTTCAATGTTCTAAGCCTCAGTCTTCTCACAAATACAGTAAGAGTTGCAAGGTTGTTTTGAGGGTTAAGGGAGATGAAACATACAGTATACTTACTAAGCAACCCAAATGTCCATAGATAGATGAAGATGTGATGTATGTATATGTATATATATATATATGTGTGTGTGTGTGTATATATATATATATAAATACACACACACTGCATGGAATATTACTCAGCCATAAAAAGGAACAAAATTGGGTCATCTGTAGAGATGTGGATAGACCTAGAGTCTGTAATTCAGACAGAATCAAGTAAGTCAGAAAGAGAAAAACAAATATTGTATAGTAATACTTATATAGAGACTCTAGAAAAATGGTACAGATGAACCTATTTACAGGGCAGGAATAGAGAGGCAGACATAGAGAACAGACATGTAGACACAGTGGAGGGAGGAAATGGAAGGGGAGGGAGGACGAATTGCGAGATTGGGACTGACATGCGTACACTATCATGTGTAAAATAGATAACTAATGGGCACCTGCTGTATAGCATAGGGAGCTCAGCTCAGTGCTCTGTGATAACCTAGAGGCTGGGATGGGGTGGGGGGTGGGAAGGAGGCTCAAGAGGGAGGGGATATAGGAATACCTATAGCTGATTCATTTCTTTGTCCAGCAGAAACTAACAACAGTGTAAAGCAATTATTCCCCAATTGGGGAAAAAAAAAAAAAAACCTTCCAATAAAGGTAAACTTTTTTTTTTTTTTTTTTAAGGTAAACTTTGATTGCTGTCATAGTTAAGCAGTAATACCTGTGGCGTCTGGTTGGTGTAAACAGCGTGCTCACTTACCTGACACTGGACTGAGAAGCAAATGATCTGCTCTGGGCTCGGCTCTGTGAACCTGCACGAGTCACTTATTTCAGGGCTTGAGTTGTCTCACCAGTAAACTGAGAGGCATAGACCAGATGAACTCTGAGGTCACGTCCAGCTGCCAAATTCTTTGTTCTGAATTAATTTCGTGTTTTAGGTTTTCCTCATGATGTTCTGATAGATAACTAGAATTGTATCCATTTCTTATAAAAGTATCATAAGCGATAGGCCAAAAGAGAGAAAAGAGTGGACCCGTGTGGTCAGAGCCAAAGAGAATCCAATCTGATAGAAAGTCGTTTTACTCAAGTGCTGTGTGTCAGCGATTCTGCTGAGTACAGTGTTTGAACAGAGCACCTTGAGACCAATGTCACAGAAAATATTCCAGCAAATAATTAATGGTGTGTGTGTATATATTGCCAGCTACCCTGCAGGGGCCCAGCCATCTCTCAGAGCAGTTTAGTGGTCCTTACCCAGGTGCTCGGCCATTCCAATACACACTTCTCAATGATCATTATCCTGAAATAAATCCAAATTAAATTTTATGAACCAGGATTGAAATTATGTGCCTTTGGTATTGAACCTTCTAATAGCAGTTATTTTTATTGAAGTATTAAAGCAATTGGCTTGAGTCATCTTGGAAACACTGCCTTCATATTTCAAATATGGTTAGGAGACTGTCAGCACATATTACCATGGATTGGAGATATTTGCTTATTAAATGATTTTTTTACCAGGGAAAAAACCCATTACAGGAAACATCTTGTTTACCAGGGTGTCCAGGGGATAGCAAATAGAAAGCAACATGTTACATTGAATTATAGAAATAAAATAAGCTGATTCAGCTAATAGATTCAATAGAAATACGAGATGTTACTTTGCAAGTCAAAGACAGCTGCAACTTAATTTCACTGACAGATTTTTACTGTAGGATGTAAACATTAGGTAAAAATGTTCAGTGGAAGCTATAGTGGCTATAGAGTGTTATTTCAACACTCCTGTTTAGGCCCCCATACTCAATGACTTTTTAAAGGTATTCTCTTTATCTTGCCCATACAGACAGAAAATAAAACAGAAACACTAAATATGTTTGATCGGTGGCAAGGTTAGAGGAGAGATGAAGAGAACAGGCATTGAGTGAGATAGTTCTAAGTTCATCTCCTGAATATGTGGACTTTGTGTAGGTAGTTAACCTCTTGGAGTTTCAGTGGCTTCATCTATAAAATGGAGAAAATGATATAACTGAGGTTACTGCAAAGTCAAATGCGATGACATATAAGTGAAACTTCACAGGATGCCTAAAACAGAACTTACAGAGTGAACAGAAACTACACTACTGATACCACCATTTGGTCTCGCCTACAGGTCCTAGAAGAGTGAGCTGACAAAATACACTCCCCTTTTCATGGTCTAATTTGTACATGTCTGATCTCTCACAATAGATTATAATGGGATGGCAGCAGAGATGATATCTTAGTTATCTGTGTGTGGGTGAGAACTCAAAACATGGGTCGGACCCCCAGGATTGGGTTGTACAATCAAAACATGGGTCGGACCCCCAGGAGGGTCCAGTGGAGACAGACCCGAGAAACAGCACCTTAGAATGCTAGGATGGACAGCCTGCTTATTTCAGGAAAGCTGCAAGAGGGGTTATTTTTGGCAATAGAGAAAGTTGTGCTGATGACGATAAAGACAGAACTTGGGTCCAAGGCATTCTCTCGGTAGACTATATTCACACGTACTTTCACTGACTTAATAAGACAGTATAAAGTCCTCTGGGCTTCCCAGGTGGCTCAGTGGTTAAAAAAAAAAAAGTTCGCCTGCCAATGCAGGAGTTGTGGTTTCAATCCCTGGGTCAGAAAGATCTCCTGGAGAAGGAAAAGGCAACCCATCCCAGTATTTTTGCCTGGGAAATCCCATGGACAGAGAGGATACTGGTGGGCTACAGTCCATGGGGTCGCAAAAGAGTTGGACATGACTTAGGGACTAAACAACAGCAAATGAAGCCCTCTGGTTCAAACCTTGAATAGCACTGAACAGCCATTCCAAAGTAATAGAAGAAAGGAATGACTTCTGCTTAGAAGGAGGGTCAGAATGCTGTGAACAAGCCATCACATTTGGACTAGTGATGTTTTCTGCCCAGGAGACCAAGCCCTGTGAGTCTGAGCTCTGGTTCCTATCCAGAATTGTAGAGACAGATGTCTGTTTGGAGACAAAGATTTTAGCTTCTTTTACCCATCAGAGAAGGAATAACCAGAAAGGTTCGCATCGCACAGTTGGCCATACCTGCAGAAGCGGTCATTCCTTCCCCTATACTTCGCGCTTCAACAGTGGCTCTGCACATGTTCCGTCTCCTCTCAGAAGGTTCTGTGGGTGTTTTCTTCCCACACTAGACTGAAATCTGCAAGACTGGACTTCTTTCTAAATGTCACATCACCAACATGCTGCCCTGTATCTAGTAATCTCTCAAAAGAGAGGCATAGGTTGGAGTAACAGAAAGCACGTGGAGTTTGGAGTCCTAGACACTTGATTGTAACGCTTTTCACCCCGGCCCCCTTCTCATCTCAGAGAACAGTGCCCCTCCGCAGCCTCTGGTAGCTCAGGTATAAGATGGACATACCATTCAGGTGCCCTTCCCTTCTCTCTGCAAATCCAGGCCATCACTGCTGGTCAACCAGGTTCTCTTAGCACCTCAGAAATTGTTCCATTCAGTTCTATCAGCCCTTTGCTTAATTCCCACCACCATCCTTTCTTGCCCGAACCATCACAGCAGCATCCTGACTGTCTCCTCACCCCTGACCCCCGTCTCCAGTTTGTGCTCCATTTTACCACCAATGCCATCATTTGTTGTCTCAAATCAGACCACCTCCCTCCCCTTGGTTCTCTGGGAAATTTGACCCCATTTTGGAATGTTTTACAAGTCTCTTTCTGTTCCACCTCTTCCTCCTCTTTCCAGCTTCATTCTTTCCCCCAATCTCTCCCCCTTCTCAGATATGCTGAGAGATTCTTAGTTCTTGCAGTAAATTTTTCCATTTGGGATCTTACATGTTCTCCATCTGGAACACGTTATCCTCTCTGATCTCTATTCTCTCTGTGTCTCTTTCTTCTTCTCCCTTCCTCTAGGAAGCACTCTTTAATTTCTCCACTCCCAACAAGGCTGATTTAGCTACTTAGTACCATAGCTTTGGGGAACTACCACAAATCAGAATTTTTTTTCCCTAGGATGTCTCAGTTGACGATAGAGATGAGTAAACACATACAAGGGAAAAAAAAGTTTGTTGCTTAAATAAATGAATGGACAAATGAATGTAAACAATTTTGACAAGAATCACCTGTAAAGCAGGCCACTGAGACCCTGGTGCTTTGCTGGTCACTGCTTATTTTCAGTGACATATGGACATATGTCAGACAGACATATGGCAAAATATCCAAATACAGTTTTTTCCTAGTTTTCTCCTCCAGGAAGCTCAGAGCATTTTGAAATATATTATGATAGCTCTGTTCATAGAGTAAGGAAACCCCAAGCTGCCCAGCCTTGTAGATGGAACCCCATCAAGTCACAAAATTTCTCCAAGAAGTGAAGTAGAAGCAGGATTGGAATCTGAGCTTACTGGATGATTTAATGCTGACTCTTTTACACTGGGAAAATATTTGTAAAAATGAAATCTATCAGGAAATGAGGACATTTAAGGAAGACAGGCAGCAGGGGGAAAAAATACACACACACATTCATATATACATACAAGGTAGCTGAAAGACTTGGGTAAGCTGTTCCCTGGTGAAATCCATCTTTTTATCATAACTGGAAAAGATCTTTGTAAACTGAACAATAGAGAAAACGTTAAGATATTTTTCTATCTGTTCCCCTTGATGACCCCATTGAAAGCTCTCCTGTTGTTATATTTTCCTAATCTCGTGGCTTCTCTCATAACTGAGCAGGATGCTACAGAAGCTGACGTTTGATGGGCCCTGGTGAACCAGAATGCTTTTGTCGCACAATAAATATAAATGCTTCTTTGGGATCAACAGTGTTTTCTTTTGGAGTTCGCAGAGCCAAAATGAAAGAGAAGAAGCTGCTCAACACTGCAGGTCATGGAGACTGCAGGTTACAAGGGTGAGTTGGAAGCCCTGAAATGGCAAAGAGACACCTCTGTTACAGCCAGTGTCGTACATGTAGACAAATAATCCAGAGCTCCTCTGGGGTGCTTTCGGAGCCTTCCTTTAAAAGGGCATCCACCAGACAACCTAAGTCACAATAATGGCTGTGTGTACATTATGGGTATACACTCGAAGTAGGAAAATACCCTTTTTTCTTACTGCAGGCAGGGTAAGTGCCTTAAAGTCCATCAGTGAGAACAGTATTCCAGGATCAATTGTATGATATACTTCATTTCCCCTAACCATTCCTGTTTTCCTCTTCCTATTTTTTACCTCTTTCTCCTTTGACCCCTGTTCCCTCCATTCTTTGGAGGAGGATGAGCACAGAACAGAGCCATCTACAGAGGCTTGTTTTGATTTGAGAAATCGGGGTGACCTCAGGCTCTCAGGCTGCCCAAAGAATCCTATTAATGCCAGTGTTGGCTCTCTCCAGCAGCCCCAGGGCTGGCCAAATGGATGAATTTCAAGACCATTCTAACACTCCCCAGGCTTTAGCCAGCATTACAATGTCAATCCGGCTTATTCCCTTCCCAGCCTCCTTTTCTTTACCCAGGATCGATAAAGCGTTAGTTGGCTGTCTGAAGCCCCTACTGACTGTAGCAGACTAGAAAGTAGATTGGACTTGGAGACACAGAGATGTGGGTTGGAGGCCAGTCCAGTCAGTCAGTACTTGGGCAGTTCCCTTAAAGCTGCTGCTTCTCAATCTGCCAACCTATAAATAGAAAGCCATTCATTCATTCATCAAACAAATAGTTTTGGAGCCTTAGTTCATGCCAGATATTGTGTTAGAGCTGGATTTTTAAAGATAAAAAATGCTATCTACTCCAATGGTAGGAAAATAAGGTAAATATATAAGGTAGGCCTAGCATAGTGAAATGAAGTTAAAGGAAAAAAATACAGGATGCATTCATACAGTACTTGCTTCATGATCAGCACTCAGGACATATTGCTACATCCTCAGGCTGCTTTTTTTTCTCAAATGATCTTATTCCCCTGTGGAAACTGAAATTCCCCATTCCTTCAGTGCTGCAATTCTCATTAAGGTATCAATTTGATTACCTAATTAAACAACAGAAATTCATCCTAGGGGGGAATGAATACTCCCCCCCAAACCGTACTATTTTAAAACTAGAGCTTTAACTCTAATGAAGTCAGATTAAGGCAACCAATAAAGGACCTACTATACTTCGGCCTCCTGCCTCTTTGGAAAAGACTGATACTGGGAAAGACTGAAGGCAAAAGGAGAAAGGGACCGCAGAGGGTGAGATGGTTAGATAGCATCGCTGATGCAATGGATGTGAATTTGAGCAAACTCTGGGAGATAGTGAAGGACAGAGGAGCCTGGTGTGCTACAGTCCATGGGGTCACAAGGAGTCAGACATGACTTAGCAATTGAACAACATCAGCAACAACAACTGTGCTTTAAGTCATTCAGAAGATGCAATCCCCATCTTCAGGAGTTCCAAAATCTACATAAAATGTTTGTGAAAACAATATATCAGAATAGTAACTATTAAAGAGCTACATTTTAAAAGCAACGAAAATTTTAAGTGATTGACATAAAGGGATTTTACAAGACCCCATGTAATGTCAAATGAAATATGTGTTGTGCAGCCATGGTGGAATTAGTGTTAAAGGGGAAATCATTTTCTCAGTGGAAAATATGAGGGAGGCCAAGTTGAGCCTAATGAATATTGCTGCCCTAGCAGCACACCCACAGCAGATTGCCTTCACTTCCCCTTCATTAATATTCTAGCACAGCTCATCAAGGAAACCAATTCCACTCACCATTCACTCCTCACCTTGTAAATAGTTCAACATCCTTTGCTTAGCAAAACAAAGATCATCGTTATTATCAATGAAAGCAAATACTAAAAAGACAAAAGCTGTGCTCAGTCTCAGAAAATACGTGAATTAGGACTCTGAGAATTTGGACAGACTCTTGTGTATAAACACAAGGCATGATAAACACCACCAACTCTTTATAGAGCACACGAACATATCATAACTTACTGGATCCTCCCAGCAACTCCCAAAAGTGGAAAAGGATGAGGACGGATGAGTTTCCCAAGACTATCCCGTTGGTAGCTGGTAGATGTGGGATCCATCAAAAGCTTATGTCCTACCTACCACTTAAAAATGTCATACAGGAGAAAAAAAATGCCATGTTATTTTTTTATTGGGTTATAATTAACATATAATATTATTTATTTTCAGGTGTACAGCATGTTGATTCAGTATGTTTATACATAATGAAATAACCACTGACATAAGACCATCACCAAAGTTGTCACAACATTAGTGATATATCCCCTATAGGTACATTACATCCTCTCTGTGTTATTTCTTACAAATTGATAGTCACAAAGAGGAATAGCATGGAATAGCCCAAGAATCAATGATATCTAGGTCCTTGCTACTCAAAATGTACTCCACAGACCAGCAGCATTGGCATCACCTGAGAGCCTGTGATTTATGCGAAGACTTGGCCCCACCCCAGGCTTTCAGAATCAGAAACCGCAGCTTAACAAGATTTGCAGGTAATTCTTATGTGCATTAAGTCTGATGTGCATTAGTCTAAAAATATTCCACATTTCTAAACTGGATACCAGTTAACTCATAGAGTTATGTAGATTACTTAATATATACAGGAAAGTACTTTTTATATTAAAAAGCACTATGTAAATGTAAGACTTTATAAAACAATAATTGTTCTCATTTATACTAACTCAGCCATTTATATTTGCATTTTGTCCTCTATTTGCATATAAATGACACTGGAGCTCTTGGGAATTTAAAGGTAATCAAAGTAGACTCCATTCAGGTGTAGTACTTACCCCAGATGTGAAAATAAATTTACATTCAGGTGTCAGTTTAACACATATTCTTCCATGCAGGTTGCATTAACTACTTAGAGGAGGATTTCTTAATTTTGATTGTTTTTTTTACAACTAATCTGGCTTCTCTGGTGGCTCAGAATGTTGGAGACATGGGTTCTAATCCCTGGGTCAGGAAGATCCCCTGGAGAAGGAAATGGCCACACCAGTTCCATAACCCACGCCAGTATTCTTGCCTGGAAAATCCCATGGACGGAGCAGCCTGATGGGCTACAGTCCATGGGGTCACCAAGAGTCAAACAAGGCTAAGTGACTAACACTTTCACTTTCAATCAGCTCTCCAAAATCTATCCGCTTAAAAGTATTGTAAAGCATTAAGATATGCCTTTTAAAATTGCAGGTTCTCTCCTGTGTATATACTCCTCCCCGCCCCCCCCCCCACCCCGCCCAGGTTTGTATGGCAAAAGTTTGAATCTTAAAGATCAGAAGCATAAGCAGCATGGAATTAGTAAGAGAATGCACAAAGGCCCAGATCCTGTATGTGGCTCCTTGTTCGGCGTTCTTTCCAATCCCCTGCGGGCAGTAGGTGGGCTCAAACACACCATGATTGTGCTGAAATTTTAAATGGCCACTCCTGGGTGTTTTCATAGAGAGAAAAGCTATGGACTGTGTCATCAAATGACACTGAAGACCCAGCTTTGTTCATTTCAAGCTTGGGCCCTTGTACAGATCATAGGCCCTCCCCCATCTAGGTTTCACAATCTGAAAAATCAACATCAGATACAAATGGTATTAAAAGGATATAGAGGGGAGTTTTAAGCTCAACTTTTTAAGGTGTTCCACAGAGACACTTGATTTTTGAGATTTTGTAGATCATGCCCATGATACATGCATGATCACTTCAGTTGTGTCTGATTCTTTGCAACCCTATGGACTGTAGCTCACCAGGCTCCTCTGTCTATGGGATTCTCCAGGCAAGAATACTGGAGTGGGTTGCCATTCCCTTCTGCAGGGAATCTTCTTGACCCAGGGATCAAACCTGCATCTCTTACGTCTCCTGCTCTGGCAGGCAGATTCTTTTTTTTTTTTTTAATTGAACATCTTTTATTTTATTATTTTTTAATTTAATTTTATTTAATTTTACAATATTGTATTGGTTTTGCCATATATCAAAATGAATCCGCCACAGGTATACCTGTGTTCCCCATCCTGAACCCTCCTCCCTCCTCCCTCCCCATACCATCCCTCTGGGTCGTTCCAGTGTACCAGACCCAAGCATTCAGTATCGTGCACCAAACCTGGACTGGCAACTCATTTCATATATGATATTATACATATTTCAATGCCATTCTCCTAAATCATCCCACCCTCTCCCTCTCCCACAGAGTCCAAAAGACTGTTCTAAACATTAGTGTCTCTTTTGCTGTCTCATATACAGGGTTATTGTTACCATCTTTCTAAATTCCATATATATGTGTTAGTATAGTGTATTGGTGTTTTTCTTTCTGGCTTACTTCACTCTGTATAATAGGCTCCAGTTTCATCCACCTCATTAGAACTGATTCAAATGTATTCTTTTTAATGGCTGAGTTATACTCCATTGTGTATATGTACCACAGCTTTCTTATCCATTCATCTGCTGATGGACATCTAGGTTGCTTCCATGGCCTGGCTATTATAAATAGTGCTGCACTGAACATTGGGGTACACGTGTCTCTTTCAATTCTGGTTTCCTCAGTGTGTATGCCCAGCAGTGGGATTGCTGGATCATAAGGCAGTTCTCTTTCCAGTTTTTAAGGAATCTCCACACTGTTCTCCATAGTGGCTGTACTAGTTTGCATTCCCACCAACAGTGTATGAGGGTTCCCTTTTTTCCACACCCTCTCCAGCATTTATTGCTTGTAGACTTTTGGATCACTGGAGAAGGCAATGGCACCCCACTCCTGTACTCTTGCCTGGAAAATCCCATGGATGGAGGAGCCTGGTGGGCTGAAGTCCATGGGGTTGCTAAGAGTCGGACACGACTGAGTGACTTCACTTTCACTTTTTCACTTTCATGCATTGGAGAAGGAAATGGCAACCCACTCCAGTGTTCTTGCCTGGAGAATCCCAGGGGCAGGAGAGCCTGGTGGGTTGATGTATATGGGGTCACACAGAGTCAGCCACGACTGAAGTGACTTAGCAGCAGCAGACTTTTGGATCGCAGCCATTCTGACTGGCATGAAATGGTACCTCATAGTGGTTTTGATTTGCATTTCTCTGATAATGAGTGATGTTGAGCGTCTTTTCATGTGTTTGTTAGCCATCTGTATGTCTTCTTTGGAGAAATGTCTATTTCATTCTTTGGCCCATTTTTTGATTGGGTCATTTATTTTTCTGGAATTGAGCTGTAGGAGTTGCTTGTATATTTTTGAGATTAGTTGTTTGTCTGTTGCTTCATTTGCTATTATTTTCTCCCATTCTGAAGGCTCTCTTTTCACCTTGCTTATAGTTTCCTTTGTTGTGCAGAAGCTTTTAAGTTTAATTAGGTCCCATTTGTTTATTTTTGCTTTTATTTCCAATATTCTGGGAGGTGGGTCATAGAGGATTCTGTTGTGATGTATGTTGGAGAGTGTTTTGCCTATGTTCTCCTCTAGGAGTTTTATAGTTTCTGGTCTTACGTTTAGATCTTTAATCCGTTTTGAGTTTGTTTTTGTGTATGGTGTTAGAAAGTGTTCTAGTTTCATTCTTTTACAAGTGGTTGACCAGTTTTCCAAGCACCACTTGTTAAAGAGATTGTCTTTAATCCATTGTATATTCTTGCCTCCTTTGTCAAAGATAAGGTGTCCATATGTGCATGGATTTATCTCTGGGCTTTCTATTTTGTTCCATTGATCTATATTTCTGTCTTTGTGGCAGTAACATACTGTCTTGATGACTGTGGCTTTGTAGTAGAGCCTGAAGTCAGGCAGGTTGATTCCTCCAATTCCATTCTTCTTTCTCAAGATCGCTTTGGCTATTCGAGGTTTTTTGTATTTCCATACAAATTGTGAAATTATTTGTTCTAGCTCTGTGAAGAATACTGTTGGTAGCTTGATACGGATTGCATTGAATCTATAAATTGCTTTGGGTAGTATACTCATTTTCACTATATTGATTCTTCCAATCCATGAACATGGTATATTTCTCCATCTATTAGTGTTCTCTTTGATTTCTTTCACCAGTGTTTTATAGTTTTCTATATATAGGTCTTTAGTTTCTTTAGGTAGATATATTCCTAAGTATTTTATTCTTTCCGTTGCAATGGTGAATGGAACTGTTTCCTTAATTTCTCTTTCTATTTTCTCATTATTAGTGTATAGGAATGCAAGGGATTTCTGTGGGTTGATTTTATATCCTGCAACTTTACTATATTCATTGATTAGTTCTAGTAATTTTCTGGTGGAATCTTTAGGGTTTTCTATGTAGAGGATCATGTCATCTGCAAACAGTGAGAGTTTTACTTCTTCTTTTCCAATTTGGATTCCTTTTATTTCTTTTTCTGCTCTGATTGCTGTGGCCAAAACTTCCAAAATTATGTTGAATAGTAATGGTGAAATTGGGCACCCTTATCTTGTTCCTGACTTTAGAGGAAGTGCTTTCAATTTTTCCCCATTGAGGATAATGTTTGCTGTGGGTTTGTCATATATAGCTTTTATTATGTTGAGGTATGTTCCTTCTATTCCTGCTTTCTGGAGAGTTTTTATCATAAATGGATGTTGAATTTTGTCAAAGGCTTTGTCTGCATCTATTGAGATAATCATATGGTTTTTATTTTTCAATTTGTTAATGTGGTGTATTACATTGACTGATTTGCGGATATTGAAGAATCCTTGCATCCCTGGGATAAAGCCCACTTGGTCATGGTGTATGATCTTTTTAATGTGTTGTTGGATTCTGTGTGCTAGAATTTTGTTAAGGATTTTTGCATCTATGTTCATCAGTGATATTGGCCTGTAGTTTTCTTTTTTTGTGGCATCCTTGTCAGGTTTTGGTATTAGGTGATGGTGGCCTCATAGAATGAGTTTGGAAGTTTACGTTCCTTTGCAATTTTCTGGAAGAGTTTGAGTAGGATAGGTGTTAGCTCTTCTCTAAATTTTTGGTAGAATTCAGCTGTGAAGCCGTCTGGACCCGGGCTTTTGTTTGCTGGAAGATTTCTGATTATAGTTTCAATTTCCATGCTTGTGATGGGTCTGTTAAGATTTTCTATTTCTTCCTGGTCCAGTTTCGGAAAGTTGTACTTTTCTAAGAATTTGTCCATTTCTTCCACGTTGTCCATTTTATTGCCATATAATTGCTGATAGTAGTCTCTTATGATCCTTTGTATTTCTGTGTTGTCTGTTGTGATCTCTCCATTTTCATTTCTAATTTTATTGATTTGATTTTTCTCCCTTTGTTTCTTGATGAGTCTGATTAATGGTTTGTCAATTTTATTTATCCTTTCAAAGAACCAGCTTTTGGCTTTGTTGATTTTTGCTATGGTCTCTTGTTTCTTTTGCATTTATTTCTGCCCTAATTTTTAAGATTTCTTTCCTTCTACTAACCCTGGGGTTCTTCATTTCTTCCTTTTCTAGTTGCTTTAGGTGTAGAGTTAGGTTATTTATTTGACTTTTTTCTTGTTTCTTGAGGTATGCCTGTATTGCTATGAACTTTCCACTTAGGACTGCTTTTACAGTGTCCCACAGGTTTTGGGTTGTTGTGTTTTCATTTTCATTCGTTTCTATGCAAATTTTTATTTCTTTCTTGATTTCTTCTGTGATTTGTTGGTTATTCAGCAGTGTGTTGTTCAGCCTCCATATGTTGGAATTTTTAATAGTTTTTCTCCTGTAATTGAGATCTAATCTTACTGCATTGTGGTCAGAAAAGATGCTTGGAATGATTTCAATTTTTCTGAATTTACCAAGGCTAGATTTATGGTCCAGGATGTGATTTCCTGGAGAAGGTTCCATGTGCGCTTGAGAAAAAGGTGAAATTCATTGTTTTGGGATGAAATGTCCTATAGCTATCAATTAGGTCTAACTGGTCTATTGTATCATTTAAAGTTTGTATTTCCTTGTTAATTTTCTGTTTAGTTGATCTATCCATAGGTGTGAGTGGGGTATTAAAGTCTCCCACTATTATTGTGTTATTGTTAATTTCCCCTTTCATACGTGTTAGCATTTGTCTTACATATTGTTGTGCTCCTATGTTGGGTGCATATATATTTATAATTGTTATATCTTCTTCTTGGATTGATCCTTTGATCATTATGTAGTGACCTTCTTTGTCTCTTTTCACAGCCTTTGCTTTAAAGTCTATTTTATCTGATATGAGTATTGCTACTCCTGCTTTCTTTTGGTCCCTATTTGCATGGAAAATCTTTTACCAGCCCTTCACTTTCAGTCTGTATGTGTCCCCTGTTTTGAGGCGGGTCTCTTGTAGACAACATATTTAGGGGTCTTGTTTTTGTATCCATTCAGCCAGTCTTTGTCTTTGCGTTGGGGCATTCAACCCATTTACGTTTAAGGTAATTATTGATAAGTATGATCCCGTTGCCATTTACTTTATTGTTTTGGGTTTGAATTTATACACCCTTTTTGTGTTTCCTGTCTAGAGAATATCCTGTAGTATTTTTTGGAGAGCTGTTTTGGTGGTGCTGAATTCTCTCAGCTTTTGCTTGTCTGCAAGGCTTTTGATTTCTCCTTCATATTTGAATGAGATCCTTGCTGGGTACAATAATCTGGGCTGTAGGTTATTTTCTTTCATCACTTTAAGTATGTCTTGCCATTCCCTTCTGGATTGGAGAGTTTCTACTGAAAGATCAGCTGTTATCCTTACGGGAATTCCCTTGTGTGTTATTTGTTGTTTTTCCCTTGCTGCTTTTAATATTTGTTCTTTGTGTTTGATCTTTGTTAATTTGATTAATATGTGTCTTGGGTGTTTTGCCTTGGGTTTATCCTGTTTGGGACTCTCTGGGTTTCTTGGACTTGAGTGATTATTTCCTTCCCCATTTTAGGGAAGTTTTCAACTATTATCTCCTCGAGTATTTTCTCATGGTCTTTCTTTTTGTCTTCTTCTTCTGGGACCCCTATGATTCGAATGTTGTAGCGTTTAATATTGTCCTGGAGATCTCTGAGATTGTCCTCATTTCTTTTAGTTCGTTTTTCTTTTTTCCTCTCTGATTCATTTATTTCTACTATTCTATCTTCTAATTCACGAATCCTATCTTCTGCCTCTGTTTTTCTACTATTTGTTGCCTCCAGAGTGTTTTTGATCTCATTTATTGCATTATTCATTACACATTGACTCTTTTTTATTTCTTCTAGGTCCTTGTTAAACCTTTCTTGCATCTTCTCAATCCTTGCCTCCAGGTTATTTATCTGTGATTCCATTTTGATTCCAAGATTTTGGATCAATTTCACTATCATTATTCGGAATTCTTTATCAGGTAGATTCCCTATCTCTTCCTCTTTTGTTTGGTTTGGTGGGCATTTATCCTGTTCCTTTACCTGCTGGGTATTCCTCTGTCTCTTCATCTTGTTTAAATTACTGAGTTTGGGGTGTCCTTTCTGTATTCTGGCAGTTTGTGGAGTTCTCTTTATTGTGGCGTTTCCTCACTGTGTGTGGGTTTGTACAGGTGGCTTGTCAAGGTTTCTTGGTTAGGGAAGTTTGTGTCAGTGTTCTGGTGGGTGGAGCTGGATTTCTTCTCTCTGGAGTGCAATGAAGTGTCCAGTAATGAGTTATGAGATATCTATGGTTTTGGGGTGACTTTGGGCAGCCTGTATATTGGAGATCAGGGCTGTGTTCCTGTGTTGCTGGAGAATTTGCTTGGTATGTCTTGCCCTGGAACTTGTTGGTCCTTCTTTGGTGCTTGGTTTCAGTGTAGGTATGGAGGCATTTGATGAGCTTCTGTCAATTAATATTCCTTGGAGTCAGGGTTTGGACTTAAGCCTCCTGCTTCCAGTTGTCGGTCTTATTTTTACAGTAGTCTCAAAACTTCTCCTTCTATACAGCACCATTGATAAAACATCTACATTAAAGATGAAAAGTTTCTCCACTGTGAGGGTCACCCAGAGAGGTTCACAGCGTTACATGGAGAAGAGAAGAGGGAGGAGGGAGTTAGAGGTGACCCAAATGAGATGAGGTGGAATCAATAGAGGAGAGAGTGCGCTAACCAGTAATCACTTCCTTATGTGCACTCCACAACTGGACCGCTCAGAGATGTTCATGGAGTTATACAGAGAAGAGAAGAGGGAGGAAGGAGACAGAGGTGGCCAGGAGGATAAAAGGAGGGAATGAAAAGGAGAGAGACAGATCCAGCCAGTAATCAGTTCCCTAAGTGTTCTCCACTGTCTGGAACACACAGAAATTCACAGAGTTGGGTAGAGTAGAGAAGGGTTAGGGAGGAGACACAGGTGACCTGGTGGAAAAACAGGAGAGTCTGAAGGGGGAGAGAACAGTCAAGCCAGTAATCTCGCTCCCTAGTTAAAAATGGGTACTGAAGATTGGGTTCTTAGAGGTACAAAATTGGTAACAAATACCTAAAAGCAAAAATTAAAAATCGAGAGTAGAGTTTGGAATTTCAGGAATACAATGTCAAAGAAAAGATGAAGAGAAAGAAAGAGAGAAAAAATAAAAAAGTCGCAAAAGTTATTAAAAAAAAATATAGGTACAAAATTGATAACAAATACCAAAAAGCTAAAATTAAAAATCTAGAGCAGAGTTTGGAATTTCAAAAATACAATGTTAAAGAAAAGAAGAAGAAGAAAAAAAAAACAAGGTCACAAAAGTTATAGAAAATATATATATGAAGTTTGCTTTTTTTTTTTAAAAAAAAGGGTCTTTTTTTTTTGCATAGTAGGTTATAAAAGTGAAAATTAAAGGAGTAATAGAGGACTTAAAAAATTTTTTTTTAATTTTAAAAAAAGAAAGAATGATCGTAAAAATATATATAGGACTTTCTCTGATATTGTTGTGGGTATTGTTGGTTCAGTTCATTTTCGGCTAGTTCCTTGTTCTGGCTTATATTTCTCAAGATCTATAGGCCCCTTCCTATGTAGTCGGTACTAACCACAGGGTTTTAATCTATTGCCTGTCGCTTCCAAGGCGGTTCCCTCTGTTATAGCTTCTTCTGTTTGCTGGTCTCTTCAGTGTCTGATTTCCACCCTGATACAAAGGGGGCGGTGGTGGACACCTTTTTTTTTTTTTTTTTAAGGCTCACTTGTTCAGTCGTGCTGTGGAGAGGGAGGAATGCTGCAAATAAATAAGACTGGCGTGTGCTCGCAGTGCCTCAGCCACACAGGGCCTGCCCCCGCTCATGGCGCGTGTAGCCTCCCTGCCCACACTGCTCAGGCTATAGATTGCTCCACCGGGAACCATCCGCAGCCAGCCCTGGGCTGCTTGCACCTCCCAGGTCTAAGCCGCTCAGGTTCAGGCACTCGGGTAGTCCTCAGAGGCACAGACTCGGTTGGGCCTGCATTTTGTGCCCTTCCCAGGTCCGAGCAGCTCAGACAAGAAAGACAAGACATATACTTGTCTTTCAATGATGAGGTGTTTGGCGAGCATGGTTGCTGCGACTTATCGCCTTCCTGCCGCTCGGTCATCTGGGTGTACAACCAGCGCACCTTCTCAGGCAGATGTTGACTGTCCAGAACCCCAAGAAGTTTTAGTTAGCAAAGAAGCCTGCTTACAGTTTTGTAGATAATGTCTCTCTGGGGCTGCAATTACCCTCTTCCGGCTCTGGGTGCCTGTCACTGGAGGGGGATGGTCTGCAGCCGGCTATCTCTATACAGTCCTTTGTTCCGTGAGCGGGCCTGGCAGTGTCTTAGGTTAGGGCTGGCTTTTTCCATGGTAGATATCCCACAGTCTGGCTTGCTAGCCCAAATTATTTCGCCCAGGTAGCGCACGGGGTATTCAGGCCAGATCCTTACTCTAAGCGATGCAGCCCGCGCTGCGCCTCCCTGCCCAGCCCCCGCTTGCTAATGGCGGATGCAGGCGTCTGCACTGCTTCTCTGCTGGGGGAGTTACCATAGGGCTCGTAGTCTGTGGGTTTTAATTGTTTATTTATTTTTCCTCCTTGTTATGTTGCCCTCTGTGCTTCCAAGGCTCAGCACAGACTCGGCAGTGAGAATGTTTCCTGGTGTTTGGAAACTTCTCTCTTTTTAAGACTCCCTTCCCGGGACGGCGCTCTGTCCCTCCCTCTTTTGTCTCTTTTTTTTGTCTTTTATATTTTTTCCTACCTCCTTTTGAAGACAATGGGTTGCTTTTCTGGGTTCCTGATGCCCTCTGCCAGCATTCAGAAGTTGTTTTGTGGAATTTACTCAGCGTTTAAATGTTCTTTTGATGAATTTGTGGGGGAGAAAGGGTTCTCCCCATCCTATTCCTCTGCCATCTTAGCTCCTCCCTCTGGCAGGCAGATTCTTTACCACCTGGGAAACCCCTATATCAACAACCAAACCCAAATCATTTTCCGGTTCATTTAAGGTATTTTTCTTCTGTGCTCTACATCATTTTATTCACTGAGCTGTCTGCAGATATTTCAAAACAGTACGCCAAGCAGAGCTTAGTATTCTATCCCTGTATTCTCCTTCTCAGCCTCCTTTGTGGACCCTTTGCTCATTCCTGTTCCCAGGGTCCGCCCTGCTCCTTCAGCCGACCTCCCAGGCTGTCCCCTCCAACTTCTGCCTTCTAATATCTGAAGACCTCACTCTGCACCCATGTTCACATTGTTCTTCTGAGTGTCACTCCCATAAATCGACCTTCCCAATGGGCATTTCCCCTGATTCCCCTAGAGTCATCACGAAACATGTGTGAAACTGACAACCCTGTCATCCCACAGCCCTCCTCCTCCTCTTCCTTATCTCCAGCTCCCTATGAATGGTCCCACCATCCTCCTAATGACTCAAGCCTGAAATCCAGATATCATCTGACTTCTTTCCCTTAGCTCCTAAATAGTGTTGAGTATGACAAGCTGTAGATTCTATCCTATAAATGACTCAGATTGTTCTATACCTTTTCCCCAGCTTCCACTTAAGTGAAAGTGAAAGTCACTCAGTTGTGTCTGACTCTTTGCGACCCTATGGACTATACAGTCCATGGCATTCTCTAAGCCAGAACATTGGAGTTGGGTAGCCTTTCCCTTCTCCAGGGGATCTTCCCAACCCAGGGATAGAAACAGGGTCTCCTGCATTGCAGGCAGATTCTTTAAGATCTGAGCTATCAGGGAAGCCCACAGAAACCATCATTAATTCTCTCATACATAATAATACCTTTTTCTTGGCCTCCTGCTTTGCCTCCCCCAAAATCTTCCAAGAGCCTCAAGCTAACATTCAAGCTTTCAACGAATTTGATTCAGTGCAGCCTGTGGGGCAAATTTACCTAACAGGTACCCTCCTGAGACACCAGTGCAAGTCAGACTCGGAAAACCAAACTAAACCATTCCCTACTGTGAAAAGATAGTTGATCGAGCCATTTCTCTGCTTTAAACTATTCGGTGATTTCTCTTTCACTCTCAGGGTAAAGTCTCAAGTTCTTAGCATGGATACTCACCATCTGTCTTCCGTCTTTCTTTCCTTACTCCTGTCCCCTGCCAAATCCCCACCCCATACATACAATTTGAAAGAGCATCACCTACAAAGATATCCTGGAACCCAGAAGAGGATTAGGAAAAGTGACAAGGGAAGGACCTATGCTTTATCGAAAAGATGCTCAGCATTAGCTCATTGGATCTCCACAGGTGTTACTGCCACCATTCAAGTGGCATACCAGAGTGTTTTCATAGCAAGACCATGAACTGTGTTGTCAAAAGGTGAGAATTCATAAGCCCAAAGAATTGGAGTACTGTGCCGATGCCACATGGGCAAGGACAAAACCTCAGATAGTCAAGCATCTAGACATCTTTGATTTCTTTGCATTTCTCCTATGGGATGTGTTTCAGAAAAATGAGTGATGCCAAACTATATATCAATACTATGCCAATTATGGCCAAATGAAACAGGGTAAGCCAAAGTAAGTCAGAGAGAAACATGGCAAATTCTAACATTGCTGCAGACTTCTAAGAAGATAACAAGTGAGGGAAACATACCTTAACAACACAAGGACACTTTTTGAGTAGAAACTTTAGGAAGATTATACATATCAGAGAACAAGAGCTAGATATGGATATGGCTGTGACTAGAGCTGTAGATATAGATATACAGAAATAGAGATTACAAATGCCGTACCTCATAGGTACACCTGTAGAGTAATGACAACCAGTACAATCTTGAGGTATTCACCTGGTCACACCCAGGTCTGAAATGTGATGGTGCTGATGGTCACACTTGGTGAAAGAATTTTAGGCATTTTCTCAGTTGCTACAAAGTCGTCCACTTTATCAGACTGCTCACATCCCATTTGCTCCAGGAAAAATCTGTACAAGGCTCGGTGTCAATGCCAAGTAATTTGACTCAAGCAATATGTGTGCCTATTTATATTCAGGCCCATGCCCAGAAGCTCCCAGAGGTGTGATAAAGTGTTGCTTTTCAAATGGACATAAAATATACATGGTTCTCATATTAGCTGCCACATATTTTTCTGGTGCCTATCACCAGATTGATAGCCATGGATCCAAGTAATTAGGAGAGCACTGGGGACAGAGACCATGGTTAACATTTTATATCCTCAGATTAGTGAGATCCTCTCCAGACTTCTGTTAAATCAATTTAATTCAATTCAGTTCTAAAAACCTGCCTATCCTGATCGCCTACTGTGTGCAGGGAACTGTGCTGGAAGCTATGGGGCAGACTTGGGTATCAGATGGTCAGAATGACTGAAGAGTGTAGTGACTATGCAAACAAAAGATCATGAGGCCTGACTCTTAGGCGTAAATGCCAGTTCTGCCCGCCTCTAGATGTGTGACTTTGAGCAAGGTTATTTCACCTCCTTCCTCTTTACATTTAAAATCGGTATATGTCCCTTCTTCATAGGGCTATTTTAAAAATTGCATAAATTACTATCTATAGAATTACTGTCATTGTAATTCCATTCAGCAAGGCATGTACTGTCTAGTGAGGGAGAGAAGCTCAAAGGCAGGTAAGATGAGTCATGGTTTTAGGAATCTGGAGAACGACCCTCTGGAGCCAAGAAGGGGCTGGACCACAGCCCAGATAGACTTTGAAGGATGGAGAGAGCAGGGTAGGAAGAGTCATGGGAGGGGACTGTACGTGCAGAGAATGGGAGAAGCAAAGGCAGAGGGTGCGTTCTCACAGTGGTGGGCAGATGAGAGCAGCGGGAACCTGGAGGGAAGCCAAGGAAACCAGGGAACCACTCGGGCCAAGAATCAAGTTGAAGCCACTTGGTAGAGGCTTAGAGACCTTGTCAAGCGTTCCTAGCAATGATGGCTGTTGAAGGACTTTCAGGAAGACTTTTCTGACCAGAGCTGTGACGTGGGAGGATCTCCCCCCTGATAACGTGCACACAAAATGTGAGTGTTGAAAACTGGAGGGCAGAAATGCAGCAGGTGGTGATGTCATTTCCGCCATGGGTATGTACGGAGTGATGGGTGGCACAGTGACAGTTGAAAGGGAAAGGAGCTGTGATGGAAGTGGCATAACTGGGTGCTGATTGAATGTGAGACAGAGCAGGAAAGGGAGCATCTGGGATGACTGAGGATTCACTCTTGGGTGGCTGGGAAGATGGGATCACCGTGGGCTGAGACAGAAAACACAGGGGACACGTAATGTAGGAAGACCCACAGCCCATCCCCCACCCACCTGGCAATGCTGACTTTTTTTGCCCAGACCTTGAAGGCAGCCAACCAGTTTGCTAATGGTCAACAAATCCAATTTCCCTCCAAATTATTAGGGCTTGATTAAGAGTTTGCCACACTTTGCTTGAGAAACAATGTAGAATGCCTCCATAAAATATGTATCCTCTAATAACAAAATTATGAAAACCTGTTCTGTGCTCTTCATACATGTGCGATACTAGCTATGAATCAGTGTTCAAAAACAAATCTTAATAAATTGTTTCAGATGTGACAAGGAAGGATATTTCTGGAGTGTCAATTAGACACAATTATAGTCTGAGTTGAATAATTACCCTTTCTTGTACATATTTTGATGATATGTTTTTTCAAAACAATCTAATTCACAGAGAAAAAGATGATAGCTCACATGCCATTAACTCCTTTAAAGAGAACACAATTCATAAATGAAATGCCTAATTTAAAAGCAATTTAGAAAAACATTCCCAAGGATAAGCATACAAAATATAGCCTAACTTTCAACAAACCAGGGGTAAGGACAGCAGGAGGTGAAGGAGAACGAGTAATGAGGAAAAAGAGAAACAGACAAGGAAAGTAGGAGATGAGATAAATGAAATTTAAGGAAGAAAATGAGAAGAAAAAGAGGGGGTGAAGATGGACACTATGAATGATAAAATTTTACTAAGAGATCATCTCTGTCTCTCATCTCTGTTTCTCTGAAATGCCTTTAATTCTCATTCTTTTCTTTCCATTCCCACATCAATTTCTCATCACTTTACCCCACAAATTAAACCTTTGTGGCTTTCTTTTTATCCTTCTTAACCTGTACTTTGCCCTGTCTGGGTACTATGATCATATTAATCATCCCTAAACATCTCTTTTCTCAGTTCCATATTCCCAAATCTAGTCTGCCTTCCTCACCAGGCTAACCAGAGATAGGCTATTATAAGCCTGCAAAAACCTGACCCCTTACCCTCCACCCATGAGTAATAGGTGAAGACCATGCATGTAGTCAGATAGGTCTGATTCATACTCTTGTGCATCCATTTGCTAGTACCATCTTGGGTATCTCCATTAATTCATGTATAAGGCAAGGATATTCACAAGTCTAAGTGTATACTAGCAATTATTGGATTTGCCAAAAAGTTTGTTTGAGTTTTTACATAAACTCTTACGAAAAACCTGAGCGAACATTTTGGCAAACCCTGTACACGCAGTATCTTCCACGTCATCCCCTAATAGTTCACCCTACCCTGAACCATCTAGATGTTTGCCAACTGGGCACCAAAGCCCTAGCTCACTCCCACCTGCAGACAGGTGCAAATACTTCCTCCCTACCTCTGATGAATATCAGGTAACATCTATCCAACTCTGCACACACTTATGCAGAACAACAAAATGTAAGAGCCTGGATTTGGAGTCAGATGGATTTGTCAGATGGATTTGGCATGGCCAAAAAACACAAAAGCACCAGAGATCGGTAGCTAATTTCTGAGGCCCAGAGCAAATGAAAATGCAGAGCCTTTGTTCAACACTTATTAAGAATTTTAAGATGGTGACAAAGGGACATTAAGCACACACATTTGTCAGTCTCTCAGTTGTGTCCATCTCTTTGCGACCCCATGGACTATTCCTCTGTCCATGGAATTCTCCAGGAAAGAATACTGGAGTGGGCTGCCATTTCCTTCTCCACGGAATCATCCCAACCCAGGAATCCAACCTGGGTCTCTTGCATTGCGGGCAGATTCTTGACTGACTGAGCCACCATGAGGTACTTCTAAATACTGGACAACTTCATACCCATGAAACCAGCTCTAAAAAGCTCAACTCCTAACAAAGTGTTGGATAAACAGCTGGCTTTTAGCAAAAGTTTACTGATTTACTAATTTAAAACATAAAACACGTTTGTCTCCTTTTGAGGTGAGATCTTCATCACCCTCCAGGCCTTTCGGTCTGGATTCTCTAAATACTGAGCCTCTGTCTCCTTTCTTCGTTTAGCGATGTGTTTATGGGATTCAAAACTATAACCAACCTAGAAGCAAAACTAAATTGTCATAATTTTTTTCATGTCAGTACACTGGTTTAGAAATGTTTCATTTCAGCAAATCACTATAATAAAAGACATCTTCCAGATGATGCTGAATTGACATTCTTAACTTTTCAGACTTAGGTTCACCCTATTCTAGGGCAAACAGTTCTAATAAGTTCTATTTCATTCTCTGCCAGAGAGTATTGATTTATTTCACTGAGTCACTGCCCCCACCCTGAAACCCTTTGGGTTTATGACAGTTGCAGCTGATGAGTTAAGATGTTTGTTTAAAATGTTGCCTCAGGGAATCATTTTATTAAATGCTAGAGTTCCCATTTCTACCACACATTTTCAAAGCTTTCTCATTCTTCCATGCATAAGATCCATCTATTTTCCTTCTTTTAAATCATGATTCAAAGACTAGAGAGAAAAATCGAATAAATAAAGCAGATGCATACTAAGCCATTTTCTCTATTTTCCTTAGCTGTTTGCTCTTCCCAGAAGACAGAGCATTTAAAAAGTCTTTTTGGTTTTAAGTTCATTTCTGATCTTTATGTTTTCACTTACTGATAGAAGTAGATTGGCATATGTCATTGATGATAACACTTTCAGTGTTTATGGTTGATAATTCTAAGTACTCTTGCCATGGACATGTCTCATTGGCAAATCTGTACATATTTTTCATGAGGTTTGGTGTTTGCAGGAAATGCTATCCATCTTCCCGGGCACCTGTGTACCAGAGCTCATCAGATCCATCATTTAGTTCAGCCATCTGGAGATAGACTGTGATGGAGGCAGAAAGCAGACAAAAAGACATGTGTGGCTTATGAGCAGCAGCACCATTTAAGGTCCAGAGTTTAAGACTAGGTGTCAGCTAGAGTCCTCTGAACTTCAGGTTAGAAAACCCAACTCCTGTGTGTGTGTGTGTGTGTGTGTGTGTGTGTGTGTGTGTGTGTGTACTTAGTCGTGTCCGACTCTTTGCCATCCTGTGGATTGTAGCCCACCAGGCTCCTCTGTCCATGGGATATCCCAGGCAAGAATACTGGAGGGGGTTGCCATTTCCTTCTCCAGGGTTTCTTCCTGACCCAGGGATGGAGCCGGTGTCTCTTGCGTCTCCTGCATAGGCAGACAGATTGTTTACCACTAGCGCCATCTGGGAAGCCCCAGAAAACCCAACTCAAAGAAGCTTTAATCATGAAGGAAATGTACTGCATCTCAAAACTGAGAAATCTAGGGGGATGGAAAGCTTCGAGGGAAGCTTAATTCAATGACTCAGCAATGTCATCTGGAGGCAGAGTCCTCCCTTGTCTGCTCTGCCTTCTGTCAATCACCTCACAGGCTGGCGACCCTAGATTACCAGATGGCTGCCACCATAACTGAAGCTGACTACTTCCTTGCTCATGACCTGCAGGAGAGAGTTTTATTCAATTGCTTCTAGATTCAATCAGCTTGTGTTTCCAGGGTCATTCAGCAAAGGTTCCCTCACATCTCTTTGTCTCATAATGGGTCTGTGCCTATCTCTGTGACTTGCTTTGTGGCCTGGGGCTGGAGTGTGCTGGCTGGTTCTCATCAGTCAGGACCCACCTGTGTAGCCTAAAGATTCACGACCCCAAGCTGCCCTGTCTTGTAACCCAGGGTACTGTTAGTGACAGGAAGGACGGAGCAGAGAAGAGGTGATCATGATCTCTAGTTTCTCTTTGGATATAAAGAAATGAATGAATTTAGGAGCATGGGTTAAAATTTTATTAGATCCATAATTCTCTATTTTTTCCTTCTCCACTTTTAGCAAGGCAGCTGGACATTGAGCATTAGATGTTGTAATTTTTAATTTGCTCAGGAAATAGTTTATTTTATGGATAAAGTAAGTTAAATCCAATACTAAAACCATCCATGTTTAATCTTCTTTACTGCACAGCACAAATATGGGCAATATATAGGGATGTGAAGCCAGAGTGACATGGAAAGGGACTCATTCACCTCCGTTTACTTCTCTCAGAAAAGGATTAACTCCCCAGAAAGCTTATTTCTGGAGTGAGAGTTCGTCTAAAGCATTCCTTCTCTTCCAACTAAGAAATGGACTTAAAGCGATCAAATTGTTAATGTATTCTTTTCACTATATATTAATGACTTCACTAAGGCTACTATAATACAAAATATTGTGCCAGTGTTTATGGGATGTATCAGTTTTCCTTTGTGCTAGCCTTTTTTAAAAATTTTTATTAACTTTCTATTATTAGAATTTTCAATCATACCTAAAAATAGATAGAATGGTGTATTATGACCTCCCATTTTCTTGTTGTCCCTTTGCAAGAATTATCTATATATGGTCAATTTTATTTTTTACTCTCTACCACCCTGGTTCCTTCTCACTCCACCTCCCTGAATCCCTGCAGAATTATTTTCAAACTAATCTTATACACTATGTCACTGTGTCATGAGTTTTAAATTATTTATCTATTTATTTTTGGCTGTGCTAGGTCTTCACTGCTGTGCAGACATTTCTCTAGTTATGGAAAGTGGAGGCTACCCTCCAGTTGTGGTGCTTGGGTTTCTCATCGGGGTGGCTTCTCCTGCTGCTGAGCACAGACTCAACAGTTGTGGCACAAAGGCTTAGCTGCTCTATGGGATGTGGGATCCTCCCCAGTCAGGGATGGAACCCATGTGTCCTGAATTGACAGGTGGACTCTCTACCACTGAGCCACCAGGGAAGCCCAGTATATCTTTACATATACATATATGTTTCTCTAGGAAATACAAACTCATTTTAAAAATATAACCAAAATACCATCCTCATAACTAAAAAAAAGAAAATTTCTTTTAATGATTCCTTAATCTAATCCACAATCAGTATTCCAAGTTGGTCAGAGGTATTTTTTAAAGTAGCTTTATTCCCTGTGCTTGACTTGATAGTCTTGTTCAGAGAGATGAGAAGTACATACATGGAAGGATTAGAGAAGTTACAACCTAGTCAGGCACTCGATGGTTTGCTCCCAGCCTGACTGCTCTGCTGCTGCTGCTGAGTTACTTCAGTCATATCTTACTCTATGTGACCCTATGAACTGCAGCCTGCCAGGCTCCTCAGTCCATGGGATTCCCTAGGCAAGGGTACTGGAGTGGGTTGCCATGCCCTCCTCCAGGGGATCTTCCCAACCCAAGGATCAAACCCAGGTATCCTGCATTTCAGGTAGATTCTTTACCACTGAGCCAGCAGGGGAGCCCCCCTGACTGCTCTAGGAAGTCAGAAAAGGCCTAGCTGCTTACAGAATTGCAATTGGAAAAAATGTCAGGTCCCATTACAGTGAGAGGAGACTCTGAAAGCATTGCAGAATCTTAATTTTCTTCAAGGCCGGGGACAGAATTTAAGACAATCAGGCTGAAAATGAGAATCAGTGTGCAGTGTGTGGAGCAGAGTGGAGAGTGATCTGATGTGTCTGATGGCATGGGGAGCCATCATGGTCCTTACATTTGCATCAGTGGGTTAGCCTTTATCTGTGAGGTGCCACATAAAGTGCAGAGAAGCAAGGAGGAAAAATTAAATGCTTTCAAGATGTTTGGTGACTGGCCATCTGGTTGGAGGTTTAGCTCCATTACTTATCAGCAATGTGACCTTAGACAAACAGCTTCACAACTCTGAAAACTCATTTTTCTTATCTGTAAAGTGGTATCACAAATTCCTGCTCTTCTATCTCATGAAGATTTTTCAAAGATCTATCAAGAAAATGTCATTAATCCTTTGTTAAGAATCCACCTGCCAAGCAGGAGATGTGGATTCAATCCCGGGATCAGAAAGATCCCCTGGAGAAGGAAATGGCAACTCACTCTAGTATTCTTGCCTGAGAAATCCCATGCAGAGAGAAGCCTGGCAGGCTACACCCCATGGAGTCTCAAAGAGTCAAACAAGACTTACGGACTAAACAACAACAAATTTGCAAAGCACACAAGCTGTTTAGTATCAGGGTAGCACTTTATAGATGCAAAGTACTGCCAGATTCATCTCCTTGTTTTTTGTCTTTGTATAAAACAAAGTAGATCTCATTATCCCAATTTCCAAATGAGAAAACTCAGGCCTCAAGTTATTGGCCATTGGAACACACAAGTTGTAACTGAAAGGTATTGTAATTATTATTCCTATATTTTTTAAAAAGTCTAGAGTAAGCAAGATGCTGACTTATATCTCTGCATGGTATTTAAGACTTTCTACAGTGGAAAAGTGTAATAAGTCATACAACACCCACACGAAAGTCCCATTTGTTTAAACTTCCTAATGTAGGAGCTATAAGTGGCTATTAGTGAAAATGAATCCCAAGTTCTCATACTGAGATCTTCTCTACTTGAGATAATATTTTGGGTAGTTTCTATAGTGATAGAAAAGATAGAAGGAATAAATAAAAGAACTTCAAGGAATTCATAATAACTATAGTCTCTCACTTTTTTGTCTAAGGACAGACCAGAATTCTTCAACATGAAAAGTACAAATAAATGTAATGGAAATAGAATTTTTTTTAACAAATTAATTAGGGATTCCTGGGTATGGAATGAAACTTAGAATTTTTTAAAATTATACACGGTGGCATTTGATGATGACTATTCTAAGATAAATAGGACTCACAGTTTAAATAAACTAACATCACTCTCATTCTGCTCTCCAAAATTATATCCATGAATCTCTTTTGATCTTGCTAGGTATGCTACTGTGTTACAGAGCTAGCATTCATCACTATTCTTTACAAAACTAAACCCCAACTGTCTGATCATAGCAATAGTTTCTTTTCCCCAAATTATATATAAGATGAGAATAATGGGATCCTGATACAGGGAGATAACAGCTACTTACTTGATCAAATCATCTTTTATTCTTATTTTTCTTCCACAGGGTATAATTGACCTCTCAAAAGTAAATTTACAAATACATATTTTATGTATATGAATATATTCATATGTATCAAAGAGCTTTCAGGAGGAAAATATTTCATATATGCCCAAGTATAAGCTTTAAAAGGTAGGGTGTGTTAAATGTCTTCTACTAATTGATTCTTGGCTATTT
This sequence comes from Bos indicus, assembly GCF_029378745.1. Taxonomy (NCBI): domain Eukaryota; kingdom Metazoa; phylum Chordata; class Mammalia; order Artiodactyla; family Bovidae; genus Bos; species Bos indicus. Next base: position 68,444,720 of record NC_091771.1, read on the forward strand.
TGTATCCTAAGACCTACATGAGCAAAATTGATGTAAATGTGACACCTGCCTGTGGATAATGGGGTCCCTGCCTGACTCATGGCACGGGATAATGGAGGAACCCTTGGTGATAGTCTTCCCAAGCCCAACTTGGTGATTTCACACTTCATAATGCGAGAGTATTACTTTAAAATGCATTAAACTTCTAAAGATAGCAAATAGCCTTTTGGATAATGCATTTTAAATAGACTCTGAATTCAGAATTCTTTAAAATGTTCATTTTTGTGGGACATCATAATAGCTTTTATAATGTATTGCACCCTGTTGGTATGTCCTATGCCTTTTTTCCTGGGCCTTGCCTTCTTCAGAAGAAATCAGCACTGTCGTTGCAACTCTGTATGTGTTGCTGTCTGAGGCTGGCTTCCATAATAGGTCTGTTCCTCATCCTTTTTCATTTTTAGAAGTCATCTCCCTGTCAGTGGAACTGATTGGGTATTGTTTAATAGGGAGAGGGCTTATAAATAGCCTTCCTGCCTAAAAATTGAACATAGAGATTTCAAATCAGCACCCTCCCCCATATACACAATAGCTGTTTTGTAATCTTTTTTGTTAGAGAAGATGACAGTATATTCTGACATAAATCATCACTCATATTAATACAATACATATTTTAATCTCCATGGAAGCATTAAACTTCAGTACACTTCTGTCAAAGAACACTGACATCTAAAGGACAGATAATAAATATTTGAAGCTGGAAACACTTAGTTCGAACTTTTCATTAAATATGTATTTAGTTCAAATGCATTAATATTCTGTAACCAATTTTAAAAGCTTAATTATGAATTATCTACAACGATCAAAGTTATTTTGGTAAAGTTGATCTCTCAGTTTCAAGTGCTAAATGGAGTAAAATGAGCAAGAACTTAATGATTAATAAATTAAATAATCATCAATTTGAAGATTACTATCTACTGAGTAAATCTAGACTTCATCTCTTTATCAAGAATTTTGTAGAATAGTACTCTACTTTTTCCCCATTTATGTATCAGCCAGCCAAATATAAAAGATGTCTGGTTAATAGTGTTATGGAAGTTTGAACTCTTCAAATTTGGCTCATTTAATTTCTGACAATTTATGGCCCAAAATACTTTAAAATAAAGAATGAGAATATTTGGAAAGTTTCCCTGCTTGTTTTTAGGAGAAAGCTGTGCTTATATAGTCATAACAGTGTAGGGGGTGAAAAGAGGGAAGAAACATTACTGATAAATTGGGGACTTCCTCTTAATTACTTTTTCAATTATCCTTTCCTTTCCTCCATAGAAGTTCTGATTTTACTTTAGCTGAAAGACTGGCTAACAATGGGAAAGAAGAGTCTTCAAAAGCTCATTTTTCCACTCTACCTTAATATGTTTCAATGGTGATTTATTAAAGATTAAATGGTGAGAAATTATAAATACTCCAATTCATAGGAATTAAACATAAGTGCTTTTAAACATTGTCTTTATCTTTTAAGCTATAATATAGTGGGAAGAATGATAAATAATGTGGGATAGAGAAGAATTGAGAATAAAAGGATGTATGGCAGAAGGGTAGGAATGTTCTGGCCTGACAAATATTGGGGAAAGGGAAGGGTGTTTCAGGCAGCAGGAAGAGCATATCCAAAGGCACAGAGGTATGAGGAGACTGGGATGGTTTTAAAAACCGCAGGTAACTCAAGCTTGCCAAAAGTGAAATTGCAGCTGTGAGGAAGACAGGACAGTGGTGGCAGAAGCATCTGGGTCAGATTTGAAGGGCTTTGTAAACTGCAGAGCTCTGTATCCTGTGTCTCATCGACAGTAGAGAGCCATTCAAGAGTTTGAGGACGGGGGTGTCTTAAATTAATGCCATTGCTGATCAAGTCTTGAGCACTTATTATTTTACTCTCAGTTATTCTCTACTCCACAATAGTTTTGCTTCTTCTCACTATACTACAGCTTTAAAAAAATTTTGCCTTTATGTTAAATGTACATAAGCTATTGTCAAACCTTAAGAGCAGCTTGTGAGGTAGGTGTTATTATCTCTGTTTTTCTTAAGATAGAGTCATTAAGAAATTTGACCAAGACAGCTCAGCTTGTAAGGGGCAGGGCCAACACTGGCTCCTGGCTGTCCCTGGCTCCATACCCTGCGCTCTTTTCCAGTACACGACAATGGCACTTTGGCATTCCATGAATGCTCACTGTGCCTTCTCTGTGCCAGCTGCTGGGTGAGGGCACATCTTCTGGCTTCTTAGAGGTTCCATTTCCCTGTCTCTGGGTCAGCATGCCCTGGGACAGGTGTGCTGGTCTTGAGCACAGGAGAACACAGCAGGGGGAGTCTGTCTGGGCTGGGGGTAGAGTGGAGCCCAGAGCTGAAACAAACTATATTCCCCAAATAGCTTGTTTTTAATACTACCAAGTAGTGGTAAGTTCTAGCATGTTCTGGACCTAATTGATAAGTAAATCTTTGGGGACTAGAGCAACATTTTGACTCTCATGGACCCTGGGCACTTTTGTCTTTGTCGTCCCTTTCTTCCATTAAAAGAATATATGCATATAACATATATATATACACACACACAAACACATTTATACACACATGTATATAATTATATTTTACAACTGCATTGGAGTAAAAATGCCCATAATCTGTATGTGCGTTAGTCACTCAGTCGTGTCCGACTCTTTGCAGCCCCATGGACTGTAGCCCAACAGGCTTCTCCATGTAATTCTTCAGGCAAGAATACTGGAGAGGGTACCCATTCCCTTCTCCATGGGATGTTCCTGACCCAGGAATGGAACCCGGGTCCCCTGCATGGCAGGCAGATTCTTTACCATCCGAGTCACAAGGGAAGCATATAATCTAGGTGAGATTCATTATTTTTTTTTTTTTAGATTCATTATTAAGATGTTTATTTTTTCCTTTGGATTTTAAAAGGAATTAAAAATGTTGAATTTCTGCAGGTTCCTAATAGTAGGGTGGGACCTGGGTGCCATGGGTAAGTTGACCCTCCTGAAGACTGGAGTGTTAGCTACATCTCTACATGGTAATAGAATGCAAACTTAGTATCACCAAGTGTCCAAAGTTAGTGTCACCAAAGATAGAACCTGGATCAGAGTAACTTCCATCCATGGGACCAGTTCCCTAAGAGGCTCAGACAGGTGACAGCCACCTCCCAGCAGCTTGCCCAGTCAGGATTCATGGAGAGAACAATCTCCCAGAATGTTTAAGGAAGAGGAGCCCAATGGACAAAGGCAGCCTGTTCTCTTAAAAGAAAAAAAGTCTTACTTCATTGAATCATACTACGCAGTGATTTGGGGGTTACTGCCAGATAGATACAGAAAGGGAACTCTGCTCAATGTTATGTGGCAGCCTGGATGAGGGGCAAGTTTGAAAGAGAATGGATACATGTATACATATGAGTGAGTCCCTCCAGTGTTCACCTGAAATTATCACATCATTAATCAGCTATACTCCAGTATAGAATAAAAAGTTAAAAGAAGAGCCTTCCGTAAGAACAATTACTGAGAATATCATACTAACAAGTTTCAAAAAAAGTGAACAAATACCACTTTAGAAAAATTATTCACATGTACAACATCCCAAGTTCTATGTTAGGCCTTTAGGAAAGGGAAAGTGTTAGTTGTGTCTGACTCTTTGCAACCCCATTGACCGTGGCGTGCCAGGCTCCTCATTCCATGAAGTTCTCCAGGCAAGAATAGTGGAGTGGGTAGCCATTCCTTTCTGCAGCTGATCTTCTCCACCCAGGGAGCAAACCCAGGTCTCCTGTGCTGCAGGCAGATTTCTTTATCAGCTGAGCCACCGTTGGCCCTTAGGATGTGGTAGCAAATCTAATAGACAGTGATGCTGCCCTCCCCTTGTCCCCAGGGCTTTCACTGTACCTGGAAAGCCAGACTTCAGTGAAATCATTACACAATTAAATCATAGTTATGCTTTCATGAAAACTCAACCAAGTTTCCACGCATGCTCAGTTGCTTCATTCGTGCCCAACTCTGCGACCCTATGGACTGTAGCCCACCAGGCTCCTCTGTCTATGGGATTCTCCAGGCAAGAATACTGGAGTTGGTTGCCATGCCCTCCTCCAGGGGATCTTCCCAACCCAGGGATCGAAACCATAGCATCTCCTGTGTCTTCTGCATTGCAGGCAGATTCTTTACCACTGAGCCACCTAGGAAGCCCTCAACCAAATTTAGCTTTTTACAAACATATTCACCTCAGGATGGGAAGCAACTTTTGTAATCTGACTTTTAAAAGAAAAGCAATAACTTACAATAAATAACTGTCTCTCTTGGTGCCATGGCAGTCATTTTCCATATCTCGTTTGTCATGTAACGAAATTTCTAAGAATGAAATACCTCAGCCTCCGAAAATGAGGCCAGAACGAGATTACAGGGCAATCTGGGCAGAAAGAGGCAGGCAAAGAGCTGGAAATACTTTGAAATACTCTGCACCTCCAAAATGCTGTCACTGAAATTTCAATCACTGATGAAATGCTAGATGTGCTACTTAGAAAACCTGAAAGCTACACACAAAATGGAGAAAGATAATACTGAAATTTTGGAACAGCAGAACTGGATGGGTAGGGTTGGGGCGGGCATGGGGGGTTGCTCTTAGATATCAAAATGAGAGTCACTGTGAAAATACAAAACAAAAACAACAAAAAATGATAGTTATTGTGAATCTGATGACTACTTGACATGAGGGCAAGAAAATATATGGAACCCCATGTAGGCAGATGCAAACAGGATAGAGATAGGACTGTCTCTTCTGAAACCAGTTGGAAAGGAAAATTTGAAAGACTTTACATGAAGGAAAGACTTGCCCATTGTGAGCCAGCTATTGGGAGAGGTGATCAGTTGGACAGAAAGTCCTTCTCTTTGAATCCTATTCACACTCTCTGGAGACCCAGAGGGCGCTTCCGACAGGTCACGTGGGTGGAAAAGACTGCTGTGCTGAGCCCACTTTAATGTTGCTGGAGACTCCTATTTGAGCATCTTCCTGCATTCGCAGTTCCAGAGAAAATGAAAAACTGCACTTTTGCTTCAGAGTGATGGGAATTGAATGAGAACTGAAGACTTGACATTGGGCAGGCGAGACCTCTGGGGATAAACTGGCATAGTCGCAGCTTCAAGTTATTTTGTGGCCCAGAGTTGATGAAAAAGAGCTTTCCTTTGGCACTCCTACTGTTGGAGGCAGGAGAAAAGCATGCTAATTTCTTCAAACCCAGGTTCCTGCCCCCAGGAAATAATGAGTGCTCTGAAATAAAACACAGTCACATGATTTGCAACCAGAAAGTGGTAACATACAAGCAATGGCAACGGTAGTTATTCCAATCCTAGCCTCCCTTTCCAGTGCAAGGAGCAGTAGACCTGGGACTTCCCTGATGGTCCCAGTGGTTAAGACTCCACACTGCCAATGTAGGGGGTGAGGGTTCGATCCCTGATCGGGCACCTAAGATCCAACATGCTACATGGCACAACCAAAAAAAAAGAGAATAGTAGACTTCAAACAACCCATGTTCCTTGGATGGAAATCAAACCTTCATACTTGATGACCTTCACCATTCGTTTCATTGAAATGGCCCCATGTTAACTCGGGCTCTCGGAATTTATTCATGCCAGTAAATCAACCTCTGAAGAGTGCCAGAGGGACTGAGCTGGTAGAGCTGAGTGATGGGTCTGGAAGGTGGCTGCTGGCTGTCTGGCAGCCAGACCCGAGTGGCTGGCCATTGGGGAGAGATTCTGATTGTGACTGATACTGGGAGAGTGATTAAATCTGTTTGGAAAGTTAGCTAGAAGACAGAGAAATTGAAAAGGGAATGTAGCTAACTCCTTTAGGGCACTGACTTTTCCCCACAAGTGTTAACTCTTTGCTATCTTCAAATTCTGACTGGATTTTCATGTTTTCAGAGGTATATACTGACTTAAGGGCTTCCCAGGTGGCGCTAGTGGTAAAGAACCTGACTGCCAATGCAAGAGACCTAAGAGATGCGGATTTGATCCCTGGGTAGGGAAGATCCCCTGGAGAAGAGCATGGCAACCCACTCCAGTATTCTTGCCTGGAGAATCACATAGACAGGGGAGCCTGGCAGGCTATAGCCCATAGGGTCGCACAGAGTTGGACACGACTGAAGAGACTGAGCATGCACGCACACACACATACTAACTTGAACCTGGCAGAAGATGCCAGTTTAAGAATTACCAAAATGGGGTCTTCCCTGGCAGTTGAATGGTTAGGACTCTGCGATTCCACTGCAGGGGAAATGGGTCCGATCCCTGGTTGGAGAGCTAAGATCCCATATGCTGCACAGCACCGCCAAAATAAATACATAAAAATAAAATATGTTCACGAGTTCTTTTTTAAAAAGGAAAAGAATTACCAAAATGTTTGCAAAAGTGAAAGAATGGAAGTGAGATCACAGGAGTTTTTTAACATTGAATTTGCAGAGTTACATCGTAACAACTCTCCTGTGACTGCATTTGAACCACCACATTTAATATGGGCCATTGAACAAAGACCCTAAGAGTAGAGATTTGGGAAGAATGGGACTTACCCACATAGTCTCTGGGATTGTGTCATTTTTCTCTGCTTATTGTATGTCCAGAGCTCAAAGAAACATGTACAGGATGTTCTTAAGTTGAGACTGTGTTGCGTAAGAAATTGGCTGTTTCCTGTATTATTCCCTAGGGAAAATGGGTGTGCCATGTTAATTTAGCTAAATGTGATTTTAATGTTTCTGATTCTTTCCACCTGGGCATGGTCGAGATGGAGGAGGCCAAAACATCCACCTTCCCAACATCCCTGGTCCTATAGAAAGGCCACTGGCCTCCATCAGGACCTGATGTACTGGTTCCATTATTCATTGTCTAGATAAATAAGTAAGACTGGTTTTTCTCAGCACTCCAGCAGATCGACCCCTATACATCCATTGAAGACACAGCCAAGATAGCATAGATTTGAGATCTACCTTTTATTTTATGCTTTTGTCATCTTTTCACCTTTGTTTTGTGAATATTCTCACATGAAACAGGAGACTCTGTGGGAATTAGGAAAGCTGTTACACTTTTACTATGAGAACACCTGGAGAGAGTAGGGTGCATAGGAGAAGCAGCTTATTAAGTGCTTCAGTACAAGTAAGAAAACTAATTTGTCACACTGCATGACATTCAAAAGAACAAATGCTTCCTAGATTAAAATGCTAAGGAAGCTAACCCAGGGGAAAATGGAAAATTCCAAGGTATATTCATGATAGGGGATGCCTGAGTTAAAGAAAGGGATTTTGCTAGGGGGTAAGACCAAGAGACTCTGTGCATTTGAGTTGTTACCAGCCTGAATTCCTGGAAGCCCTAGTTTATCATTTCGGATTTCCTAACATCTTTCATAGCATGTAGCATGGAGTAGGTGCTCAAAACGTGTTTGCTGAGCTACAGATTAGCATGAAAAGTACATCCACGTGCTTTGATGATCATCCACGTGCTTCTTGATCTTAAAATGACAGAGGTCTGAGGGGAAGAAACCCCTACATCAGCCCAAACAGCAAAAACCATGAGACTGCCAAGTCCTATGGCAGAAACTCCCTATGGAAAGGGTATTTATCCACCACATGAGAGCAAAGTCCATAAGTGATTTTGTCAGTGGTAAAAATGTGACTACAATGGACACTCTTGGTTTGTTTTGCAATCTAGGAGGCTGGGTCAATTAGGTGAATGGTTTGGAAAGACTGAGCCATTGCTTCTACACCCCCCCAAACTGCACACACATGCTCATCTCAGCTTCAAGCTGCCCTGGAGCACAAAGGGTAATGATAATAAAGATTTTTGTTAGACTTGAGTTTTATGGGATCTTTATAATCAAATTTATGTGATGAAGCTAGCCACCAGAAGACAAATGGAAGAAGTGAGCTGTTACTGAAATCTTTTTCCCAAATAAAGATGGCTATCTCAGAGAGTCCATTTGTTGCATTGAGAGATGAGTAGAGAGATTACCTCCATAGCACATATTAATTCATCTCACCAATGATCATATTCTCTGTTACCCAATTCCTTTATCTTTAAAATCTTTTTAAGAATATGCCATTTTCATGCAATGTTATCGTTGCGAAATACTTTCAGATACTCAAAGGCACAGATCAGGAAATTGGCCCACATGCCAAATCCTGCCCACTGCTTGTTTTTTTTAAATAAAGTTTTATTGAAACACAGCCATGCTTATTCATTTGCATGTTGTCTGTGGCTGCCTTCACACTTCAACAGCAGAGTTGAGTCATTGCAATAAAGACCATGTGGCCCACAAAACTGAGAAAAATTACTCTCTGAATCTTTACAGTAAAAGTTCGGCAAGCCCAGCTCTAACTAGAGTCTCCAATTTAGGGACTGAACAAACGAGGTCATTTGTTCACTTTTTACATAAATGACCAAATTACATGCATTTCCAGGCCTCTTAACAGTGTAAAATAAATCCATGGATATGACTGTGTGTATATATATATATACACACACACACACACACACATATACATATACATATACACATACAGAGATCTTAATGAGGGCACAACTCATTATATATCCAAGCAAAAAGGATTGGGTTGGATCAAGTTTGGATAGCCATCACCAGTGACTTTTCCTGGTCAGGGATCTGATAGCAGCTGTCAGCTTGAATGTATCTATAAGGAGCACCCATGAGTGCTGAGCAGTCGTTAGGAAGAAGAGTAAGGCATGATTAACCAACAATGAGCCATGTTGATCAAAAAAACAAATTCTGGGATGTTATCAACTTTTGAATTAGCTGACTCAATTTTGGCTGGTTCAATTTTGGCTGGTTAATCTGCAGTTGGAAGGTCACTCTATTTGGTGTGTCCACATATTTAAAGGATGAGACTCAAGTGAAGCTCATGGAATACAGAGTAACCAAGTTTGAGTGGGGACCTGAAGCCATGTTATAAGAAGATGGCACAAAAAAATTGACCCAGAAAAGAGAAGATTCAGGAGTGTACAAAAGCTGTGTTCAAAATGTCTAAGGAATTCTATGTTAAGTGCAGCTCTTTGGTAGAATTCAGACCAAGGAGAAGAACGTTTTGTGGTTAGAGTGTATAGAGATGGAGGTGGTGGTCTAAGAAGTAATTGAGGATCTTGTGCAGGTAATTCAAGTACAATATGAGTGTAGTGGTTAGATTAATGACTTCAAAGATTCCTTCAAACTCTAAAATGTTTCAGTTTATGATAAAACTAATCCCAAGAGGACTCTTCACAAGGGTGTTTTGAGCTGCTTCATCCCAAGCCCTTGTGGTGTAAAGGAGAGGTAGTAATTCTCCAGTTTTAGAAATATCAATATTTGAGGTTTCAGTGAGTACCCAAGTTCACATGTGTTAGCCCCAACCATTTCAAGCTGGGGCTCTGAAAATATCATCAGATTTCATCTGTTCTACTCTATCTGAACTAAGATAAAACATCTCATTTGATCCCGATGATCAAATATCCTACTTCTAATGTTCGGTGTCCTGATTCTTATATGCCAAGTTGGTGGCAAGTGGAAGAAACCACAGTTAACTCATGTACACTGCGCTTTTCCATTCTTCTGTCTATAATAAACACTTAGTGATTTTTCATTTATTGCATCAATGTTATGAAGATTGGTGGGAATATAATTGCAGAGTGCTCAGGAATGCTTTAAAGGGAAAAACCTTAATCTCTTATTATCCTGTTGATTATCAACTACTGCAGTAGTCTACTTGATTGATATCATCTTACTGCTTTTCATTTATGGTAATAGAAAAGGTTACTGGTTTCACATGATTTTAGTTCTCTGGAAATAAATGACACAAAATGAATAAGTCATGCACTACTGTAGGTTTGCAGACGGGGCACAATATTACTAAATTATGTGCTATGTAAAAGAGGAAGCTGGAAAGAAATCAATCTTTAACTAAGCTTGAGTGATCCATATGATATGATTCTAATGTATGGTTTGGGGGGGTGGGGGGTGGGAAACCTCTGTGCAAGAGTTCTAATAACCTAGTTAGATTGGTAATTAGGACACAGGGACAACCAAAAGGGGAAAAAATAAGAGTGTTGAACAGCAGCCAAGTGAATTTTAGAATAATGAAGAAATATCAAATAGGGTAAATCAATGGAGTTAAAGGACACAAAGGGGAAATGAAAAACATTCAAAGATAAATTAATGTAGACCCAAGGGTTGTGCAAGCAATTTACTATAAATATACTAGGAAAAAAGAGACAGATGTAGGTGAACAAGGAAGTACAAAATTGGTAAAGCCTTGTTAGAAGTAGAAATGCATAGAGCACATAGTGTGGCAAAGCAGCAGTTTGGTGAAGAAGAAAGAAAAGCCTTTAAGAAAAAATAAAGACATTCTTTTGCAGATGACATGCTGTTGAGCAAAAGCTCTTGCTCTCAAATCATGTATTATAATATCTTTATAAATTGGATGTGAAGTAAATTTGGCCAGCCTCATTTTTAGTTAATAAAGACGAAGTTTCACGTACAGCACAGTGACTATAGTTATTAATATTTTATTGCATATTTGAAAGTTGCTAAGAAGTAAATCTTAAAAGTTCTCATCATAAGAAAAAGAAATGTATAACTATATGTTATACAGCAATCATTTGTAATATATATACAAATATAAAGTCATTGTTAACACCTGAAACTAATATCATGTTTTATGTCAATTACACCTCAATTAAAACAAAATCCCAAGGTTTCAATTTCTCTTGTAGTCACAGAAGAAGACAAGTTTCTTCCTTTAAACTGCAAGTTTCTTCCTTTAAACTTCCTTTAAACTGTATATGGAGAGTTTTAGCTAATCTACCCCTTTAAGAGAAAGCAAATTCATGAATCCATTCTTTATTTGTAATAGATCTATTAAAAAGGTAAAATGTGTACAGCTCGATTAGCTTTTATGCATGAAAAAAAACCTTCCTGTATGTATCAGATCAGATCAGTCGCTCAGTCGTGTCCAACTCTTTGCGACCCCATGAATCGCAGCATGCCAGGCCTCCCTGTCCATTACCAACTCTGGGAGTTCACTGAGACTCACGTCCATCGAGTCAGTGATGCCATCCAGCCATCTCATCCTCTGTCGTCCCCTTCTCCTCCTGCCCCCAATCCCTCCCAGCGTCAAAGTCTTTTCCAATGAGTCAACTCTTCGCATGAGGTGGCCAAAGTACTAGAGTTTCAGCTTTAGCATCATTCCTTCCAAAGAAATCCCAGGGCTGATCTCCTTCAGAATGGACTGGTTGGATCTCCTTGCAGTCCAAGGGACTCTCAAGAGTCTTCTCCAACACCACAGTTCAAAAGCATCAATTCTTCGGCTCTAAGATCAAGATACAGAACATTTTCAGGGCTCCTGAAAGCTCCCCGTAGCTTCCCTCTGTGTGTATTCTGCAAATATTACTTATTAGTTGAACTTCTAAAACCATCAGTTAGTCTTGCTTATTCTGGAACTTTACATAAATGCAATTCTATAGCAATGTGTTTAGCTTCTTCCATTCAACATAGTATCTGTAAGATTCATCCCATGTTCTTGTCTGTACCTGTGGTCTATTTCCAATTATTGTTGATAGCGAGGGTTGGCAAGCTTTTTCTACAGGGGGCAGGTAGTTTTAAAAAAATGTTTTGTGGGCACTGTGGTCTCTGTCTTAACTACTCAACTGTACCTTTTAGCACAAAAGCAGCCATAGACTATATGTAAATGAGTGTAACTGGGTTCCAACAAAGGTTGTTTACTAGGATTTGGTCCATGGGCCATATTTGCTGATTCCTGCTCCGTAATGCTCTGTTTTATAAATATCCCACTATTTCTGTATCTTTTTTCCTCTTAATAAACATTTGGATTATTTCCTGTCTTTGGTAAAATATGTACTCATTTCTCTTGGATATCTTAGAGTGGAATCATTGGATCATACAGTTCATGTGGTAATTAGCTTTAAAAAAAAAAAAATACTGCCCAACAGTTCCCCAAAGAGACTGTAACAATTTCCGCTCTCTCCTGTGATGTACGAGAGTGCTAGGTGATCCACTTGCTTGCCAGTGCTTGGTATTGTCGGTCTTCATCACCCTGTTAATCATCTGGTGAACTCGCTTTCTGGTTTCAATGTGCATTTGTTTGATGAGCTATAACACTGAGCACCTTCTTTTACGTTTGTCGCCCATTTGGATACTCCCTTTTGTGACTTGCCTGCTCAGTTCTCATGCCTATTTTTTCAGATGGGCTATGCCTTTTATTGTTGGTTTGCAGGAGTTCTTTATATATCCTGAATATAAGTCCTTTACATGTATCGTAAATATCTTGTTCCAATCAATCTTGTTGCATTCTTAAAGCAGTTTTAGGCAATTGCTCTCATGATTGATTTTTTTCCTCAATAAGACCCTTTCAGTTTATCAGCTGAATCAGCTCTGAATGGTTGTTGAATCAATTCAGATATGTGAGCAGCATCTTGGGGGTTCAGGAGCCTGTGGAAGAGAAAGGTCAATTCTGTCTTAAGGACATGGAATTAGAACCTCTTGCCTCACTTCCTCTCCTGATGTTATGGTGGTCTTCTGTGCCCCTGGAAGGGAGACAGAGCACAGACTTCAGAAATATAACTTTCAAGGAGGGAAGTAAAAGGGACTCAGAGATGTAGTGGGACCAATGTTAGGGACTATTCCGGTAGAGTAGAACCCCGCCTAACTCATCCACCATTCCTGTTCCCCTGTGTGGAACATGGTGGAAACTAATGACCTGGATATTGTAACTTACAACCTTCCTTTAAAAAAGAAGGGCTTTCCTAAGGGCTCAGATGGTACAGAATCTACCTGCAATGTGGGAGACCCGGGTTCAGTCCCTGGGTCAAGAAGATCCCTTGGAGAAGGGAATGGCAACCCACTCCGGTATTCTTGCCTGGAGAATCCCACGGACAGAGGAGGCTGGCAGGCTACAGTCCAGGGGGTCGCAAAGAGTTAGACACGACTGAGCAACTCACACACTTTAAAAAAGAAACCAGGACACCATGAAGCTAGTTCTGTTCTGTCTGGAAGACACCATGCAGCAAGCCAAGAATCTTGTCCAGAATTCAGTATTCTGTGCTACACATTCCCTCTTTAGCTATGCATTCTCCCTCTATTAAGTTATTGCCAAACAAAGGTGATTTATTAAGATGAGAAGCAGACATTGCTAAAACAGGAAGAAAAGCAAAAAAAAAGAAATAAATGTTTCCTCAGAACCCACAAAGGAGAACAGATGTCAGCAGAAGCAGATGTATGCTTCTCCGGGGTGAAAGAAAGAATACTTAATGTAATCAGAATCCCGGTAACATAAGTAACCAAGAAAGGGGAATATCTACGACTCTGCAGAACTCCTTCATATGATGCTGTGCATCCATAAAAGTGCTCCTAAAGCACTGCAGACTACCAGTGACAGATATTTCCAAACTGGTTTTTAAAAGGGAAACACAAGAATGGACCAGGTTATTTTCATATGCAAGGTTAGAGTTGCCCTATTTTTAGAATTAGAAACCCATACAGGTTTGCCTTTAGGAAGAAGTTATCAATTCGGTATCCTATTCAGCTCAATCAGCTAAATGGCTAATGTCTGGTCATGACCCTCGTGTGACATGATGAATGATTCATTCCTTCCCAAATTTCAATATGTGAGGGAACACAGTGTAAATTGTTTAGGTCAACATCTTCAGAAAAGTGACTGAAATGACCCAAATTGCTTCTTTCTAAACTGTAAAATAGGATTGACGAAAGAAAAAGGTAAAACTTCCCTGTATCATGGGCTTGCCTGATAGCTCAGTTGGTAAAGAATCTGCCTGCAATGCAGGAGACCTGGGCTCGATTCCTGGATTGGGAAGATCTGCTAGAGAAGGGATAGGCTACCGACTGCAGTATTTTGGGGCTTCCCTGGTGGCTCAGCAGGTAAAGAATCTGCCTTCAATGCAGGAGACCTGGGTTCGATTCCTGTGTTGGGAAGATCACCTGGAGAAGGGAAAGGGTACCCACTCCAGTATTCTGGCCTGGAGATTTCTATGAACTGTATGGTCCATGGGGTTGTAGAGAGTCGAACACGACTGAATCACTTTCACTTTCACTTTCTGTGTATCAACTACCAAGATACAGACACTAGGGAGAATATTTGCAGCAAATACGACTTTGAAAAGCAGGATGCATCAGTTATAGAAAGAGCTCCTCTATATTGATTTTCAAAAAATGAACACTTTAATGCCATTTTTTTTAGTGGATTTAAACCAATAATTGTCAAAGAAAGAATGGAAGTTAATTAGCAAACACTAAAGTGTTAAACCTACCCAGTGTAGGAAGAAAAGAAAGCTGAAGGGATCAATTGTTACCATTTCAATTAGCAAAGAGTCTTTAAATAAGTAATAGGCTTGGTGGCCTGATGACAAAATGACAATAAAATAGGCACAATTGCACATATTGTTTGGACCACACATGAGTATGAGACTTGTGCAAAGCAAGAAAAAATATTGATACTATGTCCATGTTTTAACACAGTAATTTCAACTCTTTAAATCTACTCTATAAAATAACCATAAATTCACAAGAATTTTAAATAAGATAATTTCTATGGCAACAATAACAATAATAAAATAAATCACATAACCAACTAGAAAGACACCTTAATTGTTATCCTCTTCCTCTGAATAAATATTTCTTCTTAACTTTAAAAATACTTTTATTTTCTGCCTGTCCAGAATTCCATATGCTTCTTTTTAGGTTCACTTCTCCAGGTCTCCTTAGTTAGTTTAAAGTTCTTTCAAAGGCTTGTATCATTCTCTTTCCAAGTTTTTAGGTATTTTACCTTTCCTTCATATCTCTCATTATCATTCAACAATATGAGACATACATTATGATGAATTCATTCGATGAAAAGTGATGTAATTTTATAAATTGTGTGCATATCATGAGAAACGAGTATGCATAATGTCAAACAATGATTTCAACAAGAGCTTTCAATGTCTATGTGTACCAAAAAAGACCAAAAGGAAATACTCTAAAATATACTCGATTAGTATTTGACACATGGGACAGTGGGCTTTGTTTTTCTTTCTTCCTCTGAATATTGAAATCTGTCTACATTTCCTTTAATAGGATGCACTTTTTCCACAATGAAAATTCAGATCATTAAAGTAATTGCTCTTTTCTTCAAAAACCCACTACACCCACAGTCCTCTTTTAAGATAAAAATGGGGTTTGGTTTCCTCCCCAGCATCTCTGAGCAGCAGTTCGCAGAGTCCCACTATTTATATTTACTCTCTTGTTCCAGTGCAGCCAGACTTGGCATTTGGTGTGTGCAGCCAGGATAGGTGGGCGCAGATGGGATGATGGATCTAGATGGTTGGAAAGAATGAGTTCCCCTGCCTTGCTGAGAGGTACCCACACGCAGGGTGCCAGCTGGATTTCAGCTAAGCAATATTCAATCTGCAGAAAAACTTGGCTGAACTCAATCCCGCTTCTAGTTGCGGCTCACTTTCCCCTTTCTTCTTCTTGAAGCCGACTGCAGAAAAAATGCTTCCTTGATCTAGCCAATACTTATCTGTTTTGGTTTTTTTTTACTTTTGTTGGAGTATAGTTGCTTTACAGTGCTGTGTTGGTATCTATTGTACAGCAAAGTGAAATCAGCTATATGTACACATATATCCCCTCTTGTTTGCATTTCCTTCCCATTTAGGTCACCACAGAACACTGAGTAGAGTTCTATACAGTAGGTTCTCATTAGTTATCTTTATATATAGTTATTTTATTTATAGTTTCAATAGTGTATATATGTCAGTTCCAACCTCCCAATTCATCCCACCAACCCCTCCATTTCCCAGACTCTAGCTCTGACCACCTTGTTCTGATGGCAGCTTTTCCTTGGCAGTGACCCAGGCTCTCCACTGTCCTGCCTGTCTTTGTTCTTGAGCTCAGAGAAGTTGGTTCTAAAGCCAGCCTGGCTTCTATCATTTACATTTTCCAAACCATCTCCCACGCAGTGGAAATGTTCCTCATAACTCTCCTCCCTTCTCCCACCATCATGGTCTTCTTGGGTATTCTACTGGCATTTATTTTGAGAGAGTGAAGCTGGATGGGAAAGGAAAAATCCAAAGGACACCAGGCTGAGTCATGGTCACACATGTCCTGAGTAGGAGGAGTGAAAACTCCCTCACTGTCCTGACTCACAGGTCTTCCTGACCACCTGCTCCGTGCTCCTGCAGTGATTCTCCAGCACTGTTTGTATATGTGGAGAGTTGTTCTCCCCGCCCCACCCCCCCAGTTCATGTTTTTCCCTGGAAGGTGCTGATCTCTGATAGACTTCCAAAAGGTTTAAAAAAAAAAACAAAACAATAGAAGTGAAATGAACTCCAATTACAACCCATTTGTCAAAATGAAAAAGAAAACTAATTTAATTTCTGTCCCCAAGCTTTCTGACAGGCTTCCTCTAAAAATTACTAGTTCTGTAGATAGCTGAGAAAGCACAACAGGAGAAAAATTTTGCTTTTGACTACAGTTTTTTTTCTTGGAGAGGAATAGCACTAGGAAATTCTCTTTTTTCTCTATCTTTTTTGAAAACCTCCTAACAAGGCCACTATCTGGGGGGTAAAACATCTGCCCCCCCAAAAGTTACAAGGAGCTTTAATCAATATCTTGTAATAAGGTCTAATGGAAAAGAATCAGAAAAAGAATGGGTGTTTGTGTGTGTATATCTGAGAAAGTGAAAGAGTTAGTCATGTCTGACTCTTTGTGGCCCCATAGACTGTAGCCCACCAAGCTCCTTTGTCCATGGAATTCTCCAGGCAAGAATACTGGAGTGGGTTGCCATTCCCTTCTCCAGGGGATCTTCCTGACACAGGGATCAAACCTGGGTCTCCTGCATTGCAGGCAGATTCTTTACTGTCTGAACCACCAGGGATATCTGAATCACTTTGCTGTATACCTGAAACATCATAAATCAACTATACTTCAATTTTTGAAGAAAACACTTAAAATAAAAGGAAGACATGACCAGAAAATACAATCATTTCACTCAATAGACACAAGAACCTATCATGCTGCTATTAGGATTTCCATTCACCTCCAATCTCCCACATCCCCACCCCACCAAAAAAAAAAAAAAAAATACTACCCGATCCCAAGGTGCTCAGCATCCCAACAGGGAAGGCTGGGATGTAAACCGAGTGCCATGATGAGGTGTCACAAGAACCACTGTTGTGCAGGATTTAGTAAGGCCACATGGGGAGAAGGATGTGGAGGCTGGAGGCCACTGGAGGCTGATTAGAGGGTGGGACTCTGACAGGAGGCAGGTAAGGGAGCATGCATAGTGTGAGGTGGGTGATAAAGCTCAGAGGTATTGCTGGGAGATTTGGGGGGATGGGGATTATACCTAGACCAGTCCCATAACTGGCATTGTAAATAGTCGTTGGTTCCTCGGTTCCTCTGGTGCTAATTATGTGTGAGCACTAACTCCTTAAGACCTATGCTCTTTGGTTTGAGGTTTCACCACCTGTTGGGAGCCTGCTCTTCTGCACTGCTAAAGAGGCTGTTTAGTGGTGTCCATTTGTATTATTTTTGATACCCTCCTTCACATAACAGCAACGCGATCCTCCAAATGCAGTCTTTGAAGCCTCAATAAATGTAGTGTGTCCTTAAGTAGATAATGAAAATAGCAAGAAAAATCAATGAATTAAACCACTGTTTGGAGGCATCCTCACTGTATTAAAATGTGAGATGTCTAGAGTGAGCCGAGAGCAGAGGGAGTGACTTCACAAAAGAGATAATACGATAAGTGGCCTCCTTCTCCCTTAGCAATCAATGTTTACTTGTCCTTCGCAATCTGCTTAATTTTCTAGTGGGCATACGTTTCTTTTTCAAAATGGAATAATCTACTGGAAGTGAAGTTGGTCAATAGGCAATTCTGAGTTCTTTTTAAAAACATCTAGAAATTAGTGGGAACAAGTCCATAAGGTAGGATAAATGTCCTTACTCTACGATATCTATCTTCTTAATTCAGAGTGAAGGTTTTCCGTGTGTGTGTGAGAGAGAGAGAGATTCAGTGCTTTCACAGATTAGCACCATGGTTTTCACCTCTGGAACATCAGAATCCACCAGAAAGCTTGTGGAAACACTGATGGCCAAGCCTATCCCCAGAGTTTCTTCTTCAGTAAGTCTGAGACAGGACCTGAGATCTGACATTCATAGTATTTCCCAGATGATGTATGGGGTTGGCTAGAAGTTCGTTCCGATTTTCCAGTAAGATATTATGGAAAAAACCTGAATGAACTTTTTGGCGAACCCAACAGATGGGGCTGATCTGGAAACCACACTTTGAGATCCACTGTATTACAGATCCCTTGGACTCATCTGTCAAATGTCCTCTTACACCAGGGACCCACAACGCTCTTCCCAACATGCAGGAGAGGAGCCCTAAAACCCTGATTATTATGCTCACCATTGGGGTGGGGGACTTATTGAAGGTAATACTTGTTACTATATGAAGAATTTATTTTTCATAAAGAATCAAAAATTTAGAGCTTAAGGACTTGAGGCATTATGTAACGTAACCTCTTGTCCAAAGATGAAGACAGGGGGGTAAGTGATGTGGTTAAGGTCTCATTGATGCTTACTGGTGACTCCAGGATCAAATATATCTGCCTCTGAACTTCCAGTCTTTGCGCTGTGCCACCTGGCTTTTGTAACTTTAATTCAGTTACAATTTAGGAGACCTCATAAAAGTGATGTGACTGTTAGAGCGCATCTGCTCTTTTTTTTGAAGTGGTTGGGTACGTAAACTAGCTGCCACTAGCTCTCACCGAGCACCTGCTAAGTTTCTGGCACCAGATTTTCCGTGCGTTGTTCCATTGACTCTGTACAGCAGCTCCAAGGAATAAGTAAGACTATCCTCGCTTTCCTGGTGTGGAAACTGAGGCTCAGAGAGGTTGCATGGCTTACTCCCCCCACCCCTGCCCCATCATGCTCTGTAAAAGTGACCCAGGACAAATGCAAGCTACGAGATCACCGAGCCAGGCAGTGGAGACCCAATGGTTAGTGCCTCCGCCCCCAAAGGGAACTGGCAAGGTATGTGCTTGGGTGATGTGGGGACAAGGAAGGGGGTGAGGCCCAGAGAAACCTGACAGGCTCCCATCGTGGAAACTGGGATACGGCAGGGGGACTTGATGTCCGGAAAAGGCAGAAGCTCATGATACTGCAGTTGTTTTACAGAGGCACAGGCTGATTTGCAGAAAGGCTTGGTGAGCTGACTTTGGTCTGAGAGCTGGCCTGTTGTCCTTGGGAGGGTCAAGGCCAGGCGGCTGCAGATGCAGAGCTTTTGCTGGGGCCGCAGACACCTACACTTGGTTCTGTGCACTTGTCTAGGTGTGCAGGTGACCAGCTTTGCCTCTGTAAACAGAAAGTCTTACGTCTCTGCTTTTTTTCTTAATATATATGTTTTATTGAAGTATAGTTGACCTACAATGCTTCAGATGCACAGCAAGGTGATTCAGTTATACATACACACATGTATATGCTTCTGTTTTAAAACTGGAGTGAACTCCACCACCACATGTTTTATCAGAGGGGAAGATGGCTGGAAAATGTGCTGGGTTTATCGGTTTTCCCAAGACCCTTAGACAGGAGCTAGACTTTGCTTAAATGCCTTCTTCTTTCACCCATTATAATGTTTTAATCAATAATAATGATTGCCACAATTTTAAGCAAAAATCATAAATGGAAAATATAAGATCTGCTTTTCACCTTTGTTATCTTGTTTTATCTAGACTTTTATTTTGCCAGTTCTCACTGGTCATTTTTAAATGTGCTGATTAAAAATAATTTAGAACAATAGTCTTGGAAGATTCAGGAGTCCATCTCCTGCTACTTCATAAGAACTCCATAGAAGAAGAGAAAACAAAATACAGGAGGCAGGTTTCTCGTCTCTCTGCTTTAGGCAACATATGTACCTTCCCTGAAAGAGAGGCTTGGGGCAGAATGAACACACTAGAAACTGAGGCAGGCATGTCTCACGCAGTGAATCATCTGCAAAATTGGAATTTTAACTTAGCATTTCTGTTTCCAAACTTGATGGGTCCCCCTCCTTACACATCAAATTGATCAAGGCAGGAATTACCAATTCAAATTTATGGTAGGGCTAAGAAACAGAAAACAGAATGATGAGTCAGAAGGTAGAAGGCCACATAACTCAAATTTTTTTCAGCATAGATTAAGCATTTATGAACTTCACCGGCACCTCTGCCAGAAAGGTACTCCTTTAAAAAGTAATGTTAATTATTTACACAAGTCTGCTTTTAAAATAGAGGACCTTAGTATCATCCTTACATTTTTTAGACTGATTCAAATCTAAGAATTGATTTTAATGTGGATTTATATATGCAACAAATAATTATTGGAAGTCCACTGGGGGTTCTGAAACACCCATTATTCAAGGTGCTGGGGTTACAAGAGTGAACAAAACAGGCCAAATGAAGCTATAGTCCAGTAAGGAGAGAAAGACCAAAAATAAGATTAAAATACTTTATTGAAAAATATAGACATATATATATGTGTGTGTGTATGCATATGTATGTATATATAAAATGCTATAATACATAATATATAATACATAATACATAATAATAAATTACATATATATATCTTTTGGAGAAAAAAATATAGTTAACTTATTTGTGCCTTACCTTGTAATACAGAATATAAAAGTTATCTGTGAGTTCCCAGGCCCAGCCTTGCCCAGTGTCTCTGCAATTTTACGGGCATACTACCTTTGATGAGCTAAATAACTGTTAGACTCACACTGAGCCCCCAGACTGTGTGAGTAGTGAAATGATAGGCCAGTTAACAGGGTGAGAAATAAATGCAAATTAGTTCTCCACTCACCCAGCCGCGACTGCTCACACCTTCCTGCCCTGCTCCATCCCCCTGCCAAGGTCTCAGAGAAAAGGATGACGATCCGAAGTGACTCCATGACTCAGTGACCTAGAAAGGGGAATGTGCAGCAGGCATGGCCGGGCACTGAGGACGCTGGGGAGGGAAGCAGGGCAGTGATGTAATTGACGGTGACCTTGAATGCCCCAGCCCTTGCCGGTTCTGCACCTCTTCCTGGAGACTGGGGTGAATCAGAGCAGTCCAGGGTCACTGGAATCATCTGAAGCTTGACCACAGGCATGGGCCCCTCTCCTCCTGGCTGGTATCATCTGTTCTGGGCACCAGAGGACCTTTAATATAATAAAAGACTGTCTCCATGGAATCAATTAGCCCAGCATGCCTCAGAGAGTTCTGTGATGTGAGTGGCTGCTTCTTTCAACCAAAGTATAAAAATGATAACAATGAAGCCATTTCAGTTACAGAGAATCAAGGGCTGTGTGCTAAAGTTTCCCTTGTTCAGATGAGAAGGGATAAGAGAATGCTGGTGGGTGCTGTGGGGTCTCACCCAGACCCCTTCAGCAGCCAGTGCACCCACCCCCATCCTCCTGCTCTCTGAGAAAGCCCTGTTCACAAATGCCCCTTCTTCAGAGGAAGCCTGTGGCAGCCATTCTGTCTGGGAGAGGTACTTACCCTTGTTCCACGGCCAGGGGCTAAGACAGGATCAAGTGTCTGACCCACTTTCTCATCTTGTTGCTGTTGTTCAGTCCCTAAGCCCTGTCCAACTCTTCATGGCCCCATGGACTGCAGCAGGCCAGGTTTCTCTGCCCTTTACCATCTCCCAGAGTTTGCTCAGACTCATGTCCATTGAGTTGGTGATGCCATCCAACCATCTTATCCTCTATCATCCCCTTCTCTTCCTGCCCTCGATCTTTCCCAGCATCGGGGTCTTTTCCAATGAGTCTGCTCTTTGCATCAGGTGGCCAAAGTATTGGGGCTCCAGCATCTCTCATCTTAATTTGGACCAAATCTGAGCTCCAGAGCTCCCCATCAGATGAAGCTCAAACTAGTCTTCAGCTGAGGCTAAAATCACTGAAATATGTCTGGGGGCAGGGGCTTCAAGGATCTCTCATTCTTTATGCCTCAGCACAAAAAAAATTCAACAAGAGGCACAGTGGTAGATAAGAACTGATTTATTAGAATAAGATGCTTGTGAGGCTTACAAGTGGGTGGGCGAGAGGGTGCCATGCCCTGAAAACTTAATGGACTATAGTTTTATAACCAAAGGAGAATGGGGAGGGGGATAAGCCGATCTTCTTCATCATTCTTGAGTAGACGCCATGCTTCCACCATCCATTTCTCCTCCATGTGGGGTGGAGTTTTCTTATTCCTACATGGTCAGGCTGGAACTGTCATGAAAAGAAAGTGAACTTGTTAGTTGCTCAGTTGTGTCCAGCTTTTTGCGACCCCATGGACCTTAGCCCTCCAGGCTTCTTTTTTCATGGAATTCTCCAGGCAAGAATACTGGAGTGGGTTGCTACTGGCTTCTCCAAGGGATCTTCCCAACCCAAGGATCGAACCCAGGTCTCCTGCATCGCAGGCAGATTCTTTACCAGAGCCATCGGAGTTTTCTTAATTCTACATGGTCAAACCAGAACTATCATGGTACAGTGGAAGACACAGGATACAAAAAGGCAGTAACTTATACTAAAAATGATGTCATCTCAGGTTTCAGTATAATGCCACCTTTCCCTTATATTCTGTTTTTAAAGTGCCCAGAGAAGCGTGTCCTAGGAATCATTAACTTACTGAGCTTGCTGAACAGGATGTGGGTCTCAGGCTCCCATTGTTTTATTGTTTGGGTGCATGTCTCAGACTTCTGTTGCATGGTTTTGTTGCTAAGCAAGCCTGCTTGGCTTTATGGTTAAACAAACCTGCTTTCCTGAGTGATCATTAACTTAACAGGATTCTCCCATACCTTTTTCTTTGCTTACAGTCCCCTAGTGGGATTAACTATTTAATCACCTACTTTGTCCCTTTACTCTGTCCCTACCAAGACCACAACCCTGCTGAGCATCTTCCTCTCTGCATGTCCTAAAAGCCTTTCCTCCATACATCATGTGTATCCAATCTGTGTCTCAAGCTCTGCTTCCCGGGAGCCTGTCATTAGACAGGAACAAACATGCATCATTTACCCACTGTGTCGCCCAGACCTCTGATAGGCAGCGTGCATGCTTAGCTCATTTCATTATGACTTGTTATCAGAGCCCCTTAGTATAAAGGAAGTGAGGCTTAGAGAGGCCAGCGGGTCTTCCTCCAAATCACAGTCTGGTAGGTGACTCTGAATCCATCCTCTCTCCCTTTGGTCCCTTTGATCCTGTAGTTGTTTCTTTCCTTCCTACTAGACAGAGAAACAACCACAGTCCATGCATGAATAGTAAGCGCCCCCACGGTTCCTGTTCACCCTTGCAAATGTGAATGTTCCTAATGTTTGTTGCTAAGGCTTCACCATATATCACCCAGAAGCTCTGTCCTATGACTTCATCAAGAGGCATGATCCCTGGTAGAAATTCAAGACACTATGCCAACATCAACTGCCCAGGTGATGGCAGATGTTTTCTTTATTATTCCTCATTTTCTGCTTGGTAAATCAGCATGTGGGCATCTTAACTGCGCTGAAAATTGTCTCTTTCTTTTGTACAAAATGGTCTCAGGATGGACAGTGAAGAGGAAGACAGATGTGAAGTTCACATGAGAGCAGAGGGATCCTCGATCTGTTTACTGGGACCAGAGGAGTGTGCATTTCCTAGTGAGGTGACAGCAACATTGTGATGATCTCATCTGTATTTTCTGCTGAAATCACAGTGCTGTCCTTGTGCGTGTGTGCTAAGTCACTTCAGTCGTGTCTGACTCTTTGCAACGCTATGGACCATAGCCCATCAGGCTCCTCTATCCATGATATTCGCCAGGCAAACATACTGGAGTAGGTTGCCGTGGCTTCCTCCAGGGCATCTTCCTGGCCCAGGGATTGAACCTGCATCTCTTACATCTCCTGCATTGGCAGGCAGGTTCTTTACCACTAGCACCACCTGGGAAGCCCAGCACTATTCTCAGTTCAGTCACTCAGTCGTGTCCGACTCTTTGCGACCCCATGAACTGCAGCACGCCAGGCCTCCCTGTCTATCACCAACTCTCGGAGTCCACCCAAACCCATGTCCATTGAGTCAGTGATGCCATCCAACCATCTCATCCTCTGTCGTCCCCTTCTCCTCCTGCCTTCAATCTTTCCCAGCATCAGGATCTTTTCAAATGAGTCAACTCTTCACATCAGCTGGCCAAAGTATTGGAGTTTCAGCTTCATCAGTCCTTCCAATGAACACCCAGGACTGATCTCCTTTAGAATGGACTGGTTGGATCTCCTTGCAGTCCAAGGGACTCTCAAGAGTCTCTTTCAACACCACAGTTCAAAAACATCAATTCTTCGGCACTCAGCTTTCTTTATAGTCCAACTCTCACATCCATACATGACCACAGGAAAAACCACTATCCTCAAGGGGCACCGAATGGTCCCAGCATACATTATAATTGATAGAGATGCTCTCTCTCTCTCTTTCTCGCTCCTGTCTAGTTCCTTAGTTATCATGTGGCAGGATGCCTACATTTTTACAGCTCCCATAATAATCAGGATAACCAATTTGGCTGAATGGGTCTTAGGTCTTCATTCAATGCAAAACCAAGATACAACAGTCTAGAGATGGTCTGTCTTGGAGAACTAGCCCCATGCTGGGTTGATGACTACACTGGCCCTGCCTCAATTCTACCCTGTACTTTGAACGTTACTTGTGTACATGGTTGCATTTAAAGTCCATTCTTTCCACTGGACTCACCCTCTTTCAGGAGCCCTTAACAGATCCTGTTAAGGGATTATTGCCTGTAAGAAGGCCAGTGTCATAAAAAAGACAGAGAAAGGAATTGTTCCAAGCTAAAAAAGACAGAGGCACATGACTCTGAAATACAAAGCATGACCTTACACAGGATCCTTTTTGGAGAAAATGCTATAAGGATATTCCTGAGTTGGTGACATGTTAGAATATAGACAGTGGGTTAGATAAAAGTGTTGTGTCAGTGTTAAATCTGGTGAGGTTGATACCTGTACTTGGGGGTGCATGAGAGCGTATCCTTACTCTTAGGAAATACACGCTGAAGTATTAAGAGTGAAGGCCACCAAGTGTGCAACTTAGTCTCAAACAAGGTAAGTTACATATATTAACACATATGTACTAACATGTGTTGGAGAAAGAAATGGCAACCCACTCCAGTATTCTTGCCTGGGAAATCCCATGGACAGAAGAGCCTCGTGGGCTACAGTCCATGGGGTGACAAAGAGTCAGACAGGGATGAGCATGCACACACACACTTATGTGTGTACATTCTCACTCACATATAGTCTCAAATAGTATTCTCAAGTAGTATAAATTGCATATATGAGTATATTCATGTATGTATAGTCGCTCTCATATATACATAAGAGAGAAAAATAGAGACAGAGAAAGAGGAAGAGAGGAGAGACAGAGAGAGAGCTGATAAAACAAATGAGAAAATATTAACAATAGATGATTTTGGGTAGAGAGTATACAAGTGTTCTTTGTACCATTTTTGCAATTTTTCTGTGAGTTTGGGATTATTTCCCAAAGAAACAAACAGCAAGGTTTCCCTTGTGATGCCACAAGAATATAACTAAGACTGGATTTCAGTGATGACACATGAGAAGCAGTCTCCTTATTTTGACATGTTGAGTATTTTATGGACTTCCCTGGTGGCTCAGATGGTAAAGTGTCTGCCTGCAATACGAGAGACCCAGGTTCGATCCCTGGGTTGGGAAGATCTCCTGGAGAAGGAAATGGCAACCCACTCCAGTATTCCTGCCTGGAGAATCCCAGGGACGGAGGAGCCTGGTAGGCTGCAGTCCATGGGGTCGCAAAGAGTCGGACACAAATGAGCGACTTCACTTCACTTCACTTCTGGTGGCTCAAACCATTAAGAATCTGCCTGCAACACAGAAGGTCAGGAAGATCCCCTGCAGAAAGAAATGGCTACCCACTCCAGTATTCTTGCCTGGAGAATTCCATGGACAGAGGAGCCTGGCATTTTATAAGTGAATTGATCCTAGAAACCCAAATGAGGATTGCGTATGTTAAGGATAGATACAAATCTATACAATTCTATGACAAGCTGCTTGGTATTTTCTGGGAGTTTGGGCAGCACCAGATTGCTAAGTGAGTCTCAAGGATTGCAGACCTTTAAATGACTTGAACCAGTGTCGAGTTTCAGGCTGAGGCGTTGGCCATGTGCAGAACAGACTGAAATAGAGAGCACAGAGGCTCTGCGGAAAGTCGGAATGGCAGCCCAAGCTGCGATGAATCAGGAAAGGGGGATGGCCTTTGAAACGGCTTTCCTGCTCACTGTGTTATCGTTTGGAAAACGGTTCGAGTAGGGAACAAGAAGCACCTTAAGCTTAAAAAAAAAAAAAAAAAAAACAGTAGAGGCAAGGTTGAAGGAAGCCAAAAAATTGAGACTAATCTTTCCATTTATATAAATCCAACCCTCAGGGCCCCAGGCTTGCCTGCCTCTTCCATTAATGTCTGGGGCAGTAGAGCTCCCTATGGAAAGCTCCTTTTCAGGCTTGGAGATGTTGAATTTAGTCTCCAAAGGGAACTGGTGAAGGAAACAATTAGAGTGGCTATGGAAAGAACTTGGGGTCCAAATCCAGCTAATAAAAAAGTGATGCTCATGTAGATTGAATTTCCTCGTGTATGGAACACAAGTTTGTGTGCTGGATTAATATGAAAAATATCCTTTTGTAACTTGATCAGAAGACATTTATTGAAAATGAGTGTAAAACCTATCTCATATTAATATTTTGCTCCCATCTTCACCCCTCACTATTCACAGTTTTTGAGATTTTTATAAGAATTGTGTTTACAGGGAAATGCCCACTTGATCATCAAATGATATATTTTATGTAGTGTTTGCCTAGTTCAGCATGCTAGGATATTTTACAGAGAAATTGCTTAAATCCAATGCTGAAAGGCAACCACTTCTGGGAGGGGAGGGTGGCGGAAATATATATATACGTTAACAGATAAACAAGGCCTCCGCCACATGCTAGTCAATCTTTGGGGCAAATAACAGAACAATCTGTAAAGTATCAGAGGATAAAAGCAGTTGGAACTCCACTCCCTGCGTTGGCATTTTGCCACGTGTAAAACCCTGCCTTGCTAACAGTACTGGTGGAACCTCTAACAGCCCAGGGTGGGTGGCTTCTCATTTTTATATGTCATCGGAAAGATGGAATGCCAAGAGCACGTCTGGGGTCTGGGTTTAGCACAAGCTCAGGGGAGAGGGTACCACACAGTCAATCACTTCCCACATAAGCCAGACTTCCCCCTAACGATTAATCAAAGTGCCAGGAAAATATGGGCCTGCATTTCACATGCCACGACACCCTCACCGCAGACGGGCTCAGCGTTTGTGATGCAGTGATACGTCAAGGTGTTGCACCTGGATGTCCGAGTGTCCATAAAGAACCCGCCTCTGCCATCCTGAGGCCCCAGCCGAAACGACCTCGTGGGTGAGCCTGGGCCACCCAGATGGCTCAGACGGTAAAGCGTCTGCCTACAGTGCAGGAAACCCGGGTTCAATCCCTGGATGGGGAAGATCTCCTGGAGAAGGCAATGGCAACCCACTCCAGTACTCTTGCCTGGGAAATCCCATGGACAGAGGAGCCTGTTAGGCTACAGTCCATGGGGTTGCAGAGTCGGACAAGACTGAGCGACTTCACCTTCACTTTCACCCAGAGAACCTGACTATGCGCCTCAGTGCTGCCCTCTGCTGGAGATACAGCTTTCACGTCAGGGGTTAAGGTTGACGCGTAAGCATTTTTTAAGGGAGGGGTACTGGTCCCCTGGGGAGAAGGCAACGGCACCCCACTCCAGTACTGTTGCCCGGAAAATCCCATGGATGGAGGAGCCTGGTAGGCTGCAGTCCATGGGGTCCCGAAGAGTCGGACACGACTGAGCGACTTCACTTTCACTTTCCACTTTCATGCATTGGAGAAGGAAATGGCAACCCACTCCAGTGTTCTTGCCTGGAGAATCCCATGGACGGAGAAGCCTGGTAGGCTGCAGTCCATGGGGTCGCACAGAGTCGGACACGACTGAAGCGACTTAGTAGTAGTAGTACCGGTCCCCTGTAGACATTCAAGAAACTAAAGCTTCAGTAGAGGATACCATGTTAATCAAGGTTCTCCGGAGAAACAGAACCAGAAGGATATATAAATATACATAGTGTTAGTCACTCAGTCGTGCCCGACTCTTTGCAACCCCATGGACTGCAGCCCACCAGGCTCCTCTGTCCATGAGATTTTCCAGCAAGGATACTGGAGTGGGTTGCCATTTCCTTCTCCAGGGGATCTTCCCAACTCAGGGATCAAACCCTGGTCTCCTGCACTGCAGGCACATTCTTTACCGACTGAGCTACAGGGGAAGCCCCCAAATATACTTAAGAGGTACAAATATACAAAGATACAAATATACTTAAGAGTCAGAGGAACTGACTCTTGTGGGTTTGTGCTATGTCGCTTCAGCCATGTCCGACTCTTTGCGACCCTACGGACTGTAGCCCACCAGGCTCCTCTGTCCATGGGATTTTTCAGGCCAAGAATACTGGAGTGGATTGCTATTTCCTCCTCCAGGAGCTCTACCCGACCCGACCCAGGGATCGAACCCAGGTCTCTTACGGCTCCTGCGTTGGCAGGCTGGTTCTTTACCACTACACCACCTAGAATTTTGGAAGGCATTCTTATTTATTTTTAGTTTAAAAACCATGTTCTTTTCTTTCTTTTTTTCATTTTGTTTATTGTTTACCTGGAGTATAGTTGCTTTACAATGTTGTATTAATTTCTGCTGTACGATGAAGTGGATCAGTTCTATGTCTACAGCTATGTCCTCCCTCTTGAGCTTCCCTCCCCCTCCCCCCCATCCCACCCCTCTAGGTCATCATGGACACCAAGCTGAACTCCCTGTGCTGCACAACAGCTTCCCAGCAGCTATCTGTCTTACACATGGGAGTGAATATATGTCAGTGGTACTTTCTCCATTCATCCCACCTCCTCCTTCCCCCTCCCTGCGCCCACAAGTCCTGCTTTAGTGTATTGAATGAGGCGACTCGAGGAATTTGTGGAATCCAGAAATAAAACCCTGATTTCTGGGATCAGGGCTCCTAGGCTAAGAGCCCTATGGGACAACATTCAGAGAACTCGAGTCGACATTGTGATACTTTTTGTGTGTACATATACATTTCCTTTCCTATTTTATTCAACTCCAAAACCATCCTGAGTTCAGTCTTCATTCTTCACCACAATTAGAAAAGGGAAACCATTATTTGAAGGGTTTGTTAGCAGCTCTGCTCCTGTTTCCTAATAGTCTGTGTAGTTCTAATGACCTGAATGCCACACAGGAGGCCTTTGTAATGGAGCTTTGTCACCACAGGAGCTGTGCCGAGTGAGTGTTACTTAATCACAGCCACCGAAGATGAAAAATGCAGTGTTTCTGAAGGAAGCTGGTGAGGCTGTAATTTTAAAATGCCACTAATGTAATGTAGAGTGGGAGGAGGCTTCCATTTCTGGCCTCTTTTTTATCCTGCAGTTTGAATGCTTTTGGTGAAAATAAAAATTTCTAAATGGCATTCTTGATAATAGAACCTGAGGCAAAGTGAAACTTCTGAGTGTGCCGAATGTGCAAAGCACACCTGGTAAGCGTGTGACTTGCGGGGGAGGGTTCACGGGGCTGGCTGGGGTGTAGGAACAATGCCAGTGCAGAAAAACCACCTGTCACCTGGTGGGTTGGCCAAGTACTGGGGAAAAAAAATAAAGATCATTTCAAAATGCTTATTCAAAATCAGTGAGACAAAAATATTGAAGTCAATATAATCATTTTTGTGGTGCCTTTAAATTCAAGCCCTGTATCTCTTTAATTATTTCAATTGCTGACCCAAGCTGCGTCCACCGTTGGGCAGATTCTCTTTGCTCTTTAGAGTGATCTGTTGGCCAAATTCTGGATGTAGGCTACAGCATATATTCTGTATTCTTATTTCATAAGTTATTTTTTGTACTGGGGTCTGAGTCTGCAACATGTTATGGCCACAATCCCCGTGCAGCTTAGGCTCTAGTGAGGAAAGTAGACATTGAAAATGAAATTACAAGTGTGAGTGCTGTTACATATGGAAAGTATGGAATAAACAGAAGCATATAAGGACAAGGTGCTAACCTCATTTTAGGGTCAGGGAGTGTTATATATAATTGTATATGAGGATACTGCTGCTATTGCTAAGTTGCTTCAGTCGTGTCTGACTCTGTGCGACTCCATAGACAGCAGCCCACCAGGCTCCCCCGTCCCTGGGATTCTCCAGGCAAGAACACTGGAGTGGGTTGCCATTTCCTTCTCCAATGCATGAAAGTGGAAAGTGAAAGTGAAGTCGCTCAGTCGTGTCTGACTCTTCGGGACCCCATGGACTGCAGCCTACCAGGCTCCTCCGTCCATGGGATTTTCTAGGCAAGAGTACTGGAGTGGGGTGCTATCACCTTCTCCGGTATATGAGGATACATAGATTTATTTTGAAAAATATATATATGTACATGTACATATACTCATATGCATATATACGTTATAAGGTTGCCAAATTTGACAAGTAAAACAATAAGATGCACCTTTAAATCTGAATTTCAGGTAAATTAGTAATTTTTTAATGTACGTATGTACCATGCAATACCTGGGACACAATTACACTAAAAGAGTGTTGAGTATTTATCTGAAATTCAAGTTTAACAAGATGCCCTGTATTTTTTTCTGACAACCTTAATATTTGTGTGTTTATGTGTGTGCATACACCCTCCCACAAACTATACCCAGCCAAGGGCAAAACTTAGATAGAAGGATGTGAGAAGTAGACAGTTTCTAGAAACCAGGTTTGTGAATGTGGTACCTAAACCTTATTCATAGAAGCAAGAGTTGTGATTTCAACTAATGAAGTTGTATTTTCCAAATCACGGGCTTTATCTCCCTCTCATAAGAGTGATTCTATGCATGTCTGTCCACAGTATGGTTTGTGATAACCTTGGGATAGTTCCTTAATGCAAAATCTTCGGCTCACTCATCTACAAAATGGGGGTGATATGGTAACCACCCCATAGAATTGTCGTGAGGATTCCCTGAAACTCCATGTAGCACAGGAAGATAATACAAGCTGTGAGATGTATGGGAGGGAAACCCAGCCCCCACTGCACAGTCTCTAATGTCTTCTGAATCAATCACCATCTCAGAAGTCACTCCAGGAGTTTCTGGAGTTCTGAGAAACACGTTCTGAGAAACACAGCAAGAGTTCCAACATCCTCACATCAAGAATGGTATTTGGGGAGTGACAGAGGTTCTGCTTTGGAAAAGCAGAACCCACAGCAGCCATAGGTAGGAGAAGATTCAGCAGCAGTGAAAGCAGGGCTTTCCTTAAAATATGGCCAAAGCCAAAATCCGCTTTGTGCTCAGAATGTTTGTTCCATGTGCTGAGAGCATCTCAAGGCTACGAGAACAAATTTCTCTTTGATGCTGACACATTAAAATAGATATCCCTCAATGTTCTTTGTAGTCAAAAGACAGATGGCCTTTGAGACACTCTGTCACGGGTGAAATAGGTTTTGTCATTATCAGAGATACAGTTAGGCCATACTCCATACCATAATTAATTTGAATAACCTTTCGAGGTTTGGTTTTTTCTTTTTTTTTTACTCAAGGCTTAGAACACAGGAAAATTATTTATAAAAAAGAAGTTATTTTTTCTTTAAACAAGTAAGGACTTAATTTTTATTTTGCCTGCAGAAAAACAGCCCATACAATTATGTTTTCAAAGCCAGCTGCATTTTGAAAGCCACAAAGCCAAGTGCATGCTATATAAAGATATTATATTGTACCTTTACTTCTTGACAACTGTCATTAATCTGTAACTTCTGAGTAAGGAAACAAATTTTTTGAGCATCTTCTAGTGAAGTGTGTCCAAATGTAACAATGGGAAGTTTCATTTTAAGATTACTGGGTGATTTTGGACACTCAACTCTGACCTTTACCTTTGAAGCTGTGTCCTGCCTGGCGTCCACTTTTTCCAGGATTGCAGTAAACCTGTCAAGTTAATTGCTGGTGGAGTTGGAACTAACTGGAACAAGCTGAAGGATTTTACCCAAGTGATTAGTGGACTTCAGACTGCTTGTCAAAACCACGTTGTGTCATAAGAGTTGGCATAACCCTACCGGACGCTTCTTAAATATGCCCTTATTTGGTTCCTTTACTATTTCAACCCAGAGCAACCACACAATCATATTTAACTGGAGAGGAACTTCACTTTCGTGTCTGGAACTTTAACCCAAGTTACATAAAAAGTAGGAAATACCAGCAATTTGAAAAGGAGACACATATTGGTTGCCCTTTGTTAATCTGCTAGTCACTTAGTCAGATGATATATCTGATCAATATAGGTCTGATCAGATGATATGTCTGATCAATGATGGGATTTCCACATCTCTGATTAGAAGAAAATAAATGTTGACTTATGGTCTTTCATGGGTTTCCCCAATAGCTCAGCAGTAAAGAATCTGCCTGCCAAAGCAGAAGACACAGGAGATGTGGGTTCAATCCCTGGGTCAGGAAGATCCCCTGGAGAAGGAAATGGCAACCCACTCCAGTATGCCTGCCGAGGAAATCCCATGGACAAAGGAGCCTGACAAGCTACAGTCCCATGGGGTCACCAAGAGTCAGGCATGACTGAGCAAGAGAAAGAGAGAACTTTTTAACTGGAGGGTAACTGCTTTACAATATTGTGTTAGTTTCCGCCGTACATCAACATGAATCAGCCACAGGTATATGTCTATCCCCTCCTTCTTGAACCTCCCTCGTACCTCCCAACCCATCCCAAACCTCTAGGTTGTCGCAGAGCACTGGATTTGAGTTCACTACGTAACAGGAAATTCCCACGGGCTGTCTGTTTTACATATGGCAATGTATATGTTTCCGTGCTACTGTCTCAATTCGTCCCACCCTCTCCTCCTCTCACTGTGACCACACGTCTCTTCTCTGTGTCTGTGTCTCCATTCAGTTCAGTTCAGTCGCCCAATCATGTCCGACTCTTTGCGACCCCCATGAATCGCAGCACGCCAGGCCTCCCTGTCCATCATCAACTCCCGGAGTTCACTCAAACTCATGTCCATCGAGTCAGTGATGCCATCCATCCATCTCATCCTCTGTTGTCCCCTTTTCCTCCTGCTCCCAATCCCTCCCAGGATCAGAGTCTTTTCCAATTAGTCAACTGTTCGTATGAGGTGGCCAAAGTACTGGCGTTTCAGCTTTAGCATCATTCCTTCCAAAGAACACCCAGGACTGATCTCCTTCAGAATGGACTGGTTGGATCTCCTTGCAGTCCAAGGGACTCTCAAGAGTCTTCTCCAACACCACAGTTCAAAAGCATCAATTCTTTGGCACTCAGCTTTCTTCACAGTCCAACTCTCACATCCATACATGACCAGTGGAAAAACCATAGCCTTGACTAGACAGACCTTTGCTGCCTGCAAATAGGTTCATCAGCACTAACCATCTTCCTAGATTCCACATATATGTGTTAATAAGCAGTATTTGATATTTGTTTTTCTCTTTCTGACTTACTTCACTGTGTATAATAGGTTCTAGGTTCATCCACCTCATTAGAACTGACTCAAGTGTATTCCTTTTCATGATCAAGTAATGTTCCATTATATGTATATATGTAGCACAGCGTCTTCATCCATTCATCTGTCAATGGACATCTAGGTTGCTTCCATGTCCTGACTTGCCTTTTTTTTAACTTTTATTTTATACTGGAGTAGAATTGATGAGGAATGTTATGATAGTTTCAGGTGTCATTTAACTCTAATTACTCCCTATAACTCCTATTTCCAAATACAGTCACATGGGAGGATTAGGATTCCAACATATGATCTTGCAAGCAGGGCAGTGCAATTCCATCCATAACAATAACCAAGAATAAAACATAGTATTTGAGTTTTGGAAAATTACTCATGCATCTGGTATATAAATGTTCTTCGGTCATCCATGATAAATATGCATTTAGTGTCAAAACACTGAACGGAATATTTTACTAAGAAATGTAAATTTTCAGTAATGTAAAAGAATGCCCTATGCTTTCTAGAGCAAATATTTGTAGCTGATGTTGAACATTGTAAACGTTGACTTGTTTTCAGAATGTTGCTCTTATGCAGATGTCTTTTGCGAGAAAAAAAATATTTTCAGCTTAATTGTACCCTATAAAACACTAATCATTGGTCTATGACATGAGCTCTAGCACTGATCAAATTCTATTTACCAGAATATAATAGCTGTAAACAGTGAACATTTGTAGCTGTTTCAGCTAAAGGTTTTTTTTGTTTGTTTTTTCTGGAAACAGAATTATAAAGTCTTACAGCTTAGACTCACAATCTGTAAAATGATGAACACTAGTTATATTTAATGAAAAAGCAATAGATCGGGCCTCTGGTGAAACTCTTCATTCAAAGAATGGGTTGAGAAGCAGGTGCGTGCTAAGTCACTTCAGTCATGTCCTATTCTGTGTGACCCTATAGATTATAGCCCACCAGGCTTCTCTGTCCATGGGATTCTCCAGGCAAGAATACTGGAATGGGTTGCCATGCCTTCCTCCAGGGGATCTGCTCTTCTTGACCCAGAAATTGAACCCACGTCTCCTGCGTTTCAGGCAGATTCTTTACCACTGAGCCCAAAAGGAAGCCCTAAGAAGCAGATGAAAGCCTTAATTCAGCCTCTCTGAGCCTCAGTTTTACTTTCTATAAATAAGTTATCTTTAGGGCCCTTCCAAAAATATAATAATAATAAAATGGAAAGATGAGTTGATAAATTTAGAGAGTGGATATCCCTTGCTAAAAGGTAGTTGAAATATGTTAAAATTCAGGTGATACTGGTGGGCTCTTTGGATTACACGATTATAAACAAGCCCCCCACAGGAAGTCATACAAGCTAGATTTTAGAAACTGTATTATATGAATCAAAGTCTCAGGCTTTACCCTCCTTGGCAGAGACAATAAACTTGGTGACCACGTCCAGCCTTTTCCCATTTCTAATTGCAATGCATCTGTAATTGAAAAATGTCTTCAGGGAAGTGTACTGTTGACCGGCCTTCTGCTTGAACAACATCACCCTCACACACATTTCACATGAGATTTCACTACTCTGACAAGTTACACACCTTCAGTGTGAGACCATGGTGATCTTGCAGCTGTTTGTTCAACCCCCTGCCGGAGCTGGGATTCACACCCTGAATCTGTTATTTCTTGAGTGAATTCAGATTAAATCTTTGTTCTCATTATATCCTATGGCACAGCTGCCTAAAGATTCACCACCACTGACAGAGAGAGGACTTCCTCCAGATAATAACCCACAGGAAATCTCTTTTATGAATCAGACAAAACAGTAGATCCAACCCACTGTGGAGTTTGGACAGTGACAGGCCAGGCTGCCGTTATAATCTGTTTCACCACATCCGTGCTGTGCAGATTTTGTGCTCGAAGCTACAGCAGGCATCTGGGGAGGAGTGCCTTGTGTGGGGTCAGACTCATGGTCTGTCCACGAAGGACCTTACCAGGCCTGATATCCTCAGCTGAAACCTGCCTTATCTCCCTTTCACAGCAGGGAGAGAGGCAGGGGAAGTCAAATGTATAAGTGCATCGCTGAAGCACCTACTCTTTCTAGTAGTATTTGCTAGGTTGGTTTGGACTCAACTCCTCTGAGTCAGGGTTAAAATGCCTAAGTCATCATTTCTGATGCATTTACCATGGACTTACATGAGAGAATGAAAAGAGGTAGATAAGAGTTCATATCCGGCTGCTTTCACCTCTTAGGCTTTAGTCACACAATTCTGATTAGCTTCAGTTTTCTCATCTGTAAATTTTTAGCAACAGCAC
This sequence comes from Bos indicus, assembly GCF_029378745.1. Taxonomy (NCBI): domain Eukaryota; kingdom Metazoa; phylum Chordata; class Mammalia; order Artiodactyla; family Bovidae; genus Bos; species Bos indicus. The sequence continues at coordinate 68,480,673 of NC_091771.1, forward strand.
TCACTTCATAGAGCGAAGTGAGGTTTCCTGTAGGCAAGATAGCAAGGTGCCTTGGAGTGAATCCAGCTACACTGCCTGTTAGCTGGGTGGCTCAGCCGTGGTAATTTCCTTATCTGTAAAATAGGATGGTAAGAATAGTTCTTCCTGCATAGGGCTGTTTGAGGATTAGGTAGGTAGATGATACATGCAAAGCACTCTGAACAGTGCTTGGCACCCAGCAAGCCCTCAATCAACGCCACTTTGTACTGGTTGACAGAATCCACCTCTCCTTGGAGGTATTCAATGAATGTCCCTTCCTTTTTCTTTTTTCTTCTCCAAATTGCCCTCCTTAAGGCACACATAGAAACTGGAAGGCAGGGTTATGCTGTGTTAACAGCTGTTCTATGAGTTTCCAGAATCTTCCTATGAGTCCACTTCAGGAAATGGTCTTTGGGAACCACAAAGTCAAGGAGAGATAAAACTTTGGAAAAGAATTTCTAAAAATAATATTTTAAATACACAAACTGACAAAGCTGGGTAGCCTTGGGCAAGTCCCTTAACCCCTCTATTCTTCGAATGAAAGTACTGAAATAAATTGTCTGTGGATCCTTTCCAGCTACCGTAATACATGTGTCCATCATTACTGATCACAAGTGGGTGCCCAAGGCCAATAACTCCATTGGTGAGAGTATAGCATTGGGACCAAAGTTAAGATTATGATATAAGCTATAACCTCAAACAAATGGCTTGTATTTGTAAATTGTGAGTCCCACATGGAGCAGGTGAAGATATGTATGATTAATTATGTTCAAATCCATCAGCAACTCAGAGTCATACCCTAATGACACTGAGCTTGTAGCTTTGTTTTCAACATATGCTGGAAAGTAAATCTGCATATTATTGAGCAGACTGGGTTGGGAGGAGATGTTTGAAATGATGATCCTCGTTCTTTACAGTCAGCACTACTATGGGAAGTCAGTCTTTAATGGTGTCTCTATTCAAGTAAAGATCTAATGGTGGAAAACTAAAAGGTAAAGCAATATGGCAGGAACGAAAAAGAGACTTTTAGTAGCGGCATGCCAGTTTGCGGAGTTGGAAAAACTCAATAGATAGATTGAGTTGACAGACTTTTTAATATCCTTAAAAATTCTTGGTGTAGGTTTTGGGGATGATCTGTATTGATTGGCGTTGAAGAACAACTAAATTGAGGTATTCTGAGGTATTCATTGTGTTGATGCCAAAGGCCAGAATTATTTCCACGGCCACATTCAGTTTGAACAACAAGGCACAGGGAAGTGATTACCATGTGAGATGGCCAGGGCCTAATAAAGCCTGCATCCTAGTGATGGGAGGAAATAGGCAGTGCCAGGAGGTACCGTGGGTAGAGCCAGAAGTAAGAGCACTTGACGGTTGACTGATTCCATTACAGGACCTAACAAAGTGATTAACAGCAGATAAATTAAGGGGCTCCTTGGAAAACTGCAGCGTTATCAGGGGCTGTCAGAGAGGTTGCATCAAGTTAACATACAGACATGCGGCCCTCATGCTTCCTCAGGCCAAGTGTTCCAGCTCTGACTTGAGTGATCAGACCGATCTGATCTCCAGGCCTCTCACAGGGACCAAGACATCAAGGAGTCAGGGGGTCTGACAGTGATGTATTATGTGATGCGATGCTGAGGCTGATTACCATGCAGGCGACAGAAATGAATCACCTCCTGAATATGCTGACATTGGCGCGGGGTGGGGAGCAGACGGAACCCCAGCTCGGCGATGTCAGCAGCAAACACAGGAAGGCAGCCCCTCCTGGAATGGTCTATGTCTGAGACTGGGATGCTTAACATCGGAAGGAACCTCACAGTCCAGGCCATTGCTGTCTTCCAGAAAATGAAACACAACAAAAAATATCTTAGCAGATGATGTATTGCCTCTTCCGTCTGCATGTGTTGTTCAGCTGCTCAGTTGCGTCCGACTCTGCGACCCAACCCCATGCATTGCGGCACACCAGGCTTCCCTCTCCTTCACCGTCTCCTTCTGCTTACAGTACAGGAAACCTGGGTTCGACTCCTGGTTCTTGAAGATCCCCCTGAAGAAGGGAATGGCAACCCACTCCAGTGTTCTTGCCTGGGAAATCCCATGGACAGAGGAGCTTGGTGGGCTGCAGTCCATGGGGTCGCAAAGAGTCAGACACGACTGAGCGACTAACAGTTTCACTTTCACTTCTCTCTCTTCTCAGCTTTTATTAGGTATAAACTATGATAAAGATTCCAAATGTATTTCTTGATCACTTACTGAACTGTACTTGGAAGCTGTAGTGAGCAGCAGCCATTCAATAAAATCATCATTAAGATGTCAACGTGATAAATGCAAAATAGGACACAAACTGGATAATTCAATGAACAGTGGGTTCTAAAACAGTTCATAATTTTGCTGCTCCTCTGACACTTATATATTGCCAGGTAGCGCTAGTTTTCTTCAGGTGAATTAATGGCCTATCTTCATTGCTCAATCACATTGTAAATTCCTTTAAAACAGACCGTCATAAGTTAAAATTCTTTGTAAATTCTCAACAGTTTCAATTTGGCATAACAAGAGCTAAAGGTGATCATACTGAGGTATTAATTTCACTAAATAAAAAGATACTCGAGGGACTTTCTTGGTGGTTCAGTGGTTAAGACTCTGTGCTTCCACTGCAAGGGAGGCAGGTTCCATCTCCAGTCAGGGAAGTATCACATGCCATGCAGAGTGGTCAAAGCCACTTGTCTATCGAGAACACTTATATCGTCAAACTGAAATAAGGAAAAGCCTGAAATAGTAAAAGATATGCAAGTTCTCATAGCTGCAAGAAAAGGCAAGAGGCATTGAGACAAAGAAATGCCAGAGAGAGGAGAGACGGACTTCACCGAGTGGAAAACTGAATGAAGAAATGGAGGTGACTGCGCTGGAACTTGCCTCAGAGGGGTGGGTGGCGCTCAGGAAGGTGAGATCAGCAGAGCCCGGGAGTAAACAAGGGGAAGAGGCCTCTGATGATGGAAGCGGGGAGCCCCATGCGAAGGCTTCTGAGTGCAAGGGTCTTTTTCTAGAGCAACAGAAAATAAGAAAACTCTCTATGATGACCAGAAAATAATCTTATTTCCAGATCCTTATGGCTGATAGCATTAGAGAAAAATCACCAGATTGCTTGACCAGACAGTCTTGGGTCACTCTTTGTGAACCCTTGTATTGAATTGGCCTAAAAGTTCATTTGGATTTTTTCCTAAGATTTTATGCAAAAAAATCAAAATCAAAATGAACTTTTTGGCCAACCCAATAAGTGTCCCCAAAACAGTAGATTAGTAGGGCCTACATTTATAGGAGGGCTTCCCTGTAGCTCAGCAGTAAAAGAATCTGTCTGCCAATGCAGGAGACCTGGGTTCAACCCCTGGATCAGGAAGATCTACCAGAGAAGAAAATGGCAACCCACTCCAACATTCTTGCCTGGAGAATCCCATGGACAGAGGAGCCTGGTGGGCTACAGTCCATGGGGTCACAAAGAGTCAGATGTGACTTACTGACTAAACAACAAACATTTATAGTACTAGAATTAAAAAAAAAAAATCAGATCCAGGTTTTACTAGATCCTCTTTAGTCTGTAAAATAAAAGAGAAGCACAATAAAAATTCAGAAGGGGAGCATGTATGCACAAATTGTTGTGAATAGAATCCCTGAAAGAATGCATTTTTATTGTTTCTGGAAAGCAATGAGAAGCTTCGTACAATTACATTATCTCAAATTATGACTTCCTGTTGTTTTCCAGAGTTTGTAAAAAATAAATGATGTGTCATATCTAATCTCCTTTGTCCTTAGAGTCACCATAATAAATATTAAGGCGGTGCATTTATTACAGTGCTTTTCACTTGAAAGACAATACCCATTCGTTTTAAACCTGTGTTGACATTCCCTCCAACACAGCATTTGAACGTTGCTGTCTCAATTCTAAATTATTTTTAGACAGGCTAGATCAGGCCTGGGGATGGGACACCACAATTACTTTCAATCTCAGAACTCGTGTTTTTCTTTACTTCTAGAAAATTCTCAACTAGTACCTCTCCAAATTTCCTCTCTGCTGTCTTCCTCATTTTCATTTCTATCAGATGCATGTGGGAGCTCCTCAATTTGTACCTTATACCTTGTAACTGTTCTTCCGTATTTCCTATCACTTCCTCTCTATGGCTTCCCCCACCCCTTTTTATGGTTTTTCTGTCACTGCTCTGTTTGCAGACAGAGAGGGGATGCATTAAAATATGAATTCACTCCACCATTTTCACCAAGGTCTCAGCAAAATTAGTGTCCCTTTATCTGTATCATGCAATTAAACATATAACTTTGAAGGTGTATCCAATAAATTTAAACCTACTAAGGCACTGGAGAAAATAACGGGTTTTTTTTTTTCTCTTCTTTTTCTGGAAAGGGATGGGTTTAAGTGATAAAGAATAAAAGGAGAAAGAGAAAGCAAACAGCAAAACTTGGGCAAATCCTTCTGTATACAAAATTCCAGCTTTCTGTGATACTGAAATACTTTAAGCTGATAAACAAAAAGGGAAGCTATTCAGTTTAAACCAAAAACAAATGTGGAAAAAATGTACCTAATACCCCAGAGAATCAGGGCAGCCTCTAAGAGTTATGTGCATTCCACACAATAAGAAATAAATATATCCTCTAAATTTTAGAGCAAAGGTGTGACTGCTTTAGTATGCCAAATAAAGCCTACAAAAGTGCAACAACAAAATACATAAATCAATAAGCCATTTCTCTGTGTGTGTGTGTGTTCAGTTTCTCCTTATATGGCATACCTAATCAGTTTTGAAACGAGAATATATCACTGGTAATAAAAGCTTTTTCTTCAGTTATTATTCTAATTAGGTCAGATTTACCTGCTTTTAGGGCTCTGTGAAACATCATTAACACACAATAGTTACAGAAAAAATACATCCTCTAGATTTGAACTTCTAACAGCCTTGGGTTTGACATTTGTTTTTCAAATAAATATGAAGTTCAGATATTTTATTCAGAGGTATTCATTACCTTTTCTGGTTGAGCCACGTGAGCAGTTTGGGAGAGAAGGTTTTATAAGTTCTGCCACTAGAGTAAATCATATTCATGTTTTCTATATATTCCCCTTTCAGAATATAAGCTTCATCAAGCCTCCTAGAACCCCATCTGCCCTGTCCAGGACTATATTCCCAGTACATTCATTCCACAAATATTTCTTAAATGGACATTTATCTCTTAGCAAGTCCTTTTCTCAATTTATGAGGTAAAACGTGACTTCATAAAGTAGAAATCCAAAAGATGTATAAATCAGAACTTCAATAATAAGAACTTGACATATTTTAAATTCAATTTCCTCAACTCTAGGTCAGTTCTAACCGTCTTCTCCATAAAAAAAAAAAAGAGAGAGAGAGAGAGAGAAATGAAATACTCCATGACCATGGATAATATGAAGACAGGGTTAATGTGATATGAAAACATTTTATTGTGTGCTAACAGTGTCTGTTCCCTGTCAGACTATGTGCCTCTTTGATCCTTATCTACATTTGGGTTTTCATTCAGGCTACCATTTGGCTTTTCTAACTTTAACTACATAGTTTCTCAGTCACTGATAATCAGAGTCTGGCAGACAGGAGTGTTGAACTATCAAAGAACATACTCAGATCCCCAGGCTTGTGCTTTCCTATTTGTGAGCATCTGGCCCATCTTATTACGCAAATCTCAAATGTTCATGATGGGTCTGGCCCTGTTTTCACATCCAGTGTTGATGTTAGTCAGCTCAGAGCTTGTCCATTTATTTGATGTCCAACGTGTATAAGAAAATAAGAAACAAAAATGCAGACTACCTATTTACAATGTAAGCTTTCTGATAGCTGACAAGGCAGGTGAGTCCTCCAGAATTTCCAGGCCTGATGTCCTTCTTACCAAAGCACAGCTAGAGCAGCTTGGGAAAGTCTGTTCTGCTTCCAAGGCAGAGATGCGCCTGGACCAGTTCTTAATCTATTCCACCAGGAGCTCATGATTGTGTTTTTGGACGGCATCTGCTAAGACTCATCTTAAATTTGCCATTTAGCTGTCTGTGCTTCGTGACTTCATTTTCCTCTCTGGGACCAAGGGAAATGAGACCGTTTCTCTCCATTAAAGATTATTTCAAATATGAATGATATAAGGCTTTCAGGTTTCATGTTTCTATAGTGAGAGGAGCTGTGTGAAGACATGGCCAAACTAAACTGTGAGTTATCTGGAACACTGGTTCTCAACCAGGGGTGAGTTTGCTCTGAGGATATTTAGCAATGCCTGGAGGCATTATTTGTTGTCACAATTATGTAAGGGGGACTGGGTGTGGGGGTTGTGAGGGGGCAAGTTCTGGCATCTAGCAGGTAGAGACCAGAGATGCTGCTGAACACCCAGGGAAGAGGACTGAACCAAGAATTATCCAGCCCAAAATCACAATAGCAAAATCTGAGCAGTCATCTTCAGCAGCACTGCTGAAGTTTTCTAACAAGGTTGGTGTTTTATTCATCATGTTTTTTTTTTTTTTTTTCTATTGTCTGTATCTTGTGATGATTTTGAGGCATCTTGCGGCCTAGTGAATCCTGGCAGGTGGCCTCTCCCAGGACTCATTAATTCCTAAATATTGTAAGCATCTAACCTGAGAACATGTCTTTCATATGTAAACCAACCTAACCCAGGGCCTACATCCCCAACCACCTCCTTTATCAAACTCACACATCAAGCCAATATTCCCTTGACCCTAAATCATCCCAGAGCTGGGTACCATACAGCTAGAGACACCTCCTACAGCCCAGAACCTGTTGAAATTATTCAAACTACCTGATCCTAAACTTTCTTAGCATACTACCCCACCTTGCCCATCTCTTTCCTCAGAAACCACAGTAAAGGCTTTGAGCTTGCTTTCCCCTCACTCTTTCTGCCTCCTGAATGGCCCTGGTGCTTCCCCACGTGGACCTGCATCTTACCTGGCATCCTGTTTCTAGAGATCTCTGAATATAAATGTTATCTTTCATGACTTTCATCTCTCTGTCCTTTTGTCTTATCATACCTCATTAAAATATACCCTGGGTATGTTTTAAAATAATTAGTAACTTCAGGGACTAAAGGGCTTCCCTTGTGGCTCAGCTGGTAAAGAATCTGCCTGCAATGTAGGAGACCTGGGTTTGATGCCTGGGTTGGGAAGATCCCCTGCAGAAGGGCAAGGATACCCACTCCAGTATTCTGGCCTGGAGAAGTCCATGGACTATATAGTCCATGGGTCACAAAGAGTTGGACAGGACTGAATGACTTTCACCTAGGGACTAAAAGGAAAAGAATCTTAACATACACGTATTTTAAATCCTCCTCCTGGCCTAGTGGCTCAGACAGTAAAGAATCCGCCTGAAATGCAGGAAACCTGGATTTGATCCCTGGGGTGGGAAGATCCCCTGGAGGAGGGTATGGCAACCCACTCCAGGATCCTTGCTGGAGAATTCCCATGGAAAGAGGAGCCTGGTGGGCTACAGTTCATGGGGTCGCAAAGAGTCGGACATGACAGAGCGACTAAGCACACCTGGTCCGATGAGTTCAATGTTAATATTATTTTTGAGAAGGGCTGTAACAGAAATGTTTACAAAGCGTGTCTTGAGATATGTCACTTCATCTCTTAGAACCTCAGTTTCCTCATGTCTGAAATGGGACTTAATAAGTGCCAGCTTCATAGGGCTTTTGGGCAACTAAGTCAGATAAGGAATATATAGCACTTAGCATATCAGTAAGCACTCAGTATAGGTTAGCTATTATTACAGTTAGCAAAGAGAGAAATGACTGGCTGCCAGGATTAGTTAAAGAAAACCTTCGGAAGGAGATGATAGTTGACCTGCAACTTAAAAAAGAATAGAAATTCAAGTGGAAAGAGGTGAGAAAGAATTCTATACAGAAAGGACTATATTCACAAAGCACTGAGTGATGGCAATACTCAGATCAAAATGCAAGCTTTTTTTCCTTTTATTTGACTCAGTTAAGAGGCTACTTTAGGTTGTTTAATATTTTATTTCAATAGTAATTTAATTGATGTATAATGTATATCAGTTATGTATATGCAATCTATATTTAATGTATAAATTATATAATAAATGTATATAATACATATGTGTAATATTTTGTTTCCCCTCCTTTATTGATACAGCATGTGTCAGATATCCCAAGATAAATGAATTTCTTTGGGTTTCCCTGACTTCTGTGGACAATGTTTTCCTTAACCTCATTTGTTCTCATCTTTCTTCTCAAGAAGGAAGAGAAAGCCATAATATGACTCATGTTGGTTTGTTTCTCTTAAGTGCTTTGTGCTCTGGTCTCATGATAGCTCCTACTGTATAGCTTGGTTGTTAGAACAAGCCTTGTTTAGGCAGGGTCTGTTAGTTACCTGGAGCTATTGTGGAGGAGCTCATGTAATAAATACATAATTATGAACTTGTTAAAAGAGACATTATCTGCTCATTTGTCCAACATGGCTCCTTTCAGTCTACCTCGTAAGTAAATCTATATTTAGTCCGTGTCGTATTGATCAGAAAGCTGAGTACACTTTAATGCTCCTACAGAAACACACCATTAAAAAAAAATAACTTGAGAAAAACCCACCACAAGTCTCATCTCATTTGAAACAGTGGAAAGAAGAAAAATAGTGCTTTGTTTTCCATTATGGTTTAATACAACAGCAGAAAAATGAGTACTAATACCAGGTTCTGATAATGTCACTGTAGCCAGTCTCAGAGTTTTTCCAAATATCATGCATTTTATGAAATTCAATATTAGGAAAATTAATGACAAAAGAACACATAATTGTTGGAGCTGGGTGGTCTGTAAATGGGTGTTCATTGTGTTCTTTGTTCTATTTTTCTATATGTTTAGAATTTTTATGATAAAAGGCTTAACATTTTTAATAATGGTTCCTCAACACTACTTATAATTTAGGTAAATACTACCTAAAATTAGATCATTTGAGGTAGAGCATATGTCAAATTGCACGAAATTACAATAGAGTAAAAGGTAGAAATCAGAGTAAACTATAATTTGTTTAAAACACGGAGTTGAACACACCAAGAGTAGGATTTTTTTTATGATTGCAAATAGTACAAAGCTAAGTTTTCTTCTTAAAGTTGTACGTTTGCGTGTGACATCAAGCAGGGGAATTACTTTAATACTTTGAGAAAATAAAAACATTATGAATAAACTTTTATTTATTTGGTACTTAAAGTCTAAATACCTTAACACAAGTGGAAAAGCTCCAGCCACAGTTGGAAGGGGCAGAAAAAACAAATCCTGAACTACAGCTTGAAGATGCTTTACACCTTAGTACTGTTTTATTCATTGAGTCAGAAATTTCTGAGTGAATAAGTGAAATTACACTTGTAAATCAGAAACCTTCACAGTCAATTGTTTTCATTCCACAAAGAAGCCACTTTGGGTTGGTATGTGAGTGTTGTTTCTGAAGCAGATAAGGCCAATATTGACATAAGTGTAGCTGAAAATACCACTGATTACTTTTCTTTCTACCCTGTACGTATATTAAAAACTAATCATTTTTGGCTCATGGTTTTAGTTGGGTTTTTTGCACAGCCTGAAAAGATTAGAAATCTTGCTCCCTTGGTACCTAAAGAGACACTTTAGTTGTCTCATGTAACAGATAAATCTTTGGGAAGAGTTTATTCAGATACCAAGATATGGATTATGAATATTTATTAGATACAATGGAATCCCTAGTGGCTTAGTGGTAAAGAGTCTGCCTGCTGGTATAGGAGACACAGGAGACATGGGTTCAATCTCTGGGTTGGGAAGATCCCCTAGAGAAGGAAATGCAACTCACTCCAGTGTTCTTGTCTGGAGAATTCCATGGACAGAGGAACCTGGTGGGCTACAGTCCATGGGGTCACAAAAGAATTGGACACGACTTAGATGAGCACAATAACCAAGATTAAGCAAATAAAAAATAATGTATCAAGAACCTTCAATCGTGAATTCATCAGAAACACTATGCCAATATAAACATTTAAGGAAAAATACTTTCACCTTTTGTCTCATTGCTGCAAAAAGCAAGGGTTATTTCTGACAGTTGTAATAAGTAATCAAAAATTAAGCTTATTTAAGGAATATATTTATGTCTGGAGTGGGGTAAGGATAATAAGAGTCATTGAGAGAAAATAGGTTAGACAGAAAAGGCTCAACATGTGAATAGCACCTGTACCTACTTATGCACTGTTCTGAACATTGGTAATCCTACAAAGCAATTGATATTATCACCAGTTTACAGATGTGGGAACTAAACACTTGAAAGTTTAAATGACTTGTCCAAAGTTAAAGAGTTAATAACTTATGGAGCCAGTATTCTTCTTCAGACTTCAGCCTAAAGACCACGAGCTCAGTATCTGTCATTTTCATGGCTCTATTATACAGAGTTCCTGAAAAAGCCAATGCAATTTCCAGGGAGCAATTTACAATGTGAAGAAGAGTCTAGCACAGTATGACCCAGAATTTTATGCAGTACTGAATGGGTGAGAGATTTATCAATAGAGTTTTATATTTTACACTTATCAGGTGTGCACAAACTCTTGGTTAGAGGGACTAATTAACCATATCTTGAAGTGACCATTACTTTTTCCCCAACCAACATCTCTCACTATCTACAAAATCAATGAGGACCTTATTAGCACCTTCTTTTCTATCCAATTCTGTAACCTGGAAAAATGGGTGTGCCTGGTGACTAGACATAATAGGAAACTTGTTTTCCCATTGGAAAAAAAACCTGACATTCAATATCATAGGCCTATTAGTCCCAGACAGAGACAGATCAGCAATCAACCTCTCTTTTTTTTAACATCTCAATTCTTATTTCAAACAAGCTGTAAGTTCTTTTCTTTCATCAATATGTATGAGAAACTCGGCCTATGAGATGGAAATAGTCCCTGACAGCTAATACAATCAACTCAAGAGTACTTTCAAGTCTTTTCTTTGTTGAACTGCTCACAGATACATGAACCTGGGAATGTCACTTCATGTCTTTGAAGCTTATTTGTTTCCACGGTAAGCTCTCTAGTACTTGCCACATACTAATATTATCATTGTTCATTATGTGCAGTGATTGAATTTTCCAACTATTATAGGCACTCGCTGAAGGACCCAAAATATTGAGTGCATGTAGCACATGCAGAATCATTAGGTGTTTAAAAGTATCTAAAGGCAGGAAAAAATAATAGAGTTCTATTTGCACTTAACTTGGTAAAGTGTGTCTGCTGCTTGTTACCCATAATCTCAGCTATCTCCTTCAAAGTAAATGGCTTGGGGTCCCTTTAAGTAAATAGAATAAGCTAACGTACGTTGGGGAAGTGTGTCCTGAGTGTTTGAAATCCATCGTCCCATCACCACAGTGAATCCTCACACACACTTTATAGCATGTGCGTTGTTGTTTTCTCCATTTCGGGGGTGAAGAAGTCAAGGCACAGGCGTGTCACTGTTAAGTCACTATCAAGTCTGCTTAGTGCTGGAGCCAGGATTTGAGCCTGTGCTTTTAACTTGTCTTTCGCCCTCTAACTTGCAAGAGGTTTCTCTGCATCTGGAAAGACATCGAATGGCTAAGGCCATTCAAAACAATAGTTTTGATTGTCTGTGACCATTCTCAAGTGATCTGGATGAGCAACGTCTTGTGCATGGTTAAAGAAAATAATAGTTCTATGCAAATTTCCAACAGTTAAATTTTGCTGCATAACAAAATACCCCCAAATTAAGTGGCTTCATGAAAAGCTATTTATTTATGATTTTTGGCTCATTTGTTTGGCCTAGGGTCTTCTGAGTGGTTCTTCCGGTGTCCAGTGTGCTTGCTTTTACTTCTGTGGTCACCTTTTGGACTAGCAGAGGCTGACTGGTCTAGAATGGCCTTTGCTGGATAAGATTTCTCTGTTCCTGTGCTCTGTCATCCTCCAGCAGCCTAACTACACCTGGAACACCTTAGTGTGTTCACTTGGTGGTGGCAAGCCTAGATTCAGCAGAAGCTAGAGGCCTCTCGGGGCTCACATTTGGAACTGAATTCTTTTTTATTATTAATATTTTAAATTGGAGGACAATTGCTTTACAATATTGTGTTAGTTCCTGCCATACATCAACCTGGATCAGCCACAGGTATACATATGTCCCCTCCCTCTTGAGCTTCCCTCCCACCTCCCGTGCCATCCACACCTCCAGGTTGTCACAGAGCGCCAGGTTTGAGCTCCCTGCACCATACAGCAAATTGCCACTGCCTATTTGTTCCTCATATGACAATATATATTTTCAGTGTTACTCTTTCACTTCATCCCACGCTCCCCTTCCCCCACTGTGTCCATAGCTCTTTTTTCTCTGTCTGCATCTCCACTGCTGTCCTATGGATAGGTTGATCAGTACCATCTTTCTAGATTCCATATATATGCGTTAATATACAATGTTTGTTTTTCTTTTTCTGACTTACTTCACTCAGTTTGTCCACCTCATTAGAACTGACTCAAATGCATTCCTTTTTATGGCTGAGTAATATTCCATTGTATATTAATATTCTATATTAATATTACTATAATAATATATAGTAATATTCCATTGTATATACACTATGGTATATGCATACCACAACTTCCTTATCCATTCATCTGTCAGTTGACATCTAGGTTGCTTCTTTGTCCTAGCTATTGTAAATAGTGTTGCAATGAACATTGGGCATTCTTTGGCATTGCCTTTCTTTGGGATTGGAATGAAAACTGACCTTTTCCAGTCCTGTGGCCACTGCTGAGTTTTCCAAATTTGCTGGCATATTGAGTGCAGCACTTTCACAGCATCATCTTTCAGGATTCGAAATAGCTCAACTGGAATTCCATCACCTCCACTAGCTTTGTTCATAGTGATACTTCCTAAGGCCCACTTGACTTCACATTCCAGGATGTCTGGCTCTAGGTGAGTGATCACACCATCGTGATTATCTTGGTCGTGAAGATCTTTTTTGTACAGTTCTTCTGTGTATTCTTGCCACCTCTTCTTAATATCTTCTGCTTCTGTTAGGTCCATACCATTTCTGTCCTTTATTGAGCCCAACTTTGCATGAAATGTTCCCTTGGTATCTCTAATTTTCTTGAAGAGATCTCTAGTCTTCCCCATTCTGTTGTTTTCCTCTATTTCTTTGCATTGATTGCTGAGGAAGGCTTTCTTATCTCTCCTTGCTATTCTTTGGAACTCTGCATTCAAATGGGTATATCTTTCCTTTTCTCCTTTGCTTTTCACTTCTCTTCTTTTTACAGCTATTTGTAAGGCCTCCTCAGATAGCCATTTTGCTTTTTTGCATTTCTTTTTCTTTCAGTGGTCTTGATTCCTGTCTCCTGTACAATGTCACAAAACCTCTGGTCCATAGTTCATCAGGCACTCTGTCTATCAGATCGAGTCCCTTAAATCTATTTCTCACTTCCACTGTATAGTCATAAGGGATTTGATTTAGGTCATACCTGAATGGTCTAGTGGTTTTCCCCACTTTTGTCAATTTAAGTCTGAATTTGGCAATAAGGAGTTCATGATCTGAGCCACAGTCAGCTCCCGGTCTTGTTTTTGCTAACTGAATAGATCTTCTCCATCTTTGGCTGCAGATAATATAATCAATCTGATTTCAGTGTTGACCATCTGGTGATGTCCATTTGTAAAGTCTTCTCTTGTGTTGTTGGAAGAGGGTGTTTGCTACGACCAGTGCGTTCTCCTGACAAAACTCTATTAACCTTTGCCCTGCTTCATTCTGTACTCCAAGGCCAAATTTGCCTATTACTCCAGGTGTTTCTTAACTTCCTATTTTTGCATTCCAACTAGGCAATCTGATCACATGACCACAGCCTTGTCTAACTCAATGAAACTAAGCCATTCCATGTGGGGCCACCCAAGACGGACGGGTCATGTTGGAGAGGTCTGACAGAATGTGATCCACTGGAGAAGGGAATGGCAAAGCACTTCATATTCTTGCCTTGAGAATCCCATGAACAGTATGAAAAGGCAGAAAGATAGGACACTAAATGATGAACTCCCCAGGTCGGTAGGTGCCCAATATGCTACTGGAGATCAGTGGAGAAATAACTCCAGAAAGAATGAAGGGATGGAGTTAAAGCAAAAACAACACCCAGTTGTGGATGGGACTGGGGATGGAAGCAAGGTCCAATGCTATAACGAGCAATATTGCATAGGAACCTGGAATGTTAGGTTCATGAATCAAGGCAAATTGGAAGTGGTCAAACAGGAGATGACAAGAGTGAACATCGACATTCTAGAGAACTAAAATGGACTGGAATGGGTGAATTTAACTCCGATGACCATTATATCTACTACTGTGGGCAGGAATCCCTTAGAAGAAATGGAGTAGCCATCATAGTCAACCAAAGAGTCCGTAATGCAGTACTTGGATGTAGTCTTAAAAATGACAGAATGATCTCTGTTCATTTCCAAGGCAAATCATTCAATATCATGGTAATCCAAGTCTATACCCCGACCAGTAACGCTGAAGAAGCTGAAGTTGAATGGTTTTATGAAGACTAAAAGACCTTTTATAACTAACACCTCAAAAAGATGTCCTTTTCATTAAACATTTTACATGAGTAATATGGCAATATATTTTTCTGAAAAAATCTATTTTGTGCTATTCACAGGGCTTAGGATAGTATGTTAAGTATTCATTTATTGCACAAGTATCTGTAATCAGAAAAGCCAGAAATATTTTCAGTCTCTTAAGATTTGAGTTTTGGATTGAAGTTATCAAACTGTGATTAAAGATAATCCTGAAATAATAGTTATTTCATATTTGATTTGCATTTCTCTAAAATGATGCCTCAGGCATTATCATTGTCAAATCAAATTTAGTAGAATTTCAGCTGTTCTGTTTTAAATAGCTTGTACACATTTGGAGAATTCCAGTGTACACGTGTAAAATGTACATGTGTACACTTGTACTGACTTTCTCACCAAGGGATAGCCATTCTTTGGTGAGTTTGTTCTAATTGTGCCATTCGTTGTATTAACATTAATTAGCAAACTCATCTTTCAATTTCATCCCCTTGGGACAGATTCAGTCAGGGTTGGGTAGGTAGGGAATTTAATTAATCTATCAACAAATTGAATTTTTTATTAGGTACTTGGGTTTTATCTCTTATATTTTGCATAGTATATTAGAAAATTTGTTTTGAACTAGAGTTACCTAAAGTTTATTTTAGGAGGACAGAGAGTCCAACCATTTTACCCCAAAGCACTACATATAATAAAAATAGATCATCAATGTTCCTTTAGGATAATTTTCAAGAAAGTTCATTTACTATTACCTAAGAATGGAGACTTTTTTCAGATTGAATCTTCCCAAACTGATGGAAGGACTATTTTATAGTAAATGTATCAATAGCTGGTTGTATAAACACCTACTATTTGTGGCTTAACAACAAAGGGCATCAGTGTGTGAGGATTTAGTTCAATAGAGTTAATCTCAAATGCAATTAATGCTCACATTCTTTATGTGCCTCTATGGCAATCTGTTTGCCCAAGGAATTTATTGAAATAGATACGTTTAATTAACCTGTTTTCAGCACTTGGGCAAAGACACAATTTAAGATGTGACATTCCACTTAAAGAAAAAGAAAGAAAAGAATCTGGATATTACTTTTTTCAACCTGGTCTCTTGTCTTAACAATGTGTAAAATTTAAATAGAAGAGGATATATGTCAAATATGGCTTCATCTCCGACTGCCATACACACATATGCACACACTCACATACATGCACACACACACACACACACACACGAGAACTAATTCTGTACTCCTCATGTCACCTTCAGTGAGCTTACAAAGTATGAGCTAGTATGCAAAGTAAGCCAGCTAGTGTGGTGAATTTGAGTAGCATTTTAGGATAAAGTTCACTTTGACCCTCAGCTCCTAACTAGCTGCATTTTTTTTTTCCTTGTGAAAGTGAAAAGCTTTGAATTCTCTCAACATGACCAAGTAGTACCACAATCATCTGCTTCCATGAATTCTAGAATTTGATTTTGTTATGGTCTTTGGCTAGTCAGGTTTCTCAATTCATATAACCATTGGCAGGCAGATTTTTCCAAAAATAATCATTTTTATATGTATTTTTTCTACATGCTTTATAAATGTGTGCTATCCAAATGGGACAAATGAAAATAAAATGAGAAAACACTGTTGCCTTGGTGCTTGGTCACCCTATAATTTGAATAATAGCTTAAGCTTAAATTGACCTATTACAAACCAGATGTCTTGTCCTGACATTTTTACATGGATGGATTCAAGGAGTTATAAAATTTGCCCTCAAGTTTGCTACATTTGGTTGTATTGAAAGAAAAATCTGGTCTTAAGAATTTTAGTCTCTTTTTTAATGGAAAAGCATCTCCTATTGAACAAATACACACCTATTTTGTTTTTTATATTTCATACACTAATTTTATTTTCATTCTGCTTTTAAATCTAGATACATGAAGCCAGAAAATGTCAAAAGCAAAGGGGGCAGGTTTAACTGCATTGATAGCCACATTTAAAATAAGCATCAAAGGGGCTTCCCTGATGGTTCAGTGGTTAGGACTCTGTGCTTCCATTCCAGGGGGCATGGGTTCAATCCCTGGTTAGGGAACTAAGATCCCCTGCAAGCTGCATGGCATGGCCAAAAAAAGAAAACAACCATCAATATTTCTGCAGTAACCTAAGAGGTGTTATCATACTTTTTGTTACTGTTTTTCTCAAATATATTTTTTGAAGTGAACTTTTAATATTAATTCCTATTCTTTGGTAAAAAGGACACATATGTCAGATATGAATCTATAGCCAGAATGAAAGTCAATCTCTTCTAAACATAGCTTAACACTTTTTTAAATGACTGTTTTGTCTTTCTAATTCCCTGCACTTTATTCCTCATCCTACCCATTCCTTTCTAAGCAAGTTAAAGAATTTCTTTATTTTGTTCTTGTCTGTTCAAGTCTAGACTTCTCCTAAGCGCTGGTGTAAGAAGATGCAATTTCTGCCACTATGGCTCGTTATTATTTGTTTAATCTCCATCTACACAGGAGGAAACTCAGCAACATGACTTGAATTTGTCATGAACTTCTAGTCTTGTTGGGGTTTTTTTGCTGTTTTGCTTGTGTTTTATTGTATCAGGAAGTGCATACAAGAAAGTACCATGTATACTGCAAAGCACTATATAAATATCCAGTTATTTTTATTAATTTTTGAAAAGTTGACAGCAGTCTTACCAGTTCTGTCACTTGCCCTGACTTTAAGTAAATCAGAATGATAAGAGAACAGCATCCTGAGGCTAAATACGACACACAGAGGAGTTGACACATTTCCAAGAGGTGCTCAAGGCCCTCTGCTCTCAGGAGGCAGAACCATCTCGCCTTTGAAAGCTGACCTTTCCCTCTCCACCCCCTCTTTTTTCCAGGCCCTTCTCCAGAGCTAACTTATTCACACATAGCAGGCAGACCCCTGAAGCCTACTTTAAAAAGTCTCGGTCTGTAAGCTATGATAGGATCAGCCTTTACTCCACCCTAGCCCAGATTGGCACAAACTTTAGCAGAGAAGAAAAGGGAAATTTAAGATCCTTTGTTTATTATGATGGGCATTCACTTTATTAACAAGTTTCTGTAGGAAACTCAGCCTTACTTATATGGAAGCTGAAGGGCCTGGATTTGAGATTAGAAGACCTGGATCTCAGTACAGTTTGGTCAAACTTCTTCAACCCTCTGAGCCTTGGTTTTCTCACCTATGTAATGGAGATTTCCACTCTTACCACGAAGCGCCCCTGTGCACCCTCTAGACAATGAGTATTAGCATCACCTCTCACAGAGTAAGGGCTACCATCATCATCTTTTGTAAAGTCATGCCTTAAGCTTGGAATTTTCCACTGAATATTGCCTTCACTATCAGAATAACCAATAGAGATATTGTCTGGGATCCCAATATTTGTAAACATAGGTTGCAAATTAGCCAAAATTACATCTTATCTTAGTCTAATCTGTACCAACATTTTGGAGATATTCTTATTTTCAAAGTTTTCAAAATTTACAACAATTCTGAACTTTAAGTCAATGACTTTTGGCATATTTGTTTGGAAATTAAAATGTCAGATGCTCTTTGCTTTATAGACATTGTCTCTTTACCTCCGTTTCAAAATGATGGGATGTAGAAAGAGGGAGTAAAAAGACGATAATGCATGAGACTGTATATGCTAATCACCACTTACTGTGAATCCAAGGGTACATCTTTCCTTGAAAGAGAGTGACAACAGCCCATCAACTCTAAAGCCACAGTGGCAGCTGGGTTACAGGATATCCTACAGCCATATTAGTTATTCTGTCCCATCACTGTTCAAGGTTGCTAAACACTGCATTCGATAGAAAAATTCAAGCTCTAACAATATTTAAAAAAAAAACTATTTTCATCCCCTCAAACAAAGCAAACCATGTTTATATCCTGTGTAAAATTAAAAAAAGAAGAAAACAGGAGTTTACAAACCCAACTGTTGGCATCACCCCAGATGCTGGTTCTAACCCTAGCTCTCATTATCTCACTGTGTAAATCAGGACAAATTGCATAATCTCTCAAGGGCTCCGTTTTCTCATCTGTACAATGGGCATAATTAAACCTACATTGAGGTGTTGTGTGAAGAGTAAAGGGGATGTTTGCCAGGGCCAAGCATAATAGTACTTCACAAGGACAGGCACTCATTGATGGGTGCGATTTAAATCTGCAATGGTATTTCTTTCTCACTCTGTAATTTGCACACAAGCATGTGATCATAGCTCTGTATTGAATTTTGACTCAGATTTGAATTAAATCAGAGAAGCACATGTAGAATCCTCTTATTTGAGGCTACTGAGAAACTACTCGTTCCGCAGTGGGACTTCAGTGAACTGAGCTGCTTAATAAGATCGAGCAACCCTTCAGACTACCAGCACTCTTATCCTCCTGTGAAAATAGGAGTGAAACGTTTTAAACTAGACAGCATAGCTGGTAGATAATTTAAAACATGGGTGGTTTTGTTCTGCTCCTTAGCTTCATACAAATCAAAATCAAACTACCCAGTGTCCACCTTGGATAAACGATAGTGAAGCAACTGCTTGGGGCTGAATCTTTGATGAGATAGAAGAGATAAAGGCACAGAATCTTTTTGGGGCCATCAGGACAACATTTTCTTTGACAAAGGCAGAATCCCAGTGCAGCCATGGCTTTCCCCTCTAAAGCGAGCTTAAATCTGCTTGTTAAACTGTTTTGTACAAAGTTTGCAACTCTTCTTCTCTGATGTGAGCCTTGCAGAAGTTGTGTCCTTTTCGTGACCCTCCCATATACCCCAGCTACTGCACCCGCGACAGTCCTTGGTAATAGTGAAGCCTGGCCTAAGTTCTACATTTAGAAACTCTGTATGCCAGAGGCAAAGAATCTTCCTGGGAGACCTTTGGTTCCCCAACCTTTACAGCAATGGCTCTCAAATTTTAATTTGCATAAGAATCACCCGGGGGTATCCTTTAAAAATTCAGATTCCACGGCAGCTCCTGCCCATTCCAATTCAGTAGGTTTGGGGTAGATAGAGTTTGGGGCTTTGTGTTTTTCATAAGGACCCCAGCTTATTCTTTTTTTAATTTTTTTAAAATTTTATTGAAGCATAATTGATTTACAATGATTTACAGTGTTGTGTTATATTCAGTCATACATGTTCAGTTATGCATATATATATATTCTTTTTCACATTCTTTCCATCATGGTTTATTACAGGATATTGAATATCGTTCCTCGTGCTATACAATAGGACCGTGTTGTTTATCCATCTTATGTACGATAGCTTGCATTTGCTAATCCCAAACACCTAATCCATCCCTTCCCATCCCCTTCTTGGCAACAAGTCTGTTCTCTCTACCTGTGAGTCTGTTCCTGTTTCATAGATAACTTCATTCGTGTCATATTTTAGATTCCACCATTCCAGCTTATTCTGATGTAGGTGATCATTCTGGAAGACATTGGGAGAAATACTACTTTATAGTATTGTATAAATTCTTAATTTATGAAATATTCTTAATTTATAAAATATGTGATCATAAACACAAAGTAGAGAAGTTAAGTAGCCCCCTAGCCTGAATTGATTCATATATGCTACCATGAGTCAGAAACACTTCCCTACTTTAATTTGGGGACAATGGAGTGACAACAGGGACAGTAATAATAGTAGCACACCATAAGCCGTAGACTATAGGGACCTTGTTGAAGAAGTAAAAGCTTGGGCTTCAGAGATGTTTACTAGTTATTTAAACTTGAGGCACTGTTCCTTTATATATAAAAGGGAGGTAGATTGCTATAAGCTTTGCAGGTGGCTCAAATGGTACGGAATCAGCCTACCAATGCAGGATACATGGGTTCAATCCCTGGTTTGGGAAGATCCCCTCATGGAGGAAATGGCAACGCACTCCAGAGTTCTCGCTGGGACAATCCCGTGGCCAGAGGAGCCTGGCAGGCCACAGTTCACAGGGTCATATAGAGTCAGACAGGACTGAATGGCTGCTCATGCACACATACACACACAGATTGCTGCGAAGGACCTAGCAACTACCAGGGGCCTGTCCCGGGTCTAGGCACACCTTAGGTTCTCAGTGCTAGTTCTGTCCTCTGTCGCCCCTGCAATGGTAGCAGGAGGTTAAGTGGCCTCTGGACCAGTCACTCCAGACTCTTGACCACATGACCTTTAGAAAGGTATGGGCCCCTGCCTGATTAAGTTTAACTGCTGTGACAGAATACCATAGACTGGGTGGCTTGTAAACAGCAGAAATGCATTACTCATCCTTCTGCAAGTCCGGGAAGCCCAAGATCAAGGTGCTAGCAGATTCGATGTCTGGTGAGAATCCCTCCTCTGTTTCCTCGGTAACTTCTATTATGTCCCTAAATGTCAAAACGGCCTAGATAGAGAGCTCTCTTGCTGCTGCTAAGTCGCTTCAGTCGTGTCCAACTCTGTGGGACCCCATAAACGGCAGCCCACCAGGCTCCCCCGTCCCTGGGATTCTCCAGGCAAGAATACTGGAATGGGTTGCCATTTCCTTCTCCAATGCATGAAAGTGAAATGTCAAAGTGAAGTTGCTCGGTCGTGTCCAACTCTTAGCGACCCCATGGACTGCAGCCTACCAGGCTCCTCCGTCCATGGGATTTTCCAGGCAAGAGTACTGGAGTGGGGTGCCGTTGCCTTCTCCGAGAGCTCTCTTAAAAGGACAATAATCCCATTCATAAGGGCTCCAGGGCATGACCTAATCACCTCCCAAAGACTCTACTTCCTAATACCATCACCTGGGGTATAAGATTTCAACATAAGAATTTTGAGGGGACCACAGGTTTTCCTTCTATACCAGTCCCCTTGAACCTTCTTCACAGACACTGCCTTTTACTTGAAATGAGAATATAAAATATAATTTACTTGATATGAGAGTATAAAATATAATTTCTAAATTAGAATATAATTTCTAATAAATGAGGCATACCTCATTTTATTTTGCTTTGATTCATTGTGCTTCTCAGATACTGTGTTTGTTTGTTTGTTTGTTTACAAATTGAAGGTTTGTGGCATGTATCAGTCACATCTATCAGTGACATTTTTCCAACAGCATTTGCTCACTTTGTGTCTCTGTGTTACCTTTTGGTAATTCTTGCAATATATCAAACTTCTGCATTATTTTTATAGTTGTCATGATGATCTCTGATCAGTGTTCTTTGATGTTATTGTTGAAATTGTCTTGTAGTGCCATGAACCATACCCTTATAACACAACAAACTTAATTTATGAATGTGTGTTCTGATGACTCCCCTGACCAGCCATTGCCCAATGTCTCTTTCTCCTTGGGCTTCCCCATTTCCTGAAATACAACAATATTGAAATTAGACCAATTAATAGCCTCACAACAACTTGCAGGTATTCACATGAGATGAAGAGTTGCCCATTTCTCACCTTAAATCAAAAGCTAGAAATGATTAAGCTTAGAGGGGAAGGAATGTTGAAAGCTGAGATAGGCTGAAATCTAGACCTCTCCTGCCAAACTGTTAGTCAAGCTGTGGATGCAAAGGAAAAGCTCTTAAAGGAAATTAGCAGTGCTACCCCAGTGAATGATAAAAAAGCCAAACCATCATATTGCTGATATGGAGAAAGTTTGAGTGGTCTGGACAGATCAAACCAGCCACAACATTCCCTTAAGCCAAAGCCTAATCCAGAGCAAAGCCCTGACTCTCTTCAAGTCTGTGAATGCTGAGAGAGGTGAGAAGGCTGAATAAGAAATGTTTGAAGCCAGCAGAGGTTGATTCATGAGGTTTAAGGACAGAGACCGTCCCTATGAAAGTATAAGGTGAAACAGCAAGTTATCCAGGAGGTGGATAGCTACAGCAAGTTATCCAGGAGGTATAGCTAAGATAATTAATGAAGGGGACTACACTAAATCACAGGTTTTCATTACAGGTAATAAAATAGCCTTACATTGGAAGAAGATGCCATTTAAGACATTCATAGCTAGAGAGGAGGAGTCGAGGTCTGGCTTCAAAATTTCACAGGACAGGCTGCCTCTCTTGTTAGGGGTTAATGCAGCTGGTGACTTCAAGTTGAGGCCAATGCTTAATTATTATTATGAAAACTCTAAATCCCTTAAGAATTAAGCTAAATGTACTCTGCCTGTGCTGTATACATAGAACAGCAAACCCTGAGTGACAACATACCTGTTTACAACATGGTTTACTGAGTATTTTAAGCTCATTGTCAAAAGCTATTCCTCAGGGGAAAAAAATGTCCCTTTCAAAATATTACTGCTCGTTGACAATGCACCTGGTCACCCAGGAGCTCTAGTAGAGAGTTGTTATCATTATCGTTCAGTTGCTAAGTCGTGTCTGACTCTTTGCTACACCATGGACTGATGAGAGTACAAGAAAATCAGTTATTTTCATGCCTGCTAAGACAACACCCATTCTGAAGCCCATGGATCAAGAAGTAACTTCGATTTTTAACTCTTATCATTTAAGAACTACATTTCATAAGGCTAGAGCTACCACAGAGACAGTGGTTTCTCTGATGGATCTGGGCAAACTCAATTAAAAATTATCTGGAAAAGTTTCATCATTCCAGATGTCATTAAGAACATTCATGATTCATGAGAAAAGGTAAAAATATCAACATCAAACAGGAGATTGGAAGATGTTGATTCCAACCTTCATGGATGACTTTCTGAGGTTCAGAATTCAACAGAGGAAATACCTGAAGATGTAGTAGAAATAGCAAAAGAACTAGAATTAGAAGTGGAGCCTGAAGATGTGACTGAATTGCTGCAATCTCACGATAAAACTTTTTCAGGTGAGGATTTGCTTCTTATGAAAAAGAACAGATGAACAAAGAACAGAGTTTATTGAGATGGAATTTACTCCTGGTGAAGATGCTATAAACATTGTAACAATGACAGCAAAGGATATAGAGTATTACATAAACGTAGTCCCTAAAGCAGTGTTGATGCTTGAGAAAACTGACTCCAATTTGAAAGAAGTTGTCCTGTGGGTAAAATGCTATCAAACAGAGAAATCATTCATGACAGGAAGAGTCTGTTGATGCAGCAAACCTCATTGTTTGCCCATTTGTCTGATTTTAAGAAATTGCTGCAACCATCCCACCTTCAGCAACCACCACCTTGATCAGTCAGCAGCCATCAACATCAAGGCAAGACCCTCCAGCAGCAAAAAGATGGCAACTCACTACTACTCAGATGATGGCTAGCATTTTTTAAGCAATAAAGTGTCTTTCCATTAAGGTGTATTCATTGTTTTTTAAACATCATGCTAGCATACACTTAATGTGTGGACATAATTTTTATAAGCACTGGAAAACAAAAAAAAATTGATGTGACTCACTTTATTGTGATATTCACTCTGTTGTGGTGGTCTGGAACCAAACTCATAATATCCCCAAGGAATGCCTGGATAAATGTAAAACTCACCGAGCCAGTGTTCTATACAGTTAGATCTATTACTGGCAAGTCGAAGCCGTAGGAAGGAGAGTGTTCATCACATTGACAGTCAGATGGATTCCTTGTACTATTCCGGAGATGAATGAAGACCAGTCCTGAACTAGTCTCAGGATATCATCTCTTCCTGGACACAGGGCACGTTCTTATATTTCAACTCCTTTTCAGTCAAACTTCATGAAGACCATCACCCTCCACCTCTAAAAGTTCAGCTTATTCAGATATTCTGCAGTACTTGCTGGAGGTAGAGACACGGATTTAGAGACCAGATCTGAAGAGGGATAGATTACCTTTCTTTTGAGGAAGTTTAAGGTTTGAAATTAAGTTCCTGTTCATGGAAGGCCAATCCACGTCAGCATTGATATAGACAGCAAAGGAGAGAAACAATTTCCAAAAACACTCTATGTTAGTTTTGCTAGATCTGCCATAATAAGGTATCACTAACTGGGAGAGGCTTCAACAACTTGCACAACAGAAATTTATTCTCTCACAATTCTGGAGGCTGGAGGTTCAAGGCAAGGTGATGGCGGTGTTATGCTCTTTCCGGAGGTGTTAGGGAAAATCGTTAAACTTCTGTGTTAGTTTCTGATAGTTCCTTGGCTTTTGACAACTTAAATCTTCACATCATCTTCACATGATGACATCCTGTATACATATCATATCCAAAGCTCCCCCATTCATAGAGACACCAGTCATATTGGATTAGGGGATCTTCCTGCTCTAGTATGACCTCATTTTAACCAAGTACATCTGGAAGACCCTATTTACAAATAAGATTACATTCTGAGATACTGAGGTTAGGATTTCAAAATATGAATTGGGAAGAAGGGACATGAACACTGTTTAGCTCCTATAACAGACTCTTACAGGAAATTTATTTGAGTGTTTGGTTAGGACTCAAATTTTTATATCATACAAAGACAAGATGACCTTAGCCTAAAATTTTTCCTAAAAAATTTATTATCTGGCCTCCACCATTTCATAGACATTTTTCAGTATGAGCCCTATGGAAATGTAAAAGACTTATTAAATATACCCAGAAATAGCTGAATGACTTAAGCTGGTGAGTGGGATCATATAATATTCACCACTTAAATGTTCTTGACTTTATACAGGGACTGACTCCTGAATGTTTTCCTGGAAGTCAAGCAATCGTTTTAAAATAAGCAATATGTCAGTCTTCTAATGGAACTAATAAGCCAATAAAACTAATAAAACTTCTCTCACTAAAATTATTAAAATTTACCTTCTTGAAACCATAAGGGAACAAAAAGTATCTCTGAGTCAAGTTATTTTTCATGGAAACTGACATTTAAATTAGAAATCACTTAACAGTGGTTAGACCTGAAATGTAAAAAGCATTATCTGAGATTAATGGTTAGCATACTCAGATGTCCACACAGCAGAGTGATCACATTTTAGGTTTACTTTTAAACTAATTTCATATGACAGGATCATGTTTGAATCCCATATGTTTTACTCTGAACCCCTGTTTGCATTCACTGAAAAGTTCTGCAAAGCAGATTGTTAAATTTTTTGTTTATTTTTCTGGGGGAAAAAAATGAAGGTTTTTAACAGAAACTAACAATACTTACCAAGATATTGTGATTAACAAGGGCAAAGTTTCTAAAATGATGCTTGAAGGCATGTTTGAAATGGGTAATAGTCAAGGGTGTGATTAAAAACTTGTTCATTTGCATTATTTAAACAGCCATTGAATATCATTAATTTTTATTTGGTACTAACAGCACAGCCTATTGAATCAAAAGCAATCAAAATTGAAGTTCAGAACTCTCTAGTTCTTGACCACGTGTTTTCTTTATCTAGGGACAGGGTTTGTTTGTTTTCTCAATATTGCTTTTCTACCCAATTGTAGTTACTTAATCTCTCCAGCCATGAAATTAAAAGACGCTTACTCCTTGGAAGGAAAGTTATGACTAACCTAGATAGTATATTCAAAAGCAGAGACATTACTTTGCCAACAAAGGTCCATCTAGTCAAGGCTATGGTTTTTCCTGTGGTCATGTATGGATGTGAGAGTTGGACTGTGAAGAAGGCTGAGCGCCGAAGAATTGATGCTTTTGAACTGTGGTGTTAGAGAAGACTCTTGAGAGTCCCTTGGACTGCAAGGAGATCCAACCAGTCCATTCTGAAGGAGATCAGCCCTGGGATTTCTTTGGAAGGAATGATGCTAAAGCTGAAACTCCAGTACTTTGGCCACCTCATGCAGAGTTGACTCATTGGAAAAGACTCTGATGCTGGGAGGGATTGGGGGCAAGAGGAGAAGGGGACGACAGAGGATGAGATGGCTGGATGGCACCACTGACTCGATGGACATGAGTCTGGGTGAACTCCGGGAGTTGGTGATGGACAGGGAGGCCTGGCGTGCTGCAATTCATGGGGTCGCAAGGAGTTGGACACGACTGAGCGACTGAACTGAACTGAACTGAATCTCTCCATATCTGAGTTTTTGTTACAAACAAAATGGGGATGTTAAGTCTCAGTCATACCCATGAATATTGATGAACAAATAAAGTTCTTGTAGACTTGTCACTGTTCGTATGAATCAGAGCTTCATTCACATTTCAGATCAGTGCTCTTTTCAAAATAAGTTGAGTGATAAAAGATGATATGGTCTGGTCTATGCTTGTTATAGGGATTTGGGGTTGTAGGTACAAGCTAAGAGATCTCTAACCTGAAACATACGGGAGGAAGCTCCAGAGGAGACCTTGTATGGAGCAAAGATTCAAGAAGTAGACCCATGGAAGGATTTTATTACCTTTATCTCTGGTGAACATGTCACTAAAGACTCATTGGAGAAGGAGAATCTGGCCACTACTTTAAGTGTGTTTAACTTCTCAGACAGACAGTGGACTTTTTGTTCTTTATTCTTCCTTACCTAGGTCATTGACACAAGATCTGGCTTATCCTCAGTATTGAGAGAACAGTCCTCTGGTCACCCTCTTCCGGGAATATCTAATGGAGAGTCAGGGCTATTTCAGATGAATGTCTTATCTGTGCCTAGACCTGTGTATTAAACATATTATACAATTAGATTATGAATTAAAATCTAGAAATATCTAATAGAGAAAAGTTTCAAATAGGACATTTTCAGTCTTTCATTTTCACCTATGTCTTAATTCTCCTGCTATTCCCTGGTGGCTCAGAGGTTAAAGCATCTGCCTGCAATGCGGGAGACCCAGGTCCAATCCCTGGTTTGGGAAGATCCCCTGGAGAAACAAATGGCAACCCACTTTAGTATTCTTGTCTGGAGAATTCCATGGAGGAAGGAGCCTGGTAGGCTATAGTCCATGGGGTTGCAAAGAGTTGGACACAACTGAGCTACTTCACTTTCACTTTCATATGTCCTAGTACATCTTACAAGTAATCAGTAATCCACTCCCCTCCCAACCTGTGCTCAACTGTATTCTAACCTAAGCATCATGTCAACAGTGCCTCACCATCTCAGCTATTGTCATTGACTCTTTGTTTAACCCAGGTGAATGCTCCTGCATCTATCGGAATTTAAGATAACCTAACAAGTGAACTGTCTTTTGCCAAGGACACTAGGAAACCCTTAAAATGAAGTAAATTTGGAAAAGTTTCAAAGAATAATAGTCAGAGTCTCTTTTTCTCTTTTACACTGTAATTTCCAAATCCTACTTTTAAAAATTACTACAAAATTATATAAAGTTTCTTTCTTTTCACATGAAGGGAAAGAAGATGGTGGGTAAAAAATTTACTTGATAATAAAATACCATAGAGATATGGAGAGTGAAACTGACTTTTCTTGAGGTAATTATTGATATATGTCAGGGCACTCACTTTTCCAATTTGATATACACAACAACCACACACTTAGACTTAACTATGAATTTAATGTTATTGTGCTCATTTTACAGAGCAGAAAATTGAGTCTCACAAACTTTAACTTACCCAAAGTCATATGGCTATTAAGTGATAGAAAATGGCTTTGACCAGGTTTTTCTGGCATTCTTTTTCTATTTTTCCAAGATGTTTTCTCCTTCATATGTAGATTCATGATAATAATATTCAGCTGTAATTTATTAAACTTCTACTACGTACTGTGTGCCTTATACCCATTATTACATAATCTTTTACTGCTCTAAAAAACAAAAGAATTTTATACATGAGAAAACTAAGGCTCCTAAAGCTTGGGTAACTTGGCCAAGTTAAGATGTATGAGAGCCAGGATTCAAAACCTGATACAATTGATCCTCGTTATTCACGAATTTTATGCAGTCATCCCTGCCCCTTTATCCATGCTTTTGATTTCCATGGATTCAGTTGACTGTGGTCAATCATATTCAAAAATATTAAATGGAAAATTCCAGAAGTAATCCATACATTTTATATCACACAGTCGTTTTGAGCGAAAGTGAAGTCGCTTAGTCATGTCTGACTCTGTGACCCCATGGACTGTAGCTTGCATCAGGCTCCTCCATCCATGGGATTTTCCAGGCAAGAGTACTGGAATGGGTTGCCATTTCCTCCTCCAGGGGATCTTCCCAACCCAGGGGTCAAACCCAGGTCTCCTGCACTGCAGGCAGACGCTTTACCTTCTGAGCCACCAGGGAAGCTCATTTTGAGTAACAGGATGAAGTGTCCTGCTGTCCTACTCAGGACATGAGTCATCCCTCTGCCCAGTGTCAGCCACCATTATCCAGTCTAGTTTGGTCCTCTGTCCCATCACTTAGTAGCCATCTGGATTATCAGTGCTATGACATATGTTCAAATCATCTTTATTTTGCTTAATTATGGCCCCAAAGTGCAAGATTCAGTTCAGTTCAGTTGCTCAGTTGTGTCCGGCTCTTTGCAACCCCATGAATCGCAGCATGCCAGGCCTCCCTGTCCATCACCAACTCCCGGAGTTCACTCAGACTCATGTCCATCGAGTTGGTGATGCCATCCAGCCATCTCATCCTCTGTTATCTGCTTTTCCTCCTGCCTCCAGTCCCTCCCAGCATCAGAGTCTTTTCCAGTGAGTCAACTCTTCACATGAGGTGGCCAAAGTACTGGAGTTTCAGCTTTAGCATCATTCCTTCCAAAGAAATTCCAGGGCTCATCTCCTTCAGAATGGACTGGTTGGATCTCCTTGTAGTCCAAGGGACTCTCAAGAGTCTTCTCCAACACCACAGTTCAAAAGCATCAATTCTTCAGCACTCAGCCTTCTTCACAGTCCAACTCTCACATCCATACATGACCACTGGAAAAACCATAGCCTTGACTAGATGGACCTTTGTTGGCAAAGTAATGTCTCTGCTTTTGAATATGCTATCTAGGTTAGTCATAACTTTCCTTCCAAGGAGTAAGCATCTTTTAATTTCATGGCTGCAGTCACCATCTGCAGTGATTTTGGAGCCCAAAAAGATAGTCTGATACTGTTTCCATTATTTCCCCATCTATTTCCCATGAAGTGATGGGACCGGATGCCATGATCTTTGTTTTCTGAATGTTGAGCTTTAAGCCAACTTTTTCACTCTCCTCTTTCACTTTCATCAACAGACTTTTTAGTTCCTCTTCACTTTCTGCCATAAGGGTGATGTCATCTGCATTTCTGAGGTTATTGATATTTCTCCCAGCAATCTTGATTCCAGCCTGTGCTTCTTCCAGCCCAGCATTTCTCATGATGTACTCTGCATATAAGTTAAATAAACAGGGTGACAATATACAGCCTTGACACACTCCTTTTCCTGTTTGGAACCAGTCTATTGTTCCATGTCCAGTTCTAACTGTTGCTTCCTGACCAGTCTATTGTTCCATGTCCAGTTCTAACTGTTGCTTCCTGACCTGCATATAAGTTTCTCAAGAGGCAGGTCAGGTGGTCTGGTATTCCCATATCTTTCAGAATTTTCCAGTTTCTTGTGATCCACACAGTCAAAGGCTTTAGCATAGTCAATAAAGCAGAAATAGATGTGTTTCTGGAACTCTCTTGCTTTTTCTATGATCCAGCAGATGTTGGCAATTTGATCTTTGGTTCCTCTGCCTTTTCTAAAACCAGCTTGAACATCAGGAAGTTCACGGTTCACATATTGCTGAAGCCTGGCTTGGAGAATTTTGAGCATTACTTTACTAGCATGTGAGATGAGTGCAATTGTGCAGTAGTTTGAGCATTCTTTGGCATTGCCTTTCTTGGGGATTGGAATGAAAACTGACCTTTTCCAGTCCTGTGGCCACTGCTGAGTTTTCCAAATTTGCTGGCATATTGAGTGCAGCACTTTCACAGCATCATCTTTCAGGATTTGAAATAGCTCAACTGGAATTCCATCACTTCCACTAGCTTTGTTCGTAGTGATTCTTTCTAAGGCCCACTTGACTTCACATTCCAGAATGTCTGGCTCTAGGTGAGTGATCACACCATCGTGATTATCTTGGTCATGAAGATCTTTTTTGTACAGTTCTTCTGTGTATTTTTGCCACCTCTTCTTAATATCTTCTGCTTCTGTTAGGTCCATACCATTTCTGTCTTTTATCGAGCCTAACTTTGCATGAAATATTCCCTTGGTATCTCTAATTTTCTTGAAGAGATCTCTAGTCTTCCCCATTCTGTTGTTTTCCTCTATTTCTTTGCATTGATTGCTGAGGAAAGCTTTCTTATCTCTTCTTGCTATTTTAAGCATAACTAGTGCAAGACTAGTTATGCTTAAAATGGAGATATTCTGTTACTGTACCTAATTTATAAATGAAACTTTATCATAAGTGCTTGTGCTCTTCAAGGTTTCAGGCATCCACCAAGGGGTCTTAGGATGTATTTCCCTCAGATAAGGGGAGACCACTGTATTTGCAAATTTATCTGCTCAGTAAAATTTATTTGTAATCTCAAAAGCAATAGTCGTAGAGCTTTGCAGTCATTTGCAGGCATATGCAAAGCTGCAAAAATTTGAGTCACCCCACATGCATGCTCCCAACAAGATAACCCTCTGCCTTCTTGTTTCAGCTCCTACTGTAAATAAGCATCCTTTTCCAATCTACTTAGTGCCACATTTTCCCTATCTTTGTGTTTTTCTTTGGTAATGTTGCTGCTTGACATGGCCCCCAAGCTCAGGGCTGAAGTGCTGTGTAGTGTTCCTAAGCACAGGAAGGCTACAATGTGCTGTACTAGGAAGTTATAGTTGGCCTTGAGTCCAATGTTAATGAAATAAATATATGTCTTTAAATAGAACACACATACATAATAAAGGCTATGTATTGATTGGCTGACCAGAGGCTCACAGGAACCAATGTCCCATAAGACCAATGCCTTGTTCAATATTCATTAATTCCATCTCAATGAACCTATAGACCATAACTCCTGCAAATAACAAGAGGCAACTGGATTTGTGTTTCCAGTGTCCAATTCTGCTACTACTCACCCCTGACACGCCACATGTTCTTGTGAGATGATAGTGTTCTCTTTTGTGTGGTAGACTGTTGTCATTTTGATTCCAGTTTCCCACAAAACCATGCTTCGTCACCACAACCACGACAAACTCATTCAAACGTGATGCCACTCCATCACCGTTTGGGCTTGGAACCAGTAGATTTTCACCTTCGTGACAAAGAAAAAACAACACAGTGCCCAGTAAAGCAAGTTCATAAACTATTTATTTAAATTGATTTAGCTTAGAGCAAGTTTATATACATAAATAATTTGTATTTTGTGAGAGTCAGATTCTGAAATGAAGATGCAAATTGTAGGGCTCAAAGAGGTGCTGAGGGCTCTCAGTATCCTCATCCCAGTGATGGAGTTCACACTTGGGTCTAGAGAAATAAACAAATGCAGTGTCAGTCTCCTCCCATTTTATGATGGCTTTGTCTATACCATGAGCCTTCTGGAGTTAAGCCCTTGCTCTGAAGGAGGTCATTTCCCCTATAAATTTCTCCATTGAGAAAACTAAGAAATATATCAGCAAGGATGATATGTTTAACACTGCAAAGGGTACTGAAGAAGTTGAAAGCCTGAAGGATTGTACATCCATGATTTTTAAATCAACTTATTTGCTGAGATACCAGCTTTCCTCCAGCCCATGTGGTAAAATCTAAGATGAAATGGAACTGGAATCTAAATGGGCCAAAGCCTGGCTTTATGGCAGGCTGAGTGTTCTGAATGAGTCACCGTACCTCTTAGAAACACGACTTCCCCACCTATAATTCAGGAGACACAGGTTCGATCCCTGAATGAGGAAGATGCCTTGGAGGAGGAAACGGCAACCCACTCCAGCATTCTTGCCTGGAAAATCCCATGGACAAAGGAGCCTGGCAGGCTACAGTCCACGGGGTTGTACAGAGTCGGACACAACTGATCAGCTGAGCACACCTCCAAAGATTCTAATCAGTGGAAATGCAAATGACTCACTGTGTAGAGGATTCTATAGTTGACGAAGTGTGTTATTTGCATACATTATCTCAATGATGCTCATATCTACTTTGTCAGTTAAGCATAATTATAATTATTACCATTTTGTGAGAAAGTCTTTGCAAACAGAAGGTTCCTGCATAAGTCCTGCGAATGTTAAAAAAAAAAAAATCAATGATTTCGAAGGCAGTGAAAAGAAGATTGTTAGCATTATAATCCTTGCTTCATATGAAAGAAAAATAAAAAGGAATTGGAACCAAATATGCGGCTGCCTAGCTTAAATTAAAAGGACCCTTACACAAAGTGACAAACCAAGATAGCTCGTGGGCTGAAACCCAGGTCACACTCTGATCTCTGTGACATATACCCTGATGTTGAAATGTGTTCCAAATTGCGCAGAGTTGCTATAGGGACTACTGGGGCCCTAGGTTAATGAGTTAAGGAAATAATTATAGTAATAGCCAGGGAAGCATGTAAAATTTGTGTCACCCAATCTATGATGTGATGTTTTTCCTCTTAAAAATTACTGTATCATTTCATCAGTCTGGATAGGCTGAGGGATGCAGCAGAAATGATCAAGCCAAAATTCTTGGTGGCTTCTCATAATAAAGGTCTATTTCTCAGACTACACGATTATTCCATACTGGTTCTGGCTTACCTCCCTAGCTCTTACTCTAGATCTCAGGCCAAGGGTCTTCCCCTGCCGAGGACCAGCCCCGGCTGATCCAGGGTATTCGAAGGGGAGACGGCGTCGGCGACTATTTATATGCTAATTAGAGATATAGAGAACAATGGAATGAGGATAGCTCAGTAGGAAAATTCAGTGGAGAAAAGAAGCTGAGTAGCTTGGTTTACGCGGGAGACCAATAAAACTTCAAGACAAGAAGTTTGCACCACTTACGTAGGCTGCAGGCGCCCTCTCGAATAGCGGAAGGTGTCTCACCCTAGACACCTTCTCGAGTGGGTCTTAGAAGCCCAGGCATGATTAGTAAGCGTGGTGGGTTCCGCGCTCCAGATGGAGACTCAGCTGGAAGTTAAAAGAAAGAATGACATGGGGAGACCAAGCGTTGGTGAGCAAGGCCCGTAGCTTTATTTTTAACAGGGGCTTTTATACCCTAAGTTACACATAGAGGATAATAGGGGATGCAAAGTCAGCAGTCTTTGGTTCTTATCAAAAACCAAGGTTTCTTTCCTGCAAATGTATCGTATACAAATGGTTTAGGTGATTTACATCATCTTCTGGCCAGAAGGCCTACTAACATTTTATGACTCTTGACAAGGACTTATCAACAAAGACTTACTTTCTCTAAGAGTAATTATTTCAAGGTTTGGCACCATCTTCCAAAGATAAAATTGCATTCCTATAGGGCAGATGTGTAATGGGTTTACAACAAAGAAAGAATTTATTACCTTAAGGGTCTAAAGTTACTAACACCAAGGCCACTACTTATTTTTTCTACATACCCACTATTAATTAATACATATTCAAGGATACAATTCAGGGGATGTGAAAACTTGGCAACAAGCATTGACTCATCAATGAAATCCTTTACTAGTTTATTCTGACAGTTTTTAACTCTCTGAGAGGCTCTAAGCTATTTGAATATCTTAAGCTTCCCATGCCTCTGGAGGCTAGGAGACTGTAAACAATCGTATGCATAGCTGCAGGAGTCCGGGTAAACTTGTCAGGCGAGTTAGAGAGCCATCAGAGGGGTTTGGATTTAAACACTCCTAATTGCCCAGGAACTTTATTAATTGGAGCTGTAAGTTAACTCTTTGACACAGAGAGAGAGAGATGGTGGTAGGGGACAGCCCCCAGTAAAGTCAGAGGTGAGAGCACAAAGCAATAAAGTAGGCAGACTCTGGTTTTTTGGGGGAAAATGCTCGAGAATATCCGGGGGGACTCCTGAGGCTCGATCCCGCCTTTGCGTATGCCGAGCCTCCTTCCTCATGACCTTTGTCATGAGTGGAATGCCTCACCGGCTCCCCGCACCCCCTTATCTTGACTGTGGCCAATTGCAAAGATAAAAACAAAAGGGCTCTTGCACCAGCAACTAAAAGCTCTGTTCTGGAGTTGATATGCATTGCTTCACTCTTAGTTCATCTGTAACCCAAACACAG
The DNA here is from genome assembly GCF_029378745.1 of Bos indicus. NCBI lineage: Eukaryota > Metazoa > Chordata > Mammalia > Artiodactyla > Bovidae > Bos > Bos indicus. Next base: position 68,515,214 of record NC_091771.1, read on the forward strand.
AGAGACAAGAACCACAATCCAAGAAGTACCTGAAGGGGGAAATGAACGGAATTTATTGGATTGGCCAAAAAGTTCATCGGGTTTTTCTGTATCATCTTATGGAAAAACCCAAATGAGCTTTTTGGCCAACCCAATAGCTTGAAGGAGAGGTGAAAAGAGACTTAGGAGACAGGAGTTTTCTTTGACTTGTGGACTCTTCTATGGCACAAGTTTGCCAAAATTGCCAGTGCCAGCTTCAGCAGCATTAACAGAAGAGTGGAATCCAAAACCAAGGAGAAGACAATTCTATTCTCACCGCTGCTCACTTACATTTAGTAGAAACCTTTAGGAACAGATTTTCCTTCCAGAAATGAGAGCATTGTCCGTTTTGTGTTTCATATATTGCTGTGAAAAATTATGAGGTCACATGATTTTGTGCCATTTGTTGTTCAGTTGCTCAGTCGTGTCTGACTCTGAGACCCCATGGACTGCAGCACACCAGGCTTCACTGTCCTTCACCATCTCCCAGAGCTTGTTCAAACTCATGTCCACTGAGTCAGTAATGCCATTCAACCATCTCATCCTCTGTCGCCCCATTCTCCTCCTACCTTCAATCTTTCCCAGCATCAGGGTCTTTTCCAATGAGTTGGCTCTTTGCATCCAGTGGCCAAAGTATTGCAGCTTCAGAATCAGTCCTTTCAATGAATATTCAGGGTTGATTTCCTTTAGAATTGACTGGTTTGATCTCCTTGCAGTCCAAGGGAGTCTCAAAGAGTCTTCTCCAGCACCACAATTTGAAAGTCATCAATTGTTCAGCGCTCAGCCTGCTTTATGTTCTTTTGTAACATTCAATTCAGTTCAGTTCAGTTCAGTCACTCAGTCGTGTCTGACTCTTTGCGACCCCATGAATCGCAGCATACCAGGCCTCCCTGTCCATCACCATCTCCCGGAGTTCACTCAAACTCATGTCCATCGAGTCGGTGATGCCATCCAGCCATCTCATCCTCTGTCATCCCCTTCTCCTCCTGCCCCCAATCCCTCCCAGCATCAGAGTCTTTTCCAATGAGTCAACTCTTCGCATGAGGTGGCCAAAGTATTGGAGTTTCAGCTTTAGCATCATTCCTTCCAAAGAACACCCAGGGCTGATCTCCTTTAGAATGGACTGGTTGGATCTCCTTGCAGTCCAAGGGACTCTCTAGAGTCTTCCCCAACATCGCATTAGACATGTATTAATATATATTTCACCCTTAACTAATAAGTGTTTGATATTTTTTCACTAATTGTGTCAAGAAATATTGAAACCTGACAGAGCAGAAAATGTTTTTCATGGTTGGGGGATGAGGATTGTCTGAGAAACTATTATTTCTAGAAATGATTGTCTTTATAAGAAAACTTGTTTCATCTCTAGCTAAAATGACAGACTAAAATTAGGCAGAAGGAGTGTAGAGTGCTTCCAAAGAGGTGCAAATATCCCAGGGTGAAACACCCTAGAAAGTGAAGAGCTTCTATTTTCACCATACACACACACACACACACACACACACACACACAGGCCTAAAGAATATTCTCCAATCCTGAAAAGATTGATGGCCCAAAGCCACCTCATCCTCAAGTGGCGACATCCTTTCCAACACATATATACTCTCTTTGGTTACAAAAAAAAAAAAAAAAAAACTAGACAGATGAGTTTAAAATGGGATTTTTCAAAATGCTGTTAACAAGTTTGGGAGGAGTAACCAGGCAGATATAAATGCTGGCTGTGGGGATTACTTACATTTAATGTGCTAAATATGAGATGCATTTCAAGAATTATTTCCCGGCTGTATTGTTGGAATGCTAAAGTCTAAATATGGTAATGTGAAACACTATCAAATCTGGTGGGAACCGGAATATACTTTATTTTGCAACCCTACAAGGGAAAAATATTTTGGCAGTTGGATAAGAATGTAGCAGAATCGAGATTTCATGCTGACATCAGTCACAACTCTGTTCGTGAGACGATATTCATTCTAAACACAATTGTGTTTGATTTACTGTTATTTAACATACATTTAATTACTCCTTTCATTAACTTTTCCTAATTGTCTCTAAGTATTATTTGCCTTTGGTGGAATAAACTTGTTATTTTTATGATCTCAGAAAGGCAGGATGGGGAATAATTGTATCAGGTGTAAGCTGAATCTGTAAGTACTTATTTTCCAACACACAAGCAAAAGCCCTGGAAGGTCTGGTTATCAAAGGGTATTTCATGTAGGGATATCATGAGAATATTTATTGGTGTTTGTTTCAGTTTTGGCATCCAACCCTTAATTTTTTAATTTCCGTTTTACAGTTGCTGCGTAAAGGCATAATAACCACTTGAAACATGTAGCTTGAATAGGAGAGAAACTATAGGAGCCAAGGAGGATTTTAATTATAAACTCCACTTCAGCAAAATTGCCAGCCATGAAAGTGTGGCTGGGCAAGTATTTAGGTTAGGGTCGGGTGGTGCATGAAAACATTTGCAGTTGGATCATCTTCCCCCAGCTCAAGAACACAAAGTTAAAAGGTTAGCTTCATTGACTCCAGCCAGTCAGACCCAAAGCAACCTCGCAATTGCACCGCCATGTGAAAAGTAGAGATCAAAAGAATGCTTCGATAATCCAGGTTAAAATATATGAATGAAAAGACGACAGTAACTCACAGAGAAATCAGTGTAACTCTTCACTGCAGCACACCCGAAATTGACCGTTGCAGGGAAGGTCTTCAAGACTGCGTGAAAGTGAAAGTGTTAGCCGCTCAGTCACCTCCCACTCTTTGCGAGGCTATGGACTGTAGCCCCCCGAGGCTCCTCTGTCCATGGGATCCTCCAGGCAAGAATACTGGAGGAGATTGCCATTGCCTTCTCTAGGGGATCTTCCCAACCCAGGAATCAAACGCACTTCTCTTACATCTGCATTGGCAGGTTCTTTACCACTAGCACCACCTGGGAAAGTGACCTAACGACAGCCTCTCATATAAATGCATAGCAGAAAATAAATGATAGTTGTTACTTTTTGAACTGTGACCATTATTGAAATAAGCATAAGGATAGTCACCATGCATGACTGCACTTTGTGTCAGGCATTACAATAAGTCTTTCTCATCGAATCCTCATATAAATGCAATGAGGTAGGTAGTATTTCAGGTGCGGAATTTGAGGCGGGAACAGGTCAGGCATGAGGGGATGGGCTGCATGGAGATTCTTCTAAACATTTCCCAGCACATCAGGCTTCACAGAGGTCCCTGACAGAGAACTGGTAGAAGCCTAGCTGTGTCCCCACGGCTACATGGTTTAGACCCTGGTTGAATTGATCACTGCTCTTCCCCGGTGCCCTGCACAGGGTTTGGTGTGCAGTGGATGTCCAATAAATTTTCATTACTATGATGAATGGGTGAGTGAATGATAAATATTGCTGTATTCAAGTCTTTACATGGACCCAACAGACAATTCCAAGGACCCATGGGCTGATGGTACTCAATCATAAAGGCTGTAGAGATAGCTCACTACTCTGGAGCCTAGAAGAATCCAACCATGCAGAAAGAGGGAATATCACTAAGCAGAAAATTTTAAACTATTATCTTGGCTGTTGGCCTTGGTGGCACTATTTCTGAAAAAGCACGTTCAGAAATGTTGACCAGCCTGCTTCCCTGACTCCCTGGTAGACCCCAAGAATAAAGAAAGCATCAGAAATAAATTTTATTTTCTAATTAATTTTCTGTATAAAGGGCCTTCCCCTGCCCAGATACAAAGGGCAACATTAAAGGCATGAGATTATTAAAAATTAATGCTAAACTCTGTTATCAGAGGGTTTGCTTATTTTATTGTTATTAAAAATGCAAATAGATGGGGTGAAACATTTTCGGCCTGAAAGGGATCTCAGCAAATGGTTTTCTTATCATGAAAAGTGCAAGCTAAGCACAGTGATCTTGTCCTATGCTCAGTTTTTCCTAATATTGGGGTCAGAAAAATAAATGTCAGAGGAAATAGTACATTTTATTTAATAAAGCAAAAGAGGAACAAAGTAATCTGACTATTCACATGAAGAAACATATCTGCTTTTGCTACTTCCATAACTAGCCCTCTGTTTTAATCATTAAAAAAACAAATATTTCACAATATTCCTTGCTGATCTCAAGAAACTATATAAGAAAAATCACAAAGGGCCAAATTGCAACTGTGTGTGTCTGTTGTAAACTAGAAGAACTAGCCGTGTTGTGACAGTGAGGCAGGAGAAATGTTAGCTGTCCAGAAGACAGAATCATTTAAAAGAGTACCCCCCAACCCCCCAAAAATGTATTCTCTCAGAAAGCAAAGATCTTCATGGCAGATCTATTTCTTTAGCAAGATGTAGCCATGGCCTGTTGAAAATCCACTACTCGTGGTCTAATGACTAACCCATTCATTCCTAAAAATACTCCTTTCATAAAGCCATGTTTAGCTTAGTCCTCACTTTAAATTTAAACAGGAACTAATAGTACTGCAAGCTCTTTGCTTCCTTTCAGTCTAAGCAAATTTGGGGCAGTGGGAGGGGAAAGGACCAGGAGAGAAGTTTCCAGCAGCAGTATCACACACACGCACACACACCCAACACACCATCCAGAGCTTTCATGGGCGTCTGCCCCCGACACCCTGGCATTGACAGAACTCTGAACAACAGACCCTTCTCTGAAACATGCTTGTTTTAGATCCTTATACAACTTTTTTTAAATAAGGAAATCTACATTTTTGCCAAAGAAATCACCCTCTTTGGGGAGTTTTGTTTTGTTTTGCTTTTGTCAAAGAATGTTTAGCTCATACCTTTTCTAGAACCAGTGTGGCTAAATCTGTAACTTTGCTTTTAAAAAAACATATTTGGTAATTAAAAAGCAAGTGTGAAAAGCTTATGGTTTTTATTCAACCACAACACATTTTTTAAAATTCTGTAATGGCCTATAAATTGGCATTAATGATCACCTGCTCCAGAAACCTCGGAAACAGGAGGCTGAAAGGACATCCATGTGTTTTTATGTGTCTCAGATGCCTGACTTGGGGCCAAGTTGAGAGCTTTGGAAAAAATAGAAAGGACTCCACTGACTGGCTGCTTGTTAGAGTTTTAGGCCAAAAAATAGTTGAGTCAAGCACCACCATGTGTAACCAGATTTAATTATGGTCTATGTAAAAAGAACTTGAGCAGTCTCCAGGAGATAGTGGAGGAAAGAGAAGCCTGGCGTGCTGTAGTCAATGGGGTCACAAAGAGTAGGACACGACTCAGCAACTGATCAACAACAAATACCGCATTTTAAATCCTGCAGGAGTTTACAGTAGCTCAAGATTTTACATTTTTCTTGTTTCTAGTGGGACCAGCATATATGGAAATGACTTGCATGAGAGGTCAGGCTGGCCTAATTTGTATTTCCTTCCAAAGCTCTGTGAGACATTAATAAATACATACTATAAGGTACCCAGTCACTGTCATCTTAAAAACCTGTAAGGAAATAAAAATATGAGAAATCGAGTCCTATTTATGAGTATCAGAGGAACTGGCCCTGTTAAGAGAATCATTTCAGGAGAGAATTGTGTAAAACTCAAGAGCAGTAGTTTACAAACAGTCCCAGGAGATGCTGGAAAACCAGAAATCATTAATCTTGCTGTCAATCAAAGACTCATTTTGTAAAGCAAATAGTCAACTCCTAATTTATCTCTTTTGTATGTTCAACCTCTTGTATACCAGTATTTCTTTGAGCAGGGGACAGGTCTTTGAGGCTCTGTAGATATTTCAGTGAGAGTCGAAAGCACTAGCTTTCCAAGTATGAGAGAGGGTCAGGGTCCAGTGGTTATTTATAAAGCACTTATTTGTGACAGGAACTGTGCTGGATCAAGAGTGTGACCCATCACTGAATTAATCACCTTTCATCCCTCTACTGCCTCGTGAAACACATGTGACATTAATTTTACCAATGAAAGCTAGAGAGATGGGATGTGTGTGTTCAGTCACTCAGTGATGTCCGACGATTTGTGACCCCATGGACGGTAGACCGCCAGGCTCCTCTGCCCATGGAATTCTCCAGGCAAGAATACTGAAATGGCTCTCCATTTCCCCCTCCAGGGGATCATCCCAATCCAGGGATCAAATTCTTGAGTCTTTTGCTTATCCCACGTTGTCAGGTGGGTTCTTTACCCCTGCGCCATGTGGGAAGCCAAGATATGCATATACATACAGCTGATTCAGTCTGCTGTGCAACAGAAGCTAGCACAGCATTGTAAAGCATTTACGCTCCAATACAAAATTAATTTAAAAACAATTTTACCAATGAGGAAACTGAGTCTCAGAGAGGTGGTTGAAAGCCAAGTTTTGGCTAAAAGAGTAGTTGAGTCAAGCACCAAATTGTGGTAGTAAGTGGTAGAGGCAGAAATTCAAACTTACTCCAAAAACCATGCCATTTACCTTTCTGAAGCTTCTGTGGGAAAGGGGTGAGGATATATGGGTAAACACAGTAAAATTCCATTTTTACTGCTAAACTCTGTATTTTTACTGTGTCTAGTACAGTAGCACTAGAATATTAATACTAGGGTATTAATTGACACAAAATTTTCCTGGAATCATATACTACCACAGGTGATGTTATGTATGGAGATGACTACTTCATATAACACTGAAGCCAAAAATTTGTCTCTGTCACTGAAAATATGTTGAAATTGAGGGAGAAGAGATTGTATCTTCTATTTGCTTTTTTTTTTTACATTATTTTTGTTACTTTCTTAGAGGTACAAGTGATAACACATTAATGTGACCCAAGTATTGTTTTTTTTTTTAGTTTTTATTGGAGTACAGTTGCTTTACCAAGTTATGTTAGTTTCTACTCTACAGCAAAGTGAACCAGCTATACGTATACATGTAGCCCCTCTTTTCTGGATTTCCTTCCCATTTAGGTCACCGCGGATCACTGAGTAGCGTTTTCTGTGCTATACAATAGGTTCTCATTAGTCATAAACCTCTTAAGGCTTATCTCACAAACTATGGGATCCAAACTTGGACATTGACCTAGGAGAGTAACTCCTTTATTCAAAATTTTCAGGGAAGTTTCTCTCCTTCCCAGAAAATAAAGAGATCATCAACTACAGACACTAGAAATACTTAAATTGTGTGGACAAAATATATATGTTTTGAAGGGTAACATACCTCTGGGAAAAAAATGGAAATCCTTTCATATACTACAACATGGGTGAGTTTTAAGGACATTATGCCAAGTGAAATAAGCTATTCAGAAAGACAAATATTAGATAATTTCACTTACCCAAGGTATCTGATGTAGTCACACTTCTAGACACAGAAAGTTAGATTGATAATTGCCAAGGGTTGGGGCTGGAGGAGGAGTTTTTCAGTGGATAGAGAGATTCACTCATGAAAGATGAGAAAGTTCTAGAGATTTGCTGTACAACAGTGTACATACGGTTACCAACCCTGCTCTATATACCTAAAAAATATTGTTTAACCACAATAAGAATTTTTAAAAGGCTGCATGACGTATATATATGGTATCTAGAAAAATGGTACCGATGAACCTGTTTTCAGGGCAGGAATGGAGACGCAGATGTCATGAACGGACTTGTGGACACAGCTGGGGAAGGAGAGGTGGGATAAATTGAGAGAGCAGCATAGAAATATAGACACTACCATGTGTGAAACAGCAAGCTAGTGTGTATAACAGAGGGAGTTCAGCCTGGTGCTCTGTGACAACCTAGAGGGGTGGGATGGGGGTGTGTTGGGAGGGAGATTTAAGAGAAAGGGGATACATGTGGACTTGTGGCTGATTCATGTTGCTGTATGAAACCAACACAACATTGTAAAGCAATTATCCTCCAATTAAAAATAAATTAAAAAATTTTTAAAGCTGCATGACAAATCCTAAGGAGAGCTGGGCACAACTTCTAAGAACAGTGTTGAACTGGAGTTCAAAGAGTGAGCTGCAAGGCACACACTCCAGTAGTTCTGAGTTTTCAAGACCATTTTGAACACTCAAGTCAGGCAGAAGGAGCCAATGAAGAAGTTTTCTAAATCTCTTTGCAAGCCTCTCTCACAGTTCAATGGGACTTTTCCAAATATCCATTCCATGAGCATTCTCAAAGGAAGCAGAATGCTACTCGGTTTGTGGCCAGATGCCTACATCCTCAATGAGCTACCTTGCTTCACTGAGGCTCTAAAATACTCCTCAGAGAACCTTTGATAAGCCTAGAAACACTCATTTCTATGTGTGAGAAGCACTGATTGGCTTGTGTGGTAGAGTGTATGCGTGCTAAGTCACTTCAGTCTTGTCCAACTCTCTGCCTGCCAGGTTCCTCTGTCCATAAAATTCTCCAAGCAGGAATACTGGAGTGGGTTGCCATCCCTCCTCCAGGGGCTCTTCCAGACCCAGGGATCAAACCCGCATCTCTTGTATCTCCTGCATTGGCAAGTGTGTGGTAGAGTAAGCACGAATATTGCCTGATTATTCTGTGTGTGTGAAAGAGTTAGTTGCTCAGTCATGAAAGACTCTTTGCTATCCGATGAACTATAGCCTGCCAGGCTCCTCCATCCATGGGGTTTTCCAGGCAAGAATACTGGAGTGGGTTGCCATTTCCTTCTCCAGGGGATCTTCCCAACCCAGGGATCAAACCTGAGTCTCTTACACTGTAGGCAGACTCCTTACTGTCTGAACCACAAGGGAAGCCCTGAGGTAAAACATTTTCTGGGACACCAAGATTCAAAAACTTAGATTTGCATGTTCCAAGTGCCCTGAAAGATTTTCTACAGTGTTCTACTGCCAAATGACTTTTTGAAAAATCTGAACTTGTCCCTCAAAGCTTTGACCAAAATGAAACCCTTAGGAGAAAGCAGTTATAAAGCTATAGAGTTATGTGAAAACATAGAGGACCATTCAGTTAGTCAGAGATTTGTGATGTTAAGAAAACCAGAGATTGGCCAAGCAGCTAGAAGGGACCACTGGGGTTAATTCAGAGGTCCTTGGGGTCTTAACTAAACAGGTGAGGAAACTGAGACTCGGAAAACCCATCTTATCCAATATTAATAGTGACAGAAGGAGGGAATACTTTTGCTAAAGTGTTTATGTTAGCTCAACCATGGTAACCCCTCACTGCTTTTTTTTTGTTTGTTTTTGTTTTTGTTTTAGAGAGAAAAGGCAACATTTTATTTATTTGTAAATATTCTCAAAAGCCCACAGATTTGGTTCATGTATTTTTTTAATTTTATTTTATTTTTAAACTTTACAATATTGTATTGGTTTTGCCAAATATCAAAATGAATCCACCACAGGTATACATGTGTTCCCCATCCTGAACCCTCCTCCCTCCTCCCTCCCCATACCATCCCTCTGGGTCGTCCCAGTGCACCAGCCCCAAGCATCCAGTATCGTGCTTTTTATTAAACTATTAGTTGGCTTAAAACTGTACTTGGTCCCTGTTTATGGGAGAGTTTAATAACGGCTATCTACAATAATAAGAGATATAGTAATGTTTATCTTTTTATTTCCTCTGAGGATTTTGGAGTGTTGCCTCATCATTAATTAAAGAATGCTCTTCTGAGTCCCCCTAATAGATAGCTATTAGTAACCCCATTCTTAAAGTAAATGTAATTCTGAGCAATTAGGTAGGTCTGAGAGGCACCACATCCCTGAGCTCATGGAGGCATGGATGTTCTGCAGACCTGCAGGAAACAGACCCTTGGTCATTTCCATTGCAAGTATTTGCCCATGAACTAAAACAAAACCCACACTTAGATACTGAGCTGTTGATTCAAACAAGAAATTGTGTTGAGAGCATCAGGGGCTTTCAAGGTGGATATGACAGTCCCTGTTCTCAGATAGGATGCATAAAATAGACAACTGCATAAAATCCAAAATACAAGGTAAAATATGTATTATGAAAGAAGTGCTCTGAAGGGGGAAGGGAGTGAGAATATAAATCAAGATGAAGAGGTCAGGAGAAGCTTCAAGACGAAGGTGACTTTGAGCAAGTTATTTAAAGAAAAAATATTCCTGTGGTCAGATTTAGAAGCATGCATGCCTGGAAAATCTCATGGACAGAGGAGCCTGGTGGGCTCTAGTCCCTGGGGTCGCAAAGATTCAGACATGACTGAGCACACACACGTGTGTATGTACATTTATTCATTCTAAAAGATTTTCCTGCACATACTACGGGATCTGGTCTAAGTTCTGAGGTAGAGAAGATGAGGCAAAGGAAAAAAAAAAAATGGAGACGGAGCTCCTCCAACATCATAACGTTTCCCTGGCGTATGCAGGGGAAGCAAAAAGCACTTTTTCCCCTTGCAATTTCAGATGCATAAATAGCCTCAGGCGTGTAAATGCCTAGTAAAGAGTGAAACTTGGAAAAGGGATTGGAATCTCCTTGGGAAATGCCTCTGAAGGCGTGAGTCAAGTCTCAGTACTCCAGGGGGAGTGTTCAGAAGGAAAAAGGAGAGGAAACCAGATCCAGGAAGTCTGTGGGTTGGCTTTGCCTCCTGTACTCAGAGTGAGCAGATTCTCCATTAACAGCAGTGGAGAGAAATGGGACAAAGATGTGAGTGAGGCACCATGAGGACATGCATGGCCCAAGGAAAGACTTGAGCCTTTGCTCAAACTCATGTCCATCGAGTCAGTGATGCCATCCAACCATCTCATCCTCTATCATTCCCTTTCTTCTCCCACCTTCAGTCTCTTCCAGCATCAGGGTCTTTTTCCAGTGAGTGGCTCTTTGCATCAGGTGGCCAAAGTATTGGAGCTTCAGCATCAGTCCTTCCAATGAATATTCAGGGTTGCTTTCCTTTAGGATTGACTGGGTTGATCTCCTTGCAGTCCATGGCAGTCTCAAGAGTCTTCTCTAGCAACACAGTTTGAAAGCATCAATTCTTCAGCGCTTAGCCTTTTTTATGCTCCAACTCTCACATCTCATTTCCACTACTGGAAAAACCATAGCTTTGACTATACAGACCTTTGTCAACAAGGTGATGTCTCTGCTTTTTAATGCACTGTCTAGGTTTCATAACTTTCCTTCCAAGGAGCATCTTTTAATTTCATGGCTGCAGTCACTGTCTACGGTGATTTTGGAGCCCAAGAAAATAAAGTCTGTCACTGTTTCTATTTTTCCCCATCTATTTGTCTTGAAATGATGGGACCGGATGCCATGGTCTTCGTTTTTTGAATGCTGAGTTTTAAGCCAGAGTTTTCACTCTTTTACCTTCCTCTTTCACTCTCCTCTTTCACCTTCAACTAAAGAGGCTCTTTAGTTCCTCTTCACTTTCTGCCATTAGGGTCTAGAAATTAGATGCTTCAAATCACCTTCTGCATTAAAGGCATTATTGATAAAGTTGTTAAGGAATTTATTTTTATGAAAGGACAGTTTCCTGGGAACTTTACCCCTGAAATAGTTAGTAAATAAGTTAGTAAAGACTAAAATTAAATGTTGCCTTGTCAGTTGTTTTGGAATTCTGTATACTGTCTAGAAGCAAAAAGTTAAACATTTTAGGGTACTCAGTTTGGCTTCCCTGGTGGCAGAGATGGTAAAGAATCCACCTGCAAAGGGGGACACATGGGTTTGATCCCTGGGTTGGGAAGATCGTCTGAAGGAGGGCATGGCAACCCACTCTAGTATTCCTGCCTGGAGAATCCCCATAGACAGAGGAGCCTGGCGGGCTACAGTCCATGCGGTCACAAAGAGTTGGACACAACTCAGAGACTAAGTACAGCCCATACAAGTGACAGCTTTTGGCTCTGAATCCTACTTAGCTCCTCTTGGAAGATCAGCAACTATTTGTCTTTCAAAAGTGGTTTATGAGGAGATGTACTGTGTGAAGGAGGTTCCTGGTTCCACTGGACCCAGTTTTCTTTAGGAAGTGATGCTTACATGCTTAAACTCAAGGAAGCACTGAGTGAAAAATCAATCTCGGAGACCAGGGGTTAAGTTGGGAGCTTAAGAGTTGACTCTGAGTGAGTGTTTAAGAGTATCCATAGCTGATTTGCCAGCTGCTAGACAAGAGAATTTTCTTTTTTTTTCTTTTTTTTTCTTTTTTTTTTGTAAATTGCAGTGAAGTGGGCCTTACAGGTACAAGAATTACAAAACAGCATCTCTCTTGTGCTACTCCAAAGGCACAAGGCTTAGCTGGCACAGTACCAACTGGATTTCTTCTCTGCTCACTCTCTTGCCTGACACATTTGCTGAGGATGTAAATCATGCAGCCTTAGGCTATCATCCAGGGCCTGACTGTGAGCTCCTCCGTGGAAAGAAGTTTGCTGCCTTCTCAGAATCGAGCACATAGTAGGTGCTCAGTTTATTGATCTAAAATGACACACTTTGTGAGATTTGACATCCTCTGTACTCATATTTATACTCAGATGCAGATATTTGCATCAGAGGGCCTCCTTGTCTCCTTCAGGAGAAACTACATGACTTCATACTGCAAAGCAACAAGGAGCCAAGAAGTGGCCATGGATTAATTCATCCAATCCAAAAAATAATGCCTGAGCACCTGTTTTGCTAGATACTGCTCTGGAAGTTGGAGATAAAAAAAAAAAAAAAAAGTAAACTGCTCTCTTCATGGAATCCAGTGTTGGGAGATAGATAATAAGTAAAATAAATAAAAATAAATTTAAAAAAACATAGTATATCAGATAGTGATCAGTGCACGTGATGGGGAAATAGAGCAGTGAAACAGTGAGAAAAGGGTGGATAGTGCGGGGGGCAGAGGGCGCTGTTTAAAGTAAAGCAGTGAAAGACAAAGGGGAGAACAGCAGGAGATGGGGCTGACAAGGTCCAGGTAGCTGGACAGTGAGAACATACATGGTCATTTAGGCACCTGCAGAGACTTGAGTTTTCCTCTGAGCAAACTGAGAAGCCCTTCGAGGGTATACTGTATAAACAAAGCGCATCATCTGATTGACATTATCTTCTCACTCCTGAGCTGGGAAACAGCAGAATGAACAATGATGGTATGATCCTTGGAAGCTGACGGTTGGCTCTTTGGAGTCTGAGAACTCTCGTGAGAGGGTCATGTAGCTTTCTGTTATATCTATTTGGTCTTATTAGAGTTCACAAGACTGGGAGATATTATAGGTCCATCATATGTGTCTTTACATTTGCAGTTTAGACAGGAAAATGTAATCCAGAAAAATGGTAAGCACAGCATCATCATAGATGGCAGAGATGGCAACTCCTGTCATGTAAGTAGCAAGTTCTGCCTTGTGTCATGCCTGGAATTAGCCACCAAATAAGGCCAAATACAGGTCATCCCTAAGAGCCAAAACAGAAAAAGAGGGTTAGGTTACCTGATCTCTTTCTACTCTGTCAAATTCCAAAGAGTAAAAGAAGCCTATCAGGCAATATGAAGCAAATCCTTTCAGATCCTTTCTCAATGTAAGACAGATTTTGGCTTCATCTCCATCGCTAAATATGAATGAGTGGCTTGAAATGTTGATTGCAAATTCTAGACACCCCAGCTGTAATTTCCTGACCCCACAGGCTCTGCCTCCTGAATTTCAAGAAGAATTAGGACAATTCTTTTTTCACAGCTGTGATGTGATATGCACCAAAACTGGCTCAAGTGATTAGGGATTATACTGGGTTAGATTCCTTCACAAAGTAGGGATTAGTCAAGACCAGAATTAGTGAAATCTGGAAGGAGTTAGTTATATGTGATCATTTTATGGGACCATGATTTGCGTTAACACAATTTCACTTGAACCAAGGAGAAAGAACCCTGAAAGAGTGACTGGAAGATTTAATGGCTATATTCTATACAGTCTATTGGATCTGTAATATATATTTCCAATAAACCATATAAAATTCGATTGGTTCATGTCACATACCTTTAACTTTGGAAGGAATCATAATCTATGCAAACTAAATTTGGAAAAAAGTACTGCATTCTAGAAAGCCTATGCACAGTTCACATACATGATATTTACCAGAGAATTACTTATCCAGTGGAATCAGTTTCCCTACACAGGTGACAGTCTCGTGGCTCTTAGTGGTGGAATCATGTCTTTGGAAAGGCATGCCTTCCTCTCTTCCTGGATGCCTTTATTTTATGTTTCCATATCAGTTTGTATGGTTAGCACCTTTATGGTAAATTGAAAGCAAATTACATCTAAAATCACATTAGAGTGACTACTACTACATTTTTTTAAAGCTATCTTGGTTTTTTTTTTTTCTTCAGTTTCAATATGCTCTACATCTGCAAATCTAACTGTCACAAATTTTAAAAATTATGCATATCCTCAGGGAAAACTGAGGACTGGCAGCGAATTGGAACCAGACTGAGATGATGTGTACTGTAACACTTCAAAATCAATGCTTCCAAAAAAAATTACAGAGGCTTTTAATATTCATAGAGACTAGAAACAGGTGTTTGAACAGAGCTTCGGTCACCTTTGACAGGAGCACAATGGATTTGTCTGAAAGGGTCTCATTTTCCCTGTCACTCACTGGCAGGACTCAGACCATCAAAACAGTTATCCTCCTGAGCTTTCACTACCTATTTCAAAGGATTACACTTGACATTTCTAATTTTTTTTTTCCTTTCGTTAAACCCCGTCCTCCGCCTTTTAAAATTGCATGATTTTGTTTGCAAATCAAAGTGGTCAGAAAAATACATTAGCGCTCATCTCTTCTGGACGCTGGGCTGACCTCATTGCTTTTTATGCCTACCAGCAGACCACGCCAACTATTTTTGGTTCGTCATTTATCTGTGCAGACAGAGATCAGCCCATGTGCCTCAGAAGAGCACTATTTAGCCAGATGGGGGTAACTAACAAACTGTGGCTTACAGGGAAAAGCTATTCTACTTAGGCTGCCAAAGATGTTTCATCTTTCTCTGCTTCAGTTTCCCTCTTTGTAAAAAAAAAAAAAAAAGAGGAAAGCTGCTGTAACGCCAAGGCAAAGAGATATAGTACAAATGATGACTCTGTAGTTTGTTAAGTTAGAGTACCCTAAAAACAGCATTTAGGGCTCAGTACAAATAACTCCAAATGCTAAATTAGGTTTATATCATTTAGATAAGAAATGGCTTAGGGGAATTATTGGAAGGCATTGTCACTGGTTGACATCAGACACAGCATTTATCTGTCCCAGACCCATTTTCCTCATCTACTTTTGTTTGGTTTTGTTGTTGTTTTCTTTCATTTTTATCATCTATTCAGATTAAGAATTTGGACACTATCTCAAGGTTTCCATCCAGAAGTAAACATCTGTCACATAGCATATCCCTGAACTGCCCAGGGCCACAAGGAGATGGAATAAAGAAGAAAATAATAAAACAATAAAATGCAAAGTTAGCTATAATTACCTGACTAGTTCCTTAAAGATTCCTTTTTTCTTTCTTTTCTTTTGGAAAGGACAAAATCGTAAGAGGTATGACTTCAAAAAAACTAAGTAGAAGGTTTAGTCATGGAAGTCACATCAATTTCTGTGAGAGATGAGAATAAAGCAAATAAGAAGTAAAGCTTCAGGGTTTCAAAGTTGCTGAAAGGGTTTTAAGGGAGGACAGAGGTGTTGTGTGCATTTTTTTGTAATATAAAGTTTTACCCTTTAGCCAAAAGGACAGAAAGGTAGCATTTAGGAGGAAAAACAGACAGTAAAGTTGATGATGGAGTTTTTAGGATCATATTTACAGAGGCCTCACAAGTCAAATATTTGAAAAATCATTAGTAATGAAATTTGTGCTTTCCCTCAAAAGGATTCCTTTTGCTCCCTATTCAGTTTGCCACTGACACAGATTTCTCTGTCCTCCCCCCAAACTCCTCTGAAAGCCATGTCTGCTTTGGATGGATGGATGGATGCTTTCAAATTTGGTTGAACGGCTGAGAGAGATTTTCAAAGCACTTAAGCAATTTACTTTGACTTGACATTTGAATCACAGATGAAGCAATGTGCAAGTTTAAAGTAACCAGAATCATGGAACCCAATATTCCCATTTCACTGTATAGTTTTTCCTATAAAACACAGTCTGGGGAGGGGGGGGGGAAACACCCTTCCTTTCTCATCATTCTTACCATGCATTTAAAATTCACTTTAAATATCACCCAAGAACCTGAATGCCAAAAATAAATGTGAAGT
The DNA here is from genome assembly GCF_029378745.1 of Bos indicus. Lineage (NCBI taxonomy): Eukaryota > Metazoa > Chordata > Mammalia > Artiodactyla > Bovidae > Bos > Bos indicus. The sequence continues at coordinate 68,531,295 of NC_091771.1, forward strand.
GCCTTTTCAAATATTACACACAGTGGCCTTCAGATTGGACCCTCTCCTCACCAGAACAATTTCCATACAGCTGCTGATATGCCCCTGAGCATATCAGGCTTAAGAAGAATGAGAGAAAGAAAGCAAGAGATAGGTTTATAAATTATTTTGACTCAAAGCCCCCAAAGTAGAAACATGCTCACACACATCGCCAGCCTGTTACTTAGAAACTAGCACCTCAGGACAGAGGGATATTGAAGTACTATCGAATCCACTTTCTGCAGCTACCACCTGTGAATTACGTCTGGCAGCAGGAGTTTTATGATACTATTGTAGAAGTAATGTACCTCTTAAAGGGCAATTTACTAAGTTGCTGATGAAATGCTTTGCAAATATGTTCATTTCAGGGTGGTTAGGAAAATTAACCGCTGCATATTTTCCATATTGTCATATATGCCAACGTGCTGAGAGGATCCAGAGCAGATTTCTTAGAAAGCTGTTTCAGTGGAACATACGGCCGGTTAGTCACCTGGTTAGAACATGAGGCTGATGAGGCCAAAGATTTAGGGAGATTCCCTGAGGCTTCTTTTAAAAGCGCTCTTACCATCAATGTCCCCAAACCATTAGACCTATAAAATGTTCTCTAAGCGTCAACTCTTTTTTGTGCCATTGTATCCAATTTTCTATTCTATCAATTTGACCCCCGTCTAGCCTGGGCCCCTAACAATAGAGTGTAATGTAGCATCATTAGACCTCAGATTACACTTTGAAGAGGTTCCCTATAAATCCAGAGCCACTTTGACAATCATACAGAAGAAGAAATCAAAGGGATAGGCGGATAAGTGAATATAAGATTGGAAACTGGTGTTCCATTAAGTTGGTATGACCTCATTGTGGACAAAGATCTGTGCTTATTTGTATGACCTCTAAGAGCTCTCTTAGCAGACATTTATAAAGTTTTAACAGTTTAAAAGGCCACTGAGATTCTTTATTTCATCTGACCCTCAGAATAGCCCTCTGAAAAAGGGAGGAAGTTATTGTCTAAATACTACTCAAGAAAAACAAAAGCTGGAGGAGATTAGATTTGCTTGAGATCACCCAGCTAGTAAGTGATGAAATTAAAAGTTGAAACCAGATCTTCTCACTCCAAGTCCATCATGGAAACTACACTTTGGCCAAAGTACATATATACAGGAGCCCTTAGACTCTGATGCTGGGAGGGATTGGGGGCAGGAGGAGAAGGGGACGACAGAGGACGAGATGGCTGGATGGCATCACTGACTCAATGGACGTGAGTTTGAGTGAACTCCGGGAGATGGTGATGGACAGGGAGGCCTGGCGTGCTGCTATTCATGGGGTCGCAAAGAGTCAGACATGACTGAGCAACTGAACTGAACTGACCTAGCTTAATACCTACAGAGGCTGTGTAAGTAACCTCTAAAGTGCTTAAAACACTACAACATTTAACAGTTTCAATGGCTGAATCAATGATTCTTCTCTCTTCTCTAACTAAATAATTTTAGAGCAAGATAGCAAATAAATTGCAATTTGCTTGCCAAGGACACCAAGTTTGCACCCCAACTTAGAAAAGAATACAGTGATTGATTAGCTATGTCTGCCCTGGGCATAGAAAATGGCAGGTAGCAGCACACATATTTGCCAAAGAATCTATCATTTTATAAAACAGACTTGGGGTTTATGATGAGAAGCAACATTGACAAGTCTCTTTTAAGCATCAATAAATGCTTGATGATTTAAAATAGATAACCAACAAGGACCTATTGTAGAGCACAGGGAACTCTGTTCAGTATTATGTGGCAGCCTGGATGGCAGGGGAGTTTGGGGGAGAATGGATACATGTACATGTATGGCTGAATCTCTTTGCTGTCCACCTGAAACTATCAAGACATTATTAACTGGCTATAATCCAATATGAAATAGAATATTTTAAAAAACAAAAAATACTAAGCACTGTATTAGGCACTGTGAATAAACACCAAGGAGTTTAAGAGAAAGGCTTTGCCTGTATAACTTACAACCCAATGTGGAAAATAAGCCAAACGCACAAACAGCATTTTAGATGTTAATCGTCTGATTCTGACTGCAAACATTGCACAGATTTGTAAAGGGGCGAATCACACAATAAAAGGAGTCCGTCTTTGTGAACCGTGACATCTTTCGAGAGGACTATCAAGGGACCAAATATAGATGTGGAAAGAACTTTAATGGAATTCCTATATAGTTTCAGAGTGCTGTATTTTCTTACATTATTTCATACCATGGGAAATATTTTACAAGGTTCAATTAGAGTCCAAAATGGATTAAATGTTTTGACTCACTGCTGAGCTCGCCCATGTAAAAATATGTTCACATGCGTGTCTTTAGCAATTGAGTCTATGAATGCCATGATTTTAGCTATAATGAAAATGGACAAGAAGTAAATAATAAGCCCCCCAAAAATATCTTTTCTTCCTAATACAGGCAGAAAAAAATAAAGCTGCAACCTAGACCCTCAGTTTCCTAAGAAGACTTGATGACAAATTCCCTGTAAGAGAAATGGTGGGGAAATTAAGATTTCTTTGAAAATAATCTGAGGATGAGGGAGTTAGGGTGGGTGGGGGAGTAGAAGGTAAAGGTGATAAATTAAACAGAATTGACCATGAGTTGATAATCAATGAAGCTAAGTGTTAAGTACATGAGGGTTCATTATATTAATACTATTCTCTCTACTTTTATTTATATTCAATATTTGAAGTTTCCCATTAAAAATGTTCTTAAAATCCATCTTAAAGATGCAGTCACAATTTAAAGTTTGAGAAGTAGAGGCACTTATTTGATGTTACCATAGAATGAAAAGGGAAAGATATTCAAAGCCATGATGATTACAAGCTGGTGGGGAGAGTTGCCTGGTTAAGATGTGCACCATTTGGGTAAATTAGGACAAAGAGAAAAATCAGAGATGAGGGCTGCTGCTTTTTTCTCCCCCACCACCAGTTGTCTCATGGGTGTAAATGTATCATCGATTCGGTGTAGCAGGCTCTTTGGATGCTATAATTTCTCATCTGTTTCCTGCTGCAAAACCCATTGGCTACGCCTGTATCCAGGTTTACATCACAGCTGTGAAACATTAATCTCAGGAACACATTCTCCCATCACTGCACTGGCGGATGCGTGCTGTCTAGTTAGTTCCCCAGCAGGCTCCTGGCTCCTCTTCTGATGCTCTCCTGGCACCACTAACAACTGTGGAACTCTTGTCAATCTGGAGACGGGGCTGCTGTGCTGCTCCTTGGGTGGCCCTCCATGTCCTGTACTTATTTCCACTCATTTCCCTGAACCTGGGAAGGATTTGTCACCAGGGTGTCTGGGAATCAAAGCTCTCCTGTGACTTTGTCATATTAAACCTTGGATTTGAAACAGGCTTGTTCATCATATTTTCTGTGTGTGAATATGTTCTTCATACCTTCTTTGCAGAGCCCTGTGTACTCCCTGCTAAATGGTTTATTAATTACGGTATTTAATAATAAGATTGTACTGTAATTAGGTCATGCATAAATGTCTAAATCTTGGTTCTGGTTTGTCTGTATTTCTTAAGATAGTCTCCATATTTATTTTAATGATTAAGAGAGATAAAATGGGATTTTTATCATGTGACTCCTGCTGGTTAAACTCCAGCTAAATTAGTAGGAAACTACATCTGTTGGGTAACTGAGATTTCCATGCTGAAATTGAGGATAAAATATGATATGAATTGTGGAAAATTACCTCTCCCTGCTCCCCACTATCTTAAAAAAGAATAGCCTATGTGTTTATAAGATGAATGACTTTAAAGAGGTCAAAGAGGGTGAGCTTTTTTTTTTTTCCCCAGAACAGATCACATAGCGGAGTCTAAAGCCATAAATGATAGGGCTAGGGTAAATGGACAGTGACAAGATGAGAAAAGCAATTAAATTGGATAGAAATGGGGCTCAAGGATATGAGATGCTCTCTAGTAATCCCAAGACTGTCATACCCAATGAAAGACTATAAGGCCTTTTTTAGGGGAAATGGCTGAGAAAGGATACCCAGAATCAAAAGAAAACAAAGCAAAAAAAAAAAAAAACCCTGAGTTTTCCCAAGAGAAAACTTTGATCAAGTTGAGGCCAGTGTCAGGAATGACAAGAGATCAACAAAGCCCCAGGGAATTCAGCAAATCTTTCTGCTCAAGCTGGAGGAACTCTATTCTGTGAATCTGTAGAGGCATGAAGAGAGTATATGTATGAAATAATGCATTAGATTTGCACACCGCATACATACAACATATAATTTCTTCAACACTCTTAGAAAATTACTTTCTGACACTCATAAGTGAGAAGGATTACAGGAGATAAGAGGGTGGTTTGTGTTCCAAAGGTAGCCACTGGGAAAAGAACGATGTTATTTAAATGATTGTAACTGACTATCCTCCTAAATTGCATGCTGAGCTCTGTTCTCCAGTTGATTTTCTACAACTTAGTCAAAGCAGCACTGGCATAGACCACTGCCCTGAAATGATACTGTATTTGTCTCCATTTTTTTATTTAATAAGAAAGAAATTTCATGAACAGAAGGAAAGCTATGTGATGCCAAAATGGTAGTCTGTCCACTCATGTATTGGGAACGTAAGAGAATAATGCAGGCTTTTTTGCTTTTTAAGCCTGTAGAAATGTATGGGAGCTTCCCTGTTCCCAAGAGGAATCAGTACTCTTGGGAGGAACTGCTGAATGGGTATTATTTGCAAGCATAGAAAACTTCACTCTGTGTCTAGAGAGTCATGGGAGTCTTACTGCACCTTGTTAGTCATTTTCTCCATCCAACCTTTGCTACACAATAGACACAAGGTTGTTTCTGGACCTGCCAGGATGGCAAAAGGATATCTCACTCTTTATGTACTGCATTTGATCAACATGTGTCATTAATCTCCCCTTCCTGCTCGGTGCCAGTAAATGATGGAACACTTTAACAGTTCTTTTTTCAATCAGATTGATGTACGCACATTCCTTGAATTTTCAAGGTCATTAATTTTCACATTAGTCTCTTAGGTTGGTAGCACACAGATTGATATATTGATGATATAGTCTTGCATTGATTCTATATCATCTTTAATGCCATGAGTCATGAGTGGTGTTTCCTTCTCAGCCATGACACAGTAAGTGGAAATATTATTTGCAGAGACATAGGGAACCTAGCTTTTGTCCCTTCTGTAGCATCTTAATGTCCCTAGATGAAAATAACTACAGAATCTACTTAGTCATCTAAAGTGTCTTTGGCATGTATTGACCTTTCTTCCTGAGCTGTAGGCAGTATCTAGAGCATCTAACAATTTTAGCCTAGTGACCTTCTATTTTCATTGATGCTTCAAAGTAACTAAGGACTTCCCTAAGTTATTTCAAAATAGTTCATTGAAGAAATAAGTTCCCTAGTCATCTGGATTGAGATTGATTGCCTGCACATTTGATGCATCACCCCATGTTAAATTATTCAGTATGGGTCAAAGTCATGATGAACCTCTTACAAATGTGATATTTCAAAGATAACTCAGCATGTTATTTCATCTCCTTTCACAGATTAGACCACATGTGCCTTGTTTGTGCAACAAACATACCTAATACAATGAAAATAGTAAAATAAAATTTTAATCACCACAAGCAGTTGATTGGTGTCATTAACCACTTTAAAATATTGTAAAGTAATTAAACTCCAATTAAAATAAATAAATTTATATTTAAAAAACCAGAAACACAAAAAAATAAATAAAAATGATTGGAAATAACTGAAACACAGAGTTGTGTTATAAAAGTTACAAAACTTACATTAAGCAGTGTCTATTTTACTGAAGAAAAAGTGCAATTTGATTTTCTTAAAAAAATCTTTTTTGGTGACCAAGGTATAAAATCTTTAGCTCAAGTTTTAGAATACAAGAGAATGCCATCAACTGTGTTATGCAATAAATATGGATTCCAAACACAACTCATCAGCAATTTTCAGTGTAACATTGTTTAGTCATTTTAACCTCACTGGACCTCAGTCTCCTTATCTGCAAAATAAAGTTACATTAAATCCTCATAGAAGTTCCTTATGCTCTAGGGAACTTCCCTGGTGGTCCAGTGTTTAAGACTGTGCTTCGAATGCAGGGGACACAGATTCGATCCGTGGTCAAGGAACTTAGATCCCAAGTGCCACATGGCGCAGCCAAAAAAAAAAGGAAAATTGTTTCAAAAAAGTTTCTTAGCTCTAAACGTTCATATATACATGTTAGAAAATCATGCAGAACATTCAAAAAGCACTTGAAACCAAGAAATGTTAACAAAAGAGTTAACACAAATTTTCATCAATCTTTGAGGCACGTAAGAGTTATACATTGTTAAAAAATCCAGAGCAGTACAGAGCAGGGTAGTGAATGTTACCAATTCGAGTCAGTAATTATTTTACTAATCAGGGATTGAAAGTCTCATTACATGGCATCCAATCTGGGGAACCAAGATGTAATTTGGTCCATTTAGTGCAAAACTAAGGCTCGTTGGAAGCTTACAACATAGCAGGGGGGAGAGGACTTTTCACTACAGAATTTTCTGAATAATCAAAGCTCATTTCTGTCCTCAAACCAGGATATGCAGATTTCTGGTTTTGTTGTTGTTGTTTTTAACTTTTGGCTCATTGAAAAGTATTGGCCTCTTTGATCATACACTTAAATGTGTGAGCCCTCTCAAATCCCATTAGGAAGCTGAGTATGATTCCGAAAAGAATTAAGTCCAGTGTACAGTCAAGTCCAAAATGTACTTCTCTAGAAAGCCAAAGGGTGAGATCACAGAGGACAGAAGTGATGTGTGGAGGGGTCTGAGGAATGTGGGACAACCTGTGCTTCTAGAAATATTCTCCGTGGTTTCAGCACGCTTCCCTGTTACCTCTTTTTATCTCCCCCTTTTCTCCATTCTTTTCCAAAGCAACTCCATCCTTAAGCCCCCTGCCCTTTTCCTTATACTTTCACCTCCTCTGAGAACCCATCCATCCTTATAACTTCTTCTGCCTCTGGCAGTGCGAGCAAGTCCAGCCGTGGAACAGAGAGGTCAGGAGGCTTCAGGATAAGTCTCATTAACGAGAAGGGATCTGCAGACTCTACAGAGCTCAACAGAAAACAGATTGAGTAAGCCTCAGGTATCGGTTTGTACTGTACTGGAAAGATGAAATGAGTGGACCAGATCAGGGAGGCCAGTTGGTCAAGGCAGAGGACAAAAGCGATTGGCCCTGGAGCCTTGGTACTTCGGAACTGGTAGAATCCCAGGCCCAGCCCAGACCTTCTGAATCAGAACTTGCATGTGACTGCTATGTGCGTGTGAAAGTTGGAGAAGTAATGATCAAAACCAAAATGAAAAGAAAAGAAAAAAGTCAGTAAAGATAGAAGGGAAGAGGCTCTGCACCAGCCAGGTTCTACCTGGTACGTTTGACTTTTGCACATTCTTTCCAACCCTGATGAAAGTTAGCAAACATAGCCAAGAAGGAGCAAATATTGTAGAGGGTGGGCCACCTCCTGGTGACCCTGAGGTCAGGGGACTCTAGATTCTTGTCTTGGTGCAGCAGGCGCTTGATTCTGAAAAGTGGGCTGGGGAAGACTAATTGGACCTTGAAAGCCAGCTAAAGAGTTCTGGTGTTTTTCCTGGATGCATAAACTTATTCCGGAGGAATTTAACAAAAGCAATGATTTAGGATGAAACATCCTGCCACAAGGAGCAGTAAAAAAAAAAACCACCATAATGGAAAGTAGGCAAAGCAGGTGTGTATATGTTTTGCTAATTTTGTCCCTGTACTTTCATCAGTGTCATTCCTGATGAAGAGAATGTGGTCAGTCTACTCCTTTCTTCCCATCTCCATCATTGCCATCCTTCAAGGTCCACTCAGGTGCCTCCTTCTCTCCGAGACACCTCTCCTAGTGATACAAAGCCACATCAGCATCGTCATGAGTCCTCTGGCCCCAAGGCCCTCGGAGTATATTCTGTGTGTTTTACCTTAAGGGTCTTAACATAGAGATGTGGACTTGATAGGATCCTAATTCCATCTCCTCCTTCAATCTTCCAGGCATGGGACATGGATGACTCACCAAGTCATTCAGTACAGGTGAAGGTGGTGGGGAGACCTATAATTGTTAAACAAGAGAGCTTCTCCTTTTATTGAGCTGAATTTCTTTTTTTTTCCCTTTGTGTCAATCACATACTGAAAAGCACCAGGATAGCACAACTGTCTGCCTTTCATCTATTTTGTATTCACAAATCCTGTTGAGTCTGCGAGTTGAAATTATTTTAGGCTTTCTTTACTGATCTGAAAGAGCTGGGGCATTCTCTTCTCTAACAAAGCTCATTTGGCCAGTGTTCCTTCTGACACATAGCTACTAAGAGAATTCAGGTAGACCCTTAACTGGCTGTGTTCTCTTTTTAGTTCAGATGTAGTTAGTTTATGATTTTACAGCTCAGGTATCACCCTGGACCACAGAGAGTTTGGAGCAGGCATATCAGGAGTAGGCAGCCTGAGTGGAAAAAAAAAAAATCAACCCATAATGTAGGGGATGAGATACATGCAAAGGACACTTGAGAGACAAAATGTTCTTGGGCCAAAAGCACACAAACCAAGGAGCTGACTGTGCCCTGATCAATGTTATTTACATTTGTAAAGAGCAGCGAATCTGTCAGTCCAGAGCACTCAGTCACTTGGATCTAAGATGAAACAAGAGTCTCAGGGGTGCCTATTAATTGAGCCATGATTGTCCACACTCAGTCCAGGGACAAAGCACCTCGGTCAAAGACTCGCCCTGTCTGGCCCCAGTGTCAGGCCTCTTTTAGAAATAATTAGAGCCTGACTCCCACAGACATTCCTATCAGACAACCAGCCATTCCCTCTGATTGCCTCAATACCAACCACCTTGAGTTGGAGACCAAACTGGGTCTCAGATCTGCAAGTCAGGGACCAGACAGAACCTCAAACAAGGTGACTCAACCAAGACAAGGTCAGCTGTGAGCCCAGCCAGCTGCTTTCTCCCTGTGGACACCAATCTCTTTCTACCTCCAATAGAGCCGTTACATGACTCCCTGTTCAGTTTGCAAATCACAAAAGAAGTCCCCAGGACCCAGATCTAATCATCTCCCACTACTGAGTGCTTGAAATGTGGCAGAAACAGTGATATGTGCTGCATATACATTATTTAATTCACAACAACCCTGTGTGCTAAGTCACGTAAGTCTTATCCAATTCTTTGCAAGCCTATGGGTTGTAGCCTGCTAGGCTCCTCTGTCTGTGGGATTCTCCAGGCAAGAATACTGGAGTGGGTTGCCATACCCTCCTCCAAGGGATCTTCTCCACTCAGGAATTGAACCTATGTCTCTTACGTCTGCTGCATTTGCAGGTGGGTTCCTTACCACTAGCACCACATGTGAAGCCCCAATAATCCTGACGAGAAACTATTATCCCCATTTTCCATATTGAGAAACTAAAGCAAGGCATGATAAGAGAGCCCAATTGGAGACACAGCAAAGGGCAGTAGAGTGTAACTTAAACCCATCCAGATGCATGACATAGCTCTACCCTCCTTTCCTTAGCATTAAATCCAAATATTAGGGAAAAGATAGCATTACATAAGACAGAGAATCCCCTCAAGTTATTACAAAAAGGACAAAAGTCAATATTTCCAGAAGTGTCAGGATATTATAGTCAAATGCTGCAAGATAAAAAAAAAAAATTACCCATCAAGAACTTATTTGCAAAGCAGAAATAGAGACACAGACAGAGAACAAATATAAAGATATCAAGTGGGAGAAGCAGGGATAGGATGAATTGGGAGACTGGGATTAACATACGTAAACCACTGTATATAAAACAGATAACTAATGAGAACCTACTGGATAGCACAAGGAACTCTACTCAATGCTCTGTGGTGACCTAAATGGAAAGGAAATACAGAAAGGAGGGGATATATGTGTCCATATGGCTGATTCACTTTGCTGTACAGCAGAAACTAACATAACATTGTAAAGCAGCTATATTCCAATTTTAAAAATAAACGATTATAAAAGTGTTAAAAATTCACCCATCAAGATTAACATAGGTCATCCTATCCAAAACGAAGACTGTTCTTAGACTATTTTGCTGGTGGTTAAGTGTAATATTTTATTTGGTAAATGTTTGTTTTCTCGCATGTATTTTTCCCCACAATAAGAAATGGTTTATGAAGATAAGGCCCTCTGGAAGACTGATGGTGTCTACCCAACCACTGAACAACCCACAAGAGTAGATATTTGGTTGGAAACAGAATGATTAGAACTTTTTCGGGTTTTATTTAAAATCGGAAACCAACACTTTAGTGATAGATTGTGTATGAAAATAGGGGAAAGGAAAGAGTATTAGTTAATGATTTGGACAATACATTAGAGTATCAGTCTCTGAAAATGAGGATGCCATTTGAAAAATAAGCAGGAAGAGCAGATGATAAATTCTCACTGGAACAGGTCATGTTTAATAGATACAAAGTCTACTAGGAACTGTCCGGAGCTTCCCTGGTGGTACAGATGGTAAAGAACCTGGCTGCAATGTAAGAGACCCAGGTTGGATCCCTAGGTTGGGAAGATTCCCTGGAGAAGGGAACAGCTACTATACACTCCAGTATTCTTGCCTGGAAAATTCCATGGACTGAGGAGCCTCATGGGCTATAGTGCGTGGGGTCACAAAGAGTCAGACACAACTGAGGGAGGAAGCACAGCACACATGCAGGAGAGGAGGGTTTGATCCCTGGTTCAGGAAGATCCCCTGAAGGAGGAAATGGCAACCCACTTCAGTATTCTCACCTGGAAAATCCCATGGACAGTGGAGCCTGGTGGGCTATATAGTTCATGGGGTCGCAAAAGAGTTGGACACCACTGAGGAGACTAACACAGGAGCCATCCTCTGGTTTGTGTGTCTGCTCAGTCTCTAAGTCATGTCAGACTCTTAAGAACCCCATGGACTTCGGCCCACCAGGCTCCTCTGTCCATGGGATTTTTCAAGCAAGAATACTGGAGTGGGTTGCCATTTCCTTCTCCAGGGGATCTTCCTGACCCAGGAATGGAACCTGCATCTCTTAATGTCTGCTACATCAGCAGGCAGTTCTTTACCACTAGCACCATCTGAGAAGCCACTGGTTAGTTATTTGTAAATAAAGATTTGGAATTTAGAAGCAAGGTTAGTAGGCAAAGAAATAAGAAATCATCAGACAAATGGAGTCTTGAGTGTCGGTGAAATTAACAAGAGGGTTTGTGTAGAAGGTTCAGGGCTACACTCTGGGGGAACTAACACCTAGGAAATGAGCAACTAACAACTAATAAACAAGCAAAAGGAAGGAGAGAAGTAGTGCCTAATAGGAGGAAACAGGCAGGGAGGTGTAGGCCCAGGCTTGAAGGATACAAGAATGTAAAGGACAAGCCTATGGCCCCCAGTGTAGCAGAGAGGACAAGAATATGGCAATTAAGAATTTCACCTTTGTGAAAGCTGTTTCTGACCAAAACCAGACTAATGTGAACTGAGAAATGATTGAGAAGGGATTAAGATATGAATTGAGGCTATACTTTTGCAGGAGATTGCCTGACAATAGGACACTGTTATGGCAGATTTTCAAATTATTTTTCAATGGCAAATATTTAAACATGTTTAAATGCTGAAGGGAAATAACGTAACTGAAGGAACAAAGGTCCCCGGAAGAGGAGGAGGAAATGGGTCCAAAATCAGCAAAGGAAAAAACTCTTGGGAGGTGTTTTGATGGCCTCAATTTTCTCTGTGAAACAGAGAGCAGATTGATCTGCTGAAATGTTTCAGCACAGGCCTGGGCATATGGTATTTGCTCAACAGATATTTGTTTTATTTAATTATTGGCAGAAGTATATGGGACTTGGATGAGCATAGAATGTGAGAGGCCTGGAGGCAGGAGTGAGTCTGGCGTAGTCAAGCGTCATTGAGTAAGAGGTGGCTCTCACCAGTGCCTGGTCCCAACCTCACGGTCCTGACTTAACTAGTTCAGGCTGGGCAGGAAGAGTTTTAAAAGTCTCCACTGATTCTCTTTGTAGTCAAGATTGAGACTCACTAGCAGAGCAATAAATTTGGAAGATACTCAGAGCAAGGAAAGGCTACTCTTTTTAAGGGGCCAACAGAGCTGTCTTGGGAAGGAATTATTGCCTATAATGATGTAAAATAAGATTTAATAGCATTTCATTTTTTATGTCCCCCAAATTATTAACTTCTGTGTGTATAAAACTGAGAAAGCAAAAGATAAATAATTATGAAGAGCTTGAGACTAATTGCAAAACATTTTCTGACCTCCAGACATTGGCAATTGAGATCACCCATCTCCTTGCCTTACTCTAGGGCCATTGGAAGAGTGTATGAAAAGGAAATGAAAAATGACTTTCATTGCATACATGCCAGTTACAGTACAGCCAAACACTGGACTGGGCTCTTTAGTGTATTGTCTCATTTAACTTTCTCTATGGCCCTTAAGATAGTTATTACTGCTGCTATTTTACAGACTTCTAAACTGATTCTCATTTGTGAATGACAAGAAGGGAGGTCCTAGAGTTTTGGAAAACTTGAGGAAGAGTTGGGAAGCCCAGCATCAGAGGAGCCCCTTTTCGCTCCACTTCAGTAGATAAAAGCTGAGGAAGTCATCAGGGAATGGAAAAACACCTCCCATGTCCGGATGTAAATATTTAGAACACCATACATTTATGTGACACCTGTTAACACAATTCATCCTCTGTTGCCTTTGACATTTTATTATTCTAAAATGAACTTTGCCCTTTAGTATAACAGTAATCCATTAAAAGGAAAGAAAAGAGAAATGGAAACTAATGTGTGATGTGAAGATCCTGGAGAAGGTTTTTTATACCCCTGTGCCTCTGCTCAAGATCAATTTTTCTCTTCCATCCCAATAACATGGTTAGCCAAGCCAGACAGAATCAGAGAAATGGCTCTTCTCTCTTGTTTCTGCGACAGTCAAAATAATAAATAGGCTAATCATGTCAGTCATATTGACTCAGGTCATCTTAGACACACACCACCCTTCGGGAGTACAAAAGCCCCATTCCAGGATTTCTGTTGAATGATTTAGGCTCTTGGCCTGAAAAGAAAACCTATTTTTTCCTTTTCTCTTTATTTGTGTGAACACTATGGTCTAGGTCATATGGAAACATGTCTGGGAAGAAACTGCAAGACAGCTCTGAAATCTGCAGCCTGGTGGCAAGCTTTTATGAATACATCACACAATGTAGAGGAAGCTTTTATATTAATGAAAAACACAGGTGGTAGATGAAGAGCCGTGGCCACTGATTTTGACACCACCTGAGAACTATGTCTTTGGCATAGAGTGTATGTGTTGCCATCATTTGAAATTAAGTCTGCAGCTGCCCACCACTCCTATTGCCTGTGGCGATGTACCAGTGTCAGAACCCACGTCAGTAGTCACTGAGGTCTGGTGGGCAGAAGACTGGGCAGGAGCCTAGAAAGACGTCATTGATCTTCCCCACCCTGGTGGCTCAGACAGTAAAGAATCTGCCTTCTATGCAGGAGACCTGGGTTTGATCCCTGGGTTGGGAAGATCCTCTGGAGAAAGGAATGGCAACCCACTCCAGTATTCTTGCCTGGAGGATTCCATGGGCAGAGGAACCCAGCAGTCTACAGTCCATGGGTTCACAAAGAGATGGACACAACTGAGCAAATAACACACACACACACACACATTGGTTCTGGCATCAGCAAAAAAGGTAGAGATATCCCTCTCTGTCTACCCCTCATTGATATGGCTAGGGACCCAATGGTTTAGACAAAACCAAGGCATTTATTGCATTTTATATTTGGCTGGGTGATTTGATAATGTGTTAAAATGAAACAGGTAAAAGGAGTTAGTTTTCCACTACTAACATTTTTATTTACTGAGTCTCTTATGTCTCTGCACTGTCCTGTACTGAGGAAAAAAGGAATTAAAATAGGACAAGTTCGTCTGTTTCAGCAAGGTCCTGGAGCAGTGCATGCGTTTATCTGCCTCACACACAGGAACCTGGCATCCTCCCATCTTTCCTTTCAGCATATTTACTGTTGAAAATATGCATCTGCTTTGTATCATGTACAGTTCTGGGCACTAAGGAATAAAAGACAAATAATTTGTAGTATCTACCATCAACGAGCTCCAAGTCTAGCAGAAGAGACAGATGGAAAAAGAGATGATTATGCCACCAGGTGTGAAAGGCAGGGAGCGAGATAATCAAGGTGCCACGGGAACCCAGGGTGGGGAGCTTTCAGAGAGAAGGACTCCAATCTCCCTGGTAAAATTTTTGAAAACTTGCTTGAAATTAATCAAGTATTTGGCAACCGACGTTCCCTGAGTGGGTAGCACAACTTGACATGGAAGGAAAAGGAGGACCCAGGAGTCAGATGACTAGTGGATTGTGTGGGAAAGAGAGAAGGCCTACAAAAATGAGGGAAGAAACAGGCTGAGTATGAAAGGATGAGGGAAAAGAATAAAACCCACTGAGAAGGAAAACTGGAGGGGGAAGTGACTAAGCAAATGGTATGGGAGCAAATGACAAGAAAAAGGCTCTAGAGCCTATGAAGGCTGCTTAACTCATGCCATGTATGGTTTTGTCATTTATGTTTGTATTAAGCAATGCCATCATTGCAAATGATTTACATTATCAATTTGGTCTTTTTTTTTTTTTTTTTTTAACTTCATTCCCCAAATGCCAAAGAACATGTTAGCTGTGTTGGAGGAAAGTTTTTAGGAGGCAGTCACTACCATTTTTAATAAAAATCCGTCTTGGACCACAACTGTCTCTCCATGCCAGGGCCAGGACACCCAACTGCTCAGGGGACATTGCCACTGAGTGTCTGATCTATCATTCTTTTCCTTTGAAACGTGACTCTCATTCTCCTATCATTCCCCCTTTGTCATCATGCTTTTCACTATCTCCTTGTCTGCAGGCTGTTTTTAATTGCCGCTCCCTCTCATCTGATATTCCATCTTCTACTCCACCGATACCTCCCAACCTTCCTTCTCCACTTTGTTTAAAGCCTAGTAATCCTAGTAGGCTTCAAAAACACAGAAGGCTATCTCTGCACCCCTGTCCCTCCCCAGGCTGGTTTAAATTCTTTCTTTGAGGTTCCATTGCACTTGGTACGTGATTCCTGCTTAGTCCTCATCACACTGAATAATAATTGCTAGTGTGCTTGCCTGTCTTTCTGTGTGTCCAGTAGCTAGTAGGGGACCATACACATCACAGGCACTCAGTACACATTGGCTGATTAAATGAATGAGTAAAGAAAATAATAATGCGTCTTAGCAGTCAACAAAGTCGTGGGTTGCGAGTCCTTAGTTTCACTGAGCCTTTCAGAGATCGTCAGTGACTTAGTCGTCCAAAAGTTATACTGACATACAGGTCAAGTTTCTGACCCATCCATTTTGTTTTTGTTTTAAGCTTTTTATTTTGTACTGGAGTACAGTCGATTAACGGTGCTGTGGTCATTTCAGGTGAACAGAGAAGGGACTCAGCCATATATGTACATGTATCCATTCTCCCCCAAACTCCCTGTCCAGCCTGCCACATACCATTGAGCAGAGTTCCCTGTGCTGTACAGTAGGTCTTTGTTGGTTATCCATTTTATATACAGTATTGTGTGCATGTCAGCTCCAAACTCCCTAAATATCCCTTCTCCCTGGCAACCATAAGTTCATTTTCCAAGTCTGTAAGTCTCTTTCTATTTTTTAAGTAATTTCATATTTTTATCATTTTTTTAGATCCCATATATATAGGATGACCAACCCATCCATTTTTTATTATGAGTGCTATTATAAACATTATATTTTTAAATTATATTTTTTCAATTTTTCTACATTTTCTATAGTAGGACACTATCATTATTTAACCTTTAAAAATAAATTAATAATTTCTTCTCAATAAAGAAAAAAATGTAAAGCAAGACCCAGTCTTTTGTGGCCTAGCAGTGTGTGTGGAGGGGAATAGAGTGGATAATTTAGGGGAATTGGGGAAGAGATTGGTAGTTCAGAAAATATTTTGTGATACAGTGTAGAAAGCATTAACTTTTGAACGCTGGATATGGTTTATTAATATGGGAATCATTACAAAGGTTAACTTGGATGTGCATGGAATGAGGTTGATAACTGCACAGTCTCATGTGAATTTTGAGAAACAAATGTACATTATCTGGATACATTTTTTAAAATATAATTATGAATTCTACATAATAAATATATGCAAAGAAAAAGAGATTGATGTATACAATATAGAGGCATGCAATAGGCATATCTTTCTGCAAAAAGCCAGAAAGGGTTTATTCAATAAATATCCAGCAGCCTCTCTCAGAATAGTCTACTATCAGTATAGCTGTTTGTCTTAGAATTCTGACCCAATTCCAACTAAGTAATTTCATCCTGCCTGCTTAAATTCCCCCTACACAGAATTCTTCTTCATTTCTCGTCCCATCTGAAGTGTTACTCCATCCTGAAAACAGCTTGGTGTACCACTCTAAAGGTGACTGCTTTGCCGTGATGAGTGAGGCAATTTTGTTATGTTAAGTGCTATGGGGAAAAAGCACTTACAGTACCCCCATAGAAACGCAAGCTAATATTACTCAATGAACCTTCCTTTCAGCTGTTGTGCTGCATGGCATTTTTGAAATGAGGAGGCCTTCACCCACTGCAGCTTATTTATGTGATGTATTCAAAATGGGCCCATTTCCTGAAGGCATCTGGGAATATGTAGAGAAGAAATATGAAATAAACAGAAATTAAACAGATGAAGTTAAACAGCTAACAGTAGAGAGATCAGTGGGGTTGTTAAATCGTGACTTCAAACTTAGATCTAAACTTCTCAATAATCAGGAAGAATAGAGAATAATGACATGAGATGCATCTTCTGGTATATCTTCCATCTTGCTATATTCTAAATGACTGTTCTAAGAGGTTCTTGGGGTAGGCAAATGTGTCCCAAGTACAGAATTCAGAGCTACATAGACTTTGGAATAAAATAACTTTTGCAAATTTATTGACTATTATTAATGCAGCATTTACCAGACAGCCACATTTTTTAAAAGCATAGCAAGCAGTACACTGAACATGCATGGATATATCACCCTTTGGTTTCTAGAATACTTCCCCTTGTTTTTTCTTTAAAATTAGTCCCATTCATGTGAATGGTCTTTTAGTAGCCTCAAAATATGTTTTCTTTCTTACGAAAATTTCTTAGCCTGTTTTCAAGATACACGTTTTCTTTAAAAACAAAAAAAGTAGTAGTATTGATCTCTACATACTCAAAGGTGGTGTATTACCTTTGAGTGAGTTGATCCTCCCCTGAGAGTTCACCTCCTTTGGGAGGTTAATTCAGGTGTATGAGCAGCAATTACTCATCACATGTCGCTGGACCCAGGTAAGGATACAAATGGGAAAGCAATGTCAGCCCATTTTTGGAGTGTTGACTTTATCATCAAATAACAATAGTAGATACTCATTCTAGTTTTTTTTTTCTATTTATATCATAAGCAAGTCAACATTTTCTCTGTCCCTTTATCTTAAAACCTTACATAGATACTTAAAGAAAATAAGAAGAAATTTTCCAGGAAAACATCAAGGCTTTTGACATTGGATGTTTTATTTGACCAAGATAAAAAGACTTACCTCACTCAGGAGCACTTTTCAAATGTTGTGACGTTTATTGTAATTACAATGTAACCAATATTGTAATTTTGATTAATTCTACAAACAGTTCTGGGCCTTTCACATCACCTTATGAACATGGATAGTTTAAAATCTGTTTTAATGTTTTGAAGTAGAGATGGTAGAGGAAACCTGGAAGTTGGAACCCACAGATCTGTGTCAGCATCGAACTTCCTTGTTGATATGGAACTCCTGTCTTCACTGAGCTTGATTCACTTTCTTTAAAATGGTGCTAAAGACAGCACCCCCCTCTTAGAGTCAGGAAGGTTAAGTGAGATGCTGCATGCATTGCTTCCCTGCGGGTAGGAAGGAAGTGGTCCTTCTAACTTGTCCTTCTACAAAGGAGCTACACATTTGCCTTCAGATCTGGGCGAATGGCTGTCTGATGATCCTTTATGTATCTATACCTAGATCTTTGATTATCATCTGCTCAAAATGTCCTTGATCATCTAACACAATAACCGCACAGCTTGAGAACACTGTCCTCATGTCTCAAAGTCCTGCTTCCCTGGCCTCACACTTTAAGCATGGATTTGGGGACTGAGAATGGTTTCCCAAGACTCATTGATGTATTCCTACTGGTTCTTTAAAGCGTATCTTTTTACACCCATTTTTCTTTTCTTTAATGTTATTTTGAAAGGAGGTAGCCTTGAGAATGGAGATGAAGTTGAAAGCCAAGTATTTTTGTGACTGGCACACACTTCATCATTCTTGCCACTTTCTGAAGGTCCACCCCAAAGCACATCCTCCCAACGCACATGACCTACCACATTGTCCACATCCCCCTTGCTTTCTTCATCTGTGCCGCCTGCATCCTTCACTCTGACACTTACTGAACACTTGTGTGTGCCCACTGCTTGGGTCTGACTACGTGCTCAGATGCCTCAGCCCACTTTCTCTTTGGTTTATCTGCCAACTGCTCATGTGCTTGTCTTGGTTGATCCCAGGAGCTTCAGCACATGCCCTCCTAGTTGGTCAGAGCTATAGATCCTTATGGTTTTGGAGATAGAATGACCATGAGTCATCTAAGAACCCAAATGTTTAACTTCACACAAAGGCACTAGGGAGATCCATGTCACACACTTAGGTTGTGACAAAGGCAGTACTAGAAACTATGTCTCCTCATGCATTTAAAAGTGTGTGAATGCTCAGTTGTGTCCGATTCTTTGCAACCCCATCAACTATAGCCTGCCAGGCTCCTCTGTCCATGGAATTTTCTAAGCAAGTAATACTGGAGTGAGTTGCCATTTCTTTCTCCAGGGAATCTTCCAGACCCAGGGATTGAACCCACGTTTCTTGCGTCTCCTGCATTGACAGGTGGATTCTTTACCACTTATACCACCTGGGGAGCCATTTATGCATTTAAAACCCTTTCTAATTGCATGAGAAACATTTTTTTTTTAACTCTACAAATCTAACATTAAAAATAAATGTCTGTTTAAATATCTTCTTTTTAAATATAGGAGGTTTATTAAAATGTAGAATCAGAGCTATATTCTCTTGCCTTCATTTATTAATGTCTCTATGTTGAGACTATTTCCTCTTATTAAAGTTTAAAATGCTTTATTAGTAGTAAATAAATATGCTCATTATACTTGGTTCTTACTTGGTTTTTAAGTAAATGACAACTTAAATCTATCTTCAGTTGATAATCAGAAATAGGGACAAATCAAAGATAGAAACTGTAGTTATTTTATAACAATGAAAAATCTGGTAAGAACCTGTAACTCCAATTATTAAAGAATGGTTACAGAAACAAGAGTGCAATGAAGATATGAAATATCATACAACTAATCAAAAGGATGTTTTCATAGAAGAATTAGAGAATACGTAAGTACATACTATTGAACTGAAGGCAAATGGTAAACAGCACATACAGAGTGTGACCCTAATGTTAGGTATATTAGAATTAACACCTGCAAGGAAGTGTCACAAAATATTATCCATGATGATCTCTGTCTTGGTAGATTGTATATGATTGTTTTTCTCTGAGTTTTTTGTTGTTGCTCCGTATTTTCCAAATTTTGTAAAACAAGCACACATAAACAGACACTCAGAGGAAACTTCCAATGAGCAACTGGATGTCCATATCCTGGTTCCAGGGAAAGTTGGACATAAATAGTAGATTTATAATAAAAAGAAAAAGAAGTAACTGTTGCCTAAAATCTTTCCTTCCAATTCAGCTGCTGTGTTCTTCAGCATAAAAAGAAATCTAACAAGAAAATAGTTACAGCTTTCTGAAAACCAACTCAATGAAGTTACCTTAAATTTTATGCCTGGTGTCAAATATTCCTTCCCCAGTCATTTACCTGTTCTGAGTGCAGGATATAGCACTGAACTCTCATAATCAATGAGGTGACTTTTAATGGTAAGTTCTGGAAAACCCTAAACACTAACAGAAGTCTCGGGAAGAGAAATGTGATAAAGCTTGCAGGATGAAGGCCGCTGTCTGAAGTTCCCAAGGGCACTAGTTTGTTTGAAGCAGCCTCGTGAAGGAGCAAAGCCAGAGAAATGAAATTTTGATACCCTGCAGCCCACAGTGATCCCCCCGCCTCCCTCCTGTTAACCTCACACACCCGTACACACGTGTGCTTAGGCCACCAGCCTGAGACTCAAGCAGGACCCTTTGGCTAGATTGACAAGTTCAAGCAATGTACAGATGTTGGTTCTGACCTTACTTCGAATAGGACCTGCCTTAATTATTTACAAGCCATGAGACCCTGGGCAGGCTCTTCCATCTCTAGGGTCTTGGTCCACAACCATTAAGAAAGACTGTAGTCGGTCAGAAAAATCAAATGAATCTCTAGTGCTGAATGTTGTTAGAACAATACCAAGCCTGGACCCAGCCACTGAAATGGCTGTATAAGTGCTCACTCCCTCGCTGTCTCTCTCCCCTCTGTTCTTCCTTCCCTTTTCCTCCCTCTTTCATTCTCTTCCTCCTTAGTTGGCAAATGATCTTCATTTTCACCATGGACTATATTTTGGAGATAAATGTAAGCAAGATGTAAAGACAAAGGAAAAAACAAAAGTTCCCCTACTGTTTCATGCAATGTATCAGAGAGAAGAGATAACTCATCACCTTCTAAAATGAGGGTTTTTTCTTTTTCTTCTTTTTTTCAACAACCCACCTTTTCTTTTCTTTGGGTCCAGCGACCCCTGATACAGGACACACTGCTCTTTTTTTCATTTTCTTTTCGGTTCACCTGGCACTGAGCAACAAAATAATAAAAAATATATATTTTTTTAATAATGCCAAGCACACAGACAAGGCGGAGAAAAGGGCTCCCATTGCCTGCTGAATTGCCCACTAATCACCCTGTGCAGAACCAGCAGGGAATTCTGACAACACACCTGACTTTTCATTTATTTATTTTTTATTGGTTCTGGGAGAGGTTTGTGATTCATTCCGTGTAGGTGGCGAGGCCTTGTACTACAGGAACAAATCGTCCCTGGGGTGATTTGCTTTATTAACTTTTAGGCCAAAGGAGGGGGAAATAGGAGAATTGCTTTAACCGCAATATACTGGCAAAAAGTTTAGTGTGTTTTAGTTCATTGACACCTGAAATGTTTTAACTGGTCCTGTTTCTTAAAGACAGATGGGCTGGTTATAAAGAAGGAGGCAGCATGGTGGAGTTGAAAGGTGGCTGGTTGAAAGAAAACCGAGCAATGATCTCGGCCCTGCCGTGTGTGTCCCGTCAAAATCCCTAGACCCCTCATATTATGAGGACTTGGTGACCTTCTCTGTAAAATAAAAGGATTGGACTGGATATTGTCCTCCTTTTTTTAATTTTACTTTTTTACTGAAGTATACTTTACAATGTTGTGTTGGTTTCGGGTGTACAGCAGAGTGACTCAGTTATACGTATATACCCTTTCCAGACTCTTTTCTATTATGTTGTTGATAGTCGCTAAGTCGTGTATGACTACAATGCCATGGACTGCAGCACACCAGGCCTTCCATTCCTCACTGTCTCCCAGAGCTTGCCCAGGTTCATGTTCATTGAGTTGGTGATGCCATCCAACCATGTCATTCTCTGCCTCCTCTTCTCCTTGTGCCTTTAATCTTTTCCATTATAGCTTATTACAAAATATTAAATACAGTTCCCTGTGTTCTATAGTAGGTGCTTATTGTATATGTATTTTATATATAGTAGTGTCTATCTGTTAATCCCAAACTCCTAATTTATCCCTCCCCAACCCTTTCTCCTTTGGTAACCATAAGTTTGTTTTCTATGTCTGTGAGTCTATTTGTTTTGTAAGTATGTTCGTCTTTATAATTTCTTTTTAGATTCCACGTGTAAACAATAGCCTATGATATTTGTCTTTCTCTGACTTACTTCATATAGTATGATAATCTCCAGCTTCATCCATGTGGCTGCAAATGGCATTGTTTCATTCTTTTTCATGGCTGAGTAGTATTCCATTATACATATGTACCACATCTTCTTTATCCATTCCTCTGTCAGTAGACATTCAGGCTGCTTCCATGCTCTGGCTATTGTAAATAGGACTGTATGTATCTTTTCGAATATTGTCCTCTTTCAGCAAAAGTTTACAACTTCATCAGTGAAGAATTCACATCTTTAGTATTAACTTTGTTGGAAAGTGAAAGGAACCCACATCTCCATAAAGATAGAGTAATCCTAATATATAGTAAGCATTTCCTGTGCTATGTGACTAGTATTGCATCTAATCCACACATTGATGTAGGAAGAGCCCCTGTAATAACAGAGGACACCAAGGATCACAGAAGTTAAGTAAGTTGCCTTATAGAGGCTGCGACTGTGGGTCCTAGGCTTGCACACGTGACACACAGCCATGACCATGCATCACCTCCACACTGCTTCTCAGGGAGACCAAGAAGACCATCCAAACTGGTGAGGGATTCAAAGTAACTCAAGTGGGATGTTCAAGTTAATAAAGGGTAAGGAGCAATGGGCATGCTTTTATAAACTTGTCAAGGACAAGCTGGATAGTGATGCCCCACTTTGAAAGAATAGGGTCTCTAAGGGAGGCTTAGGCTTCCTTGGTGGCTCAGATGGTAAAGAATCTGCCTGAAATGCAGGAGACCTGAGTTCGATCTATGGGTTGGGAGGATCCCCTGGAAAAGGGAATGGTAACCCACTCCAGTATTCTTGCCTGGAGAATTCCAAGGATAGAGGAGGCTGGCAGGCTACAGTCCATGGGATTGCAAAGAAACGAATACCACTGAGCCACTAAAACTAATTAACTAAGGGAGGTTTAGAGAGAAGTATAGTTGCAGCAAATAAAGAATGAGAAGAACTTAGGACCAAAATGCTTTATCTTTATCATCTTAGGTTTTCTCTTTTAATAGTCTCTTTAAAAGTGGTGAAGCATTTGGAATTTAATAAATAAATAAAATATCAATAAGTAAATAAAATATCAATAAAACATATTGATACTATCTGAGCAATTTAGATGTTTCATTTGATGGATGGAGTGAGAGAGGACAATGATCTTGTGTTCAAAGGCTACTGTTTACATCAAATGATTTGCTTTTCTTCTTTGGCTCTTGTTTCCTAAAAAGCCCATTTGTTGGCCCAAGTCAACCATCTCAATACCAAAACCCTGTAGAATACTTTAGGGATTTAAAGATGCACTTCTCTCAGAAAGATCTCGAAGAACTCCTTACCCTCTTAAATCCTCTGATTCATCATCAAAGCAAAGACTGATTGGTGAATGTGAATTATTTAATATCCCTAGCTACAAATGACATAAAAAATTATTCATATGAAGAATTGGCAATAAAAGTTTAAATAAAGGGTTATGGTTGGTAGTATACACTTTAATGTCCATCAGATTCATGATTTATAAGGCCCAGTCTTTCTGGCTTGTGATGTATCTAAACATCTCAAAGTTATAGCAGTGAGATGATACTTATGTGAATATATTATATTTTTATGAAATGCAATGCATCATTCTACTAAAAAGAAACCAATGTCTGGAAATGACTCCTGTAGGTTCTAATTTCTGTACTGTGCTAGGACTACAGGTGAATTATTTCACCCCCTACAATTTGCATTTCCTTGACAATGTGGAAGCCAAATAAGTCTCTTTGTTTGCACTGGTTTCAGAATTAAATTAGTTTGTATATTTGTTCTCTACTCCTCTTCCTGGATTTGGTTTCAAAGTAAACAGTTATTTTCATCAAATTCTCTTTTATTTGGCTTTAACTCTTCAGTTTCTTGAATTATTCTAGGCGGCTGTCCCTGTTTTATTTTTCAATCAGATATGTGTTCACTGTTTTAAATGGCATTTCATTGGTTCACTTCCATTTTCTATTATTTACCTCACTCTGTGGTATTATGATTTCTTTAGCTAGATCTCACCCCTGATGTGGTCTGATCTTTTTTAAAGGTATTTTTTGAAGTGCCTAGATACCACACAGGGTTGGTAAGACAGGAAAAGGATGATCATCAATTTGATGTTTAGTGAATGTGGGAAAATTACAGGAAAGAATCAGAAATGACATTCATCACAGAGATTGCTTTGAAAGTTAATGGCAAACGTAGAGTCTTGAGAATCAGCAAGAATTATCTTGTTTGGAAAAACCAAAAAATGTCAACTTTTTTTTTTTAGATTAACCTAGAAATGACCACTGACAGAAAGAAAATCAGCCATACTTTTCAATTTCAGGAGAAAAGATCTAAAAAGTTATTTCTACCTAATAACAAAAGTACAATAAGATTCTAAATTCCCATAGAAACTCTTCATCCACCTTATAACACATCAAAAGCCATCAAGGGCCTATTTATCTTGTAGGCCAGCACTAATAAAGTTTTGCGGGTGTTTTTGATGGTGTATGCTGCAGGGGAGGAGAGGGAGAGTAGTTTTAGGACAGGGGGAAGGGAGCCAGTTAGTTTATATCAAATTATAGGGGGGAGGGGGAAATGAAGATTTTAAAAATTTATTCCAGTAATTCATTTAACAACTCTTAGGATACTAGTATTGTTCTAAGGGATGAGACTACAAAAATTAACAAAAAGAAAGTCTCTGCCTTCTTGAGGATTACAAAACAGTGTGGGGTGGCGGGGAGGGAAGGGAACAAGAGCAAATATATATAAGATAATTCAGCAAATATTAAGTGCTATGAAGAATAAAGCAGTCAGATTAGAGTGACTAGGAGATTGTAGCGTAGTTATAGACAATTTTCTGAGAAATGTCATTTAAGTAGAGACCTGAAGAGAATTAAGAGACTGATATGTAGATATATAGAGGGAGAGTATTCAAGGAAGAAGGAATGGACAGTAAGTACAAAGGCCCTGAGGAAGGAGGGGGTCTGGCCTGTATTCCAGGAACAAAAGGAAGCTAATGAGTGATAATATGTGTGGTCATAGATGAGGTCATAAAGGTGAACTTGGAAAGCCTGTATAAATAGGCTGCAAGATCAAAAAATGTAAATAAATGATTTGTAAAATTGACTATAAAAATTTTTAAATTTCTGCATAGCAAAACAGACGTAAAGAACAGACTTCTGGACTCAGTGGGAGAAGGAGAGGGTGGGATGATTTGAGAGAATAGCACTGAAACATATACTTTACCATATGTAAAATAGATAACCAGTGAAAGTTTGGTGTATGAAGCAGGGCACCCAAAGCCAAAGCTCTGTGACAACCTGAGACAGGTTGTCCCCACCTCCCCAGGAGGAGGGAGATGGAAAGGGTGTTCAGGATGGAGGGGACACATGTATACCTATGGCCGATTCATACTGATGTATGGCAAAAACCATCACAATTTTGTAAAGTAATTATCCTCCAATTAAAATAAATAAATACATTTTTTTTAAATCCCACCATGAACAAAGTCAAAAGATAAACAGCAACTGGAGGAAATGATAACTCATATCACCCAAGGACTGGTACCTTTATTTTTTTAAAAGAAATTCCTTTATATCAATATGAAAAAATTAATAATCCAGTAGAAAAATAAGTGAACAGAGAATATGAAGGAAAAAAACCAATTGAAGTGGCTTTTAAACACATTAAAGGATGTTCAACCTTACTTACCATGAGGGAAATTCAAGTTAAAACCACACTGGGATGCAGTCTCTTACCCTATCAGATTGGCAAAGATCCCAGCATTTGATCTTAAGTCCATCTAAAAGTTGGAGCCTTAAAGAATCAGACACGGTCATGTATTTCTCTTGGAAATGTAAACAGGTACAGCCTTTATAGGCCAAGCTTCAGGACTAAGCATCAACATTTTAAATGCCCATATCTTTGACCCAGCCTTGTAAGACTTTATCCAATAGATTTATTTGCTAAATGAATTATGTACAAGGATATTCACTGTGGCATTATTTGTAATAGCAGGAAACCACAGGACATGTTGAGTAGTAAGAAATGAATGAGAAGGGAGAGGTGGAATCTGATTAGGAGCCTCTTTTTAAACCTGAACCCTCGGAAGTTCTTGAGTAGGTAAAATGAGAACAGGCTGTATTTAGAACAACTGTGTGTCATCGATTTCAGGTTGGATTGGGTCCGTGTGGGACCTCGGTGACAACTTCAATGTCCTTGAAAGATTCTGATGGCGCTCAAAGTGGGGGAGTCCTTGTGTAGGGAGAGGGTTGGGGGCATCAGGGGTGGTCATAGGCAGGGCTGCCAAGGGGGCAGAGACCAGCTTATGAAGGGCCTTTCTTATGCCGGGTTAAGAGGTTCAGACTTTATCCTGAAGGCAGTGGCAACCTTTAGAGCGAGGCAGTGACCTCATCAGATTTGCATTTTTAAAAGACAGTTCTGCTGGCAATGTCAGGGAAGAGATTACAGAGCAGCAAGACCAGAGTGGGAGAGTGATTAGTGAGAAAAATAAGAATATAGTCCAGAGAGAGATACATATTTTCATTGTTTGGTGGTTCTTACGAATCAAAAGTCTACAAACGGAAATGTCTTAACCACAGACTTGCCTTAAACATCAAGAGCGAAAAAAAAAATTTTAACTCTCCTTTTGGTGGTTTCATGGAGGCAGACATTTGTTAAAATGAATTCAATTGCGCACTTTACTAGGTGAATTTTGCTTTATATCAGTTATATCCCTATAGAGCCATACATTTTTAAAATTAAAACTGTCTTTAATAAGGAAAAACAAAAGAAACCCTGAAATGTGGTGTGGACTTTCTGACTAGGGAAGTTCCAATTTTCTACTCTCAAGGCTGCACTGTTTCCTGGTTATTCAGATCCTGTCTGCCTGCTGCTGTGGTGTATCCATCAGTTCCCCTAGCTGGGTTCTCCTGAAACTCATTCCTGTCCAAGATCTCACAAGAATTTTAATTAATTGATTTGAGTGAAAGCAAGGGCTTCCCTGGTGGCTGAGACAGTAAAGAGTCTACCTGCAATGCAGGAGACCTGGGTTCGATCCCTGGGTTGGAAGATCTCTTGGAGAAGGGAATGGCAATCCACTCCAGTATTCTTGCCTGGAAAATCTCACGGACAGAGGAGGCTGGTGGGCTGTAGTCCATGAGATCGCAAAGAGTCTGACACAGCTGAGCAACCAACACACATACAAAGTCTCTATAACTCAGTGTACCCGTCCCCAGCAAGCCACAGAGTAAAGCAGAGCCTTATAACACTTCCCTGTCATGACTGGGTCATAAAAGAGCCGATACATAGACACTGAAACAGGTTTTTATTATTGTTATTATTATTACTACTACCGATGAGTAACTGAGTGCCAATGAAGGAATTCCCCAGGGTGCTTTTAAAATAGCTTGATTTAAAAAAAAAAAATTCTTTTGTCTGCTTCTCAGTGGGAAAAAGTATCTTAGTTAAGTTTAAACAATGTTACTGCAGATATAAGAGTAAGCACTGCTTCTAAAGAAAAGCAAAATAGGGCCCTATGGACTTCTGATAAAGCAAGAAAGTAGATTGTGCTTATAGATTTCATTTTCCAAGAGTAGATTATTAGGACAAATTTTAAAGATTTAATGAGAACTTTGAAAGGACGTGTTATTATTTACATTCAAACTTTCCCCAAAGAAAGAAAAATATATTTTTAATGTTAATGTATTTTATCTTTGTCAGTTCAAAAAGATTCTAAACACCACAAAGCTGGCAATCATGCACTGTTTCTGTGCCCCACCCCCTGGGACCAGCAATTCGTAGTGCCATAGTGACACTCCTTGGCACATAACAGATATTTATTAGGTTGCTGCTGCTGCTACTGCTGCTAAGTCACTTCAGTAGTGTCTGACTCTGTGCGACCCCATAGACGGCAGCCCACCAGGCTCCCCCGTCCCTGGGATTCTCCAGGCAAGAACACTGGAGTGGGTTGCCATTTCCTTCTCCAATGCATGAAAGTGAAAAGTCAAAGTGAAGTGGCTCAGTCGTGTCCGACTCTTAGCGACCCCATGGACTGCAGCCCACCAGGCTCCTCCGTCCATGGGATTTTCCAGGCAAGAGTACTGGAGTGGAGTGCCATTGCCTTCTCCATTTATTAGGTTAAGCTTACTTCAACTGAACTTTCATTTTTTTTCCAGCTTTATCAAGATATAATTGATACATAACATTGTGTAAGTTTAAGGCGTATAGCACAATGGTGTAATACATGGGTATTTTGCAAAATGATTATCAGAATGAAATTAGCTAACACATTCATCACCTCGCATAGTTACCCTTTGTGTGTGTGTTCATATGTGGTGAGAACTTTTAAAATTCACTCTCTTAGCAACTTTCAGGCATTCAATACAATTCCATTAAGTATATTCACCATGCTGTACACCACATCCTCAGGACTTATTCCTATAACTGGAAGTTTGTACCTTTTGACCATGTCTATCCATTTCCCTAGGCTTCCCTAGTGGCTCAGATGGTAAAGAATCCTCCTGCCAATGCAAAAGACCCAGGTTCAATCCCTGAGTTGGGAAGATCCCCCTGGAGAAGGGAATGGCAGCCCACTGTAGTATTCTTACCTGGAGAATTCCATGGACGGAGGAGCCTGGTGGGCTGCACTCCATGGGGGTCACAAAAAGTTGGACATGGCTAAGCATGCATGCGAGCGTGTGCACATACACACACATGCAAGCATGCACACACACATCTGTTTCCCCACCCCTTCACAATTGAACTTTCAAAATTATTTCTACTCTGTTGTTACTTACACAAAGACTAATAACATCTCATTTTAAAAGAAAGTCTTTCTCTTCTTGCCTCCCTTAAAACATTTTGAAAATCACTTTCCTCCAGGTTATAATCAGTAGCATTCAACAAAGTTATTTCTGATTTTACATCTCCTTTTATCAAAAGATAAATTTAAAAGATGTGTCTAATCATATGAAATCCTACTTAATATTTCTATCCCAGAGGCACAAAGCCTTCGGGAGTCCCTGCAGCAAGATGGTTTTAATCCAATGCCATCCAGAGATGAGAGATAATGGCTGGTTCCTTGTGTCAGAGACTTGCTCTTCATAAAGTCAAGTACTTAGAGAAAAATCTACATCTTTACCTTCTTCCAAACCTGCTCTCTGTCTTGCTAGCTCCTACTCACATCCCAGGGGAAACAGCTGATTCTGAGACTAGCCAACCCTGCATTTGACGTACAGTAACACTGTATTGAAACAATACACTGTATTGAAACAACAAGTGCAGGCTTAGAACGGTTCTTTTTGTATGTTCCCTGGGTCTGGAAGATCCCCTGGAGAAGGCAATGGCACCCCACTCCAGTATTCTTGGCTGGAAAATCCCATGGACGGAGGAGCCTGGTAGGCTGCAGTCCATGGGGTTGCTAGAGTCGGACATGACTGAGCAACTTCACTTTCACTTTTCACTTTCATGCATTGAAGAAGGAAATGGCAACACACTCCAATGTTCTTGCCTGGAGAATCCCAGGGATGGGGAAGCCTGGTGGGCTGCCATCTCTGGGGTCGCACAGAGTCAGACACGACTGAAGTGACTTAGCAGTAGCAGCAGCAACACTGTATTGAAAAGCAGTGCAGGCTTAGAACGGTTCTTTTTGTATATTCCCTGGGTCCGGAAGATCCCCTGGAGAAATGAATGGCTACCCACTCCAGTATTCTTGGCTGGAGAATCCCATGGACAGAGGAGCCTGGGGGGCTACAGTCCATGGGATCGCAAACAGTCTGACACGACTGAGCCACTAACACTTTCACTTTAGTGGTTGGAAACAGGGGTTACATCATTAATGTTGTTTGTCAGATATTTATTGACTAGAGATCTGAATAATTTGAATCCTGTCAAATAAATTATAGGAAAAACATCCCCAAGTATTTTGTAAATATTGTAATTGGGCTACTCCAATATTCTGTTGCTACAAAATAAATTATCCCTAAATTTAGCAACTTAAAACAACAATGGTATTATTATAAACTACAGAACAGTGAATCAGGAATTTGGGAAGCCTCAGCTAGCTCATTCTTCTGCCCCACGTGGGGTCACTAGGTGGTAATCAGCTGGTAGATAGACTGGTCGAGTTGGCCTCACTCACATGCCTGGCACCCTGGCAGGAGTCTTAGTCCACTGGAGCTGCTCTAACAAAAATATCAAAGACTGAGTGGCTGAAACAGAAAGCATCTCTCTCTCACAGTTCTGAGTGCTGGAAAGTTCAGGGTCAAGACACTGGTTGATTGTGTCAGGTGAAGCCTGCACCTGGTCCACAGGCTGCCACCCTCACTGTGTCCTCACGTGGTGGGAAGGACAGGGGAGCCATGTGGGTCCTTTAATAAGGACACTAATCCCACTCATGAAGGCTCAGGCCTCTCGACCTAATCACCTCCCAAAGGCCCCGCCCCTAAATGCCATCACCTAGGGGATTAGGTGTCAACATATGAATTATTGGGAGGACTCAAGTATTTTGTCTATAACAGCAAGCATGGCTAGTAACCTGGGCCCAGTAGGGACTATCCCCTGGAGTGCCTACATGTGGCCAGACCAACATGGGGACCTCAGATAGAGTCTCACAAGACAGAAAGTGGAAGCTGCAGTCTGATAATTTCCTGCTCCGGAAATCAAGTGTCCCTTGCACTGCATGCTGTAGTAGTCACTGCAGTGACAGAGCCCACCCTGATTCAGGGGGACGAGATACAAACCCCACCTCTACTTCCCAGGTTGCACCAGTGATAAAGAACCCGTCTCCAATGCAGGAGACACAAGAGACATGAGTTCGATCCCTGAGTTGGGAAGATCTCCTGGAGCAGGAAATGGCAACCCACTCCAGGTATTCTTGCCTAGAAAATCCTATAGATGGAGGAACCTGGTGGGCTACAGTCTATGGGGTCACAAAGAGTTGGACACAGGACTGAGCTGCATACACACACACACACCCCTCGATGGAAAGTGAGTCAGAATTTATAGTGATCCTTAATTGGCAAAGGGGCACCATGTGAGAAAACACTGAAGTTTTGTATCTCTTGGTATAATAAACATATCCATCAAAAAGCAGCTACTATGAAAATATTAATTTAACATACAAAAAAGTACCAGTTATACATCTTAAAGGCATTCATGTATATTTTACGACCCAGCTCCTCACATCACTTGCTGTCAATACATCCACCAAAATATCTTGCCAGGTGGTCCTCTCCTTTCTGCTTCTACTGCCCAGAGATAGTGCCATATAGCTGCTAACCTTTGTTGTGCACCAGGCCTTGTGCTAACATCTTTCCAGGCACTATCTCATTTGATTCCTCATGCACACTATAGGTGGAGGTTGTCACAATCTCTACTTCATAGATGAAGAAAATGGGACTCTGTGAATTAAGTGACACATGTTATCTCTCAGACTTTCAATGGATGAACCTAAATGGAAACTGAATCACCTGACTCCATCTAACCAGAGTTGGGTTTACTCACTCCTAACCAGAAAGTCCATGCTGACGTGAGTGGAATGCCTTGACCCCGAGGTGCAGCTTTGCCTGCACCCTTTGAGTGGGCACATTCTTGCTGAGCTGCTACACATGCCTCTTGTGCTAAAAGGGTCATCATATTTCTCTCTGCATCAAAACCTTATGCTAAGATACCAGCTACTTCTGTTGTTGTTTACTCGCTAAGTTGTGTCCAGCTCTTTTGTGACCCGCCAGGCTCCTCTGTCCATGGGATTTCTCAGGCAAGAATACAGGAGTGGATTGCCATTTCCTCCTCCAGGGGATCTTGCTGACCCAGGGAGCAAACCTGAGTTTCCTGCACGGCAGGCTGATTCTTTACCACTAAGCCCCCAGGGAAGCCCCCAGTTACTTCTGCTGCTGCTGCTAAGCCACTTCAGTCGTGTCCAACTCTGTGCAACCCCAGAGACGGCAGCCCACCAGGCGCCCCCATCCCTGGGACTCTCCAGGCAAGAACACTGCAGTGGGTTGCCATTTCCTTCTCCAATGCATGAAAGTGAAAAGTGAAAGGGAAGTCGCTCAGTCGCATCCGACTCTTAGCGACCCCATGGACTGCAGCCTACCAGGCTCCTCCATCCATGGGATTTTCCAGGCAAGAGTACTGGAGTGGGATGCCATTGCCTTCTCTGACTCCGTCTAAATAACATTAGAAACAAAAGTTATGTATACTGCTTGAGCAAGACAATAGTCTTTTGTTTAAAGAGAAACAAAACGGACAACACGGAAGCTATGCACAGAAAGGACCAGCTGGTCATTAGCTGACATACTCAAACTGGCCTAGTTTAATTGGCAATAGATAACAGCTCCAAGAGCATAGTTAAAAATAATGTTCCGAATATTTCAAAATATAAATGGCACAGAGATAATTAAGATAGCATAGGATGGCAGCCTCTGGAGGAAGTTATGACCATGTTCTGACTTAATTGGTTTCAGAGAAACTTACCAACTACTGCCTTGGTGTCATAAAAGTCTTGTGTGTTTTCTTTGCTTTGGGAGGAGAGAGAGGCATGGTTTCCCTGGCCCCAAAGGAGAGAAAAGATTCTCCTGACACTTGGGGAGCTTGACTGCTGACAGACTTGCCCAGCAGGTGGGAGGCACACCAGTCAAGCGGGGATGTGCTTGGCTGCTCAGTGGGCCACGGAGGTACCACACAGATCCTCTCACCATCTGGGCTCTGGGGCACGAGGAAGAGCCACCATCCGCTTGCACGCCGGTTCCAAGTCCCAGCGCTGAGGACTCAGGCTGCCCTTCACTGCTACTTTCTCACCTTGCAGTGTGTCTAAACTAGACTCCTAAAGGCAGCTGCTGTGAGCATAACCTTTACATGGAAGCACAAAATATTAGAGGAATTTTCTGAAAAGCTGCTTTTCTTTTTGTGACCCTGGGGAATCCCGTCATGTATATTTAGAACAATGGAAAAGGGGATTTTGTTGGGGGCAGGGATGATTATATTGTACGGAGACATATATATTTTTTCTGCTTATGGTTGTCTGTTGTTGCTGTGTTGTATGGTCGCAAAGTTGTGTCCAACTCTTTGTGATCCCATGAACTGCAACATGCCAGGCTTTCCTGTCCTTCACTGTCTCCCAGGGCTTGCTCAAAGTCATGTCTATTGAGCCACTGATGCCATCCGACCAGCTCATCCTCTGTTGCCCCTTTATCCTCCTGTTTATCTGGCCCTCTGTCAACCAACCTGTTTTCACAAACAACTTTGTAATAGAGAATTTTAAGTCCAGAAAACCAGCACTTACTTTCCTCTGCTAGCCTTGCTCTCATTCTAACCAAAAACCTGGGTGTGACTATAATCAGTGCACACATGTTATTTTATCCAAATATTTCCACACAATTTTATCTGTGCTTTTCCAAGATTTGGAAGAATGCATGTATTTCTTTATGAAAGCAACACAGTGTTTCAGTATATTGGTATATATTATACTAGTTAACGATTTATCAACAGATAATTCAGTTAATAAGAACTTCTGTAGTTGATCAACACAATGTGCTGTGCATAGTCGCTCAGCTGTGTCTGACTCTTTGCACCCCTATGAACTGTAGCCCGCCAGGCTCCTCTGTCCATGGGGATTCTCCAGACAAGAATACTGGAGTGGGTTGCCATGCCCTCCTCCAGGGGATCTTCCCAACCCAAGGATCAAACTCAGGTCTCCTGCACTGCAGGCCGATTCTTTACCATCTGAGCCACCATTCTTTGTGTGTGTGTGGTTAAAAAAAAAAAAACCACATAACATGAAATCCACCCTCTTAACAAATGTTTCAGGGAGCACTACAGTATGGTTAACTCCATGCACATTTCTACTCTTAATAATGGTTCTGAGGTTTTGAGTCAATCATTGAGTCTTCAAAGGAGAATCTAATTTTCCTTTGTAAAGTGATTTTTTAATGAATTTTTTAAAAATTAGTAATAGCCTAAACCAGATAGCTTAAAGTAGCATATTATGACCGGTGATCTAAATTAAAAGGAAAATAAGCTACTATATAAAATAAACAACATGATCTTACTATATAGCACAAGAAACTATAGTCAATAGCCAGTAATAAACCATGAAGGAAAAGAATATGAAAACAGTGCATGCATATGTATGTATAAGTGAATCACTTTGCTGTATACCAAAAGTAACATAGTGAATCAGCTATACTTCAATAATAAATAAATTTTTAGAAATCAATAAATATATATTTATTTACAGCAAAAATGTATCACCTTAAATTAATTTGTGTAAAAAGCAGATGAATCAAGATGAAAAATGGAACTTCAAGGCCAAGCAATCTGAATGAATATGGCCATTTGGTAACATGTTTAATAAATGGGATCATCAGTAGGATGGCCTATTTCCAAGGTCAAGGAGGCAAATGGGGTCAAAAAAGAGGAGCTGAGTTTGCAGATCCAGGAAGCAAAAAGCTGAGCTCTGTGGTGACAGAGGAACACGGAACTAAAGATTGAAATCACCAAAGAGAAACTCCTTGACTTTATGATATGAATCGAATGGCTTTGTGCCTTACCTATTAAAGGGAATGTCAGGTAAAGAGGGACTGGTTGAATTTAAACAAGAGAAACTTCTCAGAGATATTTTAGACCCCGTCATTGCAAATTGAGACAATATACTGATTCCTTATGATCCAATGCAAAGCTCGTCCTTTCTACCCAGAACACAACTGACTAAGACATCTGATATAGCTAATGTTATTACTGTCTCAACTCAACCCATTCCTGTTGGATAAATATTCCATGATAGGCCAGTACTCTTTGTGTAATGATTTATTCAAATACTTCTCTAAAACATACAATTAAGGATCCCATAGTTATCACTTCCTTTAACTGCATACAGTGGATGACTCCCTAGGGCCAATTCTTTTTCCTTTATAAGGATTCCTTGTCCTTCTATTTTAATAGCAGGAGACACCTGTCTAGAGAATCATGGGCTTCCCTGGTGGCTCAAATGGTAAAGAATCTGCCTGCAAAGCAGGAGACCCAGATTCCATCCCTGGGTCAGGAAGATCCCCTGAAGAAGGGAATGGCTACCAACTCTAATACTCTTACCTGGAGAGTTCCATGGACAGAAGAGCCTGACAGGCTACAGTCCATGGGTTGCAAAGAGTAGGACATGACTGAGAGACTATCACTTTCCTGTCTAGAGAAACTTGCTCATCTGTCATAATTAATCTTCATCAAAAAGCCTCTTGAAGAGTCTAACAATACAGGGGATTATTTTTATAAATACACAAAATAGATATAAAAACATAAAAGAAACAGAGCAACTTTCAGGGCAACTTTAAAAGCCTTAAAGAAAGGACTTTCTTGGTGTTCCAGGGACTTAGACTTCACTCTCCCAATGCAGGAGACCTGGGTTTATATGCTGCAAATAAAGTTCCCACAGGATGCAACTGAAAGATCCTGCATGCCACAATGAAGATCAAAGATCCCTGTGCCACAACTAAGACCAGGGCAGCCAAATTAGTAAATAAACAGACAAAAACTAAAGGAGAAGACATCTTTTTTTGGTGGGGGGAGGACTTGCCCTACAGCTAGCAGGGCCTTAGTTTCCCAACCAAGGATGGAACCAATGCCCTCGGCAGTGAAAGCAAGGGGTCTTAACCACTGGATCACTAGGAAAATCCACCAAAACATCTTTAATATCCAAATACTACAACCAAACAGTGTGCATCCTCTGTCCATTGTTGTTCCACTGCTCCATCATGTCTGACTCTTTGCAACCCCGTGGACTGCAGCACGCCAGGCTTCCCCATCCTTCACTGGCTCCCTGAGTTTGCTCAAACTCATGTCCACTGAGTCAGAAATGCCATCCAACCATCTTATCCTCTGTCGATCCATCTCCTTTTCAATCCTTCCCAGCATCAGGGTTTTTTCAAATGAATCAGCTCTTCGCATCAGGTGGTCAAAGTATTGGAACTTCAGCTTCAGCATCCGTCCTTCCAATGAATATTCAGGGTTGACTTCCTTTAGGATGGACTGGTTGGATCTCCTTGCAGTCCAAGGGACTCTCAAGGATCTTGTCCAGCACCACAGTTCAAGAGCATTAGTTGCCAGACTATTAGGTCATGAAGATCCAGAGAAATAACCACTTTGTTGTAAGGTTCTGATGTGACATTCACAAATAGGTCTGTGATAAGGGGGGGAAAATCAGCAAATTTGTTATTAGAGTTTATAATGAGTCTTTGTTCACACATCAGTTTCCCATGTCATTGTCCATGAGAGTAATATGGACTAAGCACTGGGGGTGAGGATGGAAGCAGGACCTCCTGATTTTCTAGTGTGGCTCTGGATGCTTCTAGTCTCCATCATTCCATAGCAAGGAGATCAAGGACCCAGGTGTTAGGTCTGGCAGAGACAGCCTGTTGATACTGTCAAAGCTGATGTTTTTCACAAACCCTGGTGCCCTTTAAAGACGTGACTCTGCTTCCCAGACAGTCCTTTCTTATAAAAATTCATCTATCTTAAAAGGCTTTTCACTTGCCTAATTCATACCTACTTATAACCCTGAAAAATGTTTGATGTTGGCCTTTGGTGGACCATGGTAGGATATGTAATAAAAATAAAATTTGTTTTCTTCACATCAATGCTATGAAGCAGCTACTATAAACAGTATGTTACATTAATAATATGTTACATTTAGAAAGCAGATTATACAATATCCACACAGTATATTTTCAGTTGCATGCTTAAAATATTCATGCACAGAGGGGGAAAAAAACAACATAGGGCATATACCAAAGTGTTGATAGTGTTATTCTGGGAAGTGGGATTGTGGGTGTATTTCTCTCCTTCATGTTTCTTTTCTATATTTTCTAAGTGTCTGATGATAAACATGTATTCATTTGAAAGGGGCAACATTTTAAGATTGGTTTCCAAGTGCTTTACCAATTGAAAACCCTGACAAATTTTGAGGCAACATGTTAAAAGTCTAGGCTGTTCTGTCTTTCATTGTAGCTGCTGGTCTCAAATGGACAGTGTTAATTATATTTAAATTAAAGGGAAAATAATTTATTCACCATTTAATTATTCAGTCACATTTGCCACATTTCAAGTTTCAGTAGCCACATTTTCATCATACAAAAAATTCTATTCCACAGTCCTGATGGAGACAAGTTAGCAAACTATGCTGGTTACCAACCTGGGCCAATTTGCAGTGGCAAAGGAATGGTCCTCCTTATCACTTATTATTATTACAGTGCCACTCATTATAGACACTGGGAGAGTCCTCATCCGAGGTCCCTTTATGCACTTCACTAATCTTTGGCCCAGTGAGCTAGAGATTTCTCCCACAGTCATCCGGGTGTTAGTGGCAGGTTGGGAACCCAGAGCAACTCACCCCTATTTTATAACTCTCATCTCCTTGTCATTGTGATGATCTTCTCCAGAAAACTAAATCTTCCCAAGCTGTACTTCAGTTCAGTATCATTTCATAGACATTTTTGAAAGCTTACAATGTGATAGACACAGTAATAAGCCTTGAATATGAAAAACCAGAGACTTCCCTGGTGGTTCAGACAGTAAAGAATCAGCCTGCAATGCAGGAAACCCAGGTTCAATCCCTGGGTTGGGAAGATCCCCCAGAGAAGGGAATGGCTACCCACTCCAATATTCTTGACTGGAGAAAAACCAAGGAAGAGAAGTTTCTCTATTCCTAAAGTGTAACAAGGTGTTAAAAACAGGGCATGCTAGATAGAGTGACACCACCAAGTAGGGACAAGTCTGTTCTTGGAAAATCTAGCAATGCTTCCTCCACCTAGTTATGCTTGAGTCTTGACATTTGAACATCCTCCAGACTCTCAAATTTACACTTCAATAGTCTCCATGTTCTCCATACTCCAGAAGAAAAGAGATTAACTCCACTTTTGAACCTGATCTAATTTTTTTTAAACTTCACTTGAAAGAGCTAGGTATATTCAACTCTTTTAATTTGAACTTACTTTCTCATTTTGGGGCCAGGTTCTATACTTGTAAAATAGTTTTAAACCTTCAAGTGAAATAAAATACTCTTTTAAGACTGAGTCATCCATTCCATTTTGAACTATATAAAAGCAAATACCAAATTTGAAAGAGTGATCATTTTTCAGCCAGTCATGTGGGAAGTGTTGCAATACAGGTTAGAAGCTGGAGTTCCCAGTTCTCAAATCAATCATGTTCCTATATTTTAACAGATGCCATGCTCTTGGTGGCAGAGCGACTGGAAGGACCATTCAACATTGAGTCGGTCATGGACCCAATAGACGTCAAGATCTCTGAAGCCATTATGAACATGCAGGAAAACAGCATGCAAGTGTCTGCAAAGGTATTTGCCTTAGTCATTTATCTAATAAGCAAAGGGTAGTCACCTAAAAACGAAGTAACTAGATACGTTGACTGGGATTGCAAACTCTAATATGTTGTCCGTGAGCTTTTCCTGTCGCATGACAAATTTGCTACTTCATTAAAACTGTCTAACAAAAGGGCATTAAGAAAGGAAATAAGCTTTTCCTTTGCAGTTCCTCAATCATGAAGAAATTATTGGCTGCTAAAAAGTTTTAGAGAGCCCCAAGTATATTGACTAATCCCTCACATTTGTGAGCAATTTGGGGAAAAGTTGCTTTTTAATGGTTGTGATTTCTGCACACCCTCACCCTATTCTCTCTCTCTAGGAACTTCTAATTACGTCCTCAGCTGTGCAAACCAGGCAAATGTTCTCTCCGTTCACTCGTAAATTATTAAACATTCCATCTGACTTCCTTTTTTAAGACGATAATGTAACCCTCATTAATGAATCGTCAGAGGAAAATGCCAATTTGTATAAAGTCAAACACACATTTTTAAAAAATAGTAAGTTTTTATAAATCAAACAAGACAGATTCTGGATTTTCAGCTGCAGAACATAAATATCAAGTGCACAATTTTTAAAATTTTTAGAAAAATTTTATTGGAGTATAGTTGATTTACAATGTTGTGTTAATTTCAGGTGCAGCCAAGTGAATCAGTCATATACATGCGTACATCCGCTCTTTTTAAAATTCTTTTTCCATATACGCCATTACAAAGTATTGAGTAGATAGAGTTCCCTGTGCTCTACAGTAGGTCCTTATTAGTTATTTATTTTATATATAATATTATGTATATGTCGGTCCGTCTAGTCAAGGCTATGGTTTTTCCTGTGGTCATGTATGGATGTGAGAGTTGGACTATGAAGAAGGCTGAGCGCCGAAGAATTGATGCTTTTGAACTGTGGTGTTGGAGAAGACTCTTGAGAGTCCCTTGGACTGCAAGGAGATCCAACCAGTCCATTCTGAAGGAGATCAGCCCTGGGATTTCTTTGGAAGGAATGATGCTAAAGCTGAAACTCCAGTACTTTGGCCACCTCATGCAAAGAGTTGACTCATTGGAAAAGACTCTGATGCTGGGAGGGATTGGGGGCAGGAGGAGAAGGGGACAACAGAGGATGAGATGGCTGGATGGCATCACTGACTCGATGGACGTGAGTCTGATTGAACTCCGGGAGTTGGTGATAGACAGGGAGGCCTGGCGTGCTGCGATTCATGGGGTCACAAAGAGTCAGACAGGACTGAGCGACTGAACTGACCTGATCTGATCCCAATTTTCTAATTTATCACTCCCCCTCTTACCTCCTGGTAACCAGAAGTTTGTTTTCTACATCTTTCAGTCTATTTCGGATTTGTAGATAAGTTCACTTGTCCTATTTTTTCAGAATCCTCATATAAGTGATATCATATGATATTTGTCTTTCTCTGTCTGACTTACTTTACTCAGTGTGACAGCCTCTAGGTCCATCCATGATGCCACAAATGGCATTATTTCATTTTTATTATTTCGTTCATTATTTTGTTCTCTCTTATGACGGAGCAATATGCCACTGTACATAAGTACCACCTCTTCTTTATCCATTTCTCTGTTGATGGACATTTAAGTTGCTTCCGTGCCCTCAGAATGGGAGAAAATATTTGCAAAAAATTATTAAAGCAACTGACAAAGGATTAATCTCCAAAATATATAAACAGCTTATATAGCTTGATATAAAAAAGAAACAAATAACCCAATCAAAAAGTGGGGGGAAGATCTAAATAGACATTCCTCCAAAGAAGATATACAGGCCAGTAGGCACCTGAAAAGATGCTCAATAATACACATTATTAGAGAAATGCAAATCAAAATGACAATGAGGTATCACTTTATATCAATCAGAATGGTCAAAAATTATCAAAAAATCTGCATACAATAAATGCTGGAGAGGGTGTGGAGAAAAGGAAACCTTCCTACACTGTTGGTGGGAATTGAACTTGATATAGCCACTATGGAGAACAGTATGCGCGTGAGTGTGTGTGTGAGTGTATGTGTGTGTGTGTGTGTGTGTGTGTGCACACACGCCTGTGTGTGCTCAGTCATGTCCGACTCTCTGCGACCCCCTGGACTATAGCCTGCCAAGCTCCTCTGTCCATAGGATTTTCCAGGTAAGAATACTGGAGTGGGTTACCATTTCCTTCTCCAGGGTATCTTCCCTACCCAGAGATCAAATCCGTGTCTCCTGTGTCTTCTGCATTGTAAGGCAGGTTCTTTACTACTGAGCCACCTGAGAAGCCCTCGGAGAACAGTATAGAGGTTCCTTAAAAAACTAAAAGTATAGCAACATATGACCCAGCAATCCCACTCAAGGGCATATATTCAGAGAAAACCATAATTCGAAAAGATATGTGCACCCCAATGGTCATTGCAGCACTACTTACAATATCCAGGAAATGGAAGTGCACAATTTTTATTTATCCCCACCCAGTTGAAAACAAATAGGACCCAC
The DNA here is from genome assembly GCF_029378745.1 of Bos indicus. Taxonomy (NCBI): domain Eukaryota; kingdom Metazoa; phylum Chordata; class Mammalia; order Artiodactyla; family Bovidae; genus Bos; species Bos indicus. The sequence goes on from NC_091771.1 coordinate 68,572,183, forward strand.
CATAAGCAAAATTTAAAAGTTTGAAATGAGTCTCCAGCCTTTCCTTCATCACCCCTTTTATCCACACTGATGACCACACAATGCCCTTCTGTTCGTTTTTACCAGTCTCCCTGTTCTGAAACACTACCCAAAACTGCACCGGTCCTTTAAAGCTGATGATGGAGTGATTGCATTTTAACTGAAAGTTATTCATATAAAAATATGTCAGACAAAGAGCTGCAAATACTAACTCTCTTCAGTATTTAAACTCCTTTGTGAAAAAGATTTCAAATATAATCAAGGAGAAAGAGAGAGGTGGTGGTGAAAAATTGCAGAGCAGAAAGAAACCCATGGAATCTGACGAGGTCTCCTTGGCTGAGTGTGAATCAGACTAGCTTTGGACTTTTCAGGGAGCACTGGTAGAAAATAGGATGAGAAAGAATCTGGCCTGGGCCCCTTTCTCTCTTTTTGAAAGATGAGAGGGGCTGAGAGTTTCATAATCCTAACTTCCAGGTTTTAGTGCGCTTCGGTTGCGTCTGTGCTCAGTCACTTCAGTCATGTCTGACTCTTCGTGACCCCATGGACTGTATCCTGCCAGGCTCCTCTGTCCATGGATTCTCCAGGCTAGAATACTGGAGTGGGTTACCATTTCCTTCTCCAGGGGATCTTTCCCAAGAGGGATTGAATCCACATCTCTTGCACTGGCAGGCAAGTTCTTCACCACTAGCCAACCAGTCCATTCTAAAGGAGATCAGTCCTGGGTGTTCTTTGGAAGGACTGATGATAAAGCTGAAACTCCAGTACTTTGGCCACCTCATGCGAAGAGTTGACTCATTGGAAGAGACTCTGATGCTGGGAGGGATTGGGGACAGTAGGAGAAGGGGATGACAGAGGATGAGATGGCTGGATGGCATCACCTACTCAATGGACATGCTGCTGCTGCTGCTAAGTCGCTTCAGTCGCATCCGACTCTGTGCGACCCCATAGACAGGAGCCTATTAGGTCCACTGTCCCTGGGATTCTCCAGGCAAGAACACTGGAGTGGGTTGCCATTTCCTTCTCCAATGCATGAAAGTGAAAAGTGAAAGTGAAGTCGCTCAGTCGTGTCCGACTCTTAGCGACCCCATGGACTGCAGCCTACCAGGCTCCTCCGTCCATGGGATTTTCGAGGCAAGAATACTGGAGTGGGGTGCCATTGCCTTCTCCACAATGGACATGAGTTTGAGTGAACTCCAGGAGTTGGTGATGGACAGGGAGGTCTGGCGTGCTGTGATTCATGGGGTGGCATAGAGTTGGACATGACTGAGCGACTGAACTGAACTGAGGGCTACCTGGGAGCTTGTGTTAACCTGTGTAAAAGAAAAAAACAAGAATGCTCCAAAGTTCTATCACCTATTAAAAAAATAGCATATTTGGGAGTTCCATGAAAATCTATTTTCTTTCTTTCCTGTGGGGGTGGGGGGAGCAGTTATCTATCCCTCTCAAATCTATTGCCTAGAAACCAACTAATGTTATTTTTTTTTAACTTTTTAAAATTTTGTATTGGGGTATAGCCAATTAACAGTGTTGTGATAATTTCAGTTGAACAGCAAAGGGACTCAGTCATACATATACATGTATGCATTCTCCCCCAAACTCCCCTCCCATCCAGGCTGCCACATAACATTGAGCAGAGTTCCCTGTTGGAGTAGGTCCCTGTTGGTTATCCATTTTTAAATGTAGCAGTGCATACATATTCATCCCAAACTCCCTAACTATCCCTTCCTCCCAGCAAACATAAGTTCATTCCTCTAAGTCTGTGAGTCTCTTTCTGTTTTGTAAGTAAGTTCATTTGGTGGTTCAGATGGTAAAGGATCTGCCTGCAATGCTGGAGATACACATCAATCCCTGGACTGGGACAATCCCCTGAAGAAGGAAATGGCGATCCACTTCAGTTTTCTTGTCTGGAGAATCCCATGGACAGAGGACCCTGGCAGGCTACAGTCCGTGGTTGCAAAGAGTCAGACATGACTGAGCACGTGCGCACCCAGAGTCACACAGTCTTAATGTAGAGAAAAGGAGATGGAACGAGTTAGGAAGAAGAAACAAGAGGACAGCTAAGCTAAGCTCTGCAGGAAAGAGGAATGGGAGGTGGCATCTGATCTTGAGGACAGTATGGAGAAAGGACCAAAGCCAACTTTTAATATAGTGGAGGGGAGGGTGAGTAAGTGGCTGAAATTTGGACAAATTTAGCAGGAAACACCAACAGGATCTGCTGATGGAGTGGACATGTTCTGAAAAAGGTTTCATTTCTTCAAGGCAATGGAATTCGGAAACATGTAGTTTCATTTTCCATATAAGCCAAATCCATGAAATTATGCATGAACTCAAGTCTAAAATCTACATTCTCACTAGGAACAGAACCAGATGGCTAAATTTTTCCTTTTGCCAAAGAACCCTCAGTCATTTTTGATAAACAGTCCTGTCAAATTGGAAATTCTGAATTTCCAGTCTTTGGATGGAGTATTCACATAACCAGTGACTAGGTTAATTTCTGATAGAGAGCTTCTGGTCTCTTTCCTAAATGCAAGGGCCAGACACCCTGAGAGCTGTGAAGCTTACAAATTAAAATCACTTCTTACTCCAGGTTTGACTGGCAACTTCTCCTTGGAAAATCATTTACCTTATTACAGCAGTTACTCATGGAAGCCATTCCTAGAGTCTTGTTAAGTAAAGCAGCAGTGTTTATAACTGGCAGCTCATATTTGTTGAACACTTACTGCCAGGACTCTACTGTGCATTACATGGTTTATATTATGTAATATTTATAACAATACTTACAATGAGATAGGTCTTCTCCCTTATTTTCCAGATAACACAATCTAAGGCTAAGAAAAGTTAGGGAACTTACAAAGGTCACACGGTGTGTGAAGGAGTACACAGAGGAGTGGCTGACTCCAGAGACCACGTTGCTCATCATTGCATTTTAATGATGCAGGTTCCTAAAAAGCCAATCCCACACAAGGGCAGGATTCAGCAAACATTTGCTGAATAGATCAAGTATTAAAGGAAAGTTCAGTAGCTTTCAGTAAAAACGTGCCCAAGACAGTAAGGAAACAGAGGCAGCAAAGCCAGGAGAATTCAAGTTTTCTACCTTTCTCTCTGATTCCCTTTGCAACTATACCTAAAACTTCTCAACATGCCAAAGACTAATGAAATATTTCTCTTATTAGCTCATTATTCATGCTTCCAACCCTTCCTAGGGTGTTAATAGTACCAAATATGAAATTCTTCTTTTTCTCCCTTCTATCTGAAGGCAAAGATAAACACATTAGTTTCAGGTATGAAATGCCCCTGTACTGCAGTGTGTGTGTGTGTGTGTGTGTGTGTGTGTTAGTTGCTCAGTCATGTCTGACTCTTTGCAACCCCATGGACACTTCAGACTTCTCTGTCCATAGGATTCTCCAGGCAAGAATACTGGAGTGGGTAGCCATTCCCTTCTCCAGGGGATCTTCCTGACCCAGGGACTGAACCTAGGTGTCCTGCATTGCAGGCAGATTGTTTACCATCTGAGCCACCAGGGAAGCCCTTTTCTAATGCAGTAGTCATCATATATATAGGAGGGAATAGCTCATTTTTTATTGAGTTACAGTTGATATACAATATTATGTAAGTTTCAGGTATAGGAACAACTAAATTTTTGAACCTAATCAGTGAGATCCTGAATTAGTGAAATTACAGATTAATAAAAAGATCTATTGTCACATGTCTGTTCAGACTCAAATCTTGTTTTAGATCTGTTTTTAAAGGCATAGTCATATCCTTTTTCCTCTCCCATTTAGCCCACAGCTAAGCTGTTTGGGGATAAGGCACATGGACATTCCTTTCAAAAAATACATTGATTCTTTGTTACTGTTCAGTTGCTAAGATTGTGTTTGACTCTTCATGAATGCAACATGCCAGGCTTTACAGTCTTTCACCATCTCCCAGAGTTTGCACAAACTCTTGTCCATTGAGTCAGTGATGCCATCCCACTATCTTATCCTCTGTTGCCCCCTTCTACTCCCACTCTCAAGCTTTCCTAGCATCAGGGTCTTTTCCAATTAGTCAGCTCTTTGCATCAGGTGGTCAAAGTATTGGAGTTTCAGCATCAGTCCTTCCAATGAATATTCAGGGTTGATTTCCTTTAGGATTGACTGGTTTGATCTCCTTGCTGTCCAAGGGACTCTCAAGAATGTTCTCCAGCACCACAGTTCAAAAGCATCAATTCTTTGGGGCTCAACCTTCTTCATGGTCCAACTCTCATATCCATACATGACTACTGGAAAAACCATAGCTTTGACTATACAGACATTAGTCAGCAGAGTGATGTCTCTGCTTCTTAATACACTGTCTAGATTGTCATAGCTTTTCTTCCAAGGATAAAGCATCCTTTCATGGCTATACATTGGCTATTCCAAGTTCTATAATCAAGTACAATAGTTTGGTAATAACATTATGGCATTTATTTCAAACTCTTGTGTATCCTTTACATAATATTATGTTGTGTGTGTTACTTATAATTATATAGGGAAGCCCCCTATTAACATATAATATTGTTTATATGTGTGTGTGTGTGTATAAGACTAGGGACATAAAGATATTAAAATTTACTTGGTTCTGTTTTTTGTACAAATAATCACTTAGTAACATTGACAATCATCATAGTTACTGTTGGTTGGGCCCCTACTATATTTCATTCGATAGACACCCTTCATGTACCAGGCACAAGAAATATCAGTTCAGTTCAGTCGCTCAGTCGTGTCTGACTCTTTGCAACCCCATGAATTGCAGCACGCCAGGCCTCCCTGTCCATCACCAACTCCCGGAGTCCACCCAAACCCATGTCCATTATGTCGGTGATACCATCCAAGCATCTCATCCTCTGTCATCCCCTTCTCCTGCCCACAATCTTTCCCAGCATCAGGGTCTTTTCAAATGAGTCAGCTCTCCCCATCAGGTGGCCTTAGTAGAGGACAAAACAAATTCTCTGCACAAACATCAGTCTCTTTTTAGATGCCTTATGTATTTATTTCAAGTCCTCTGCAATCTTGTAGAGTATTCATTTCCTCATTGTATAAGTAAAGAGTTTTATGTTTAGAGAGATTAAGTTGCTTATCTGAGGTCAGGAATCTAAGAAGTAACAGAGCTGGGATCACAGCCTAGAACTGTCTGATCCAAAGGAAAAGATTATCCCAGCATGCCACAGTTTTCTCAGTATGAATCTCCCCACCAGGACCAGATGCACTGCAGCATTGGAGGAACCAACCATCTAAGGGAAGGCTGTTGCCAGAAGCCTGCTACTAATGATGATGCAAATGATGAGTATTTCTGATTAATAGGGAAACCTACTGAAGAGAAACACAAGTTGCTAGTTCTTCAAGCTCCAGCCAACACTTATTACATTCACTAAGTTCACAGTCTTTATCAAAGACAAGAAAGGGTCCTCATTATCCCACCACTTCTTTACCCACACAAATCAAAGGAGCTCTGTACTTTACAGGTTTGAGAAAATTCTCCAAAGGAAAGGAGAACAAAACTTGCTGAGTCTCTGCCTGTGAATTTCAGATGTGTTGATAATCTCTTTCCTCTCCTATCAGGAAAGATGAAGCTGATCTCACTCTATATAATTTAACTGTATTAGGAATAATTTCAAATGTAATCCAGGAAAGGATTGGTTTGTCAGATACAATCTAAATTAAGAAGGGAGACTTATTAAATTCCAGTTGAAACCATCATTCAATTAATACTTAGTACAGACTAGGGCAGAATCTATTACAGAAGAGCAGCATGGCCTTCAGTTACTTAATTTTCTCCTGACAATTCTTTCTGAATCTACAGCTCAGATAAAGATGAAAAAACCTAAGAGAACAGAAAGGAGAATATAATACTTTCTGCCTTTAGCTAATGGGTCTTAGTTTCCTCATCTGTAAAGAAAGGGGTTCTTCTAAATGTTCTCTTTCTAGCTCTATCAGTTTAGAGCTTTATGGACATTGTCTCTTCAGTATTAACTAGGTTTTTTTGGCATCCAGATACTTTTCTTTTCTCTGGGTCTTTTTCCTTTTAAAGCATTCAGATATAAATAATATCTTGGAAGTTCACATGGAAAAACATATCTTCCTTCAGATATAAGAACATTGATTAGATTTAGTCTAAGTAAGTATATTTTTATCCCAATAGCAGTTTCCTTTCTTTGAGCCCCTGTAGTACACGTGTGTTTCTTAAGGCAGTGGGCACATTATTCCTTCTGTTGTGATTATTTGTATATTTATCTTCTGCTTCCCAGGATTATAATTATTTTACTCACTCTTACATTCTCCAGAAAGCCATTCTAACATGTCATTTTACACATGGAAGCCACAGTACATTTTTTGCTGGGTTGAATTCAGAACATGAAAGTGTAATATCAGAAAGACCTCAACAATAAGGGAATAGAAAATACCTTCAAATATATTTAAAGTTAGTCTTATATCTTTAAAATAGCATCAGATTTTGACATCAGACCAACCTGGGGTCTGGTTTTTTACTAGTTGTGTGACTTGGGGCAAATTATTTATCTGTATAAACTCAATTAAGTTATACTAAAAATGAGATGCTAGTTGGATCTGCTCATAAAGTTGTTTGAGGGTGAAATGATATGATCCATGTAAAATGCTTAGTGTGGAATAAGTAAAATCAAAACCACTCATCAAAATTAAGTATTTTCATTGTTATTTTTGAAAATAATAGGTGTTGAAAATGATATATAACTTCTAAAGAACTTTGATTGTGGTTTCACCTCATCCATCATGGTCTGTGAGCTTGTCCCTAACACTGATGATCAGAAGAGTCACAAACCTGCATTTAAATCCACTCACGCATAGCGTTACTTTCAATGGCAGGGACTCCATGGAAAGTGACATATTTTTCTGCATAGCCTGAGACATGGCACCTGGCACTGAACAAACGTCAAATCAGCAAGGCCTTTGAAGGAAAATGGGCTTGAGGGAAGAATGGACTGGATCGAGGCAGAAGCAGCAACCCAGCTCCTGTCTGTGCCTGTGGGTGGCACCAATGCCATCAGAGTAAAGGTTTTTAGAGGAATATTAGTGACCTCAGCCTACCATCACCTTATTCTTACATGAAGAAGATAACTGGCCTATTCACTTGACACGTGCCTGATCTCCAAGTAAAAAGCACATGGCCCTACTCTTTATAAAGCTTTGAGCTCTATTTCTATTCCCACTTTAGTTCTGTTTTGAAAAGAAAAGAGCCCACTCTCAATGGTTTCTAGATTCTGAATGTTTTTTCTGTTTATTCAAATTTCAAAGCTCATATTCTGCCTGCCAGCCCTCACTTACTTTAATAATATTCCACCAAGAAGCAGTGACCTTGAAACATCTTTGGTTCTTTGATTTCTTCATTTCACTACAGAAAACCATAATCTGTTCCTTTCCTGTTTGTAGCATGACTGGATAACAGAGCTATGTTATTTAAATGCTAGATACAGGGTGTCGGGGGGAGGGGGAGATATCATTTTTATAAAGTAAAATGAAGATTTGGAAAAAAAAATGCATATAATTCATTTGTAGTAAATGCATCCAAAGCAAACTACTTTTAACTTTCTTTCCACGAAAGGTGTTTGGAAAAAAAAAAAAAAAAGATGTTTCTTCTCCTTTTGATGATAAAGGGAAACTTGTGACTATCTCTAACCTTTAGAGATTCATCTTAAGATTTTCTTTCCCTTTAACTTCAGGGCAAAAGATGAGAAGATTACATTTAATGAAGTCTACTCCAGAGTAGGTGATTGAAACTCACGCAGTTTTTAACACTGGATGTGTTCTTAGAGCAAGATGGCCTCTTGCTTTACTGAAAGACAATCTTCTTCCAGCCTCCTCTGCCTTTAAAGAGGAGAAACTGCTTCCTTAGAACCATGCTTTCCATGGGCAGCAGATTACTGCATTAGAGGAATTTCAGTTGGCTCTGCCCCCTTCCACAGATACACAGTTATCCTCAGCTCTTAGCACTTTCCTTCTGCTGCTGCTGCTAAGTCCCTGGGATTCTCCAGGCAAGAACACTGGAGTGGGTTGCCATTTCCTTCTCCAATGCATGAAAGTGAAAAGTCAAAGTGAAGTCGCTTAGTCATGTCCAAAACTCTAGCGACCCCATGGACTGCAGCCTACCAGGCTCCTCTGTCCATGGAATTTTCTAGGCAAAAGTACTGGAGTGGGGTGCCATTGCCTTCTCCGACTTTCCTTCAACTCGGGGCTATGTAGTCTGGTTTGATCTTGATAGAATCATTGCCTCAGCCAGTCCGTGATTAAACGTGTAAAAGAGCTGCCTCTGTGAGGTTATAGCAACTTGTTCTGCCAGAAAACTTGGAACTATATATGGCTTTCTGTAGGTCTTTTTCTTCTAACACATTTTATACCTCTTTTTTAATTCACCTCCTAATTGTCCCAGCATGTGTGAGTGCTAAGTCACTTCAGTCATGTCCCACACTTTACGATCCTATGGACCATAGCCCACCTGGCTCCTCTATCCACAGGATTCTCCAGGCAAGAATACCTGAGTGGGTTGCTGTGCTCTCCTCCAGGGGATCTTCCCAACCCAGGGATCGAACCCACGTCTCTTATGTCTCCTGCATTGGCAGGCGGGTTATTTACCACTAGTGCCACCTGGAAAGCCCTTATTGTCCCAGAGTGTGGGTTAGTCACTCAGTTGTGTCTGACTCTTTGTGACCCCATGGACTAGAGCCTGCCAGGCTCCTCTGTCCATGGGATTCTCCAGGCAAGAATACTGGAATGTGTTGCCATTCCCTTCTCCAGTTATCTTCCTGACCCAGCGATCGAACCCAGGTCTCCTGCATTGCAGGCAGACTCTTTACCATCTGAGCCACCAGGGAAACCCCCTATTATCCCAGACTTTATCTCAAATATCAGTCAAATAGCTGATCATTTCTGTATTAATACATATAATCTATAAATGACACACAGTTGTTTTTTTTTTTTTTAAATCATGGGGTTCTCATGGGTGGCTAACAGAATTCTTAAAATTTGAAACATCCTGGACACAGTTTCCTGGGTTGGCTACAGCGGCAACTGTAGTCTCTGTAGCCGGCTGTAGGAATTTTCATCCCAAGTCTCCAGCCCAGATTACTCTCCTGATTACACCTGTTTATCCAGCTGTCTGCTGCACACTGTCACCCACAACCTCAAACACACATGTCTAAGACCCAGCTCATTGTCCCCCCATGATCCCGTCCCTCTGTGGGGTTTCCATCCCAGAAAATGCCCCCTCTCCCATTCCTATGTCCTACCTAGCCAGACCCTGAGCGACTCCTCAACTCCCCATCCCCCTTCACCCTCACAGTCAATCCATAATGAAACTCCCTTGAAACCCTCTAAATAGCCATTCCAAATATCTTTTGAATCCATCCACAGCAGCTCCCCTAATTTTATCATCTCACACACAGATTATAGTCTCCTAATTAATTCTCTGCCTCTGGCTTTTCCACACTCCAATCCATTCCCCACGCTGTAGCCAGAAGAGATGCTGAAAATGCAAATGTGATCACATTACTCCCTTGTTTAATATCTTCCCATGGCTCCCTGTTGCCATTCGAATAAAGCCCAGACGTGTTCCAACACCCTGTAGTCCTCAGCCTGCCCCTCTCTCTGGGTCCACCCTCACCACGCGTCCCACCTTAAATTACTGAGCACCGATTATCTGCCAAGCACAGCGCTAGACGCTGTGGATGTGATAATGAATACGATTAACACCAGAACCTGAGTCCTAATAGAAGCCTTAGTCTAGTAGGTAAGAGAACCTCTATGTGCACCAGATGTAGAAAATGGCCTGGGCTCTGTTGCTCGGGTTCAGCAGCCTCTCTCATCTCTAAGCTTTGGTCTATGCTGTTCCTCATCCTGGAGCATTCTTTCTAGCCCTCTCCATTCTCCCACCCCAAATATGCGGCATTCACCAGGCATATATTCCAACTATTTCTTCACTTCCCTGGCAAGATTCAGCGGTATACTGGGAAGTGTTTGCACAACAAATTTCTGTGCAGAAAACATGCTTGTTGAGAGTGTTTGCCAGTTCCTGAGGGTGTAAATTTCAAGCTACTAACATGATGTCAACTGAACACAGAGTTGCACACCACAGTGGAATGTTTCCTCCTTGCAGATACACTTGGCGTACAAAACCGTGAGAGCACAGATAATGGTAAAATAGCTACGAAGTAATGCTTTCTGGTGGCTCAGACGATAAAGACTCTGGCGGCAATGCAGGAGACTCAGGTTCGATCTCTGGGTCGGGAAGATCCCCTGGAGGAGGGCATGACAACCCAACACAAGTATTCTTGCCTGGAGAGTCCAAAGGACAGAGGAGCCTGGCGAGCTACAGTCTGTGGGTTCACTAAGAGTCAGATACAACTGAGCATCTAACACAAATGCTTTTTGAGTATGCATTGCCTTTGTTTTAATATAATTTATATCATTTTAAGTTTATACAATTTAACATCATAATCACTCTATTTAATGACTGGATTGCAAAATTCCTAAAAATTTTAACTAGTGGTCTTGTGAGCCAGTAAGAGCCTGTTCCAGCACATCACTGCTCTCCTAGGATGCTTTCTCGGACTCCCTGGTCTTGGTTTAGCTGCCTCTTGTGGGTGTTCCCATTGCATTTATTACATTCTACTGTAATTACCGGATTGCTTGTCAGAACCCTCATGATATCAGGGATGTGTCCAGTTGGCACATCCCTAGCACCTAAGTCTGGCCTTCATGACACTCTATGAATATTTGTTGAATGGTAGTTTGAATGAATGATAAAGAGCCTGGTTATTGACATGTACACATTTATCCAAATTCTGCAAAGTGATTTTAAATAATTGCTGTAAACCTTATAAGCAAATAACATATGAAATAATCATTTAGCAAATCCAACAGAGTTCATTTTTTTTTCTCCCTGTATTCAAAATACGCTTTGTTAAGGTCCTTGTCACTCCTCCCTATTCACCATGTGGGAGGAAATAGCAAGGTGTTCTGTTGTTGAAGGAATGCAAATCTTCCAGGGAAAAAAAAAATTATCTTCCCCGGCAAATGGAACGAATTTGCTTTTATTAAAGAAACGATTTTAAGAGGTATGCAACCCATCTGACAGATATTCTGCAAGCAAGCTGCGTAAGCATCAGAAGTAAATGTTTAAAACCTTGAAACTGACATGATCGCTGGCTTTTGAAAATCGAAGCCAATGAATGAAAAGTAGCCAAAACTGAAACTGATGACTTGACTTGATTCAGTCCAACCCAGAGTTGTCTACACAGAATCCTGAACCCATGCAGGGACTTTGAGTTTGCCAGAGATCTTGGCCAAGCGACCACTGTAATCAATCTTTAAGGAAAGAAAAGCATGAATCAGAGACTAGAGGACAAAAAAGAGGAAGAGAAGGAGAGAAGAAGTAGGGGGAGCAGGGAGGGGAGAGGAAAGAAGAGAGAGAATGTTTGGAGTCATAGGCTGAAAGCCTATTTTCTGGAAAGACAATCCATCACTAAAATTGGCACACTAATAAAAGTAGAAAAACAAAAATTTTTTTTAAATGCTGATTTTTTAAAATGTTTATATGATGAATATACTGATTTTATATCTTTAAAAAGTCATTTTGAACAAGTTTTAAGTTTATATTCAGGAAAGCATTTCTTAGAATATTAGCATATTGTTGTGAGGAACCAGAAAAAAAGAGTGCAAAAATGAGAGTCCAGGTGTCAATTTAATTTCATATCACAGTGATAATGGAGCTCTCCTTGCTACTACTAATGAAATGGCTTTTTAAAAATATTTTAACTTACATCTATTGACTGATGACCTGTGGACGTCCCCTCGAAACCCATTTCAGTCTTCACGTTTCACTTGTACTTTGAGAAAGAGCCCCCAGCTCTGAGCTGAGCCTAGACAATTAGTAACAGGGCTGTGATACGACTGTGTACAGGCACTGCTGTGTATGGCTTTCATAGGATAGGGAAGCAGCCACTGCCTGAGATGTGAGCCCAGTTCTTGCCAGAAGACTTGCTCTCAGCTCGAACACCAACAGTCAGAGCCAAGCCTATTTTATACACAAAGTCTTCCATTCTCTAATTGTCCCATGAGGCACAGTGAGTATCATCAGATGAAAAAGAAACCAGCTTTTTTTAAACAATAAGGTCTTACCTTATAGTCTGGGAACTGATATCCAATCTCAAGGATAAGCCATCATGGAAAAGAGTATTTTAAAAAAGAATGTATGTGTATAAACCAAGTCACTTTGCAGAACAGCAGAGATTGGCACAGCTACATTTCAGTTTTTAAAAGAAATAAAGAAGAAAAGAAACCAGATTTTTTGGTTCTAGCTATCAGTTTAACCAAGCTGGTCATTTGGTTTTGCTTTAAGTTGGCACAGTAAATGGAGTAAGGAAAATATCTTTTGTAAAATGTGGATGCACCATTCATTGTATTTTCTGAATCCTAAGGAAGAAGGCTTCAACTCTGATTTTGAGATAATTGATTGATGAAATAGTATATGAAAAACATAGGCCTGAACCTGCTCCATCACAGACACTCAATAATATTATTTCTCTTTCCTTTCCTGTCTTCTCTTTCTCATTACAGAAATCTACTTCCTAACTACCTTCAATAAATGTTTGCAAAAGGCAGAGATTATAACTAACATTTTTATTTATTCATAAGCTTTCATTTCTGATTTTTTAAAACACATACTACCTGAACTTCCAGATGTTCAAGCTGGTTTTAGAAAAGGCAGAGGAACCAGAGATCAAGTTGCCAACATCCACTGGATCATCAAAAAAGGAAGAGAGTTCCAGAAAAACATCTATTTCTGCTTTATTGACTATGCTAAAGCCTTTGACTGTGTGGATCACAATAAACTGTGGAAAATTCTGAAAGATATGGGAATACCAGACCACCTGACCTGCCTCTTGAGAAACTTATATGCAGGTCAGGAAGCAACAGTTAGAACTGGACATGGAACAACAGACTGGTTCCAAATAGGAAAAGGAGTACGTCAAGGCTGTATATTGTCACCCTGCTTATTTAACTTATATGCAGAGTACCTGATGAGAAACGCTGGGCTGGAAGAAGTACAAGCTGGAATCAAGATTGCTGGGAGAAATATCAATAACTTCAGATATGCAGATGACACCACCCTTATGGCAGAAAGTGAAGAGGAACTAAAAAGCCTGTTGATGAAAGTGAAAGAGGAGAGTGAAAAAGTTGGCTTAAAGCTCAACATTCAGAAAACTAAGACCACGGCATCTGGTCCCATCACTGGTGGGGAAACAGTGGAAACAGTGTCAGACTTTATTTTGGGGGGCTCCAAAATCACTGCAGATGGTGATTGCAGCCATGAAATTAAAAGACGTTTACTCCTTGGAAGAAAAGTTATGACCAAACTAGATAGCATATTGAAAAGCAGAGATATCACTTTGCCAACAAAGGTCCATCTAGTCAAGGCTAAGGTTTTTCCAGTAGTCATGTATGGATGTGAGAGTTGGACTGTGAGGGAAGCTGAGTGCTGAGGAATGCATGCTTTTGAACTGTAGTGTTGGAGAAGACTCTTGAGAGTCCCTTGGACTGCAAAGAGATCTAACCAGTCCATCCTAAAGGAGATCCTTTAGGTCTCCTGGGTGCTCATTGGAAGGAATGATGCTAAAGCTGAAACTCCAGTACTTTGGCCACCTCATGCAAAGAGTTGACTCACTAGAAAAGACTCTGATTCTGGGAGGGATGGGGGGCAGGAGGAGAAGGGGACGACAGAGGATGAGATGGCTGGATGGTATCACCGACTTGATGGATGTGAGTCTGAGTGAACTCCGGGAGTTGGTGATGGACAGGGAGGCCTGGCATGCAAAGAGGTCACAAAGAGTCAGACACGACTGAGTGACTGAACTGAACTGAACTGAACTGAACTGATTGTCCTATTTAATTATAGATTTCCAGGTGGCTCAGTGGTAAAGAATCTGCCTGCCAAGTAGGAGACATGGGTTCTAAGCCTGGCTCAGAAGCCTGGGTCGGAAGATCCCCTGAAGGAAATGGCAACCCACTCCAGTATTCTTACCTGGAGAATTCCATGGTCAGAGGAGCCTGGAACACTACAGTCCTTGGGTCCCAAAACAATAGGACATGAGTGAGCAGCTGAGTGTGTGTACACTCGTTGTTGTATTTAATTATAGATAACTTCAGTAAAATAATTATACATCACTTTACATCACTGCTTTGGCATCTTTTCTAAGCATTGTATCACTGTATCTTCACAGCAGCCTTCTTCTTTACATCCTGGATCACACAAGTGTAAAAAGGAAGACTGAAACCAGGACTCCAAGCTTTTAGACTCTTATTGGTGACCTTCCTCTTCTACTTGTCTCTCAAGAAAATTGTGACCACATTTGTACAAAATATATGTAGAGTCCATAAAATATGTTAGCTTCTGTTTCCTTGGGAACAAATGGGATAGATTTGAATTCCCCAAGTGGTCATCTAACAAATAGTTCATTCATTAACACTCTAATGTAAATTAGAATCTAATAAGTAAGTAAAGCATCATTTACTCTCAAAACATCAAGTCCAATTAAATCTAGGTAGCATGGACTGTCACCTCTACTAATCTACACAATTAGTTATCTATTTGCAAATTTCAAAATGGTTATGGGAATAGCAACATTCTTCCTACCAGAATAAAAATTCCACTGAGTAGAAACTTAGAAGATAAATTAAAAAAAAAAAAAAAAAACTCAGGGACTGCAACAGGGCTGGTGTACAGCTGTTGCTTCTCAGATTGCCAGTAATGAGTTTGGTGAATGTATGACCAACCTGCAGAAGATAAAGGAGACAGAGCAGTATAAAGCTATGGACACTTCTAAAAATACAAACCATGTTGTTATTTTAAAGAAATATGTTAAGATGCTGCAATATCTTAAAGGAAAAATACTTGTACTTAGAGCCCTAAAACAGCCCTCCAACCTGTTCTCACCACACCCCTCTCTCTTGTTTTCCCAAACAATAAAATGCCTCATCTTTCAGCACTTTCTATCTTTAATGTCGACTTCTCTCATCTCAGAATACCAACATACTTCAGAGATGTTATCTTAGTAATCCTCTTAAGAGAGGATTCTCAAGCCAGATATCTTCCTGAAATCCACAGGTTTCATGAGTCTGCCTCATGGGAAGGATAATTCCTTTGTACATCTGTAGCATCTGTCTACACTGGGGCTTCCAAATACTTTTCCAAATGATCTAATTTTCCCTTTCAACATCCCTTGGAGGGAGCTAGGCAGAAGATAATAATGATTCTATTTCTTTGAGGAGCAAAGCTAATGATTTGTTCTACAATGAGATGGCTTAGCCTGCAGCCATATCCTCTGGAAATTTCCATCGTGAGGAGAAGAATTTAGTGTCTGAAAACAGTATTTTTTCTCTCAAATTAAAGGTAGTGGAGGGGGGAAATGGCTTCATGAAGACCTCTAGTTAAACGCAGTTACATCTGAATCAATTCTTCTCTTGGCTAATCAGAGCAGACTTCCCAGAGTGTCCCGGTATGTTCCCTGGAACACCTTGTGAGGACTTCCTGGAGAACTCTTGGCCAGATAGTTTTGGAAAACACTACAAATGAGCATCTCCCTTTGGATGAGTCAGAACATGTATTAGCCTGATGAAGCCCTGCTAAGGCACCTCATTTAACATTGACGCATGGAATCCATTGCTTATGTAACAGCTGTTAGCAGCCCAGGAAATAATTTTTTGTGGAAGACATTGAAGAAACATCAGTCCAGACGTTTTTCCCCCTTGAGTCTCCTTATTCAGAAAATGGAACTAGAAAGAACCAATCACAGAATGATATAATTAGCTAATTATTATTGAGTACTTATTTTTCCAGACATTGGCTTCTGTTTTCCTGCCTTAGGTATTATTTCATTTTATCCTCACAGTCTGTCTGTGTGGGAGGTAATAGTATTCCCATTTGTCAGAGGAAGAAACTAAGGTTCAAGGAGGTCCTCTGAATGTTGACTTGACCCTGGGCTGTCTTCAGCCCTTCCTGCCACCTGTCTGGATACCTAGCCTTGGTGAGTACAGCCAGCTTTAGGATTTTAAATACCATCTTTAGGCTAATAACCCAAATCTGCATCTCTAGTTCTGACCATTCCTTGGGGGGTGACATGATCTACAGACTTTTAACTGAAGACCCTTATCCCCACATTATTCCTCATCTGTTTCTACCCTTATTCAAAATACAAAATACTGGGGCACCCAGAACAAGAATAAGGCTCATTGTTCCTTGGTAGTAATATAGCCCTGAACTTCAGGAGCCATAGAATTTTACCTAGCCTGCTGCTATAGCACACTCAGAAAATTGCCAGAGATAGTCCAAATGTTCTGAATCCCTTTTGTCAACCACCTCATGAAACCTATGTTTTAAAAATATTTGTCTAGCTAACCGATTGCATGTAGTAACAACAAAGTTATTAATTTTCATTTTATATGCCATCTAAGTTATTTGACAGATATATGTTGTTTAAGGTACATTCTCCGCATGAGAATCAAGGTATTTTAAATCATTCTCTAACAAGGACAAGGTGAGCTGATGCTATGATCTCCTTTGTGTGTGTGTGTGTGTGTGTGTGTGTTTAGGTTTTGTAAATTTCTGAAAAACAGTTCTCCATCCTTAATCTTGGCACTTCCACACTAAAGAATAGCTCTTAAAACAATTCCCTTATTCTAAGGTCCATCTAGTCAAAGCTATGGTTTTTCCAGTATGGATGGATGTGAGAGTTGGACTATAAAGAAAGCTGAGCACCGAAGAATTGATCCTTTAGAACTGTGGTGTTGGAGAAGACTCTTGAGAGTCCCTTGGACTGCAAGGAGATCCAACCAGTCCATCCTAAAGGAAATCAGTCCTGAATATTCATTGGAAGGACTGATGCTGAAGCTGAAACTCCAATACTTTGGCTTTCTGATGCAAAGAACTGACTCCTTGGAAAAGACTCTGATGCTGGGAAAGATTGAAGGCAGGAGGAAAGGGGGACAACAGAGGATGAGATGATTGGATGGCATCACCGACCCAATGGACATGAGTTTGAGCAAGCTCCGGGAGTTGGTGATGGACAGGGAAGCCTGGCGTGCTGCAGTCCATGGGATTGCAAAGACTTGGACACTACTGAGTGACTGAACTGAACTGAAGGGTATACTAGAATCTGCGTTGAAGGCCCTTCACGATTCATATCTTTACATATTGTGACAGATTTCTACATGGGTCTTCACCTTATTATGGGGTTAGGTGTTGTTTCCATAATGATTAGAAGTCTTTATCTTCTTCAGTTCAGATCACAGATCGTAGACCCAGCAATTTCTGCATTGAAATCATCTTCAAATTCCAAACCTGCTTTATTAACAGAAAGCTACGAACAGAAAACTATATTGACTTACCCACATTCTATTATCATAATTAGCACTTTCAAAAAAAAATCCAAAAAGGGGTAAGGTTTTCTGTTACAATGAAATATCTCCCTTGGGGCACTAATATTCTTCCAGGGCATTTCTTGTTCCTTTGATTTAACTTAAACCAGTGAGCAGGCCTCTTCCCAAGGGCAAATTAAGAAGGTCTGTTAACTCTTTACATGCAGCAGCTTCAAGAAATCTCAGCAAGGCCATTTATATTGTTTTGCCCTAGGCTTTCTACTTTTTAAAAGTCAGCTGTCATTTTCAAAGCGATCCAAAATAGCACACTCAACTGAACCCTGGAGCTTTGGAAATGTTAATGCCCTCCATCAGCCATGACCTTGCTGCTGGGAAGTGATTTAGCACTAGGGAGAAAGGGGCCCACTATCTTTATCACTCCGGTTTACACCATCAGCTTCAGAAACTGTGAGAAAAGAAGAATCAATAGCATGTTAAGACCAGTCTCCAAGAATGCCGAGACAAAGTGCGCCCGCTCTGAAAGTGCTGAGTGGAAGAAGAATTTTTGAATACAACAAAGGGGAAGTCAGCTCTCATGGAACAACTAAATGAATTGTGTCTCAAGTTGGAATTTGTCATTGGGAATGACACCCAGGAGCCCTCTGTGTACTTCAGTGAAATCCCATAAAATGCCTAATGAAAAACTTGTATTTTAGAGTTAAACAACACAGAATCAAATAACAAAACCAGAAGGAACGCATTCTCAACACACCCGTGTGCATTAAGAATTGGATGACATAAATAGTCACGAAGAGCTTACTAAAGAAAGTGTCCAGGGTAGAACCATCTCGTGTGTAGAAAGAAAGGCAAAGTTCAACTTCATCAAAACTTCCTGGAAATGTGACTAGATTTCCTGTAATCCTGGCAAAGGGATTATCTCTGGATAACCAGCAGAGAGTACAAAGCTTCTAAAACTAGCAAAGGATGTATTCCCACAGCACCCCAAGTGAAATCACTGTGGAAAAGAACTAGCAGCTTGGTCCCTGAGATCATTACAATAGAATGTTTGATTTCCCATGGCAAGCCTAATTGTGACATGAACAGCTGTCAACAACAAAATTAGAAGGATCTGTCATTCTAGGGAATTTATCCACGTTTGCTTGTCCTATTTCTTCACTGTGGCTCAAGAGAGTGTTTTCAAAGAATTCTTCCAGTAAAGGTTTTCATTATTCAAAGTTATTTGGCTTTATATGTTGTAAATGAGGGGCTTCCCAGGTGGCTCAATGGTAAAGAATCCGCCTGCCAATTCAGGAGACTCGAGTTCGAGCCCTGGGTCAGGAAGATCCTCTGGAGAAGGAAATGGCAACCCATTCCAGTATTCTTGCCTGGAGAATCCCATGGACAGAGGAACCTGGCAGGCTATAGTCCATGGGGTTGCAAAGAGTCAGACATAACTGAGCACACAGGCTCGCTATACATGAGATACATTTGTATCAGTAACAAGAATCCCAAACAAATGTTTCTTGAATGACAAATTCAAGGACATGAAAATATCTGGGATGTTTCTTTGATCCAGAAATCATTCCATGTTTAATATAGTCAATTCTCACTGTTTGCACAGTTATGTTCTCTAAGTTACCGCAGACCCTGAATTAGCAAATACTGAACCATTGCTCCTACGAGAAATACAGGGTTAAGTTCCTACAAGCTTTTTTTTTTTTTTAATTGGAGTATAGTTGCTTTATAGTGCTTTATAGTGTGTTAATTTCTGTTATATGGCAAAGTAAATCAACTATACATACATGTATATCCCCTCCTTTTTGGATTTCCTTCCCATTTAGGTCACACAGGGCACTGAGTGGAGTTTCTGTTCTACGCAGTAAATTTTCATTAGTTATCTATTTTATACATAGTGCTGTATGTATGTCAATCCCAGAACCCCAATCCATCCCACTCAACCTCTCCTTCAAGCTTTCTGTCACATCTTCACCAAACAGTCAATGCATATAACCTTGTTTCATGTGTCTCTCCTGAGAAACACCTTATTTGATACATATTATTGATTCATTAACATTGAATTCATAGTCAAGTGTACCATAACTCATACCTGAATGAAGTTTATCTAAAACACAGTTTTCTCCATAGGGCATATCATAGCCTTAGGAACTAGACAGAACTTCAATGCTATAGTTGGGGGCTGTTTTAAAAAAGGAAATCACCAAATATTAATAAAGCACACACAAAAATGTGGCATTAAATATATCACCAACGAGATGATTTAAGAGTTTACATTTACAGTTTAAGAGCTGAAACAAGAAGGCAGAGCTTTGCCTTGTTAGACTGCTTCAGCTGGAAAGATGAACTTGGCCTCTCTGCCGATGTCCGCAGACATGTTTGAATTTTTATTTGGGGGGGTTACAAATTAATTTTAATGAGTAAAGTCTTCCCTCACTATCTTCAGGAGATTAGTTCCAGGAGCCCCTGTAGATCTCAAAATCTAATTCGATCTGAGGTTGGTTGAATTTGCAGATTGGAAACCCATGGATGTGGAGAAGTGAAGTGAAAATTGCTCAGTTGTGTCTGACTCTTTGCAACCCCATGGACTAAACAGTCCATGGAATTCTCCAGGCCAGATTACTGGAGTGAGTAGCCTTTCCCTTCTCCAGGGGATTTTTCCCAACCCAGGGATCAAACCGAGGTCTCCCACATTGCAGGCAGATTTTTTTCCCAACTGAGCCACAGGGAAGCCCATAGATATGGAGAGGATCAGTTTAAAGTGAAAGTGACTTTCTGTTACCAAGGTTATTCTTCAGAAGACTTGATGGGATTCTGAAAAAGTTGGTTGTAAAAGTCATCTCAGCCTTATATCTGCTCCTGATCTTAATTAGTCAACTGTTTACAACTCAGTCAACTGTTTACAACCCCGTAGACTGTAGCCTGCCAGGCTCCTCTATCCATGGGATTTCCTAGGCAAGAATACTGGAATAGGTTGCCATTCCCTTCTTCAAGGGATATTCCTAACCCAGGGATCAAAACCAGGAGAGGGTCAACTGTCAGCAAATTCACAAAAACAGAATCCATAAGTGATGAGGATTGACTATATATGTTGAAAATGAGAGTCAGGTTATAAGTCAGTCACTCTAATGGGGTAATTCTGTTTTACTGGTGTTTGTATTTGTTTAGGTTTCAGAGTCAGAGTGTTTTTGGAGATAAGAGTTCCATACAAAATGTGGAAGCCAGTGCACTGAATGCTCTAGGAAGAAACTCCTTGTGTAACTTCCTAATCTTTCAATGGTTCTTCCAGGTGTTTCAGGGATGTGGCCAACCCAAACCTGCTCCAGCTCTCAGATCTGCTCGCTCAGCTCCTGAAAATTTTAATACACGATTCAGGCCTTACAATCCTGAGGAAAGACCAACCACTGCTGCGGGCACGAGCTTGGACCGGCTGGTGAGTACCCCGGATTGATGGTCATCACGGCCACTTTCTGTTACCAAGGTTATTCTTCAGAAGACTTGATGGGATTCTGAAAAAGTTGGTTGTAAAAGTCATCTCAGCCTTATATCTGCTCCTGATCTTAATTAGAATATTGAAAAGTAATGAGATCTTCCTTTTAGGTCAAGAATTAGGTTATTTAAGAAGTCTTACCACTATTAATCCACTCATCCAATGACCAAATTTTCAACTCCATATTTCTTCTGAAATATTAATTTGAAGACTAAGTTACAATGTCTTCCAGAGATATAATTACAATAGCACATTTCTTATTCATCTACTTTAGTTATTTATTCAATTATGATACAGTGTAACTTTATTATGAATGTTCCTTTTATGTAAAGTTTTCTGCTTGAAAATACCTTGCCAAAAGGCTCCAAATCAATATTACTACTTTTTTTTCTTTTTTGTGTGTCTTTTAAAAGTTGAAATCCTTAGAAATAGTCACTCTTTGATCCATTTAAATGTGTGTCAGGGGACCAAATATCTATCACTGAAGCAATTTACTTGGAGATTACAACCATAAATATAGTAAACATGATTTTTAATGTGTTTCAGATATCAAATTTTGCTACAAAAATGAAAAGCTCATAATTTCCCAGAAATACTGCCCGACTGTTTTCAATACAATTTATAGCAGTATAAACAATTTATATACCTGTAATTGTTAGTGCTGTTAATGTTGCTTTGCCAATTATCTTGATGTAAAATTAACAGATAAAAGCCTTAAGGTCATAAACACTTGAACCACATCTGATTATGTCATATAAACTCAGATCTCAAGGGTTTCTGGTTATGAAAATACTTTTATTAGTCACTGTTATAAATTATCATTTTGGTTAATATCCATCTACAGTGTAGAAGCTGTAAGATTAAATTGGTAGCATTTGACCTCATAATAAGTAATCTCAACATTTCTCTCTATAAACATCAAAAGTACTTACAACACAAAGGCCTATCCAGGAAGCGCCAATGTGAAGGGGTAAGTGGAGTCATTAACCACTAAATTATGTCATAAATTTATTACTGTTTATTAGCAAGTAAAACTCCCTCTTCAGTGTAGGTTTTGCAAAAGGGATAATCTGGGTAATTGCTTCACCTTTGTACTTAACCTTAGTTATATCCATTGTCCATTCACAATTTGAGGAAAAGTTTAAAATTAGTCACATTTTTTTCTTTTCAACAAAACGATGGTTTCATTAGATTCCATTGTTTGCATTCTCATTTTATAAATTCATTTATATGCCAAGATCCTTTTAACCAAAGCACAGTTTATGAGTATGGGCTTGACTTCCCCCTGTCTCTCTTTCCTTCTTTTTTTTCTTTCCTATTTCAGTTGGCTCTGCATAATTATTGAAACAATTCAGGCTTTTCAGAATTTTTATAAACTCTACCTTCAGAACTAGGCACAATGCAAGATTAGTAAGTTTTGGAGATCAGCGGTACAACCATCGTGCTAGAGATAACAGTACTGTATTGGTTAAGAGGCTAGATCTCAGGTTAAATGTTCTTACCACAGGAAAATAAAATTGGAAAACAATGGAGTGCATTATCCACTTAGTTAAAACTGCATTGATTTTGAACAATATAATGACATCTATGACTACTAATTAATTTTTTTGCCTTTGAAACAGAAGCACAGTCTTCTCTCCTCACAGGAAAGATACACACACACACACACACACACACACACACACACACACATTCAAACAGAGTAAGTAGAGCGAGAAAAATACTTTTCCCAAGGCAACAGTATTTATACAATTCCGTACAGCTTGAATAAAACATCAACACTTTGAGAATTTCATACAATGTCTAAAATCTAGTAGATATGAAAATTGGAATTTGAACCTTTTCTTTTAAAAAGGAACTTCACTGGTCATCCCCAAAATGCCCCAAATATAAGAGTCTTGAGAAGTCCTGGAAAATAGCAAACTGATTTAGGATCTTCTATTTTATGCACCCCTAAAGTATATTTAATCATTTTTTAAAAGAGTTAGTAATGGTTAATCATATCATGAGGAAAAAACAGAGACTAAACTCAAGAGATACTCCCCTGGAGAAGGGAACGGCTACCCACTCCAGTATTCTGGCCTGAAGAATTCCATGGACAGAGCAGTTCATGAGGTCGCAAAGAGTCGGACACGACTGAGCGACTGACACTTTCACTTTTAAACTCAAAGTACATAAGGACCAGAGTCAGTGTATATGAATTCAAATCAATAAGCCAATTTTATTCTAAAATACTCTCCAGCGGCATGTAGTACTTACTTCATCAGAGGTGTAGCTCCAGGCTCTATAAGGGAGAATGACAGTTTTATTAATTTCTTATTCAATTAAATTCTGATTCCTTCCCAGATTGTAAGAATCAGCAATTTGTAATTCACAGCCAGTCATAAACCAACCTGGAGCTACTTTTCCACCCCTAAGGCCAAGGGACTGCTTCCATGTCAACAGGAGCTAGACAAGGTTATTCTTGGGAAACACAAGCTAGCTCCAAAGCTAACATCAGAATCTCCATTTGCAGCCATTGTTTCCTCCAAAGCTTGCTTTCTTTTGTGGGTTCAACAGAGCTCTGAATAGCAGAAAGGTTGGAGCAGTTCCCTTGGCCAGACAGTGCTGGGCATCAGTCAGATAAAATCATCTTCAAGATGCATGTGTAGGTGAAGGGTCCTGCTGGGTCTGACATATATTACTGCCTATTTGGAATGTTTATGAACAAATCTCATGTTACCTACTCCTGTTTTAATTTTCTCCTGCAACGATGTTTCCTGGATATTTATAAGAAGCATGTGTCCCCAAAAAGAAGGGTAATTGGAAAAGACTTCCTTTAATTTCTCTCTGTGTTTCAGCCCAGCACATGCTTCAAAAGGACAACATCTCAAAGACCATCCCAATCACCCCGCCCCTTTTGCCAAAGTGAAAATGACTTAACTGTAAAACTGTTGGAGAATCGCTTCTTACTACAATTTAAAATTAGTACCTGGGGCATTAACTTTGGGTTCCATTGGTAAATGTTCATATACCAGCTATTATAAAGCTATTTTTTATGTGAAGTGGTAGTTATGGGGATTGTTTTTAGAAGTAAATCTCCTAATCCCCAACTGGGTAAACTGCTGCTAAACCTTATATAAAATAATTGAAAACAAAACTCTCTCTTTAAAATAGATCAGTAGCATCATTTAGTCTCTTCTTACCTTTATAAAGCAGTCAATTCTTTTATATCATTAGAAAACCCTCCATATGTTCCTCCAAATTTATACTGGCAAAAAAAAAAAAAAATTGTTTAGGTATAGCTTTCAGACATGCTATTGTAAAGTAATTTTTATCATCCCATAATGAATGAATATCCTTATATAAATTCCACTGCTGATGGAAAGCTGACTCATCAGAAAATACTACAGTCCTTCCTGCTATGGTTTGTTGAAGATAAAAATACCATCAACTAATCTGATCAACAAACTGGTCCCGTTATCATGTGTCTCTTCCCTATCACCCACACTCACTCTAGTAGTCCTTCTGTCCCAGCCCACTGTTACAGATTTTCAATTAAACAGACCAGGGGTGTTTATTTGAAATCAGGAAGAGACTGATTCTCTTTCTCTTTTTTCTTAAATTTACATCCTGTGAATTCTCTTAATTATTTAACATAAAATAATTATTTCTTTAAAGAAAATTTCACTCAACCGTCACTGAAAGTACAGAGTGTAAAAATAAATCAGCTCAATTTTTAAGATCTGCCCATAGCGTGGTGTTTCAGGTCATCCTCTGTTAAGGATGGTTAGTTGTACAGCTCAGAATATTATTGCACAACATGCTATACAACCCCTGGACACGCTTGGGCAGAAAATGTCAGTTATTTTACTCCAGCTGATTTGTTAGAGCAAAAGCAATAATACAGTAAAGTGTGTGTCTTAGAGGAATACCTTTTATTAAAGTAGATTAAAAAAAAAAAAAAACTGGACTTGGAAGTTAATTCAATCAAGTTGGCAATGAGTTAGACCAATGGGTCTCCAGTAAGTATTCAACATCATGCCATGTGTGCAGGTTCTCAAATATTCTGCTTATCATTCTGAGGGAATTGGGAGCGGTGGTGGGTGGAATGCCAGTGTGCAAAGCTAAACGTTATACCTGTGCTGTACTATTATGTATAGAATAATCTCTCTTTCTTTTTCCTTTGAATTTGTTTTCCTCTTGCTTCCCAGAGGATTGTGTGGAGGACAATGCAACATAGTGTAAGCTTTGGTCTTCTTATTCTTCTCATCCCCATTTGTCTCTGTACGGTCGTTCCAGGGAGCTTCTGATAAATCCCACCTCCACTTCCTCTTTCCAAATTGTCCAGAGAGTGAACATTGAACACTGTATGTGACCAGTGGGTTTAGGAATGTCCTCTCAGCTTGGTATTTATGGTTTAACGACATTTTTGGTATTCTTTCTCAATGGCAAGGTTTTCAGTCTCAGCTTTGTGGAAGACTAGCTCATTTGGTGGCTGATTTAAATTCTGTCCCTACATTCAGAGTATGTGTAGCCTGCCTGAAAAACTCTCTCTTCCCTGATAGAATATATTGGCTTTTTTCTTCTTGTGCTGAGCAAATAATTACCTCCCTAATAATAACAACAAACCAATATCAACTCTCATGCATAAGGAGCTAATTTTTCCATTAGCTGGGAACATAGAGAATTTAGAGGGGTAAGGAATATTTGTGATACAGCTTGTTTATTTTTTTCTCCTACTCAAATTTACTGATGTGTTTTAGTGCATTTAGGGAGAGACCAATGGGTATTTATTGTGACAGAGCAATTTGTATTGGAGATGCGGACAGGCACAGGTTATCCTACCTGACTTTCCGTATTAATCATAATAATCAAACAGTTATATGATCCAGTGGTTTTCATAATACCACTCCATGCTGGTCCTACCATTTCAGAAAGACCTGAGCCCTCATTAGCATTATGGATCTGTACGAGAAGATGCCTCTCCCCTGATGAACTCATTTATTCATGCAATACACCTGTGTGATGATGCTACACACCTGCCTGACCCTCAATTCAGGCAGTGGCAACACTATGTCTACATTTCCTCCTTTCAAATTCATGTGCTTAAAAGAAAATGTCCTCTGAGTAGTATCCCTATTCATCATTCCAGGTCTTGGAGCCCAGGGCAGTTTGGATAAGGGAAAAAAGGTTAGAGGTAAATCTGAAAGTTTAAAGGTAAATCTGAAGGAAGGTACTCCTTCCAGGAGTACTCTGGAAGGGAAGATTTTGAGGAAGGAACAGGAAAGACAGATAGCGTAAGGTCTCCTGGTGCTAAATGGAAAGTGGGAGAAGAAGCATCAGTGGTGGAATAAGTCAGGGTTCTATCACTTTGGTCCACTTGATAAAACTCAGCTGGCTCCAGTTGACAGAGCGTGCCAACCAAGCCTCAGCAGCATTCTCTTGGTATCTCCAGATTGTCTGGCAGTTGACCTAGTCCAACCTCCTTATCTGATGGTTCTCATGACCCTCATGGTTTCCCCCAAGAAGAATAATGTCCTTAAACATATTGGAAAGAAGGTAAATCATAATATCATCTCCACCCACTCCCCAGCTGTGCTGGACTTCTCTGCTTGTCTCCTATAATCCTCTTTAGCTAGGCTCCCCAAAATCAGATGTCTATTATTGGATATGTTTCTTCCAAAAACACAATGCAGTTCCTGAAATGTATGAGACTGCCACGGGTGTTAATATTAATAGGGATAAATTTAAGTACTTAGCAAATATCACCAAGTCCTGGGAACCCAAACACTTTTCTTATGGTTTGGAAGCAAAATGCACAAAGCAATTCACATTCTGGCTGCTGTTTCCTGCCTGATGGTTAATCCCAGTTTTGGAATAAAATGCTGGTCATAAAAATGTTCTTCCATGCCTCTTTGGGACCATTTTGGTGTGATTTAGGAAGTCTTGGTTGTAAGGATGAGGGAAACTGTCTGTTGTTCATTTTAAATTGCCATGGCATTTCATTGTCACCTCAAAGGATTCTGCATCCGGCTAATCCACTCTTTTGCATTTCAAAAGGATGTCAGGCTGTGTTTAAGAAACTGCTTTATTATCTAGAGCCTCAGCCGCTGTCTTTAGGTGAAACTGATATTTTCCATCTTCCACCTCGGCAACGAGACACAGACACATGCGGAGACACACACACACCCCCTCAGTCTTTGCTTGGCCCAAACAGGAGAAGCTAAAACCTCAGTAACAACAGTAAACCAGATTCTGCACTTTAATTAGTTTTCTAAAGATAAATGGGTCAAGGCCAGATTGGCTTTCAGTCTTTGCTGCAGCTGAATAAATTATGCCCCATTCACCCCAGCAAACAAACAGCTACTGCTCAACTCCGTTCAGACTGTGAACTGCTCAGTCCTGCCTGAACTTGCTGGATCTGTTGGCTGCAAACCCCCCACTGAGACACCCTAGTTTCCTTTTCAATGAACCCTTGGCAGTCATAGCAGCAAAATACAGCGAGCTTTCAAAGCAGGGAGAAAATACAAAACATTAAAGCCAAGCCACCCAACTTATTCGGTCTTCATTTCTGCCCTTCTCTGGGCAACACTAGCAGCATGTCATGGTCGGGGAGGCCTCCCAATACAGTCTTTGTTCCATCTAGAGGCTTGTGGTTGATGAAGCCCAAGTGGAGAATGTCATCAGATGCACACGTAAAATGATGGCTTATCTCAGGGATATTCAGCATCTTCCATGGGCTTGGAGGAAGCACACATCTGATTCAATGATATGCACTGTTGGAAACCTGGATGGAATGCCTGCCCCTTCTGTGGAATTTTCAGCCCACACCCAATGGACAGTGGACTGTTTTTACATCCTTGGGAACCTCTTCTTTCAGGAATGTGGAAGAACAGAGAAAATAGGAGAATCAGAGACCTTTCTTTCAGCTCAGGCAAGGCTGTGTTTAATTGCATCAGGCTGTATGCCGTGGGGAGAAACGTGCACTCCGCTGGCTACGTTAGTCCCTGAGAGATATCAAAGCCCATTCTGCTCCACTGCTTCAAGACACATACAGAGGTTCATGAGGATTCCAGCAATGAAGACAGGCCACACGTTTTAAAGGGGGAAAACTTTTGTACAGCTTGCTTTAGGTACAAATGGTCTGAAATCATTTGGAGGGTAATTTTACCAACAAAAACACTTTCAGCTCTGTTTTTAAACCCTCCTTTGTCCTCAGAAACATTTAAGCAAGAGCTTTGCTGACCTCTATGTCATAAAAATGAAATGTTACACTTTCAGACCCCAAATATGGCTATACAGATTTTATGTCTATTTTATGGTATGTTGATATGCTTATTTTTCCCTTCAGACATGAAGTTTTCTTTCAGAATGCCTGACTTCAGCTAAACCCAAAATGATGCATTCTATGGATATCAATCAATCAATCATGTATTTACTGAGTTCTCCTCTGTGGGGTAGCACTTAGTAAAACTAACTAGCATATACAGTCTCCATCATCACATGTTGTTAGTGCTAGCATCATCAAAAAGGCAGGAGTGACTATTTACAAAATAACATTGTTTATCAAACCAGTTAGACACACCAGGTTTCCTCCAGGGAAATGTATCTAATTCAGAGCGTCATAAAACCTTAGCCTAGAGGAAGTAGGAATTTGATTTTGTAATCTGAGATAGACTACACCAATAAAGAATATGTGGAAGTCATGTTAACAAATAGGGCTTCCCAGGTGGCTCAGTGGTAAAGAATCCAGCTGCCAAGGAGGAGACATGGATTTGATTCCTGGGTCAGGAAGATCCCATGGAGAAGGAAATGGCAACCCACTCCAGCATTCTTGCCTGGAAAATTCCATGGACAGGGGAACCTGGCAGGCTATAGTCCATGGGGTTGCAAAGGGTTGGACACAGCTTGGCAACTAAACAACAAGAGTGTGAACAAATGAATCATCATTGACCATATATGCACATTGAAAATATTAAACAAATGTAACATGTTTGATCTAGGCCATATCTGATAGCTTGTCTTCCTTTCTGAAGCCAGAAGTCTTCGCCCTGTATTTTAAACAAATTAAACAAAAATGTCAGTTCTGAACTGATGGGATGAAAAAGTTCATATCTGCACACTCATTTCCATTACTTGTGCTTTATTCATTTGTGTAATAGGAGAAGGCAATGGCAACCCACTCCAGTACTCTTGCCTGGAAAATCCCATGGATTAAGGACCCAGGTAGGCTGCAGTCCATGGGGTCGCTGAGTGTCGGACACGACTCAGTGACTTCACTTTCACTTTTCACTTTCATGCATTGGAGAAGGAAATGGCAACCCACTCCAGTGTTCTTGCCTGGAGAATCCCAGGGACGGGGGAGCCTGGTGGGCTGCCGTCTATGGGGTCGCACAGAGTCGGACACGACTGAAGCGACTTAGCAGCAGCAGCAGCATCTATGTCATAGGTGTTTTCAGTGACTTGATGATGAAAACCTGAACAGAGAAGTCATGCTAAACTGCCCAAACCATACCATGTAAAATATGTGTTCATGAGCGAGATCAGTGGACATAGCTCTTTCATTAAATTATTGAGCAGCTTATGGAAAGGCTACAGTCATTTTTCTCATAGCTGTCTGAGATATTTGTACCATGACTCCCAGATGTGATGTTCAGGCTTATGAGAGATAGAGCTGAAGAAATGGGATTTTTTCCATAAATACCAGTTTTGATGTATTTGCTGTATAATCAATCAGCTTTTAACTGACTCTGGGGCCTATGGAATACATTTTAAAGCACTGGGAATTTGGCTATTCCCATAACATACTTGGACACTCTTTACTGCCAGCAGTAAACCTCAGGCATAAACATTGTAGAGAAAACCAGATGAAAAGAAACCTGTTTGAGTGAAAATTAACTTCTCTTCGTAAATGCTAAAGGTAGAAACATATCTGCAATACACAATAATTTTATTACTTAAGTTCATTCATGGTCATTATCGTCAAAGGCTCTGACTTCATGGGTATTTTCTTGCATCTAAAAGACTGACGAAGCTATTAGGAAAAAAAAAAGACAGGCTGACAATAAATGAATGAACCAGCAGCTGTAGCAGCACCACTTATATTGCTGGCTAGCAAATAATTTTTTGGAAGTTGGGTTTGTGTAATATCTTTAGAAGCTTTTCCAATACTGTATTGATCTGGATGGGCCAAGCCAGGTCCTGAAGCAACGACAAACAACCCCCAGAATGACTCACAAAAACACGTTTATTTCTTGTTGGTACCAAATGCCCACAGTTGACTTGACTGCAGGTCAGCCACACATGGTCGGCACTCTCACTCCAGGACGCAGGGTGACAAAGCAACCATTATCTGGAGCTTCGCCTGTTACCCTCCTAGAGTAAGAAATGGCAGCCCACTTCAGTATCCTTGCCTGGAAAATCCGGTGAACAGAGGAACCTGGTGGGCTACAGTTCATGGGGTCGCAAAGAGTTGGACGTGCCTGAGCAACTGAGCACATCGCCTTTTGCAGAGGCAGAGAAAGAGAGAGTATGGAAAGGGGGCTGTGCATGGAAGGGCCACAGCACAGTGTTTCCATCTGGTCACATGACCAAAGCAGGTCACGTGACCAAGCCTGCTATCCAGAAGGCGGGAACATTTGTCCCTCTGTGTCGCACACAGACTGAAAATGGACACATTTGTAAACAGAAACATTGTCAACCTCAAACACAGATGACCCAGGCAAGATTGTTTTTAAATGAAGTTTTTGTTTTGAATTTAAACTAGAGCTAAAATGGCCCGGTTGACCACTCTTTTCAACACCTTCCAGCCTTTCTAAGTCTCCTTGAGGCAGCTGCACAGAACCCAGGTTCTCCAAGGATCATGATTTAAAACTGTTAAAGGATCTAGTATCTCTTCTGCTTCTATCATTTTTTTTTAATTTATTTTATTTTTTTGGCAACACCACAAGGTATATGGGATCTTAGTTCCACAACCAGGGATCAAACCGGTACACTCTGCATTGAGAGCATGGAGTCTTAACCACTGGACCTCCAGGGAAATCCCAAGGCAAGATTTTTAAATTGATAAGAATCGATTCATTACTCTTTTCAACTCTGAGACAGATCTTACATGAAAAAAAGAGAAAAACTCTTCACTCATTCAACAGCTGTTTATTGTACTGTAATACGAGCCAAGTATAAGTGACTAGAACATAATCAAAGAGCTCACAGCACTTTGGGGGATGGCAGACAGACTTAGCTTTAACCTACATCAGACTATGTACTGGTCAGGAGTGCATAAGTTTTAGAAATGGAGGAGAATTCTAAGTCCTTGTTACAAAGGGAGTGTCTACCTTGCCCTGGAAAGCTAGCTTCCCTTTCTAAGTCTGATTGATTTTTAGCATTGGATGGCTGTTTCTCCTACCTGAACTTCAAATTCAACCATCATTCAACCAGACTGAGTTGAATGGGAGTCCCACCCCAGTATCCAACCAAGTCAGTGTCTCAAAGGAGGATGAAGAAGCTGTTGCCGATGAGTAGGAGAAAAGAAGCAATAGGAAAACAGAATGAGCAAAGATTTTTTTATTGCCGGCATTTAAACGTCTTTCAGATCCAGACTGTATATTTTTTAAATGAGCCTTGGATACTGGATACTGTGAGTGCTGCTCTTGTCTGACTTGATGTCATGTTTGCTTAGGCGAAGCAATTTTTCTGCTCTTCTCCTTTCTGGGTCAACCTAGTTGGAGCAAATCAAATTGTTCTCCCTTTTTCTCCCTTTCATACATCATCATTTAAGATCACCAAGAATTCGAGTTCCAGAACCTGCCCTTGTCTCCTTGTACAATAGCTGTTTATTTCTGAACAGCATTCATGAAGGAGAACACTTTTCGCAGGATAATCAGGCAAATTGCTCAGGCTGACAGCGATGGTAAACTTGAAATGAAAATCTCAGGAATGTGTGTGTCGTTAGCTTCCGAGTGGAATTATTTGCAAAATCGTAAAGCTCTGATTTAGCTGGAAGAAAAATTACAATATAAATTCATAAATTATTTATGGGTAATGAAGCAGGAAAACAATGACTTTGTAAGTTTTATTCTAAGGGATTTGAACCTAAGATAACTCCCCAAAGCAGGCTGAATTCATTGCAATGAAGACCACTCATCTGGGCACTTGAAAAAGCTGAGCTTTTCCTTTGCTTGGTCTTTGCGCCTCCTTGAGTGCTAGAGAAAAGGGATAAATACAAAGCAGCTAGACCAGCTCTGGGAAGAAAACAGAAAGGTAGTGAGCTGCCTTAATTGATCTCCTCACATAAAATCCAAAAGCCCAGGGGCTATCTTTAGGGTGAGACACGTCCTCGTGAAAATGTCTCCAGTTACTCAGAAAAATCAAATCTTCTTTATACAGCAGTCTTCAAGGAACAAGAAATATTTCATTAGGATTTTAATAGTGAGGGCTCAAGTGAAAGAAACTCCATCTTGTCTTGTCAACCTTTATCCTCTCTTGAAAAATAAATAAAGTACGATATCTTTACAGTAGTTTCATTTAAAGAACTCTTTCTCTCTGACTTTGGAGAGTTAGAAATTAAATGAGTCCTTAGGAAGATTTTTTAATTTACTTTTTTTTGGAATATAGTTTATTTAGAATGTTGTGTTAGTTTCTACTGTACAGCAAAGTGGATCAGCTATACATACACGTATATAACTACTCTTTTAGATTCTTTTCCCATGTCGGTCACTACAGAGCATTGAGTCTAGTTCCCTGTACTATACTGTAGTTCCTTATTAGTTATCTATTTTATATATTGTAATGCGTATTCCCAGGTGGCTCAGGGGTGAAGAGTCCACCTGCAAATGTAGGAGACGCAGGTTCGACCACTGATCCAGGAAGGTCCTCTGGAAGAGAAAGTGCCAACCCACTCCAGTATTCTTGCCTGGAAAGTTCCATGGACAGAAGCGCCTGGCAGGCTATAGTCCATGGGGTTGCAAAGGAGTCAGACACGACTTAGGGCCTGAAAAACAACAACGTGTATACATCAATCCCAATCTCCAAATTTATCCCTCCCCCACTTTTTTGTGATATGCTTTGAAGACATTAATTTGCATAACTCTGATATGACAAGGACAGAATGTATGTGTGTGTTTGTTTTGTTAATTACAATATACTCCTTGTGTAAGTGAAAAACCCAGAGATTTGCTATAGTTAATTTATCAAATTGTAGCTGAAGCATGATACTTTTATATAAACTTCTATGGTTCATGACTAGTTTTTTAAATATTTATTTATTTTTAATTGAAGGATAATTGCTTTACAATATTGTGTTGGCTTCTGCCATACATCAACATGAATCAGCCATAGGTATACATATGTCCCCTCCCTCTTGAACTTCCCTCCTACCTCCCACCCCTTCCCACCCCTCTGGATTGTTACAGAGCCCTGGTTTGGGTTCCCTGAGTCATACAGCAAATTCCCGTTGGGTATCTATTTTACATATGGTAGTGTATATGTTTCCATGCTACTCTCTCCATCCGTCCCACCCTCTCCTTCCCACCACCTGTGTCCATAAGTCTGTCCTCTCTGTCTGCATCTCCATTACTGCCCTGCAAGTATGTTCATCAGTACCATCTTTCTAGATTCCATAGGTATGTGTTAGAAAGAAAGTGAAGTCACTCAGTTGTGTCCGACTCTTGGCAACCCCATGGACTGTAGCCTACCAGGCTCCTCTGTCCATGGGATTTTCCAGGCAATAGTACTGGAGTAGGGTGCCATTGCCTTCTCCAGGAGGTATGTGTTAATGTATGATATTTGCTTTTCTCTTTCTGACTTATTTCACTCTGTATAATAGGCTGTAGATTCATCCACTTCATTAGAACGGACTCAAATGCGTTCCTTTTTAGGGCTGAGTAATATTCCATTGTATATATGTACCACAACTTCTTTACTCATTCATCTGCCAATGGACATCTAGGTTGCTTCCATGTTCTAACTATTGTAAATAGCGCTGCAGTGAACACTTGGGTACATGTGTCTTTTTCAGTTTTGGTTTCCTCAGAGTATATGCCTAGGAGTGGGACTGCTGGGTCATATGGTAGTTTTATTCCTAGTATTTTAAGGTGATTCATCACCACTTAATAAAATTCAGCGACACCCAGTGGTGAGCCAGATGTGACCACCAATTCCCAGTGTTCCCTCATTCCCTCTCATCGTGTCCTTTCCTAAACTTAGCCTACCACAGGAAAGTGTCATAGCTCCCTGCCTCCTGGAGGAGTAGCAGGGAAAAGATGGGATAAGATGACCCTTGTCAGAATAGCCTTCAAATCTTATATATTTTGACTGATTTTTTTTTTGGGGGGGGGGTAGTTTTGTTCCACCACTTGCGAGGAGAGCTACTTCACTGTGCAGGAGGATTGATCTGTTTCTCCATGTTGTTCTATTTTTATCTTATATTTTGAGTCTATGCTTATAGTTACAGTTTTATCTTCTATGTACCTTGACCTTGTCATCATTATATAGGAATCCCTTGTCTCTAGTAGTATTAGTTGTAGTTGTTTGCCTTAATATCTATTTCTTCAATATAGTTACACCAGACTTTTGCTAATATTTGACTGACATATCTCATTTCACATCTTCACTGTCAACCTTTCTGAAACTTTGTGTTTTAGTTATACTTCTTGTAAACATCACATGGCTGGATTTATATTTAAATCAAGACCCACAATATTTGTACTTTAATTGGTACATTTAGTTCATTTAAATGTACTAGAAAATCTAAGATAGTTGAGTTTATTTTTTCCATCTCATTTTGTGGTTTCTATTTGTCTCTTCCACTCCAGTCTTATTTGTGCTTCTTTCTTATAGATTGATTGAGAATATTTTTCTCATTCCACTTTTTTCTTCTGATGTTTAAAATCTAAATACTTTATTTATTTTAGTCTTTTAATAGTTGCTCTTAAAATTTTAGCATGTGTCTAGATGTAACAAAATCTGAATTTAATTAATCATTGAATATCTTTACCCTTCTCTGGAACAACACAAGGACCTCAAAACATCTCAGTTTTGATCATTTCCTCTCAAATTATATGCTGTTATTATTGGATTATTTAGTTCTATCTTGTAATGTTTCTAATCTTACAAGGTTTTAGATGATGGAATTTTGTATAGAACCACTCCCTACAGCTTTCTTTGGTTATCACTCCTTCTTGCATCAAACTGTCCATCAGGAATCACTTTCCTAGGTCAGGAATACATACTTTAGGATTTACTTTACTGAGGGTTTCATTTGAAAACATCTTTGTCTGCCCTCATTCCTGAGAGACATTTATGTTCCATACGTCATCCTTGATGGGAGCCTCCGTTTCTCTGAGTACACTGTTGCTTGTATTTCACTGTTTCCTGGTTTCCATCACTGCTGTTGAGAAGCTAGTCTCAGTCCTTCTCCTGTAAGTAGTCTGGAGAAGGCAATGGCACCCCACTCCAGTACTCTTGCCTGGAAACTCCCATGGATGAAGGAGCCTTGTAGGTTGCAGTCCATGGGGTCGTGAAGAGTCAGACATGACTGAGTGCCTTCACTTTCAGTTTTCACTTTCATGCATTGGAGAAGGAAATGGCAACCCACTCCAGTGTTCTTGCCTGGAGAATCCCAGGGACAGGGGAGCCTGGTAGGCTGCCATCTGTGGGGTCGCACAGAGTCGGACACGACTGAAGTGACTTAGCAGCAGCAGCATTGTCTCTCGAGCTGCTTTTTTTTTTTTTTTTTCGAGCTGCTTTTAAGATCTTCTTTGTTGTTCTGTAATTTTATTGTATTATGTCTAGATATAGATTTTCCCCCCACTTAGGATTTGCTTGACTTTCTAAATCTCCTAAGATCTCTTTCATTATCTAGAAAACTCTAAGCCTTTATCTCTTCAACATTGTCTCAACCTCCTTCCCTCTTTCTCTGCTCTTATTCTATAACCGATTAGACAAGTCAGATGTTCTCCTTGTCCTCCATGTCTCCTAACCTGTCTTTGTGTCTTTCTACATTCAGAATAATTTTTTTTTGTGCCACCTCTCAGGTTATTATCTCTCCTTTCTGTTGTAAATAATCTCCCATTAAAAACATCCACTGAGTTTCAACTTTAATGATTGTATGTTTCATTTGTAATATTTAGTTCTTTTTATATGCTTAGTCCAATGTTCAGTAGTTTCTTACTCTTTATTCACTTTTTTAAACCCTACCTTTTTATCTTTGAACATACTAATTCTACACTTCGCATCTGATACTTCAGATATCTGAAGTGTTTGCTTGTCTCATCTGGTATTTCAGCTGGCTTTTGCACATGGTGCTTCGTTTCCTTACATATCTTATATTCTATTTTATTGAAAGTCTTTGTGGCTTGCGGTGAAGGATATTTCTATTTCTCTCTCCTACTAAGGATTTAACCCCTTGAAATAATAGCTTTTTATGATATAGGCTGACGGCCTTAGAGAAGCCTTACACTTTAATATTCTGCCCCTTGCCACTCCCTGCAAATCTCTTAAAACCAAAGCTTCAGGTCCTCTGGGTCTGGAAGATGTTTTGTAGGGCAAAAGCCAACCTTAGCGCTGATGTTTTGTTTTTCTGGGTCCCTATTTTCACTTAGTTTGCAGCGGCACTGGCCCACCCCATGGCAGTTCTGCTGTGGATTGCAGAACCAGGGTGCATTCAGCTCTTTAGATGGGAGGTTCTCCTACAGAAGCTCTGAATTCTACCCAGGTCCACATTCTGCACCTTGTGGGCCAGTGCTAATGCCTGCGAAGTGCTTGATGGACACCTGCTCGACAGGCCTGCCTGGGATGTAACAGGGTTTCATTCGCTCTTTCACCGCCTCAGGCCGACTGGGGGCAGACACAGGCAGAGCGAGCAAGGAGTGTTCGGTGTCATGAAACCTGCATCCACGTCACGCAGACGAGGACTGCGGACTGAGATTGAAGCCAGCCCCACACGGTTTAGTGATGCATGGACTCCTTCACTCCTTTTGTCCTTCCCAATCATTCTGGGAGGCATTCCCCACTCCACTAGGCACAACCCGTGTTTCTTTCCACGTGGTATAACACAGATGCTGAAGCCAGGAGGCACCCAAGCAGAGCTCACATTTCTGTGTGAGCCTGAGCCGATCACCTGACCTTGTTATGCCATTTTCTGATCTGTCAAATGGAATAGAAAAAAAAACAAAAAACCAAAAAAAAAACCCAGTACTTATGTTATTCTGTTTAAGTGTTGATGATACCTGCTGCTGCAGCTAAGTCGCTTCAGTCGTGTCCAACTCTGTGAGACCCCATAGACGGCAGCCCACCAGGCTCCCCCAATCCCTGGGATTCTCCAGGCAAGAACACTGGAGTGGGTTGCCACTTCCTTCTCCAATGCATGAAAGTGAAAATGAAAGCTAACGGGCATAAATCTGGCTCAGGCATCGTCTGCACTACGATTAGTTATCAATAGTATTATTGGTAATAATAGTGATATCAATAGGTTAGGTGTGACTGTTATCATTAATCAAATAAGAAAAATATAGAATTTCAAAGATTTCCATTTTTCACTGAGACTTGGTCTTTAACACAAAGCCGGTGGATAAACCCCTTTGCCCCAGCCTTTGGTCTTTGCAGAAAGTGGCTGGTTCCGCTTCGAGCCTCAGTGTTGGAGGAGATGAAAGCTAGGATAAGTTTTGCTGGGAGCTGTTAGGAAGCGTCACAGAGGAAATGCTAACACCGGCATCTGCATTCTAGTCAAATAAGCAAGCTCAGGGAGTGTCTCTCTAAGACACGTAGCAAGACTACCATGAAAACTCCAAGGGTGAACACTGGTGAAGCTGATAAGAGATTCGAGTCTATAAAAGAGTTTGGGAAGCAGGCGACTAAGTAGTAGATGAAAATAACCAAGCAGAATGACAGAGTAGGGGGCGGAAGGATGCGCCCAGGCACAGACAACTCATTTCTGAGAGCAGGGTATGTCACCACCCAAGACTGCCACCAAAGGGCTTTTAAAAAAACATTCAGCCTAGGGAAGGTAGAAATCCTGGCAGAGAACGTGAAAAACCCAAATTAGGTGGCTGAATCAGATGCGAAGGTGAATAGCATCTGAAATAGCCTTTTTTTTTTTATTTTTTATTCACTTGAAGGTGAACAAGGGACAAGTCATTGACAGTAATTTATGTGTAAAATGGTTGTCGCTTGGAGAGATTTGACTATGGGGAATGAAAAGAAGTAGACCAAGGATCTTGCAGCTGTGTTTTTTCTTCCCCCATCCTGACCTTGCTCCTTTTAAAAATAAAAGGAGAAACGGAGGCACCAAGTTGTGAAGGTTTGCCAGTGATCGAGGTGCCAGAGCAGGATCCCAGGTTTCTTATTTTTATCCCCATTTATACCCACCCAAGTGCCCTACCTACCTGGCTTACAAAATATAACATGGTTTCAGACTGAAGCAGGAGCCCCTTAACAGTCAGTCTCTCCCGGTTCAATAAATAAGAAGAATGCTCCACATTTATGGATAAATAAAGGGTTTTCACGATCGCACCTCATTTGTAATGCTTGAAACAACTGGAAATGGTTATTTGATGTTTTCCTTGAAGAGACTACCAGGGCTGGTTTTCTGTTTCCCAGGGGCCTAATGCTACAATCCTCTTGGTATCTGTGATGTTTCTGCTGCCATCAAAGGTCAAACAAGAGGTGAACAGACATTTTAGTGGGTTGATTGCTATTTTGTCTCTTGTTTGTTGCCCACGATACTTTCGTAAGATCCTATGTTTGGGGGTGATAAAGAAGAAGGGGTGAAGGAAGGGAGGGAGGTAGAGAAGGAAAGAAGGGAAGGAATTTTCCTGCCTGACACACAGAGCTATTTCTGGTGCCTCAAGCAACTTTGTAGAATTCCATGATGAAACCTGGAGGCTCACTCAAGCAAGATGGACAAAGGATGTTGGTGGGAGGATGGGGCAGAGGGCCATACGGTCTGGACGGTGACTGTGGTGAGAGTTTCCAGAACATTCAATCAATTGCCCTCCCAAGTTTACTTTTCACTCCATTGCTGGTATTTTCTCAACGGCTCTCAATCGTGGGAATTTAGGATTCATTTTGTAAGCTTTTCCTATATAATAACAGCATTGTCAGGTAAATTATTTTTGGTTGAACTAATGATTAGGAGTAACAGCTATGGCTCTATTAATTTAAAATGATGAGAGGCTTTCAGCATGTTATTTAAAATGCTTGTGGGAGTTGTATGAAGTCCCTCCAGGATTACTGACTTTGGGTTTAAAATCCTTATTATAGACTTTTGTCTTCTGTGTCCAAATCGTTGCATTCTCTTGAATTGTGGTCAGCAATTGCTCAGTCCTTTTGAGTCACCGTGACGCAAACAGGACTGTGATCTATCCAGAAACACCAAAGCCGTGTTTGGCTTTGGGCTGGCTCACGCCAAGTCTAAAAACAAGACTGTTTGTTCAGGTAAGTAGAGCAAGATGCAAATAGAGCCTGAGGCCTTGATCCTTTTAAAAATGCTGGCTAAGGCCTCCTTCCTCACCATGAACTTTCCCACCATCCTCTCAAGAGGGTCACAAGAGGGTGGAGTGAGACAGCTTGGAGCCTAAGTGCAGATTCACCATCACTGCCAGGGAAAACTAATATGAAATGTTTGCTCTGTGTTCAAGGGTCCTTTGAGTTGGAAGGACGTTAAAGCCCATCTAGTCCAATACCCTCATTTTACCAGTAGGGTTGCCAGAATCCAGGGAGATGACGAAACAGATGCAGAAATCACACCAGCTTAGCACTAAGCTATTTCTTTGCTTCTCAACGTCAGTTCAAGTAGTACATCCAGAAATGCACTTTTTAAAATAATGTCACCCTGGTTGTTGTCTGCCTGTTTTTACTGCTGTTTTATTCCACTAAGATCAGGAATTTTTGGCATTGAAATATGGTGCGTGTATGTGTGTATGTATGTGTGTATATATATATATATATATATATATATATAATAGAGTAGAAAAGCCCCCAAAATTATAATCATAAACAAAAATAAAATTGAATTTGTTGAATCCACTGCCACAAGGAAGATAGTTTTTTTCTCTTTTTCAGACAAGTTTTCACTTCACAGCAAAATAAGCAGAAAGTATACAAATTTCCTTATACTCTGTACTTCACATATACGCAGTCTCCCTCACTCTCAGCATCCTTCTCTAGCTGGTACACATATGTCTTTATCTTGTTTTTTACTTCCAGTTGTACCCTTTGACCAACATCTTCCCAATTTCCCCAGGTCCTGCTAACCACCATTCTACCCTCTATTTCTACAAATTTGAGTGCTTTCAATTCTACATTTAAGTCCATATATATATATATATATATATCCCACAGTGTATGTGTGTGTACTCGGTTGCTAAGTCATGTCCAGCTCTTTGCGACCCCATGGACTGTGACCTGCCAGGCTCCTCTGTCCTTGGGATTTCCCAGGCAAGAATATCATACAATATGATGATGCTTTCTCTGTCTGACTGATCTCACTAAGCATAATGACCTCAAATGCCTCAACATCCATCTACATTGCGGCAAATAATGGCTGAAAAATACTCTAATCAGGTGTTTGTTTGGAAACATCGGGTTTCCTTTCCAAAAAATTTCATTTGGGCTTTTCATAAGATGTTACAGAAAAACCCGAATGAAATTTTTTGGCTAACCCAATGTATATCATATCTTATACATATATATTGTATCTTCTTTATCCATTCATCCATTGATACTTAGATTGTTTACATATCTTGGTTATTGTGAATAATGCTGTAATAAGCAAGGAAGTGCAGATATCTTTTTGATATCCCATTTTCATTTTCTTTGGATATATACCCAGAAGTGAAATTGCTGGATCATATGGTAGTTCAGTTTTTAGTTTTTTGAGGAACCTCCATACCATTTTCCATAGGGACTGCACCAATTTACATTCCCACCAACAGCTCACAAGGGCTCTCTTTTCACCGCACCCTTACCCTTCTTACCTCTGGTCTCCTTGACAATAGCCATTTAGCCGACATGAAGTGATCAGTGCTACAGTTGTCATAATTGACGCAACTACTCTGACTATCCTTGTCATCCAAGCTGATCTTAAATCAGCTGGCAGGAGGCATGCTATCTTAAAAGCTGCCATTTTCTAGTGAAAACACAGATGTAAGTCCTTCCAGCTTTCCTCTTTCTGTTCAAAGGGTGGGGAGAGAAGAACAGAGCAGGTGGATAAAAATAAACAAGAGACCCTGTGATGCTCTCCAAAGGGCCAGAACTAGGCTCCTGTGAGTCAAGACAATGAAATCAGAGGAGTTTCTCCCCTCCTCTGAGACCAGCTAGAAATGTGTGGGAAAAGGAGGGGCTACCTTCAGCTCCAACTCCTATTTCATGGGCAGTAACTTTCCCAGGGACTTTCTCATCGAAATCACATTTGCGATTCAGCTTCTACCCACATCAGAACGAGACAGCAAAGGTTCTCAGCGTATCTCCAGGCTCACGTATGCCCTGGCGTGGACAGGAAGGCTTGTGGTTTCTCCTTCCACATGCAGGATTTCAAGCATAATTTTAAAAAGTAGGGCCCACTGCCTTCTGCTGGAGCCGGCTGTTTATGTAGCTGTAAGACTGTTTTACTAGCTGTGTTTGTGGAGGTGCCTTTTCCTTCTGTGTCAGCAAAATCGCTGGGCCGATGGGGCTGGGGACTGTTGGGATCTCACGGAGATGATTAATTGCCGAGTATCTCAGATGTTCTACTCTTCCCGGCGCTGGGGGCCCCTTTCATCTCTTCTTCGCAGGGATACACTCTCCTCTCCTTCTCTCCTACTCTGTCCCCTGCATTCACACTTCCCCCCACTGCTCCCTCCCTGCTGCGGTTCTAGCCTGGAATTCTAGGCCACAACACAAGGGGCAAAAAAAAAAGGTGTTTTCATATCACGGTTAATTTACTGCAGCCGGAGCCAAAACAAAAACACAACATTCTGAAAATGCCAAGCTCTGGGGAGAAAGGTCTCCTTGCTAAACTGATGCTGCCCTGTGACCTGGACCCTTTTTCAAGATTCTCACTGGTGCCCTAACACAGGGTGACCACGTGGACTGAAAATACAGATTCAAAAGCGATTGGGTCATTTTCTTGGGGAGGGGAGAGAGTGTGGGGTATTTGTTTTTTTTCACTTGATTAACAGAATGTGTGATACCAAGTAAGCCGTGAGTGATCACCGACTGCTTCTTAAGGGATTGAGTCAAAGTGCAAATGCAAATCATTTCACGTATGTCTTCCTTTCCTTCAATAGCTCCAGTGCTTCCTCTTTGTAGGGCAGAGTTGAGCTGAGAGGCTTCCTAACTGTGAGAAGTAGTTATAGTCCCCACACTATGCCCCTGGGGACTTTAAAATTGACTTCTCCATCTGCGCGTACTGTACACCCCCTCCCTGATTTTGTTGGGAGAGAGAAGAACAGAGGGTTATCTTTCACGCTTACTGGAGATAAACTACAAAGCCCGCCGAGAAAGATCTGTCACTAGTATCTCAAAGGTTCTCTCTGCCCGCTAGACCGGCATTTCTGAAGATGTGGGACCTGATCGCCCCCATCAGAAGATAGATTCCTGAAGACCAGCCCAGCAAAGGGAGATGGTCTGGGACAGAGAAGGCTGCGGACCTGGAAATCGGGAGCCCTGGTTATGGTCCCTCCTCTGCTTTGCCTCACTGTGTGACCCTGCACAGCCCAGTTCCCCTCACCTGTAAAATGCAGGATGGTCAGGACAGTCCCCTAGAGCACCGTGACCTTGAGTTTCTGTGTCAGTGTGGAACGTAGGACCCCACTGAGCATCCACCAGTGGATTCTAGATCATGCTCTGGAGCTT
Organism: Bos indicus; assembly: GCF_029378745.1. Lineage (NCBI taxonomy): Eukaryota > Metazoa > Chordata > Mammalia > Artiodactyla > Bovidae > Bos > Bos indicus. Next base: position 68,614,921 of record NC_091771.1, read on the forward strand.
CTGAGAAAGAACTCTGTAGGGCTGAAAAAAACAGAGCCCTCAGAGGATTGTTTTTGTTTTTGTTTCCTTTCTTTCTTTTTTCAGAACATCCAGCCAATGTCCTTTAGAGCTTGGCTCCTATTTCTTTGTGGTCTAAGAGGGAGTCCAGGAGGGACAGAGTGAAGAAACTAAATTAAATGTCCATAAGAATGTCCCCAAAGAATAGAGGCATGGGGAAAGTCACAATTGAGTTTAAGCTTCTGAAAACATATGACAAAATGCTGAGTTCTCCCTGCACATTCACTGTTATAAATTTTCACATGAGCTCACGGTGTTCCCAGGACTCCCAGGCCCTGGCCTCTCACATCCTCTGCCTAAAAGGATGAGGCTCCAGGAGTGAGCCTGCACCTTGTATTACCCTCCGCAGCTGCCCTCTGCTTGCTCTGGGAGATGTTTGATTCCTCCCCCTGACCTTTCACTTCCTCTTTGAGGGGCGATGTCCCAAATTACACAGCCAAGGTCTTCACCATAGGATCTGCAGAGGGTGAGAAAATAGATCCAATCTTGAACAACTGTGGTTGAACAATTGTGTAAATATTGTTGAAATCCATGGCTTTTTCCAGATGAAAATAGCATTCCACTCACAAGGTGGATTGGAGGCATTCAGGAGACCCAGAAACTTTTGGGTTGTCCCATGACTTCTCCAAAGCTGTTTTGTTTTTTGTTTTTTCCCAGCTCCTTCTTCTCTTACCTTGATCCTATTCAGGACAGAAATCACCTGGGTTAGAAATTTTGCCCATTCCCATAAATATGGCTTTTTGAACCTCCCAAGAGACAGAAAGGAAGTCAAATGTAATTACTCAGCCTCTAAGATTTAATCATGTGGTGATTCATCAAAGGTTCTGAAGATGCTGCACGTTTCTGACGTGAAATGTGCCTTCTGAGAGGCTCCTTTGCCGTGCTGCTTTCATGAAGAAAGAAGGATCCGTGAGAGGGAGTTTCACACCAGGACCAAGGCTTGTGCTGTGACACCTATTTATCTGTGTTCCCTTGAACCGTGTTGATACCATTGTGTTCGAATAAGTTCAGTCTCATCTCTCCTCTTCTCCTCCTCCTTCATCTTTGCTGTTATCCTGGAAACTATACATCCTCTGCCTGTGTTTTCCAACCTCGTAACAATCTGAAGATCATTTTCAAATATTATCAGGCAGGTGAAATTTTTACCTCACTGAAAACCCACACCTGGCCACCTACGATGTAACCTTGTGTTAAGTCGCTTCAGTCGTGTCCGACTCTCTGTGACCCCATGGACTGTAACCCACCAGGTTCCTCTGTCCATGGGATTCTCCGGGCAAGAAAACTGGAGTGGGTTTCTATGCCCTCCTTCAGGGGATCTTTCTGACCCAGGGATTGAACCCATGTCTCTTATGTCTCCTGCATTGCCAGGCAGATTCTTTACCAGTGGTGCCACTTGGGAAACCCACCATGTGACCTTGGGCAAGTCAATTCATTCCGCTGAGCCTCTAGTCCAGCAACTCTCAGGTTTGACTCTGCGTTTGACTTGAATAAATACTGCAGTCTGGGCTCTGTCTGCAGAGGAGCTGATGTGTCTGTTCTGGGGCTGGTCCAGGTCTCCATACATGGAACTCTCTCCAGGGTTTTTCAAGGTGCAGCCAGGGATGCCAACCACTTCTCTAGGTCCTTGTTCTTCAACTGAGGATCTTAGGTCAGCAACATCAGTATCCCCTGAATGCCTGTAAGAAATGAAGATCCTCAGCCCTGCCTCTAGGACCTACTGCCTCAGAATCTGCATTTCAAGACCCCAGGTGACCCCTGGGTCCATCACAGTCAGAGAAGTACAGCTGTAATCCTTTGTCTGTTAACAGGGGATAATAATATTCATGACATGGTGCATGCCTTTCCCCATGTAACCTCAAAAAGATAGAGGAGAAAAAAAAAATAGAGCAGATATAGGCTCTTAAGCCTGCTTCACAGAGCTGTGTGACCTGGTGGGTTTGTTGTGTGTGTGGTGGTGGGGGTTGGGGGGGGGGAGCTGTGGGGGGGCAGGGATGTTCCTTTCTGTGGTTTTCTTAAGACCTCTTAAGAGGCTGATGGTTAACATTTAAATGACCATCTAAAATGGTCCTATGAGTTTAATATGTCCCTTTGATCTGAGAAACTAGACTTCCTCCTCACAAAATAAAATTTGCCTCTTTTTCTATCACATTTTAGTTTGACTTGGGGGCTATAAATCAACTCAAGTTGGCAGACGGACTTGAGGAACAATGCAGAAAGGTTTTTAGTAAAGGATGGTGATTAGTAAAATAGAGGAACCAGGCTGGACAAGTGGAGCTCACGCTGGTCAGACATGTTTGTTTACAAGGGATCAGCAAACTGTGGCCCACAGGCCATGTCAACTATTTGTTTAAATAAAGTTTTATTGGAGCATAGCCCCGCTCATTCAGTTAAATATCAGTTAGGTATCATCTATGCTGCTTTTGCACTGCAGCAGTAACACAGAGTAGTCCTGAGAGATAGCACATGGTCTGCAAAGCCAGAAATAATGCTCTCCATGTCCTGAAAGCTGATACTAGCCTTTAACAGAAAAAGTTTGCCTGTTTCTGAGTTAGAGCAACTACTGAGTGAGGCCAAGGCTGGGTGTGCACTGGCCATCTGGGCTCATTGACTTGTTGGGTTTCATGGCCCCATCTATGCCTCTAATCCCAAGCAGGCATTGAGCAGCTGTGTGGTTGTGGCAGGGCCAGCTGGAGGGCCTGTTACAGACCCATCCACATGCTGGGAACAAACAGGAGCAAAGAGGTCATCTTTGTCTACAGAGAGCAGCATTTGTCTGTCGAATTGGTGGAAGATCACTTGAACTTCTACCTAAAATATCTCCTTTATAAGTAATTGCATTTCAAAATAATATGGGGAAAGAGCCTGGCAAGAAAACCCTGAGTTAAACACAGAAATGCAAAATTCCCCATCTAGCTGGAAAGCAAGGATGCTTACCTGGGAAAAGTGATAGGTAATTGAATGTGCCATCAGTCTATTTCAAGAAAGAAATTCCTTCTTCAGGGCAAGTTTTAAGCACTTGGGATATAGACAGACATTAAGCCACTTGGGGGTCGCTATCAAAGTGTGTCTAAAATAAAAGCATGTCCTATTTTCTATCTTTTTTTCCTCTTCAGCATGCTATGGCGAAATCAAGCATCACATAAGATTTGACCTCTGCTCTCAGTCTGAGAACCAGATGTTGCTAACCATCCTGCAGTGATGCTTAGTGGGACAGGAATTGGAAGAGAGAGATGAAGAGAGATAGGCCAGAAAAACCTCCCCAAACTTGGGCTCCTGAAACGGGATGCTCCCTTGATGATTACTCATATCTCTAAATGTAATTTTTTTCTCCCCTATTTCTTTTGGGTCCCCTCTCTCATCCTAGTTGGGCTTCTATTTCTTCCAGTAGGCAGTGGGGAGGCCAAGAAATTAGTCGTTAGGGGCCCTATGAAGGCTCCTGGGGGCAGCTAGATTGAGCTGAAGTGTAGCAATTAGCTATCGCCTAATTCCATCCAAATGGTGTTTTTAGATTTGCAACAGTGATAAAAAGTGAGAGTTCTAAGTGAGGGGAAAAAAAGAAAAAGAGCAAGAGAAAGATACTAGCAGTCTTGGGTGGAACAGATTGTTTCAATTATATTCTTGCTGTTTCATTTTGCAAGTTTTTAATCAAACTGGAAGATGTGAAGTCTTTGCATAATCTCCCTGTATACAGGTTTTCTTGCCAGTGGATTCCCTCCAGCACAGGGCTGGCTCAGCTGTTGATCCCTGGCGTGGGAATCCCCCAAAGGGGCTCATTCTGCAGAGCAGAACTTCAAATGTGCGCTTGAAAGATGGATGATGCCTTGATAGAAATGGTGATGCCCTTTGGTTCAGTCATTCTAAGAAGTGGATTCTTTTTCCCAACGCTTTCTTCAATATGCTGGCATTTATATATGGATATATAGGTAGAATTGGTTTGGTGGTTCTGACTGAACTGAGCAGCTAATGAGTTTGGCTGTGAGTGAATTTGATGTCAGGAGATTGCAAGAGATGTAACAGATGTGAAGATCTCTGTTTACAAGAAAGATACTTTTCTCTCTAACCACGACATGTGAGTTCTGTGAGAGGTTAACAGTCTCTTTTCTCTGTGTGTTTACATGAAGTTTCTGGAAATCATTGGGAGGATTCGGTACATGACAAGATTTTCCCAGGGGCAATAGATGAGGGATTTAGGGGTGAAATTGGCCTGCGCATCAGGGATGGAAAAGGATTCCAAGCTCTTCATATGCTTTATGAATTAATATCTGTATGCATTACCCTCTCAATATAGCACTGAGCCAGGAAGTCTCATGTGCCATTGAAGTTAGCTGTAAAATACCCAAGTCTTGCTTAAATTTGGGCTCTATTTTTGGCTTCCCAGGGGGTGCAGTGATAAAGAATCAGCCTGTTAATACAGGAAATGTAAGTGATGCTGGTTCGATCCCTTGGTCAGGAAGATCCCCTGGAGAAGGAAATGGCAACCCACTCCAGTATTCTTTCCTGAAAAATTCCATGGACAGAGGAGCCTGCTGGGCTACAGTTCATGGAGTCACAAAGAGTGGGACACGACTGGGCACACACAGAGCACAGCATATTTCTTCTACTTTACTTATAACTTTGAAGTTTTAAGTATCATAGTTTCTTATCTGGTTTTTTTGTGTGTTTTTTTTTTTCCTTTGCCTTTTTCCAGATTTTGCATTAGATACTGGCATAGCCATCAATCTCACTTGAGGCCAATGCTAGTTGCATCTTATTGTCAATATTTGAGTGTACAGGCTCTGAGCTCTCATCCTGTGCTTTGGAATCACCCCTAAAAACTGCAGCCTGAGAGATTTGGGGGTTCTCCCCTCTTGTCAAACTAGAATAAACCCCATTTTAGAGTCTGGACAGTTCCTGTCCCTTCCTAGGAAGCACCAGAGGGAAGTCAGTGAAGTGGCCTCCATTCCTATCTTGTATCCTCCTGAGAAGTGTGTCTTAGCTGCTCAGTCCTGTCTGACTTTTTGCGATGCCATGGACTGTAGCCCACCATACTTGTCTGTCCATGGGATTTCCCAGGCAAGTCTGTCCATGGGATTTCCAAGGCAAGAATTCTGGAGTGGGTTGCCATTGCCTTATCCAGGGGATCTTCCAACCCAGGAATCGAACTCAGGTCTCCTGCAGTGCAGGCAGATTCTTTACCATTGTGGTTAAAAACAAAAAATGACGTGTGGGAGGTGTTTAGCAGATTACAGTGCACCTTCCTTCATCTCTGCAGGAACCCAGTGAAGAGACATAAGCGTACCTTGGGGAGGTAGACTTCCCATTCAAATCCTCTGACTCCAATAAACACCATTCTTTTTTCACTGCAACACACACCCCACGTGCAGACCAGGAAATGAAGATCAGGAGAGAAGCAGGGTCCTAATGTGGGATTAGTAAACCTGTGTAACCACAGAGAGGGAGGAAGAGAAGTGCCTGGGTGATAGCAAAGGAGGGTGAGTATACAGGAAGCAGAGAAGTCGAGAGAAGAGTCATTTTTAAAGGATGGAATCTCAACTCTGAGTCAGGTCCCTCAGAGATCTCAGAGCTGCTCGCTTTTTTCCCAGCACTCCCCACAGTGCCTTGATCAAGACTGGGAAAGATTTGTTGAAAGCAAAAAAGTAGTGGGTATCTTCTCTAGTCTCCTTGACTTTGCTTTTACCACTTAAAAGAGAATAAGGTTGTTCTGCTCTGCTGGCCGGAGAAGGTGGTGGCAACCCACTCCAGTGTTCTTGCCTGGAGAATCCTGTGGACGGAGGAGCCTGGTGGACTGCTGTCCATGAGGTCGCACAGAGTCAGACATGACTAGCAACTTAGCAGCAGCAGCATAAGCTCCTCCACTGGCCAGTGGTCTCTGTCACAACTGCTCAGCTCTGTCCTTACGGAGGAATCAGCCATAGATCACATGGAAACAAATGGGCCTGGCTGTGTGCCAATCAAATTTATTTGCAAAAGCAGCAGCCAACTGGAGCTCCCAGTTTGCTGGCCTCTGCCTTGGAATAACTGCCTCCAACCTTCGTTGGGATGTGATTCTACATTACAGTCACCTGGGGAGCAATAAAAAAAAAAAAACACCCCCAGTCCTTCCCTACAATAACTGAATCCTTCTGGAGTAGGGTCCAGGCATTAACATATATTTTTAAAGCTTCTCACAAAATCCTAGTGGGAAAACAAGATGGGGAGCCACTGTCCTATTCTAAAACAGTGGCTCTCAAAGTACAGTCCCTGAGAGAGATAGAGACATCAGTATGTCCTGGGAACTTATCAGGAATCAAATTCTCAAGCCCAGCTCCAGACCTGTGTGTATGTGCTCAGGCATTCGCTCATGTCCGACTCTTTGTGAACCCATGGACTGTAGCCCACCAGGCTCCTCTGTCCATGGGATTTCCCAGGCAGGAATACTGGAGTGGGTTGCCACTTCCTACACTAGGGGATCTTCCCAACCCAGGAATCAAACCCATTCTCCTGCATCTCCTGCATTGGCAGGTGGATACTTTACCACTGTGCCACCTGGAAAGCCCTAATAGATGCAAAACTGAGGGAGTGAGACCTGGGATCTGTGTTAACAAGCCTTCCATGTGGTTCCACAGCATAGTCAAGTTTGAGAACCACACGTCCAAGGCCTAGAGAATAAGTATTCAGCCCCATAGACCTCACTTCATGGGTAATTTAGATGTAATCTTCTGGACCCAGCACTAGATCTGGCATTAAAAATCCAGGTTCAAGCCCCCTTTATGCCCTTTACTATACTTCTCTGAGCCTCATGGTCTCCATCTTTAAAAAGAATGATGTGCCATCTATATTGATACCTATATCGGTGCCTACAGTGGTCAAATGATTAAATGTATGTGAAGGCAGTTATGAAACTGTCAAGCACCATCTTTAGTCACCACCACTATTAAGTCTAAGATCACCATTGACCACTTGGACTGAGGTAGAAGGATGTGCAATTCTTGTTCACGGGCTCAGTCCATGGTTCTTGGTCCAGGAGGCTACTGTAGCCCAGAGTGCTAATGCTAAGCATAATATAGAAAATTGTCTCATCCTTCCAACGTGGTGATCCTGATTTCTGAACTGAAGCAAATCCATGAAGAGAGGCAAGCAGGGCTAGAGGGGAGTGCCTGAGTCACCCAGGAGACTAAGAACACACAATCCCAGGAAAGCAGGGAAAGCATTTAGAATTAAGGCAGATGGGGTGGGCTCAAGGTCCACAGAGCCTTGTGTGATGTAGACCAGGTGGACAATGAGTCCTCCTGGAGACATTTTTCCAGGAGTCTCCAAGTCACACTGTTTAGTGATCTTGACGTATGTTACCTGTCAAGAAGTAGCACCAGCTACAATCACAAATGTATTCGAAAATGTCTAGATATCTTCGTGAAGAACATACATAACTCGTTCCTAAGACAAACTGGATGTTTTGGAGGAAAATATACAGTCCTGTAGGTTTGACATCTAAGGGGATATATATGTGACATAAAATCACCCCTAGAACGTCTTTCAGAATATAATGCCCTGAAAGAAGCAGAATCTTATTTGGTGTGGTGATTCTTGAGCTCACAGGAGACCAAAATCAAGATACTTCTCAGCATGTCGGCTGTTTTAGACATATTTGGATTTGAACTGAATGTTTCTAAAATAAAGGCCCCTGGGGAATCAACCATCTTATATAGATTCTAAAGTTATTATCTGAACTTTAGGGAAAATTTCCACACCAAAATCAGCACCATCTGTTAAAGCTCCCTTGTCATATCTTATTTCAAGATCCTGTGCTCTTAAACACTGTGATTTTTTTCTTCCTTCTTTTTTGGTTCATTGACAGCATAAAAGGTGAGGCGAGGAGGGTCAGACAGAGGTCTGTCTGTCATTCTTTACTTGGACAGAAGGCCAGGCAGTGCTACGGAGAAATGTTGTTTTCTTACGAAGATTACCTGTTCACTTCTATTAGTCAAATGCTCTGAAAATGATTTTGTTGTGAAACGCTGGGGAAAATTGAAGTCAGTTAAAATATGAGCCATGAAGCGTCAGAGCCGCAGGTGTGGCTGGAGTCTAGGGAGGGGAGATTACCTCCTGTGTCCCCCTTCTAACCTTGCTGAAATGCCCTGATCCCAGAGAATACATCCAAGCTGCTTTGCTCAGAGCAGCATGACTCCTAGGACATAGATCTGTTGAAATATGAACCAAGCAGGGTGTGAACAAGCTCAAAATATGCTGATTTCCAGATGTTCCTTGATTCTCTCAAACACTGATTGCCCCCAAAGACCATCCTGAGTTGGTGGATGGCAGCGATTACTCATATTTCTTTTCTGCGATCACGGCCATAATTTAAAAGCCCCATAGTCTTTCTCATGAGCCTATGTCTGGGTCTTGTCTAGGTCATATATTACTTCGCAGTATGAAAATTGCAGAGTCTCGCTGGATTGGGCTGTAAAATATCTGCACACTGATGCCAGTTTTTTGATTTGTTGCTCTTCCCAGGATGGGAAAACTTTTCAGAAATCTGAATGAAGGGTTGGTGTTTTATACAGTGACCTTCCTTGAAGGAGAGGTCGTGGAAGATCTCCTTTCTCTGCAACAACAACAACAAAATCAGAAAAACCAGAGGAGTTCATGTTAACATGTTTTAGGGAAAGTAAAAGAATCCAAAGCAGTGAATTTGAGTTTATAAGAGGAAAAAAATATATTTGTAAAACATGCTCACAACCAACATTATTATTGTGTTCTAAAATCTCAACTACCTGAGAACAGATAAAGAAATCTGGCTTGTGAATAAGTTGGGATGGCAAATGCTAAAACTTCTGGGAGCTTCATTTGAATCTGTTTATCTGGTATCTGGGATAAATAAGGAATCAGTGAAAGCCTTATGAAGGGTCTTCCACAGGTTTATGAGAGGAAGTTTAATATCTACCACCAGAAAGATGGTACCATAAGGAAAAAAGGATTTCCACCCTGTTCAGAGACAAATTTGAGGCCACCCACCCACTGTCCCCTGAGCCTCTGAACTGACACATTTCCTCCCCATTTCTTAGGAGGAGAAATGTGACAGAACTCTCCAGTTGCACGGCAAGAAGGAGAAAAGACTTTGATCTGGGTTCCTGTGACAGCACTGACTCATACAGGAAGTGACCTTAATGTCTCAGAGTCTTCAGTGTCTCATCTGTGAGAGGCAGTTAATAATGCCTGAGGAGGAGAGGTTAAGCATTCCGTCTAAAATCACACCTGGTTGGGGCAGAATGAGGACTTGAACCTGCTGGGCTCGCAACAAAGATAGTGTTTAATCCACGGTATTAATACCTGATGAGGAGTAAATGGGCTAAGACCCAGAAAACCCTCACGACTGGGCGCAGGGCAGGAGGAGCCCTCTGTGAATAGCTGCTCCCATTGTCTTTGCCCTTACTCCCTGCACATCTGCTGCATCCTCTGTTGCCCCCAAAGCATCTGATGCATTCTGTGACCTGCGATGGCACGCAATTAAGTAGGAGCAAAGGTGATTCCTGTGCCTTTAATGCTTCTGCCACAATTATGGCTGCTCTGTCCTTGTATTTGTTTGCCTATTGCTTCTTCCTTGCAACGGATTTCTTCTCACGCTGTATAATATTATAATCTAAGTTCTTCATTATTGATGATCATTTTAAAAAATAGAAATCATTCTTAGATAGTCAGCTCTCCCTTTGGGGTCGGGGATTTAGAAGACAATCGCAGTCTCCTCGGGGGAAGACCTCACCTAGAGATCACCAGCATCTGGGTGTAGCTGACACTGGAGGGTTTGGGGGAATCTATAAGCAGAAGAGGGTGACAGAGAATGAGATGGTCAGATAGCATTACTGACTCAGTGGACATGAATTAGAGCAAACTCCGGGAGATAGTGAAGGACAGAGCCTGGCGTGCTGCCATCCATGGGGTTGCAAAGAGTCGGACACGACTTGGCGACTGAACAAAAAGCAGCACAAAATGCAAATGAGGACAGAGAACCCACTGCTCCAGGAGCAGAGCTCACCAACACTGCTTGCTCACACCATCTTTGAGCAGCACAGACTGCGTGCTCTTCCACCTGCCCGCTCCCCTCTATTTCAGATGATGTCCTTGAATCCACACCCCACACCAGAAGAGACGTTCTTAGATCTACCAGATCCTGTTTTTAGCTACTCTTGGTCTTGTAGTTTTCTGGGCATCCATGTTCCCTAGTCTCCAAGTGCCTCATGATGATATCCTTGAACCCTAACTGTACTCTAACGAAGTGGTAAGGGAAATGAGGGAGATGACCTTTTCTATTAAGAAATAACGTGTACCTGTATCCATTTATTTAATCCCCTTAATAAGCCTGGATTTTTTTTTAATATGTATTTATTATTTCATTTTGGCTGTGCTGGGTCTTCGTTGGGCATGCTGGCTCTTGGTTTCCGCGTCAGTTTCTCTCTAATTGCCACCATGGCTCCAGAGCACATGGCCTCGGTAATTGCAGTGCACCGGCTTAGTTTCCTCACAGCATGCGGGAACTTAGTTCCCTGACCAACAATCAAACCCTCGCCCCCTGCATTGGAAGGTGAATTCTTAACCACTGGACCGCCAGGGAAGTCCCAACAAGCCTAGATATTACAGACGAAGAAGTGGAATCACAGAGCAGCCAGAAGAAATATCACCCTTTTAGAAACTTGCAGTAAGCCCATGTAAATGTCGTGTCCAGCCAGGAACTGATTTCCATATCACACACTTGAGGCTGATTTTAGAATTGAGTCATGGTGGGAGACAGCTGATGTTTTGAAAATGTTTTGACCCTAATATTTAAGTGGCTAACCTTCTGTCTTGTCATTGCCCTTAGTTTAGGAGGGAGTGAGAACATAATATCCGTTTTGAAATGAGACCCTGGGCCTGAACCGTTAACCCAGCCGGCTAAATCCTGCATCACTTAATTAAATGCCGTAACCATGGGCACAGAATAGAGAAGTATTATTTTGGAGTTTTCTTTCCTGATTGCTCCCTTCCTAACATCTGCTGTCATTCACACATGTGCACGATGTGACTTATCTCCTTGATGCCTCACTCAGGGTTCGTCATAGTCAGTCAGGGCCACAGCCTTAAGAAATTTACTGCTAAGAGAAAAACAAGTTAAATGTGAATATTTTGCAACTTAGGGTCACTATTTTATTGGGGCCCTGACAACAGGAATACATGAAAGATCAAAGGATAGGAGGATAATGTTCTTTGTAGGTCAAAACAGTGAAATGTAAGTGGGCTGGCATAGAGTGAAATATTACTATTACTTTTGCTCAAAACTTTCGAAGAAGAACCATCTATGAGAATTAAAATCTGCATAATATCTAAGTTTGCAAACTCAAAAGATAGAAATCATGAGACAAGTCTCATTTCTCCAGAGGGTGGTACCAACCCAACAGTTTAAAGGTGTCATAAAAGTAAGAGCTGGTTAAATAGCATCGGGGGTTGAGGGTGGGGATGAGCAATAATGGGGAAAAAGTCATGGTAATAGCAGATCTGGAATTCTGAAGAAATTAATTGTGACATATTCACACACAGGCTGCTGGGCAATAATAGAATTTTTTTAATTTTTTTTTAATATTTATATGAACAAGAAGGAAGTTTAAAAATAAGGTCATTCTGTTGCTTTGATTATATTGCTGCAAATTGACCGATGATCTGTGATTATCTTTCTTCCTGAATTTAAAGAATCAATTGTTTATGATATGATGAATAATCACCCCAAATTTTACTTTTTTCCAGTTTTTAACATATAACAGAAAATTTCTAGTCCTCTAAGGAGGTCACGTTTTAAAGTAAGCAATGTGTCTGTGTGGGTAAAACTCTCACATCATACCTACTGTCGATAGACCTCTCCTGACCTCTTAACTCTCAATTTGGGGTAGTTTACTCTTTACATTGAAGAAGGGAATGGCAACCCACTCCAGTATGCTTGCCTGGAGAATCCCATGGACAGAGAAGAGCCCGGTGGGCTACAGTCCATGGGGTCGCAAAGAGTGACTTTCACTCACTCACTCTTTACATAGGGGACTCGTAGAAGTTTTTTTCAGTAGAGTCCTAGTCTAGAAAATTCATTCAGCAGAATCTTGGAAAGGAAAAGAATGTGATTTGAAAGAGGCTCATTTTAAAGATTCTGTGTGGAGTTCAGAGAAGAGACATAGATGGGCCACTGGGGCAGCATTAATGAGTAAGACACATCAGAAGGGCTGGACAGAGGCAAATTGAAGAATGAGATATGGAAGTGAGATACAGGAGGAGTCAAAGACGTGTGAGTTTTTCTCCTAAGAACATCAGGAAACCAGAAAAGAAACAGCAATCACAGAAAAAGAAGCCGGCCTGGGATGGGGGTGATGGGGATGGTAACTGCAACGAGGAAATGAGGACATGTGAGGCTGAGATGATCTAGAAAGCATGGATGTTCAGGTCAGGGCTCAGAAGAAATGCCAGGGCTGCAGGACAGACGTATTCGCAGGCCACACACTTATAGCAGCGTGGGAGAGACCACAAAGAGTATGGACAGTGTATTCACAGGAGGTCTAAATAGCATCAGCAGTTAGGACCTAAAGTGAAGGACGGCAGGCGAGAGGGATGAGCAGAGAAAGTGGGGGAATCCAGGCACACACAGTGTTAGCTGAATCTGGAGGAGAAGAGCCTTCCGTGCAAGGTCCTGAGTTTTCCATCAGACAGGAGGAGGATGAGAACTGAGACGGAGGTCAGGAGACCTTCATGGAGGTCGACCAACTTTGGGTCTCCTTTCAGGGATCCAGGGGTCCCAGACAAGGATTTGGCTCAGCTCTTCAGTGGGCTTAGGGTCTGAGTCTAAGCTTTGAAATCTCTTAAAGGAAACTGCCCACACAGTGTCAGCATATCAACCTAGGTCAGGATTACTAAGCTACCACTGAGCATGGAGCCTGCTGGTTAGCTGTGAAACTCCTCCTAACAACATACCCATCAGTTAAGAAAAAACTTACGCCCACCCCAGGTGCCAAAGAATTTTTTTTAATAAAAAAAGTCCAAAGGAAAGTTCATGGAGCTAGATCAAGATCATTTTACTCCCACAGCTATATATCTGCAAATTAAAAGACTGAAATTCTAAAGGCATCACACAACAGTTGAAAGTTCCTCTTCCTTTAAAAAGCTATAAAATTATATTCATCTTGAACACCTCCAAAGACGTGTATATACTGATATATACACATGTATACATCCCTTGCATGTGTAAATATGTAGATCACTATGTGTATAGAGCCAAAGAGTGTTTCTGTGTAATAAAAGTCTTTTTTTACAGTGCCATTGTACTTAAATTAAACCACTCTATAAGATTTTTCTCTTAAGTTTCAATTGCAAATATTAACAGTTTAATAAATGGAGGGAAAGGAGGCTCTGGTTTCCTTTGGTTCACAGTCAAAAATGAGAAAAGGATTACCAAGTGTGCAAATATTTGCTACATTTGAACATTTAATGCACGTCTATATAAAGGGTTTTAATGTACACTCCTTGCTAACATAACTAAATACTATTTAAAGAGATGTCTCTGGCCTCATTATTCATAAACATTTGGAAGTCAATGGAAAAAATGCAACACTGATTTATCTTCCTTTGTTACCTCTTGCTTCTCAGGGGGTCATTTGTAAAATAAGGGGAGGACATCCTTTCCAGAGGCACAGGTTATCATTATTTAATGGCTAAGTAAAATAATAATAGCTGTATATACAAAATATATATATAATAGCTAATATTTATTGAATGCTATCTCCCAGGCTGTTCTGAACTAATAGGTTCTGTAATTAACCAAACTGCACAAAGGAGGAAACTCATCAGAAGTCTCATTCTCAAGTCAGGCTACCGATTCGTTTGTTGCTGATGTTGTCTTGGGCTTCCCAGGTGGTGCTAGTGGTAAAGAACCCGCCTGCTAATGCAAGAGATGTAAGAGATGAGGGTTCAATCCCTGGGTCAGGAAGATCCCCTGGAGGAGGGCATGGCAACCCACTCCAGTATTTTTGCCTGGAGAATCTCATGGACAAAGGAGCCTCGACGGCTACAATCCGTAGTGTCACAAAGAGCTAGACACAACTGAAGCACTTCAGCACACACACACGTTCAGTGTTGCTCTTAATATCACTGTAAGGTTGTTACCATGCTGATATGTCATCAAGGTGAATCTTAGTTTTTATTGGATTCAGCCTGACATCTTCAAACAAAATGGCAGCAGATTTTTTTTAAACTTCAATTGAAAGTATGTTTTATAATTTGAGCAGATGTCAAAACCGTTTGGGAAATAGGTAAAGATTATAGTGACCTGTGATTTCCCTGAATAAGGTCTCAGGTCACAGACCTGCAATTAATTAATAGTATTAATAATGTATTAGGACTGATTGTGGAAACTGTCTTATGTACCACATTATAAAACTGCTGCTACTGCTGCTAAATCGCTTCAGTCGTGTCTGACTCTGTGTGACCCCATAGACGGCAGCCCACCAGGCTCCCCTGTCCCTGGGATTCTCCAGGCAAGAACACTGGAGTGAGTTGAGTCCAAGGTAAATAACAGTGATCTAATGTAGAAGATATCTGGGAATTAATAGCAACATACTATTTATTTTAAGAGAGTTAGTCTTAACAGTGTTTCTCAAAGTAAGGTCTCCAGAGCTCCCACATTAGAAACACTGAAATTCTATTAAAATGCAGACTGTGGCCCCATCACAGACATTCTGAATCAAAATATGCCTAAATAAATACCCAGGTGTTCATTCTTACTCAAATCTAACAGGTACTGCCCTAAAATATGAAAGAGCACTTTGAGGAATTTGCCTTTATTCCATTCCAGAAGTTGAAAATATACTGTTTTATTATTTAACTAAACCATTTCTGTGATTTGAATTGTGTCCCCCAAAAAAGATTCATTGAATTCTCACTCCCCTCACCTGTGCATGAGGTCGTAACCGGAAATAAGGTATTTGCAGTTGAATTGAGTTAAGATGAGGTGATACTGGAGTAGGCAGGCCCTCAATTCAATAAGACTGCTGTCCTTGTAAGAAGAAGGGGATTTGGACAGAGACCCAGAGGAGACACCCACAGCGGAAGAAGGCCATGTGAAGACAGGAACAGAGACTGGAGCAAAGCCACTTTAAACCGAAGGAGTCCAAAGATGCTGGCAACTGCCAGAAGCTAGAAAAGAGGGTGGGAAAGAGGCACGCAGCAGATTGTCCCTTAGAGACTCCAGCAGGAACCAAGCCTGCAGACACCCTGAATTTAGACTCCAGGCCTCCAGACTGTGACAGGATACATTTCTGTTGCTTTAAGCCACCCGGTTATTTTACTTTGTTACAGCACCCTAGAAAACTGTTTTGCTGTTGTTCAGTGGCTCAGTTGTGTCCAGTGCTTTGTCACCCCAGGGACTGCAGCATGCCAGGCTTCCCCATCCTTCACTATCTCCCGGAGTTTGCTCAAACTCATGTCCATTGAGTCGATGATGCCATCCAACCATCTCATCTTCTGTCGCCCCCTAATGCAAAGAGAATTCATTGAAAAAGACCCTGATGCTGGGAAAAATTGAGGACAGGAGGAGAAGGGGACAACAGGGGATTAGAAAACTGTAGGCACAAACTAATAACTAGGGTGGTGGCAGGGAAGTTCTTCCTTCACCCATCGCTCTTAACTGCCCCTCTTCTCTCCCTTTGTGGGTTCAGAACCTTCATCAGGGTCACCTCTGCCACCTTTGATTTCCTTATGCTTCTCCCTGAAGCCGTCTCCAGCCAGCGCATCCGCAGTCCTGGGTCCCCTCTGTCAGCTTTCCATTCAGTAAATACCTTGGAGAACGGCTTGCCTGCGTTTGGAGTTAGTTTTGCCCACCTCTCTCCCCGCAGAGAGGTGAGAAATTTCCTAATTCACTGGATGGCCAATGTCACCCTGAAGTGTGAAGTTTTTAAAAATTAAACTTGAAAACATGTCTGAGAATCCCGTGCTCTGCCAGCACTGATTAAACGTGGGCAAGGCAGAGAGAATAGAGTAACAGAGAAGTAATCCTTGTCATTTTCACCAGATTACATTTCCCCCCACTGCAGAGCACGTCTGTCACTCTGGGACCCTCCACTTTCAGGGCAGGCCGAGTCAAGGTCATTTTGCTTTTCATTGATTCTACGGCTCTGGCATTCCTCATAAGGATTTACAGTATTTAACCCACCAGGAGAAGCCATGAACTATAAATGGCTTCCTGTTTGCCAGGAAGCCTGCTGTTTCATAAGTGACACCAGCTATGGAGTCCCCTCTACAACTCTCTCAAATGAAAGCCTGCAGCCTCCGCTCCTGCACAAAGAAGCCCGGCCTCTCACTTCACAGGCTGATCCTTCCTTTGGCTTCAAATCAGCATGGGGTTGTTTAGCTTACTGAGTAGGGTAATCCAGATACAGGGAGATAGGAGAAAACCCAGTGAGCCGACTCACGCTGTTCATTTGATCTGTCAGCATCCTCCACGGCCCAGACTGGGAGGGAGAAAATGAAAGTTGACGAGCATAAAATAGGGAAAATAGAAAATTAAGAATAGGATTTGATGACTTGTGAAGCCTTCTCACATGTGTTCCAAGGGGCTTGGGGGGACACAACCGATACTGAAGATAGAGATCTGTGAAGAAGAAGTGAACGAATTAACTTGGAGGGAAAGTTAGTCGCTTAGTCGTGTCCAACTCTTTGTGACCCCATGGACTGTAGCCCACCAGGCTCGTCCATGGACTTCTCCAAGCAAGAATACTGGAGTGGGTTGCCATGTCCTTCTCCAGGGGATCTTCCCGACCCAGGGATCGAACCCAGGTCTCCTGCATTGTGGGCGGACTCTACCTAACTTAGAGGACTTGTTCTTAAATGAAGCATGATATCATTGTGATTGTGACTGAAAACTTTTCATCCTTAGAGTAGAATTAAAGGAGTTTTAAATATGGGACTAGTAGTTGGTGTTCACTGATGGTGTTCTTGCATCTGTGAACACAATATTAAAATGAAGCCCAGAGCAAAAGGAAAAAAAAAAAATCAGCAATACCAATTCTGTCTTCATTTACATTTTTGATATTTTATTCATCACAGAATTTTTGTGTTCATTTTGAATTTTTAGAAATATTGCATTAAAATATGATATATTTTGATTGCTGACTTTTGGGGTTGTCTCCTCCCTGCATTTTACACCAAAGACAAGGGCCTTACTTGCCTTACTCTAGGCCCAGCTCAGGGTGAGCATTTCAAAATTTAAAGCATGTTTTGTTAAGTGGAGAATGTCACTTTCAGGTTTTCATTTACAATGAATTTTGAAGGAAAAGTCCCTCAGAACCAGAGGAGCAGTCTCACTGACGAGCCTGAAATGAAACAAGAATTTCTACGAGGCCGTCCTGGCATCACAAGGGGATGGTTTTCAATTCACAGACTTTGCTTTTCCCAGAATCTTTGAATTTAAAAGTGTGCTGCAGTTATTAATGCCAGTTTGCCACTTGCTGCACAGAAAATCATCCACAAACTTTGTGTCTCTGGTAATTATGCTCTTCGTGACAGTTCATTGCCCTTAAGTGAGTCAAGGCTGTATCTACAGAGAATATCAGAGCGATGAACTAAATTTCTCCCCAAAAATAGTCCAGGCGCCACTAACACAGAGTATTTATTTAATATTCAGTCACTTACACTGTCTAGAACTGTTTCTTAACCCTTTCGTTGTCTATATGTCCTAGAGAAGGAAATGGCAACCCCCTCCAGTATTCTTGCCTGAGAAATCCCATGCACAGAGGAGCCATGGGGGTGCAAAAGAGTCGGACACAGCTGAGCGACTAAACCCCCCACCACCTGGCTTTAGTAAGCAACTTATCTCCATAAGGATAAGACTTGTGCTTTTGAAAAACACACTGTATGGTGGAAGCACATAGTATAAGTTCAAAATATTCTGAATTAATCCATGAGTTCACTGTAAATTCCTCTGCTTTAGGTTTTCTCTTTTGGTGAATTAAATTCGTTTCCTGTTTTATCATACATTCATAACACATTCCAAGGAATATCCTTTTTTGGAAAGAATGTAGGCTCCTAGCAGTCAAGCAGAGCTGGGATATGAAGTCATTCTTAAATTAGCACTAATATTATTACCGCTATAAAGGAAATATATTTACTGGTCTATGTTTATAGAATCTCAAGTGTTTGAAATAGATAATAAAATTCACCCTTAGTTCTTAATTTAGAATCTGCTATTGAAAAAGACTTAGTAAACTGTCATCCTTTAATGTCTGAGGAAGCACCCTCAGGTCCACCTGATTCATCCTTAGAATGACCCCGAGTCATGATTCTTTTTGCTGATAATATCTACTACAAGGATGTGCTCCCTACTTTAAGAAAGCCGAGATCAAGAAATCTGATTTTGGGGGGTCAGAGGGAAAGGCATACTTGCTTTGCAAAAGGATTTAATTTAAATAGCAAGCTCCCTCTGAGTACTTAAAATACGATTCAGTTTACCAAAACATTACTGATGCATAGCAGAGAACATCCTGTTCATCGACTTTTATTTAGGGCTCCTCGGCTTCTGCACTTTGAGAGAACATGCCCATTGCAAAGTTACTGTCATTAAAGAAAAGGGTTCTAGTGCCATCTACATGCTTGATGAGAAGCACACGTGTCCAATTAAGCTGGCTATGTGTTTAGACTGGCTCGGCTCTGGGGCTCACAGGGGCCGTCTGAGAAAGCCCTCCGACAGTCTTGAGAACATCAACCTGTCAAAACAGCTCCTGACTGCATGGAACAGGTGCTGGTGGTTATTATTATTTACTGTTTTGCAGAAGGGCACTGTATCAGTCTCCTAGGGCTGTCATAACAAACTCCACAAACTGGGTGGCTTACAACAACAAAAATGTATTGAGACTTAGTTCTGGAGGCTGTAAGTCTGACATTAAGATATCTGCAGAGCTGAGCTCTCTCTCCAAGCTCTGGGGGAGAATGTGGTTCCAGGCCTTTCTTGAAGCTTCTAGTATTGCCAGTCAGCTCTGGCACCCCTTGGCTTGCAGCTGCAGCCCTTCAGTCTCTGCTTCCACCTTCACTTGGCTTTCTCCCCTCCTGGGTCTGAATGATGATGGCTTGCTCCTGCCTGTGTTTCTCTCTTCTCTTCTTCTCATAAGGACACAAGTCACATTGGATGAAGGCCACCCTACTCCACATGACCCCATCTTACCTAATTACATGTACGAAGATCCTGCTTCCAAATAAAGCTACATACTGAGGTTCCAGGGCTTTTCACCTTTCTTTTGGGGGAAGACACTTCAGCTGATCACAGGCAGTCTGTGTACAGGCTGCCAATTGCTGGTTAGATAGCATCACTGACTCAATGGACATGAATTTGAGCAAACTGTGGGCGATGGGGAAGGACAGGGAAGCCTGGCATGCTGCAGTCCATGGGGTCACAAAGACTGAGACACAACTTAGCAACTGAACAACAACAAAAACCCATCCCCTCGCATTGCTTTTGAATTGTGGTGCTGTAGAAGACTCTTGAGAGTCCCTTGGACTTCAGGGGACTCTCAAACCAGTGAATCAAACCAGTGAATTGTAAATGAAATCAACCTTGAATATTCACTGGAAGGACTGATGCTGAAGCTGAAGCTCCAATATACTGGCCACCTGATGTGAAGAAGAGCTGACTCACTGGAAAAGACCCTGATGCTGGGAAAGATTGAGGGCAGAAGGAGAAAGGGATACCAGAGGAGAAGATAGTTAGATAGTATCACGACTCAGTGGATATGAATTTGAGCAAACTCCAGGAGATAGTGGAGCACAGAGGAGCCTGGACTGCTACAGTCCATGGGGTGGCAAAGAGTTGGACATGACTTAGCCACTGAATAGCAATAACAACAATCCCATCAGACATTCAGGGTTACACAGTAAGAATCCTCCCATAAAAACCAGCATCTGGCTTCTCGACATCCCACCCACATGGATAGATGTCCTGAAGCTTCCCTGCTAATAGAACAGCTCAACAAACATATCAACTATGGGTGTGGGAGATGGAGAGGAAGATGCCAGCTAAAGAGTGTAAAGCAGGGAGGAGGAGGCTAAGGGTAAAAACAAAAACGAAGAGCGTTTACCTCACAAGCAGGAAGTAGGAAGCAAGGACTGTGCAGGAAACAATGGAGAACTTTGTGTCTGGCTGCTCCCTGGACATCCTACACTTCCATCTGGGTCATTGCTTCTCCTGTCAGTTCCCTCCGTTACCCAGAGCATAATCATGACAGAGGTGAACAAAAAGAAGCATAAGAAGCATAATTTTCCTTTTTTCCTCTTGAATACCCAGCTTGTTGACCTTTCCCTTTGTCCATTGTAGGTGAGCTCTGAGACTGGGGGATGGTGTGATATTTGAGCATCAGAGATGTAATTAAAAGAATTCCAAAACTCTGCTCTCTTTGCTTTTATGTGGCTCTTGTTTTCATCCCATACACATAATGGCCTCTTGGGCACCTACTGTTTTTTGATTGGGAAAAAATTAAATGATAAAGGCCAAAGCCTCTGAAATTGCATATAGGGGAGAACAAAATGAAACAACCATCCTGAAAGCTTCCTAGTTTTCAGCTCTAACTCCTCCGTATTACATGCTTTGATGGAGTATGATGTTCCTAAGAGAGATTTGGGGTCAGCATAATTTGCTTCCGGAAGTTATCCAGTTAAACATCATGGCTAATAATTGTATCCTAAAGCAGGAAATTAAATTTTTCTTTGAGGTAATAACCAATCTGGTAATATTTTAAAAATCTCCTATAGACACAAATTGACTTGACATAATTTAATAAAAATTTAAGAGTAATTGAGGAATATGAATGAGGCAATTGGAAACTAAGACTGTTTCTGCATTGCCATCTTATTTTTTGGACAATTTATTCAGAGGTGATGAAAAAGCACCTTATTATCAAACTTACACATGAAGATATTTGGATGGAGATTGCGTATCTGACTAAATGAAATAAAGAGAAATTTAAAACCGCCATGGGAATATATATTCTAATATAGCTTTATCTTGTGGTTAGATCAAGCTACCTCCTGGCATAATAACCATATTTGGGATAGATTAGTTTGGAGAAAATCTAAAGAGGCCCATTAAACAGGTTGTATTGTGCACCAAAGAGGGGAGGGACCCAGCAGGTATTGGAAAGCATGTGAATGTCGACCATTTCCTGTTACTTGTCTAGGCTGCTGTGGTTGTGTGCAGCCGTCATCCAATGCCAGCCCCCATTGCCAAGTGCCATGAAGGGCATTAACCCCTCATGAACCAAAGTCTAGCGTTAGACATTTTCCTAATTCATGAAGTCCTTTGACTCACTGGTTGGTTGATGGGTCTCTTTTAACCTAGGACTCTCCCACGCTTCTACCAAAATGGTCCTGCTAAAGGAGCATGGTATGTGGCATTGGGCCTTCCAACATTCAGCTGTCATCACCTCCCCCATGTGGCAAACTCCAGGACACAAATCCTCCACTTTGACTGGCATGACCTGGACCAGCACTTCTCCAAGTTTAGAGCTTTTCCAAATCACCTAGTGTGAAAGTGCTTGTCACTCAATCATGTCCAACTCTCTGTGACCCCATGGACTGTAGCCCGCCAGGCTCCTCTGTCCATGGGGATTCTCCAGGCAAGAATACTGGAGTGGGTAGCCATTCCCCTCTCCAGGGGATCTTTCTGACCTAGGGATTGAACCCAGGTCTCCTGCATTGCAGGCAGATTCTTTACCATCTGAACCACCAGAGAAGCCCTAGAGATCTTGTTAAAACATAGGTTCTAGTCCAAGAAGCTAGAGTAGGGACGGAGAATGTGCATTTCTGACAAGCTCCCAGATGAGGTCAGGCTGCTAGTTCCCTTGAGTAGCAAATATCTAGAAAACACCCAGGGATCCCTGCCCCTTTCACCCTGGAACTTTTTCCCCTTTCTTTCTTCCTAGTATCTGTATATTCATCCTTCAAGAGTCTGCTTTAATATCTGTTCCTTGGAGCAATCTAGGATGAGACTTCCATATCACAAGTGCTTCCTCCTCCAAATTCCCATAGCAGACAGTGTCTGGACCTGCTGTCTGGCATCCAGCCCCGGATAATTTTATCTTTAGCTACTTTTCCATATACACATCCAGAACCCCAATTAGATGGCTCTTTGAGGATAATCTCTACATGCATGCTGTTGGGCTTTCTCTTACACTTCAGATCTGCAGTTCCTACTACCTGCTGCCTTATTGGAATTCCAAATTCAACATGGGAAAAGACCAAACTCCATACCTAACCCCCTTTGAGAACTTAGTCAACTATACTTCCTTCTCAGAGAGTCCCATGTATTTATTCAACAAATACTTGTTTATTCAATAAGCATTTGTGCCTGCTATGGGCCAGGCACTGGATATATGGTGAATGGAGCAGACATGGGTACTCCTGACACTTGCCTGAAGCCTCATGGATTCCTGCAGAGCCTCAGCCACCCACAACCTAGAGATCGCCTTCCTGGAGGCTCAGTCATTCAGAGCAGAAACTATAGGGTCATCTTTGATTCTTCCTTCTAACTCACCACCACAATCCCAGTTTATTGTAAAGTTCTATCTGCTCTGCCCCTGAAATGTGCCTCATACACAAGTTCTCCTCTCCTCTCTGTCCCCCTCAGGACTGTCCTAGAAATGTCCTCATCCTCCTCAGACCCGATGATGACACTTGTCTCCCTACCCTTGACTGATCCTTCCCTGCTCAGCTTCTTTTCTAACTCATCCTTCATGCCAACCTTGAATTTGTCATTGCCCTGGGACAGCTATCTGATCACGGTACTTCTGAACTCACAGATAGATGAATCCACATGCCTCTGCAATGAAACCCCAACTACACAGCATCAAGTTTCTAACACCCCTCTGATGCTCTCCCCACCAGCTTCTGCAGCCTCCACTCCCTACACAGCAGCTTCTGCCTCTCTTTTGCCACAATCAATGTGTGTGTGCTTGTCTCCAAACAGCCCCACTCTTTGAAGACTGCTTGTCTTTGCTCAGCCCAGAAGACCTTGCACTTAATTCTTTTGCTATCAAAACATGACATTACTTCAAAGTTCAGCTCAAAGCCCACCCAGAAACCATTTTCTGTCACTGCTTCCACGGAACTTAATTTTGACCTGTGTCACACACTATTTGTCACACAGTCCGGGACGAGTATTCCTTGTATATTTGTCTGTCTTCACCTCCACTCGATTTTAAGACTATATATATCTATCCCTCCCCCTACCCAGTATTTACTAAAATTCCCTGATATCCAGGACAAGAAGTTTCTCAACAGTTTGTGCTTGTTGACTTTTTTGTGTCCTTGATGGCAAACATCAGGCTCTACTCTGGGAAGATGCACAAGAAGATAAATTATTGGTAAACATTTCTTCTTTGGCATCTTCAAAACGCGCTGTCTTTCCACCTTCCTCTAACCTGGTGATTGAGTCTCATTTGTGTACCTGTCAGTGGATGTCCCCTCCTTCAGAGCCTATTGCTGGAGCTGTACTTTTCAATCTTGGCCACATATTAGAATCACCTGGACAGTTTTGAAAAATCCCAGTACTCAGTCTGTGCCCAAGGTGAATTAATTTCACCACTGTCTCTGTGGTCCAGACCCAGCCACCAATATTTTTTAAAACTCCCCAGATGAAGGACTTCTGTGAAAGTCCAGTGGTTAAGATTCTGTGCTCCCAGTGCAGGGGGCACAGGTTCAAACCCTGGTCCTGGTTCTACATGTCACGTGGTGAGGCCAAAAAAAAAAAAAAAAATTCCAGATGATTCTGATATGCAGCTGAAGATGAGAACCACTGTACTGGGGAGGAGCTCTGTTCCAGACTCAGTCTTGCTGCTGCTGCTGCTGCTGCTGCTAAGTCGCTTCAGTCGCGTCCGACTCTGTGCGACCCCATAGACGGCAGCCCACCAGGCTCCCCCATCCCTGGGATTCTCCAGGCAAGAACACTGGAGTGGGTTGCCATTTCCTTCTCCGATGCATGAAAGTGAAAAGTGAAAGTGAAGTCGCTCAGTCGTGTCTGACTCTTAGCGACCTCATAGACTACAGCCTACCAAGCTCCTCTGTCAATGGGATTTTCCAGGCAAGAGTACTGGAGTGGGGTGCCATTGCTTTCTCTGAGACTCAGTCTTAGGAGAAGGCAAAATAGCAGACAAAGCACATGGCGCCACTTGAAGGGGATTCACTGGACCCCAAGTATCTCTCTTGGTGGCCCATCGTGTTTCCCACTACGAGCCAGCAGTAGTCTCCTCTGAATTACAGCGTTGTTTCCAGAAGGCATTGTTAAAATACATATATGCTATATATGTAGCTTATATATACACGTGTACTGGGCTGTGCTAAGTAATTTCAGTTGTGTCTGACTCTGCGACTCTATAGACTGTAGCCTGCTTGGCTCCTCTGTCCATGGGATTTCCCAGACAAGAATACTGGAGTGGGTTGTCATTTCCTTCTCCAGGGGATCTTCCTGATTCAGGGATCGAACCTGTGCCTCTTATGTCTTATGTCTCTTATGTCTCCTCTTATGTAACTCTCATTCTCTCTCCCTCAGTGTTCTTTCTCTATGGAGAGGCAGATAGAATATATGTACCCTGGAAGGAGTAATCCATTAACCCTCTAGCCATGTACAGAATACAAAGTCAGTCTCTCTTGAGGAAGAGGAAACCTGAGAAGGAAGGTCAGGAACACACAGACTGGATGGGGGCGTCATCACGGGCAGTTCACACCGTCAGAGGACATCATGGGGACGGCAATTCTAAATGAGGGGGGTGAGAAAATGCCCAGGTCCTAGGGGAATTCAGTCTCAACTATACCCTTTAAAAGGGGCTTCTCAGGTGGTTCAGTGGTAAAGAATCCACCTGCCAATGCAAAAGACACAGATTGAGAAGATCCCCTGGAGAAGGAAATGGGAACCCACTCCAGTATTCTTGCCTGGAAAATCCCATGGACAGAGGAGCCTGGCGGGCTGCAGTCCATGGGGTTGCAAGGGACTAGGGACTAACAGCAACAACAACATACCCTTCAAAGCACCACTGAAAATAAAAAAAGTGAGCAAAAGTTAGCAGCATCCAAATGAAACTAAGGAGAGGGGAACTCAGTAAAGATAAAAATTCATGGGAAAAAAATATATGTGTGTGGCAACTATTTCCCAAACTTAAAAAAAAAACACCACCTGGGAACAAGAGAACCACAGTGATCCCTCTATGCTCTCCTGCCTAATGAGAATTTCTGAAAGCAAAATACGCCTAGAGTGAGTCCCTGCAATGTGGTAATTTACAAAGCAGCCCCTATTCCATGCTGACACTGAAATAAACTGGTTTCCTGGTGCACTAGAGCCTTTTGCGGCAAAACAAAGCTATTGGAAAGAATGCACATGATGGAAGTTTCCAGAGAGAAGGAGATGGCACAACTCAGTCTGTGACTGCACCTCAGATTCACTCAAACATATCCTTCCTGGATGAACCTACTTCTGTTTCCTCATGAACTAAGTCAAATAGTAATCACCCTTTGCCTTGAGCATGAATATTTGCTAAATTACCTACAGCTCTGAAGGAGGGCAAATCTGTGGCTTTGTTGTGGATTCGGGCTCCCTTCCGTGACCCTAACCCACCACCTGACTCCCTCTATCTTGGGTTTCAGCAAACTAACTAGACATGAAACAGAAAGAGGCTGTTAAACTTAAGAGAATCAGATCCTGGCAGCATCCCCTCACGAAATTCCCTCATGGGCTGGAGTAATGTCTCAGAAACAGTCCAGATGATTTCAAGGAGGCAAGGGCACACCGGTAATTAAACCGCACGAATCAGGAAGGCTTCGAAATAGAGAATGAAGGGCAAGGAAAGGAGACGGAAGGAAACAAAGAGACAGGACAGCAGAGTCCTCGCCAAGTAGTCTGGGCCTCGGACTTGCTCTTTTGACTTCGGTGCCACTTTCTGTGCTTGTCCACCATTCTGCCTTCACCCTTCTTTCCAGTCCCTTAGTGAATATCTTGAAATCACACAAGTTGAGTTGTGCTTCTGTTTCCTTCCAAGACCCAACTGATACAGCCCTCCAGCCCAGGATGGACCAACTGGGAACTATATCTTCATTCTTCCATGGTGTGGGAGGTTCTCCAGGTGCTAAGCCACTGAAACATCAACCTTAACACAGAAATGTGTAGAAATGCCCAAAAATGGCTCCCAGAGAATCTTAGGCCCTGAAAGAACCTGCTCAGGATCTGTAAGACCATGGAACCCTTAGCTAAAGGAAACGCAAGTTCTTTTCTCTTGATCTTAAGTCAGTTTACAGCTCCTGCAGAGCCCCAGTGGTTTCTACCACATGCCATGAAAGATGGCCTATAGTAAGATGGGCAAGGGAGGGATCCCCTGCCTTTCTCAGTGAGAATGGGAGAAAAGGAAAGTGGGTACACAGTACCAGGAAAGAAGAGAAAGGAGATGCCACCTTGCATATAGGAGTCACCTGCCATCACAAAGTGTGACCCTCTTTCTATCAAACCACCCAGCATTAGGAATATACTCTGTGTCAATAAAGCTTAGAAGTGGGGCTTCCCTGGTGGCTCAGTGGCAAAGAATCCACCGGCCAGTGCAGGAGACATGGGTTCAATCCCTGGTCCAGGAAGATCCCACATGCCGGAGCAACTGGGCTCATGCACCACAACTATCGAGCCTGTGCTCTAGAGCCTGGGAGCCACAAGTGCTGAGACCTATGAGCCCCAGAGCCCATGCTTCTCAACAAGAGAAACCACCACAATGAGAGGTCCGCACGCCACAACTAGAGAGAAGCCCCCGCTCTCCACAACTAGGGAAAAGCCTGAGCAGCAACGAAGACCCAGCACAG
Source organism: Bos indicus (assembly GCF_029378745.1). Lineage (NCBI taxonomy): Eukaryota > Metazoa > Chordata > Mammalia > Artiodactyla > Bovidae > Bos > Bos indicus. Next base: position 68,641,825 of record NC_091771.1, read on the forward strand.
AGAAAAATAAATAATTTTTTTTTTTTTTTTTTTAAGCTCAGAAGCCACTGATAAGGCAAACAAGTGCATCTTTCTTTGCATTCATTTCTTGGAAACCTTTTTTTCATCATTTAATCCAAAACCTAATTTGGGGGGAATTTAACAAATCACGAGTGTTTGATGTAATGTGAGATTGCTTTCTCCTCCCGTATCCCCAGACCCTCGTGAAAATGAGATGCTGCATTTCGTTTGGGGATCTGGGGGAGAAAATAAAACAATCTAGATCTAGGTCAGCAGAAAGTCTGTCTGTTCCATGTAAGTAAGCCTTTCCGCTAATTAACACTTTCCTGAGGAAAAAAAAAAAAGGAGTGAAAGGCGCGTGTGAGGAACATAGATATTCTTCTGTAAATGGCACCATTTCAGATTCAGTGAACTAGCACTTAGGCCCTTCCAATTGGAATAGTCATCATGTGTACTGAAAATTAAAGTTTTGGAAAGCTTCGAAGGCTGAAAATTCAGCCAGTTACCTGACAGAACTAATTAAATTTACTGGACTGTTCATCAGTATTTACTAAATGATGGACCCAGAGCTTTAACTCTGCAATTTTGGCTTCAAGAATTAAAATAGTGTGGAAAGAGAGAGGTAACCAAGATGTCAGCTTGCTTACTCTTCCAGAAAGCAATATTCAGGCTTTTATGTGGTTCGTGTAATTGATCCAGTGATCCTGAAGAAAGAATGCTTACCCCTTAGAGCAAAAGATATACTTTTCTTTCCTTCCTAATTGCCCAAACACTGTGCATATAATAACACACACAAAGAGCAAATGAATTTGCACCCATGGGCACATGTGAGTTTGTGTTTTTTTAATTTTTATTGGGGGCATAGTTGCTTTACAATAGTGTTAGCTTATGCGGTACAGCAAGTGAGTCAGGCATGTATATATAGCTCAGTTGGTAAAGAATCTGCATACAATGCAGGAGACCCAGGTTCAATACCCTGGAGAAGGGAATGGCAACCCACTCCAGTATTCTTGCCTGGAGAATCCCATGGACAGCGGAGGCTGGCAGGCAGACATGACTTAGCGACTAAACTACCACCGTGTATATATGTATATGTGTGTATATATATATATTTGCACACATATCCCCTCTTTTTTGGATTTTCTTCCCATTCAGGTCACCACAGAGCATAAAGTAGAGTTCCCTGTGCTATACAATAGCCTCTCATTAGTTATCTGTTTTATACACAGGAGTGTATATATGTCAGTCCCAATCTCCCAATCCATACTACCCACCTATCCCCTTTGGTGTCCGGACGTTTGTTCTCTACATCTGTGTCTCTATTTATGCTTTGCAAATTGGTTCATCTGTACCATTTTTCTAGATTGCACATATATGTATGTTTACCGCACTCTGAATGAGCATCTGGGTAGAAGTGACCCCAGGACCACCTATGCCTGATCCATTTGTTTCACTTTAAAGACCACTGGGAACTTTCTGTAATTTCCCAGAGTAATTAGTATATTTTCCCCAAATTCTCTTTTTAATCAAGTCTTAGGTAAACCTGTTTCCTCTGGTTCTGTCTTCAGAAAAGACAATTTAAAAATTACCAAGCAAAACTGAGGAACCCTCCCAGGTTGTTTTGGAAGGATCACCTCTTCACACCAACAGAAGTAAAATCCAGTTCTTGGCATAAGTCCTTGGTTTTCTGAAATTGGGACTTTCCTCCTAACTATATAAGTAAGGGAAACTTAGTGGCACACCTCACTCATAAATAACCAACATAAATACCGGTCCACTTTCCATTGTCTTTGGGGAAACTCTTGAAAACCCCTACCTACTTAAATAAATAAATACACTGCAGATGGCCTGAGCCCTTTTTCATGTCTATGAAAAAAGATATTCATGGGTATGTAAAAGACATTCAATTTGACTTGAGGAAGAGATTTGGTTTTCCATGTCAAAGTAATTTGAAGAAGTGAGGAAATGAAAACTATTTTCAAAAGGCTATTTAATCCTCCTTTTATTGCAGTAAAAAGAATGAAGAGGATGAAGCATGTCGGAATTTGTGATTTATGGACCGCTGTGGCAGACATATTATTAAAAAAAATTCAGAAATAGCTGATAATGAGAAAAATAACCAAAATCAAATTGGCAAATCTTACATTTATTCATTCGATGGAAAAAAAAAAAGCTTGGGCGGTTAAGATCGCATACCTGTTAGCAAGGACTCCCACAGCACTGTCAGAAGCCTACGTGATGCGGTATCACCCTCACCCCAGGAACAAAACCGAACTCTTCAAAAAAGTACACAGCAGCAACCTAGGACGGAGGCTAAGTCCACACAATCACCGTAATTATTTACATTCAGAGTGCCTTTGGCTGAGGTTTTTGGTTTTTTTTAAGAGATGAAAGTTATTCTCTAAGTACCAATACTTAACGACCAAATCTATTAACAGCCAGCCTCTGGCATTCTCTCTTTCAGATTCCAGTATGCTTCCACTACTGTTTTTATACTTATCTGCAATAAAAAGGTGATTCCTCCGAGTGCTTTGGATTTGGCTGAATCAGACTTACCATCTGGCTCCTTCTCAGCCTATTCCCAAGCTCAGTGTGGCAGGAAAGGGAGAGCTCTTTCAAGTCCCCAAGGATTCCTGGGGTGGGGCAGGGCAGGGGGAATTTTTTCTTTCTTCACTACTTTCCATTTCACAAGAGAAATTGTCTCAAGGAGAGGATTTCTAATGCACTTTTGTTAGATACAGTCCATTAAATATGTAGGGCTGGATTTCCAACTTATGTCTGCAGCCCTATGGGGGAATTGGCCCTTTGTCATGGAGACCCAGGGGACAAGATGGTCCGTGCAGTTTTATGAATAAAAGATCCGTTTTCTCATTTTAAAGCCAGGAGGAGTTTTTAGGACTTTCATTTTTTTTTCACACTTGCATTTTTGAGAAACAGCCTAGATTTTATGGTGAAGTACACATATAGAGTGTTCTTAGCACCACCTGAAAATTATTTCTGCTAATAGATAAATAGATAATAATAGATACAGTCAAGGACAATATAAGCCGCTGATGTGCATAACCACAAGTGTAACTGAACAAACAATATTTCGTTCTTTGAGTCTCCTGGGGAAGATGGACTGATTACAATGTTAGACTGAAAAATCTGTAGTCTTTTATTTGTTTGGAAGGTTTTTCTAACCATGGACACTGTTGTTGTTATTGTTTTTAAAAAAGGCCTAGAAAGGAAATTACTTTCAGGGCTGCTCAAACCATAGTGGTGTGAGAAACAGTTGATAATTAGGAAATTGCGAGGCAGCTAGAATCATGGCAGTGTTCGAGAAGGTCTAGAAAATTCTCACAGGCCACTAATTTGGAGGGAACACAAAGATTTCCAGAACACTGCGCCATCCCCTCCCCAAATATATTTTCCATCCTTTTTGAAATGAGTGAGACCTACCATCAGGACACATCGCTTTTAGAATGAGTTGAAATGGGCCAGCCAGCCATTTCTGTTGTCACAGCTAATTTAAGAAAGCAGGCTCTGGATCCCGAATGTCAAGGTTCAAAACTAGGTTCTGCTACTCGTACTATGTGATTAAGGCCACTTGATTTAACCCCTTAGAGCCTCAGAGTCCTCATTGTTCAAGGCTGCTGGGAAGATTAAACGGTGAGATGCGAGTGCTGGGTTTAACATGGCATCTGCCACATACAGGTACTTGGTGGCATTTCGCTAAGTGAAAAGGCCACAAGAGAGCTGCCGTTCTCAGTCTGTAAAGGGAAGGCACCATGAACCAGCTCTCACCATTTTTTTTGCAAATTAGAGGTAATATGTATGTTATTGCTAGATGTGTCATAGGTAGGTAGTTAATACTGCTGACATGACTATTGTCAGCATCTGTCTTGTCTCCTGATTGTATATATCAGTGAACACCCACTAAACTGCAGTTTCCTGAGGACCAGAAGGGCCAGCTTTATGGGTATACAACTTGGGCAGCTGTATGGAGCCCACCTTTAGAAAGGCCTGCACTTGATTTAATATTCTGCTCTGGCAGAGTTGAAATTCTTCATAGTGTTTTAACAAGGACCTGTACAGTATTCACATTTTCCACTATTGTCCTCGAATTATGTAGTTGTTCCTGAGGGCAAAGTTTCTTTGAGTATTGTAAGGTTTGTCTTTCTACACCTTAGGTTTGCATTAAATCTTCATGAATTGAATGGACGCTGCCAGCAAAGAATAATGACTGAACATGAATTTATGTATTCGAGGCCCACTTTCATAAATCAAGACTCTTCCTGAGTTTGTCTCATTGTGTGTAGGTCTATTGGCCAATCACAAGACTCCCTGATGACAGTATTCATTCAAAGAAATTCTGTAAATGTAGAACTGTATTGAATATTTGCAGGATCTATGTTCACAACTTCAGATGGCAAGGTTTGCTAACCATTAAAGATTATTTTGTGGAGCAGGATAAAGAGCTGCAAAAAATGTTATCAAGATCACTTGAGTAAAGGTAGTTGCTAATGTTTTTAATATCGGCACAGTTAACAACTGCCTTTAAATATTTCCTTGATCAACATAAAAAGGCATGTAAGACAAAGGAAATAAATTATAATTCCATTAACCAGCACACACTGTAGAAGTATCTATTATAAAAAGAAAATCTTTCGCAACTAAGTTTTACTGTTCTGGATCTGAACTTTTTTCACAAAAATAAAGACTCAAATACTACACTTGAGTTCATTTTGGAATATTAATAAGACTAAAATAGATTTAAATTTTCCTTTGAGTCATTAAGCTAGAAAGTCAAAGGGCTAAAAATACACTTTTGCTTCAAAATAGGTAGAAATGGAAAACTGTAGAAAGGATTTCTTTTTTTTAAGTTTTCACAGAATGTAACAGAGTAGAAGGACTTATTTAGCGAAATTTGAACAGATTTTAATGCAGAATTTGACTATACGTCCAAACACATGTCTATATTTGTCATGTAGCTTTACTTGTCAAAAATATCTTAAAACTTGTACAGTCAGAGAAAGGTATCAATAACATAAAATTTCACAGCCCCCTTTTAGAACTATGGCCTTAACATTTTGTAGGGAAATAAAGCTTTGGATAACCTTGGCTCTGGCCGACCTCATTAAAATAACAGCCTGTCAGCTTCAAGTTTAAAATAACAGGGTTGTCAATTTTATATGCAGTGGAACAATCTACAGTTTTATTCTCTCGGAAAAAGACTGTGGAAAGTGCTGGAAGGGACAGAAAGATTGGACAACACTGCCATCTGGTGGTCATAGAGAAAGGCAGTCTCTAGACACCAGGTGAGGCTGGGCCTTCTTGAAGTATAAGGTGGGATGATGTCAGGCTGCCTTGAACTTAACTTTAACTTAATTTTAAAGACAGCCCTGTGTCTTTAAAATGCACACGCATGCCCAGATCCTGTATGCAGTTTAGGATTATAAATTATAAATTTAGTCATTTATAATCTCAAAATTGCAGTACATCAGTAAGAAACTCTCTGCTCTTTGGTAACCTGTCATCCCTGAATATCAGTAACTTGATGCAATTAATTTTCAAGAGAATGAATCATGTGAAAATAGGATCCAGGAAAAACTTTTAACATATTTTCCTTTTTTAAAATCTGCCACATACCTGGTGGCTTGTTCCATGAATATCTTGGTAGAAATTCATCCATCTGTTCATATGTATATGCTTTGTGTACTTTTCTGAATGATTGTTATACTTCAGTAAAAATAAATAAGTGTAAGCCAGAAGAAAATCTCTGCCACATAGGAAAAATATCGGCAGATGTCACAAAACTGAATGCAACATGCTCCCATTTATAAAAATGGAAGCAATTCTAGGGAAATGCTGGATCCCAACCAGACTTCAGATGTGACCTAACTCAATCTAGTTTCTTCCTGGCGCACTTCTTGATTAGGCAGGAAGCAGTGGCGGGCCAGAGAATGGCACCAAAGAAAAGGGATGAAAATGAGTTTGGTTGATTGGAAATACAGTAAGTCCCCTAGATACGATCCCTCCTGTTGCAGAACTTTTGAAGATGTGAACGCGGGTTCATGTGTCCAATCCATATGTCAGTTCATGGGTCTGGTGCACATCGTCACGTGAGTGCAGCCTCAGTGACTGTGCTTTTGAGTACTTTGCAGTACTCTGTAGAGTACAATACTACAGTATCATTTCAAGCCCATGACATCCAGGAGCAAGCATATAAGCAGCAGTGATGTAGTGGTACTGCTAAAAAGCACCAGCTGTCGTACTGTTGTATTGTCCTTTGGGGGGGCTTCCCATGTGGCACTAGTGGTAAAGAATCTGCCTGCCAGTTCAGGAGACATAAGAGATGCAGGTTTGATCCCTGGGTCAAGAAGACCCTCTGGAGGAGGGCATGGCAGACCACTGCAGTATTCTTGCCTGGGAAATCCCATGGACAGAGAAGCCTGGCAGGTTACAGTCCATAGGGTCACAAAGAGTCGGACATGACCGAAGTGACTTAGCACACACACACACTGTATTTTTCAAGGTACTATACTGTAAGATCGGAAAGGTTTTCTTTATTTTTTGTGTTTGTTTGTATGTACTATTTGTGTGAAAAGTATTATAAACCTATTACAGTACAATACTATATAGCCCATGGTGTTAGTTGGGTACGCAGGCTGATTGTGTTGGACTTAGAAATGTACTCTCTGAGCAGAACTTATTCGTATGTAGGGCACTTGCTGTACCACCTACTGGAAGAATTCAGAAAGACATGCTGAGTGTCCTCTAGCTTTAAGCTAACAGCCTGTCTTCAATTCATTTAAACAACTCAGCTCCTCCCACACCACTGGCCCCCAACTCTCCATGTGCCAAGGAAGAACCTTAGACCTACATCGATATGGCAGCCAGCTACGTATGGCCATCGAGCACTGGAGATGTCTGTAGACTGAATCAAGATGGGCTGTGGTATAAAACACACACCAGATGTTTATGACTTAGCACAAAAAGGAATGTAAACTATCTCATTAAAATTTTTCACACTCATTATATGTTGAAACAGTATTTTGAATAGGTTGGCATAAACAGAGTATATTCCTATAATTAACTTCGCTTTACTTTTTTTATATGGCTCCTGAAAAGAGTCCTCTGTCCATGGAATTCTTCAGGCAAGAATACTGGAGTGGGTAGCTGTTCTCTTCTCCAGGGGATCTTCCCGACCCAGGGGGACCAAACCCTGGTCTCCTGCAATGCAGGCTGATTCTTTAACATCTGAGCCACCAGGGAAGCCCTCTGTGGCTCCTAGAAAATTTTAAGTTGCATTTGTGGCTCACATTGTACGTCTGTTGGATGCTGATGCTTTAGACGCTCATTGTTTCCTCACCTAGAATGATCGTTCTGCCATTTTTACAAGATTGTTCCTCTCCCACTGGAGCTGAAAAAGGGAATCTCTGACATCTCTTGAAGGAGACTAAGAGAATCTGTTTAGGTTACCGGATGGTTAGGATGTAAAGGTGAAAGTCAAGTACAATGATGTCACTGGAGTCTAATCATAAGGGGAGCAAATGGCACCCCTCCTTGCTGCCCCCATGGGGTAAATTGGATCTTTAAGGTAACCAGATGGCTCCCAGGAAAAGGTAATTTACCTCCCAGGAGTAAGAACTTGATTTCCCAGAAAGAGTGCACTTTCATCCCCCTGTACCATCTGTCTCCATGGTGATGTTTCTACTCATTAAGAACCTCCAGCTCCAAGCGCCCTCACGATGTATTAACTTACCAAGTGTTATTAAGTCTTTAAGAAGATAGTTGGCAGCGTAGGAGTGGGGAGTGGTGGGGAAAGGCAGTCATTTCCCCGTTCTGAAACCAACTTGTAGGAAAATGAGGCAACTTTGCCAAAGTCACAGTTAAAGTAAACACGTCTCCAAGCTCTGGGCACTTCTGCTTCTCTCACATATTGAAGAGGCTTCACATCGATGAACTGTGGCCTCTCAGGGTCCCTCTGCCAAAAAGAGATCTTCCCAGCCTTTCTACCTGCAGAATGCTACTCCTCGTTTAAGGCTCAGTTCAACTGCCACCTCTTCCTTGAAGCCTCCCTCGACGTTGCCTCCTTCTCGATAGTAAAATGTTGACTTGACTTATCATACCCTACAATCTGAAACCTGCGAGTCATTTATTATGCTTATTCATGCGTCAGTCTGTTCTCTCACTAGCTAGTAAGTTCCTTGACGGCAGGACCATCTGATATCGTGTATGTGACTCTGTGCCCAGTACATTATAGACACTAAACAAGTGTATGTGTGTGTGTGTGTGTGTTTAATTGAACCAACTACTCATAAGTAGACCCTACACATCCATTTCTCCATCAGGTAGGGAGGTTTGTAAAAGATGCCCCTCTCTAGGGCAACAATTTATTTTGCAATTAAGGGCATCTAGAATTCAAATTTCATTGACAATATAACCTGGAGACTCAGAATTGAGGTTTTCCCTCTGCCTACTCTACTTCATTCATTCTTTCATTTATTTATCCATTGGCTATCTATCTATTGAATGCTCAGCATTGCGCCAGACAGGACACCCATCTCCTAGGATGTGTTGAACATAAAGGACAGAGGCCCTGCCCCATGTCACCTGCAGTCTGGAGACGGGGAAGACCCACAATGCCAGTGAATGGGGAAATTGTCATGACAGGAAGATCAGAGACCTCTTTGTGCACACTTATGAAGGAGGTCCTAAGTGACCCTGGGGATCAAGGGAGGAACCAGCCCTAGAGAAAGAATGTTGAAGTTGAGACCTGAAGAAGGAATTATCCACTAAATCATGTCTTCTCTTCCCAAGGTGTAGACAACATGCTGGAGTTAGAGATCACAGACATACTTGGGTCCTGTGATTGAAATACTTGGGTGCATCTGTTACCATCTAATTCTGCTGTTCCTCAAATTCCCTTAGGCTGAAATCACTGGCAATTAAACTGGAACTAGTTCCCAAATAAATCCATGAAGGAAAAGGCAGAACATGGTGTTCTATTATAAATAGAATGCCAAAGATGCAAAAATAGCATTTATTGTGCACCACACAGTACAAATCTACATAGCTGAGTGTAAATCAAATCACACATGCCCAACAGGGATTTGTATGCTTTTTACTGCCTACTCCATAAGAGGTTTAAGGCAACCCATCTCTACCCTAAATGGTTTTAGAATTTAGATAAATCTGATTTCCACCCACCACTTGCTAAATATTTTTCTGTGCTGTACCTAAATTATTTTTCCAATGTGTATGCCTCCTTGTGGGTAGTCTCGCTGTTGGATGAAATCATGTTTGTAATATCTTACTTAAGAAGGCCCTGCTCAATTGCACCAATCTTGCAAGAGCAAAATGCGGTTCCTTATTCCTTGGTAAGTTCCAAATATCTATAGTGACTTGAGAACAGAAGACCAAAATTCACATCTATTTCTCAACTTTGCTGTGAAAGAATACAGCCCTAAACCTTTAGAATTAAATGATGGATCCTAAAATAGTCAGGAATGCCTCAACTTGAAGTGTAATGCTTTGCCATGCCTCCTCTCCCTTTTTAAATTAGCAGACATACTCATAAGATCCTGGATTTCATTCCCTGAAGACAAGAATGCAACATCTTAAAAGTCACATCAGATGGTTATGAGCTGAACAGAATCACTGCTGTATCTCAATCACAGGATGAGTTAGAGACTCTATGTGGATTCTCAGTATTGTCAAAGACCCTTCTCATGGAGAGATGGCACTTTTGAAGTAATAGTTGGCAAAGAATCAGAATTTTTCAGCAAGACTGGATGTTCAGAACGTCGAGCTTTTTTTAATGTTGGCAAAATTGAGCCATTAAATACATCAGGTTTCTCTAGCACTCCTGTATTAGTGCTAATTTCCAGGTTGGTCCTGTACAAAGGAATTGTTCCCAGCACTGCCATGACCTTAGCTATATCAGGAAACTGAGGGTAAGAGAGGGCAATCTGCTTTTCAAGCTGCAAAGAACTTCCAAAAGTGATCGGATAAATGATATTGGAAGAAGTCAGTCTTTAAATATCCAGACTGCTTCCATGAGCCTTTTGTAACTGCTAGAAATTCTGAATTCTTTCTCTTCTTTTGAGCCTGCCTCTGAGAGTGTCCAGCAACATGAAGACCGCATGTCTAATAACCTAACTTAGAATCGGCACTGGTCACAGTTCGTGCTCTAGGTCAGTGGTCCCCAACCTTTTTGGCATCAGGGACCGATTTCGTGGAAGACAATCTTTCCATGGACCCAGGGGTGGGGGATGGTTTTGGGATGATTCAAGTGCGTTACATTTATTGTGCACTTTATTTCTACTATTATTACATCGTGATATATAATGAAATAATTATACAACTCACCATGATGCAGAATCAGTGGGAGCCGCTGATCTGACAGGAGGTGGAATTCAGGCAGTGGGGAGCAGCTGTAAATATAGATGAAGTTTCACTCGCTCACCTGCTGCTGTACTGCCCGGTTCCTAACAGACCAGAGACTGGAACTAATCCGTGGCCCAGGGACTGGGGACCTCTGATCTAGATTTCAGAAAGTTCCCTGGGGATGTCTGCACCATGGGTGCTAAGTCGCTTCAGTCGCATCCAACTCTGGAACCCTATACGCTGTAACCCCCAGGCTCCTCTGTCCATGGCATTCTCCAGGCAAGAATGCTGGAGTGGTTTGCCATCCCCTCCTCTAGGGCATCTTCTGGACCCAGGAATCAAACGCACATCTCTTAAGTCTACCTGCATGGCCAAAATAATGCCCAAGAAGTGATAAAGACCAAAGGTAGCAACCAAGGAAGACAGAGCTGGTCTCAAAAGCTGGGAGCAGAGAGTGAAAGAGCAGGGGTTGGACAGATTTAAAGTCAGAAATGAATCCAAAGGAGATTTTACTGGGTGATTTTACTGGTGATTTTTACTGGTTTTCACCAGTAAAATTCTGTTCTTTTCAGAACAGAATGCACTCTTGGCAATTGAAGCTAACTGTGATTGCAAAGAAACAGAGCAAAGCAAGAGGGAAAGTTGGGGCTCCCACTAGGTGCCAGTCACAGGAGGAGAAGCAAGAACACCCTTATGCTTAGTGGTCAAGCCTTGTGCACGAAGAAACTGCTCTGAGAGGAGCAGTGACTTGCGCTGGATCAGGTGTCAAATCCCGAGTCCTCTTCCTCTTAGCACTGATATCTGTCACTGGAAACGTTTAAATGGAGTCTAGATGAGTAGCTGTCAAGATGGTTCTAGAAAAGTTGGGGCATGCTGAGCCTCTATTTTCGGTGATTCAGTGATCAAAACCACTTCTTGAAGTTGTTTCTCTTTTCAGTCTTGAGAAGTAAATAGCGCCACAATTTAGGTACCCACTGTGCAAAGTAACACTTTGATTTCACATGTATTTCTGCCGACCAAACATCTTCCTGCCTTTTGCTTTTCACTCTTGAATTCAGTATCATTTTGATGTCAAACTGTGCCATCCCTTGAGGATGTGTAAGAGGTGCCATAAAGGAATGAGATACCATCAGGATATTAGTCACAAGGTGTGAACATTTGAAACTCTGCTTTTGTTTTCTTAAGATCTGCTGCAAAGATCTGACCTGAACAGCAAAAGAAAAAAATTTTTCCCATCTTTATTCCACTTTGAGGACCAGTGTTTTGCCAGAAGAGAACCCCATCTGTCTTTTCAAGGTCATGCCCTTAACACGGTGTCATCCTGTAGCCGAGAAACTCCAAACCTGAAGCCTGAGGGGATGGTGCCGGATCTTTAAATTTTTCATCCAATTCTCAATCCTCTGAGAAACTCCACAAAACTAAGCAGTGTCCTTTCAAACCTTCAGTGAATCTTTCACTTCCTACCAGTGTTTTCATCCATCTTAGTTTTTCCTACAGAACGCAAGTGTGTTTGTCTCCTTGGCAAGTAATGGGAAAAGTACTATTCCACAGGATCGAGGATATGTCACGTGGTAATGGCTGGGAATATGTTGTGGAATTCCCTGGGGGTGTCTGAGAAAGCCCAGAACACAAGACTGGTTTTAGATTGTCTTGTGACTCAAGTCCTCAGCAGAGAGCTGGGTGACAGTGTTGTATGGCCAAAGTCAACGGAATGATGCTAAAGCTGAAACTCCAGTACTTCGGCCACCTCATGTGAAGAGCTGACTCATTGGAAAAGACTCTGATGCTGGAAGGGATTGGGGGCAGGAGGAGAAGGGGACGACAGAGGATGAGATGGCTGGATGGCATTACCGACTCAACGGACGTGAGTCTGAGTGAACTCCGGGAGTTGGTGATGGACAGGGAGACCTGGCGTGCTGCGATTCATGGGGTCGCAAAGAGTCGGACACGACTGAGTGACTGAACTGAACTGAACTGGATGAAGACCAATTTAGAAGCTTCCAGAAAGAACACATGTAACAAGTGATTTTTCCAAGCATTCCAGAGCCTACTGAAACACTACCTTAAGTTGTCATTGTGTAGTCACTAACTCTTTATGACCCCATGGACTATTGCCTGTCAGGCTCCTCTGTCCATAGGATTTCCCAGGCAAAATACTGGAGTGGGTTGTCATTTTCTTCTCCAGGGGATCTTCCCGACCCAGGGATTGAACCTGCATCTCCTACAGTGGCAGGCAGATTTTTACCTCTGAGCCTCCAGGGAAGCCCACACTACACCATAGACAAGGACTATCTGAGATCTGAAAAATAACACCAAAGAGTTTCACAGAATCAGAATAAATGGAAAACTGATGTGCTAGTGAATAGGATACTAAGAGCCATATCAGAAAACTGGACTAGAGTTCAAGCTTTGCCATAAATCAAGCAAGTAGATTAAGCCTGCCGTGTGTCTTTAGCCTCTGAATTGACCTAAATGGCATCAGTAATGCTCACTTTCTCAAGAATGTTAGGAAGATTGTATTCATGGATATTTGACCACATTTTAAAAATTAGCATTCCTTCTGAGACATTGCAGCTTTCAATACTCTATTCCAGGCTGTCTGGATATGTTGTCAAGTGAGAACAGTAAGTCCCCTGCATGTGAACAAGTTCTGTTCCAAGAGCGAGTTCATACGTCCATTTGTTTGTAGGTCCAATGAAGTTAGCTTAGGTCCTACCTGAGGAGGGCACAGCAACCCGCTCCAGTGTTCTTGCCTGGAGAATCCCATGGACAGAGGAGGCTGGCGGGCTACAGTCCACAGGGTCGCAAAGTTGGACATGACTGAAGCGACTTAGCGCACACCCACACCGTACCCAACTAACACAACTGGCTGTATAGTACTGTACTATAATAGGTTTATAATACTTTTCACAGGTGCATACGTGCCAAGTCACCTCAGTCGTGTACAACTCTTTGTGACCCCATGGACTGTAATCAGCCAGGCTCCTCTGTCCATGGGATTCTCCAGGCAACAATACTGGAGTGGGATGCCATGCCCTCCTCCAGGGGATCTTTCCAACCTCGGGATCAAACCCGCATCTCTTATGTCTCCTGCATTGGCAGCTGGGTTCTTTACCACTGCTGCTGCTGCTGCTAAGTCGCTTCAGTCATGTCCGATTCTGTGCGACCCCATAGACGGCAGCCCACCAGGCTCCCCTGTCCCTGGGATTCTCCAGGCAAGAATACTGGAGTGGGTTGCCATTTCCTTCTCCAATGCATGAAAGTGAAAAGTGAAAGTGAAGTCGCTCAATCGTGTCCAACTCTTCAAGACCCCATGGATTGCAGCCTTCCAGGCTCCTCCATCCATGGGATTTTCCAGGCAAGAGTTCTGTAGGGGTGCCATTGCCTTCTCTTTACCACTAGAGTTACCTAATACATTAAAAGAGCAAACAAACAAAAAGAAAAAACAGTTTTAATCTTCCAATACTGTACCTTGAAAAGTACAGTAGTACAGTACAACAGCTGGCATACAGGGGTTGGCATCGAATGAACAGGTAAGAAAAGTTACTGACTGGAGAAGGGTAGGGGGACGGGAGATGGTAGAGCTGAAGCATCTTCACCGATAGGAGATGGAGGGCAGGCGATTTCACTCACACCTGACGTTGATGGCACAGGTTCTGGTTCCTTGTTAGAACCCGATGCGTGTTCACATCTTTGAAAGTTCACAACTTTTAAGGTAGGGGACTTACTGCAGTCGTGAGCATGTGCACTCATGAGCACTTGAGGTGGAGCACGGCCTGAATTCCAATGCAGGTTGACAATGTGAGTTGAATGACTTGGTGCTCTAAGAAAAGAGCATTCTTCTCTAGAGTAAAGATGGATGAGGTCACCATCTCTGAAGCCAGATTATTAAACTCTCAGGTTGCAAAAGTGGTATCATGTATCCTGAATTTACCTTAACTTGGCCAAAGTGGTCTTGTTCAAGAGGCAAAAATGAGGTTCCCTTTGTTTCTTTAAATAGATTGTTTTCCAAGCTAACAAATGACCTTCAGCCTATAAAATATTCAAATTGTTTTCTTTACCCCCTCAACATGTATTATTTAGTGTATAGCCCTTTAAATATTAACCATCTTTTTTCTAAATATATGGTATATATTATTTACATCCAGTTATATTATGTTCCCATACAGATGACATAGACACATGGCAGTCTTTCTGAAGTCATGAGCAGATAGGGCATCCGGCCAGGTACACACAACAGGTATCCAGCGAAGTGAATTCTGGTCCTGGCATGATTGAGAGGGGATAGCAGGGGGTCGTCTGACAGTTCATGTCTCACACTTCATATGCAAAATCCAGAGGATAGAAAAAGTCCAGGAGAGATGGGTCTCAGGAAATAGACAGACAGCCATGGGCAAAGTCTCTTGGAAGGGAAATACACCCCCTTGAAGAATCCACGTAGAACCAAAGGTAATAACAAAGTTCAAAAGTACTCCCCATCAACAATTAACAGGTCACTCACTTAGAAAACCAAAGGGAAAATACTGGGCATGGTATGTCTTGATAAGGATTGCAAAGACTGTTTAAGATGGGACTCCTTGCATTGTTTTAGTTAAATTCGCATGTTTTTTTCCCCACGCCCAGACTATCTCTGAGATATCTAAGTCTTTTCCATCTTACCTGTGTAAATTACACCTGGAATGATATTCAAGATGGCAGGAGACTAGATAGAATCCCACTTAGAGAACTGGAGGGATCATTTCCGATTCCCCTGTCCCTCGAGAGTAATCAGGTCGGGGGAAAGCACTTTCTTCAGAAAGCTTGACTGAATGTACCCATGTCTTCCTTTCTCTCCAAATGAAAATCCAGCAGGCAGTTGCTGGCAGTTGGTGGTTTAATCACTAAGTCTTGTCTGACTCTTTGCAACCCCATGGACTGTAGCCTTCTAGGCTCCTCTGTCCATGGGGATTTCCATGCAAAAACACTGGAATGGGTTGCCATTTCCTCTTCCAGAGAATCTTCCAGACCCAGGGATCTAACCACATCTCCCGCATCGACAGGTAGATTCTTTACCACTGAGCCACCAGGGCAGATAATGGACCATTTTTGAAATCTTACTTCCCTTGGTAGATAACTGGCAATCCTGCTATATATTTACTCATTCAACAGAAATTTCTTGAGCACTCAGGACATGCACAGTGCTGTTTACCAAGTCTCCTGGAGTCAGGAAAGCACAGATGCTTCTCAGCAAAATGAGGAGCTAAAGACCAGAATGGTTATGAAAAACGATGACTTGTGCATGGATCAACCAGCCCATCATTGGAGCAAATGCATTTTATGCTTTTCTTCCCTCCGGATAGAAATGACTAATTATCCAGCTTCCTAATCGTCCCTATAGCCGAGTTCAGCAGCCACCGAAAGCAAATGTCCACAAAGTTTTATTTGGTTGGGCAGGAAACTTCAAGACAAATTGATGTCAGTGCCCCCAGAGCCCTTTGCTTACCCGTGACTGTCCTACTTGTTCTGTGTCTGTTCACCTGCCTCTAGCCAGGGAAGCTAGTACGCTTCAAGAATAGTGACTGTACCAGCTATGTTTGTATCCCCAGTGGGTAGCAGAAATCCTAACTTAACAGAAAGCATATAGGAAGTGTTTAACGGATGAATGCTAGCAACAAAAGCCATTTTTCTTGTTTAACCAATGTACTGGAACTTTTTCTAAATTATAATAAATACATTTCCCTATCTCATGGAGGCTGATGGAGGGGGCGTCCCAGTGGCACCAGGGGTAAAGAATTCGCTTTCCAATGCAGAAGACACAAGAGACGCAGGTTCAATCCATGGGTTAGGAAGATCCCCTGGAGTAGGAAGTGGCAACCCACTCCAGTATTCTTGCCTGGGAAATCCCATGGAGAGAGGAGCCTGGTGGGCTACAGTGCATGGGGTCACAAAGAATCTGATACAACTGAGCACAGACACGCTGATGACTTATGTAGGATCTCTCTCCCTATCTCATTAAACAGATTTCACTGAATGTTTTTGCTTGCTAAGTCAGGGATTCAAAGTATATTGTGTCAGTCCCTGGGCTACAGACTAGCAAGCTCCAATTTTTTTTTTTTTTTTTTTGACTCTCACATCTCTATCAGCAAAAATTCAGAATCATAGATACCCAGGATATTTATAACTACTTACGCATAAATTATATATAACACTGCTACACTAGTATATTCTGTACCTTGTGAAACTTATGCAAAAAAATAGAAACTTTTGAAAAGTGAGAGAAAATGCAGAAGCTTTATTATTTGTACTTTGTAAAGTTGCTGATGTGAGGGCTATGTCATGCCTGCCATTTTATTATTGTTTCCTTGTGCTTGCCCTGTTTGAGAAGAAAGAAATCCAAAGTTTCTTTGCAAAAGTAATTTTAAGTCACTGGTCCATTTAATGAGTTAGTGAAAACTGCATCATCTAATCTATAGATGCATTTAACCAGCACATATGAACTGTGGTAGATTTCAATACCGTAGAAGCAAGCTAATGAGGAGAGAGGAAGATCCATTCCCAGCCTTTTCCCAATGTAGAAATCTCACTCTTTCTACAGGATAATTGAGAAACTGCCACTGCTATATGAACTCATTGAAGGCATGTCAATCTGTAGATAGATGAAATACTAGAAAGGCTTAACTCCCCTTATATTTTTATATTTAAAAATAGAAATAGAAGTCCTAATGTCTTTGTCTTGAATCACACTGAATCATCTTGCCCACCCCTAAGGATGTAGACAACACCCCATCACCAACCCCCAACAAACACAAGCTGGAGACCATGGCTGTAGGCAACACCCTTATCAAGCTGAGTCATTAAAAGGAACAATTCTAAAGTCTGTGTTGGAATTTGAATTTCCTCTCCACCATTGACTATATGGGCTTCCCTTGTGGCTGAGCTGGTAAAGAATCTTCACCTAATGCAGGAGACCTGGCTTTGATCCCTGGGTTGGAAAGATCCCCTGGAGAAGGGAAAGGCTACCTACTCCAGTATTCTAGCGTGGAGAATTCCACAGACTGTATAGTCCATGGAGTCGCAAAGAGTCAGACAAGACTGAGCAAACTTCACTTTCACTTTCACTGACTAGATGTGTGGCCAATTTTTTCACCTCTCTAAACCCCCTTTTCCTAGTTGCAAGCAGGGAGTAATATTTCAGCACAGAGTTGTGAAGATTGAATGTAAATGCTTTAGCTCTAAGAAAGCTCCCAGTTGGCCTCCAATTGTTTTGAGTCAATTACTGCCCTAGGCTGAATATAGCAAGGCTCTTAAACATCCTGTGTCCTGACAGTAAAGTCTTATTTCTTTTCCTAACTTTCTGCTGTTGTTAACTTTTTTGAATGACACTAAAATGGTTGGAAAAATAATAAAATTTACATCCGTATGTTCTTTGTGTAGATTCAATCATGGTTGACTTTTTTGCTCTTTTCAAGTCGAAGACAAAATAACACCTATCTCTGAATACCTCCTTGTGAATCTTCTAAAAGCAAGGACAGTCTCCTACACAACCACAATGTCAGGATTACACTTGAGAATAGTAACAGAAATTCAATAATATCATCCACTATTTCATATTCAAAATTCCTTAATTATCTCAAAGCTCTATTATCCCTTGGTACCCATCTCCAGATCCAAGATTCTGTTAATGTCTTCACATAGCATTCGGTTGTTATGCTTTTAGAGGGTTTTTTTTTTTTTTTTCGTTTACAAAAATTTCCCTTTATTATTTTCCCTCTTCTTTTGAAAAGTCAAAGCCAGCTGTCTTATATAACATCCCACACACTGGATGTGTCTAATCATTTATTTATGGTGTTACTTAATTTATACTTCTGTCCCTAATATTTCCTGTAAACTGGAAGCTGTTAAGTCAGAAGCCCAATAAGATACAAGTTAAATATCTGGGGCAAGATTACCTCTTAAATGAAGTTACCAGACGACAGTGCTTGGACAGTCCTTCTTTCTGTTCTTTGTTTTTTCTGATTCCTTTGATTTCAGCAGCCCCTCCACTTTGTTGCCTGCCTCTCTCTTTTGTGTAATTGTACAGTCCTGTAGGGTGGGTATGAAATTGGTACCACTGTGTTTCTATAGCTAAGTATTCAGGACCCTTCACAGGTTTAAACGGAGTGTCTGCCTTTACTGCGGCCAGTTGTTGAAACTGAGTCAGAAATCAGAATCAAGTCCAGGTAAGTTCTATCAGAAGGCTCACATTCTCCCAGTGGATCCCAATAGTGCCTGTTTGGATCAGATTCCTATGGCATAACAGAAATTGTTGTTTAACTTTCACAATCTATCAATAGCATAGATGAAAAATATTTAGTACACAGATATTTCTAATATTTAGTATAGTATTCCTAATGTAACACTGGATAAGCGGTAAATATAATTTGCAAGTATTAGAGAGAGTTCATTTGGGAAGCAGGGCAAAGAAATTAGAAATTCTCATTTGATCCCAGGTCTTTGTTTCCATCAAGTTTGTGTTGTTAATGAATTAGACCTCACTCTTATTGTTAGTGATACATTTCCACCAACAGTACTTGCTAACATGAAGCTTAGCACACAACAAAAACTCAGATCTAGAGCTACAGAAAAGTTACATTATTATTCAAAAAGAAAAGTGTTGAAAGTGTTAGTCGCTCAGTCATGTGTGACACTTTGCTACCCGGGAGCTGAAGTCTGCCAGGTTCCTCTGTCCACTGAGTTCTCCAGGCAAGAATACTGGAATGGGTTGCCATTCCCATTTCCAGGAAATCTTCCCGACCCAGGGATCAAACCCAGGTTCCCCCCATTGCAGGCAGATTCTTTACTGTCTGAGCCACCAGGAAAATGAAAAAATATTTCTAAACGATGTGAGAACTGAAAGATTTTCTTAATACTAAAAAACTGAGGGCAATCATCCAGCTATTCTTTAGAATCAAAGGCATATTCCTCTCCGGTGGCTAATAGTGTCCATTTTTTTCAGCTGTCTGCCTCACCACTCCAGTCTGGAAGTGAATTGGATGGTGTTTTCGTGCAGAATGTTAAAACAGCTTTTGCATCTCTTACTGCTTCTTTGCTGTTATCACCTTCGATTGCACAATGAAAATGCCTGGCTTCTGAAATGCCAGAGTGAACACGACCTGATTAGAAAATGTGCTGTGTGAATGGCCAGAAGAGACCCACACTCCTCACTAAGGCAGATATTAATACAAGTCCTGGGGGGACCCTCAGGGCCTCCTGGCCCTTTTGAGATAAGAGCCCACATGGTGTGACCCTCAACTATTTTCTGTTAACTATAAGGTCTGTGACCCTGTAAAGTCTTTGCACTTGTGCTAGTTTGCTAGGACTGCATAATCACCAACTGGGTGACTTACAATAATAGAAAATTTTTCACAGTCTGGAGGCTGAAAGTCTGAATTTCTGCTGCATAAGTGATTTTCTCAACTAGCATTTATTGAACATGTACTGTATGCTGAAACCTGTGTGTCTAACTCATCCCAGTTTGCCCAGGACTTTTCAGTTTTTGCACTAAAAATTAGTGATCCCCCTAAGTGAAAGTGAAAGTGAAGTCGCTCAGTCGTGTCTGACTCTTTGTGACCCCATGGACTGTAGCCTATCAGGCTCCTCTGTCCATGGGATTTTCCAGGCAAGAGTGCTGGAATGGATTGCCATTTCCTTCTCCAGGGGATCTTCCCGACCCAGGAATCAAACCCAGGTCTCTTGCATTGCAGGCAGACACTTTACCATCTGAGCCACCAGGGAAGCCCCTGTAAGTCCTGGGCAAAATGGGATGGTTGGTCACCCGACCCCTTCTAAGCACTGAGAATAAAGACAAATTAAAACCCTGTCCCTCCCTTCAAGAAGCATGTGGTCTTAGAATCATAAAAATTAGCCATTTATAAAGGATTAGAGCAATCAGTACTCAGAATCATGAATGGGGGCCCTCTTGGAACTCAGAAAGTTCCATCCAAGTCTCATGGGTGTCAGGGGAGGGGATGGCGTTGAAAATAAACCATGAAAGATATAATGCTTGAGTTTGATTAAAAGAAAAAGCAGCATAATATACACTTAGATTTGGCAAATATCGAAAAAGGAGATACCTGTGGGATGTCATGCAATTTTCTTCTTTCCCTGTGTCGAAAAATGTATATAATTGGTTCAGACTCCAACAGCTTAAAGGTGGGGTTTCTGTATGAAATAAGAAGAAAAGAGAAGGCTCATTCTTGGTGTATCTATTGTGGCATGGAATAGAGCCTACACTATTTCCATCCTGAAGCTGGTGGCCATTTTCTGAACTGGTGATGAATATGTAATACATGTTTCTCCCTCTGGGGTTTGCATTTGAGAACAGTGAGGATAAGTGGCCTAAAGGAATAATCCAGGTTAGAGGTTAGGGACAACAGAATGGCACTCTGCTGAACAAATCACATGTGAAGGATTTTATTTTTTGACATGTTTTATTTTTTTAATTCAAACTTACTGAAAAATTGCAATTTTTGAAAAAGAAAGTATATCTCCTTCTAGATTCACCAATTATTAAAAATTTCTTACATTTGCTTTCTCACTCTCTCTTGCTCTATACATCTATATGTTTTATATTTATTATTCCTGAGCCATTCTAGGGTAAGTTGTGGAAATCATATCTCTTTAGTTCTATATACTCCAATGTGTATCTCCTAAGAACTTGACATTCTCCTGTGTTATCACAATAGGAGTCCATACTCAGGAAATTTAACATTAATACAATATTATTATCTAATACAGAGTCAGTGTGCAAATTTTTCCAACTAAACATATCCTTTTTTGGCAATTATTTTTCCAATCTATTATCCAATCCAGAGCCATCCACTGTATTTGGACACCATGTCCCTTAGTCTCCTTAACCTAGACAAACTTTTCAGCTTTTCTGTATCTTGTATGACTGACCTTTTTAAGGAATACAGACCAGCTGTTTTGTAAAACATCCTTTAGTTGGGGTTTGTCCAGTGTGTCCTCATGATTGGATTGAGGTTGTGAATTTTTGCTGCGTAAGTGATGTTTTGGTACTGTCCCATCACACCTGGAGGTACCCAGCACCAAGGTGTTCCATGACTGATCACTTGGTTAAGTTGGGGGCTGCCAGGTTCCTGCCCTGTAGAGTGGTGACCAGTTGTCCTCTTGTAATAATAAGTAATCTGTGGGAAATGCTTTGTTGTTGTTCAGTCATTCAGTTGTGTCTGATTCTTTTGTGACCCTGCCATGAGCTGTAGCCTGCCAGGCTCCTCTGTCCCGGGGTTTTCCCAGGCAAGAATACTGGAGTGGGTTGCCATTTCCTTCCCCAGGGGATCTTCCCGACCCATGGATTGAACCCATGTCTCCTGCATTGGCAGGCAGATTCTTTACCACTGAGCCATTAGGGAAGGTCCAGGGGATGCTATGGGATTGTGTAAATATCCTGTTCCCCATCAAGCTTGTACCCAGTATTCTTTGCACTTGTGCTAGTTGGCTAGGACTGCATAATCACCAACTGGGTGGCTTACAATAAAAGAAACTTAATTTTTCACAGTCTGGAGGCTGGAAGTCTGAGACCCCAGTGTCAGCAGGGCTGTTCCTTTCCAAGAGGGAGAGTCTGTCCCAGGCCTGTCCCCCGTCTTCTGTGGCTCACTGGCCATCGCTGGTGTTCCTTGTCTTATAGAAGCATTATCCCAATCTCTGCCTTCCTCTCCACAGGGCTTCCTCCCTGTGGGTATCTCCGTATCTAAATCTCCCTTTTTGATAAGAACGAAGTCATTTTGGATTAGGGCCCACCCTAATGACCCCATTTTAACTTGATCATCTACAAAGATTTTATTTCCAAATAAGGTCAAGTTCACATTCACGGGCACTGGTGAGCAGAATCCATCTTTTAGGGTGGACACAATTCAACCCACAACAGAAGCTATTGATGATACTCACTGAGATCAGTTATTACTATGAGATGGCTGCAGAATGGTGACTTTTCTGTCATACTTTCAACATTTCTTAGTTGAGGTTTCAGGGATTTGAAGTTTTTTGAATAGTTGTTAAACACAGAGTGTCCATCAACCTATGGCTGGACGGAAATGGCTACACATATTTAAAACAAAAAAATTTTAAAAACCAGTGACAATATGCATACACATCTGTGCTAAGAATGGTGAGCAGAAAAGAACTAGCATCACTGCAGTCCCTTTAGCCAGTCAGAGGGGCTTCTCTGGTGGTTCAGACAGTAAAAAAATCTGTCTGCAATTAGAAGACCCAGGTTTCATCCCTGGGTTTCGAAGATCTTCTGGAAGAGGGCATGGCTATCCACTCCAGTATTCTTGCCTGGAGAATTCCATGGACAGAGCAGCCTGGCGGGCTATAGTCCACGGGGTCTGTAGCAAAGAGTCAGACACAACTAAGTGGCTAATGGTTTTTAGGCAGTCAGACTGGCTGGAAGGAGGGCCAAGGGGGCAGTCTGTGGACCAAAGTCAGCACCAGTGGAGGAAATCAGAGAGTGTAGTTTTTAAGCTACCCTGAGATTTACTGAGTATAAGCCACTGTTTGGAATTTCATCACTTGCAGATTTTTTTTATGCTCTGAAACAAAAATAACATCACACCATTCAAGGATATGTATCAAGGTCTTAGGTTCAACATTCTGGTCATCTTCAGTACCTGACTGGTGAACAGACATTTCCCAGGGCTGAAATCTCTGTCATCATCAGAATCACAAATAAGCAAGGACCAAAAACTGTACAGTTCTGGAACTACTGAGAAATATAACTCGGGACAACATGAAATGCTCTTTTATTTTTTTGTGTTTCCTCTTAAACCTGACAACGGATCATTGAAGTGTTTTCTCAGATCTGTACTGCATCCACAGTAAACACAGAATACTTTGTTTCCGAAGGCCACTGATCACAAGTGTGAGTGGTCCTCCGTTCTAGGATGCTGTATAGGTCTGCCAGGCTATCACAATGAGGTGTGGGTGGCTTAAACCACAGAAATGTGTGGTCTCATAGTTCTGGAGGCTAGAAGTCGAAAATCGAAGTGTCAACAGGACTGGTTGCTTCTGAGGGCTGTGAGGAAAGGATTTTGTCCAGGTTTCTCTCCTTGGCCTGTAGATGAATGTTTTCTTCCTGCGTCTCTTCACACTGTCTTCCTTCTGTGCACACCCCTATGGTCAAAGCCCCGCTTTGTATAAGGACACCGGTGCTATTATATTAGTGCCAACTAATGACCTCATTTTAACTTTCCTTACCTCTGTAAAGATTCCAGATCCAAATAAGGTCATATTCTTGAGGTTCTGAGGGTTAGGACTTGAGCATATGAATATCACAGGACATAATTCGACCTATAACAGCGGCGTTTCCACCAACCATAGATTTTCCCCATGTTCTTATAGACAGAGTAGAACATCGTGGTGTGACTGCATGAACCTTGATTCTTCCTGTGGAGCCAAAATGTTGCTGAATCCCTGTCCTATCCTTTCGGCAGATGAAAAGTCAGAGCTGAGCCTGAAAGCCCTAGAGTTGCTGGTACCAAGCTCCTCCCAGCCATCCAGCCACAGGACTGTGGATTTTACGCCTACTTGTATTTGGAATGACTCTTGTCTCTGCTGCTAGAGATTTTAAAGGGGGTTTAGGGTGCTCCTCATCGTCCAAGAGTGTACTCTGTGGGCCTGTCCACTGGTCAAGAGCAAGGGTCACCAGCAGCTGAATTAGTGACTATATTCATTTCTTGCAGAAACGAGTAGACCTTTGGGGAACACAATGTATCTCTTTTTTCATCCCTTAGGTATTTATCTGACCTCCAGGCAAATGAATCCTGAAGATCAGATTGAGGATGTTTGCAATAGGGAAATACCTATTTCTCCCAGCCGGAGTGGGACCCAAAGCCAGTTGAGATGCCTCATAAGTTTTTTTTTTTTTTCCTTATATATGGCAAAACCAATACAATAGCCTCATAAGTTTTTGATTCAAAGGATGGGAGGGCAGAAAAAAATGGAAAACCAAGAGTCAATTATCTGAGAACCCTCTGCCAGAAGCTAGAGGGAAGTGGAGGAAGGAGGAAGTGAGGCTTCCCTGGGCAATAAGTCCTACAGAATGGGTTCTCTCTTAAAGGTGATGGGGAATCTGTGCTCCTCCCATCATGGACTCTAACCTTCCCCTGCGCGTGTCCTGGTGTAGAAACGGACGATGCCCGGCGAGAATGTTCACTCTCTTTCCTTGCTTTCTTGATCAGGTCACAGACATAAAAGAGAAACTGAAGCTCTCTAAAAAGGTCTGGTCGACATTGCCCTATACCATCTGCAAGGATGAGAGCGTGACTGCGGGCACGTCCAACGAAGAGGAATGTTGGAACGGACACAGCAAAGCCAGGTGAGGGTGGCTTGCTGTTCTTGTGGAAGGGATACTGCACATCCAGTCCTGGAAGGCTCTCCTGGCACAACGCTGCAGACCTGTTTATGAAAAAACCAGCGGAGGGTGGAGCGACAAGTCGTCACTTAGCGACAGCTGTTCAGTGACAGGTTTGATGGGCACCTGGGAGCGCTAACTCTCAAGGTGCCATTAAGCGTGGAATCCTTGTTCTGCACGCCGCCCCCGTGGACGAGGATGGAGGGATGGTGACAGATGCCAGGTTACGGATATCTTGAGATCACAAAGAGCTTTTTATGTTCTCTTAATGACTTTAAGGTAGCGGAGCTATTTTTACCCATAGTTAAATTTGCACAGCTTACTGGGGTTTTTTTCCATTACAAGTTAAACAGGAAGTGAACATTCAACTGTAATTTTTTTCACCCTGGGAGAAAAAGAAAATACTGAAGTCTGATTCGAAGGGTAAGGGAAAAAGAAAATAACAGACAACCAGGAAAGCATTCTCCTAAGTCTGGTGCCTTAGAAAGTCCCATTGGAATCTCCCGCTGAGAGATGGCTCTGTTTTCCTCCTCTGCTCTGCTGCCCAAGGCTACTGCCCCTTGGTATGGAATTTCTGACTTTCTTGATTCAGCCCAGAAATGGGGTTGGCCTGAGTTGTCATAGGGTGGAGAAGTTGGACGGGAGAACTGGCTGGGAGTTGGCAGGCAGGGCAGACACCGGGAGAGGAGTCCACCCAAAGCCTCCTCAGCAGGGGCGCAGGTGAGCAAAGCAGCTGGTAAATTGGATTCAAGGAATCTTTGGGAATCAACAGGCAGGTGGAAGAGCTAAAAGAAGGGGTCTGTTCTGGGGCCTTATTGGGCATTTTTGAGCATATGAAACAGCTGTGATGAAAACAGAACAAGAAGATTCATGGATATTAAGTTCAGACAGAGCTGCAGGAGGCACGGGTGCAAGTGAGGTGCTCACTGGGTATAATTTCTTACACTGCTGAGTTGCATTTTTAGCTTCTATTGGTAATGGCATTATTAGCCACCCTGGAGAGAGATTAGCAAGAGGAAAACAAGACAGCTGTTGAAAGAACTGCAGTCATTTCAAGTTACCCCCCAAATATCCATGTGACAGTCTTAAATTATGAGGGTACCAAAGGCTTTTCACAGTATCAACAGTGCTGCCCCTCAAAAATGCTTAGTAACTTAGCAGTTTCCGGTCTTCTGTGAAGGGGACCTTGGGCCAGCAAATTCGGCTGTGAATTAACAGCTTCTAATGTGTCTTTTCCTAATGACTGTACAGAAAGACACTGTAAAGGATGACCAGATGGTCTAATGAATAAAGTTGATTTTTCAAGCTGCTCCATTGCCCATCTGTGTTTACCTTTTAGCCTCGGCTAAAATGGCGGCTGTGTTTTGAACTGCATTCCCATGGAGAGTTACACAGGTTACTGTATATTAGCACATGTGCAAATTTTTTTATTATTATTCTTTTTATTTTGGCTGCACTGGGTCTTCATTGCAGTACGTGGGCTTTTCTAGTTGTGGCTCGGGGGCTCTAGAGCACGCAGGCTCAGTGGTCGCAGCAAGGGGGCTTAGCTGCCCCTCAGCATGTGGGATCTTAGTTTCCTGACTGGGGATCAAACCAGCATCCCCTGCATTGGAAAGTGAATTCTTAACCACTGGACCACCAGGGAAGTCCCTGTAAATTCTTACAGAAGAAGTATAGAGAAAGGTTTGCTGCAAGGACTGGGGAGGGGACTACATTCCATGAAGAAAATGAATGGGGAAGATAAAGACCATGAGTCAGAGCGAGAAGAGCCTGGGATGGTTCAGCCAAGTTCCTCATTATGCAGTCAGGAATCTAGACAGGGTAAACCATTAGTCTAAGTGTAGCCAATGAACTAAGGTGAAAGCTGACATCTCCCAAACCCCCGAGAGTATTCTTTTCACTGCAGTTTGTTGTTGCTGTTTAGTCGCTAAGTCCTGTCCAACTCTTTGCAACCCCCTCGACCGTAGACTGCCAAGCTTCTCTGTCCATGGAATTTCCCAGGCAAGAATACTGGAGCAGGCTGCCATTTTCTTCTCCAGGGTATCTTCCCGACCTAGGGATCAAACTCACATTTAATCTCACAATTTGCATTGCAGGCAAATTCTTTACCACTGAGCCACCTGAGAAGCCATTTCATTTCAATACCCTGACTCTAAACAACTGACAGATATATACTGCCATCCCTGAACTAGGAGAACAAATGAAGTAGATTCTTTGCTCTTTTGTTCGTTCAGTCCATTAGCAATCTTGTTAAGCACACCCTCAGCTCAGGCGCTGTGCAAGGCTCTGTCAATTAAGTACTGTGTGATGGCAGTGGGGTGTCACATGAAAAAGCACAGCTACTGGAGGCAGGACAGTGGAATTTGGAACTTTAAGTACCGTCGAGTTGGCCTGTGGGTTGGGAAAGGACCACATAGCCAGGAGACACACCTGCTCAGTACTCAGGGACCAGATTTGAATTTTATCCTGAGTCCATGAGAAGCCATTAGAGGATTTTATGCAGGTGAGAGAAATCATCAAATTTAATACAATAAAATCATTTGCAGGAATATTCCAGGCTTCAACCCAATGTATTAATAAAAAGATAACACTGGCAAATATTTGTGACTCAAATTATACTTCCATTGAAAAGTTATAATTTCACAGGGTTTTCTTAGTTCTCTTCTTTTTACTTCTTCCATTATAATGAACTCTTAATATTATAACTTTATATTTAATAACATTGTAAGTAGATAACCAATACAGACTTGTTGGGTTAAATTTAATTAAAGCTTTCTTCTCATCCAAATATTAATTGATCTAGGAACACAGGAGAGAAGTTGTCACTAAAAAAAAAATTCCACTGAACTATTTTGTAAGTTGAAAAATCTATTTGTAATACAGACAAGGTATTTTTTCCCTATTTTTGAAGTATGGACTTTCAAATGAAAGGCCTTCTGAAATGTTTAGAAATGCTTGTTAAAAAAAAAAAGAAAGGTTATTCTTGTCACCCTGTGAAACAAAAGAAACAGAACTTTTATTTCAAAAAAAAAATCTATCAAGTGTGGAACAGCAATGTTAACTAGCATTGATAGAAATTTTCTGGAGTTTTAAAACTCAGGCCTGTGAGATGAGGCTGCCAGTAACCTAGATATTTCTTCCTCTTTGTACAATATTTCATCCTTCCAATTCCTTTAACCACAGTCTCTGCAGCCCTTTTATCCTAAGTACTTGCTCAGACTTGTCTGCCATCACCCATTTTTCTCCTGATTGCTTTCTGAATGCTGCTCTAAGCTCTCTACTGTACTTCCTTGATTCAGAAGCATGTCTATTTCATATGTTAGCATTTCCAAAATCAAAATGACTCCTACAATAGATATGTCACTCTGTGTCCCCAAGTATGCATTGTTTTCCCCCAGTATGTATTGTTTTATAATAGCTATTACAAAATGAATATTGCCTGTTGAAAATAGTGATGACTTTGACACAAAACAGGATACACACAGATGTGGCTGCTATGGCAACTGCAGGGTAAGAGCGGCTGCGTTGAGGTGATGGTCAAGGATGTATGAGCAGTGTCTCCCCTAGAACATGGGCCCATCTTCATTCCTGCTCTCACCTTCATCCATCTCTGGCAGATCTCAGTGTGCTTCAGTAGCCCAGCAGGTCTGGAAACAGAAGGTCAGGTAGCAGGAAGAGAGTGTGCCCTCTGATGGGAGGAAATTGTGGGCACACCCGTGACCCTGTCAGCATGGAAACCTCCATTCTGACAACAGGACCAGGTGGTCAGGAAAGGTCCTCATCTGCTTCTCCTTCCCTTGCCACCCTGTTGGGACAATTCTAAAGACCAATGCAATAAAGTCTGTGAGAATAGCTGGTAACCTCTAAAGCAGCACCTCTCAAATGGACAGGCTAAAATCTGGGGGGTTTTGTTAAAAAAATGCAGATTCTGATTCAGTAAGTCTGCGATGGAACTGAATTCTACGTTTTTAATATGTTTCCCAGGGAAGCAAGGGTTTCTGGTCCAGGGATCGCATTTTTGAGTAGCAGGGCTCAAAGGCTGAGTTGCCAGCTTTGGCACCTAAGAAAAGCGGACACCAAGTGGAACACACTCACACTAAGGATTCGTTGTCGATCTGATATTCAGATTCACACAGTCCTGTGTTTCATCTCGGCAGGCCTCCTTTAAGTTCCTATTAATATGTAAGATATTCCCTTTTTTCAGTTCACGCACAAGCCTTGGGGAACATGTTACGATTTGCTGTTTTCTCTTCACCTTCAAGGATACCCTTGATGTTTCCTTTAATGGGCTTTTCCTTCTATTACAAATGGCAACAGCAACTAGATTAGGCAGGTCGTGTGGTTCATACGGAACAACACGCACTAAAGATAGCTGAGCCCGAGCCAGGTTAAAGTCATCTCGACAACAAATTGCTTAAGCTTCACAAGTGCATCAAGAGGGAATTTTGACTTGGAAATGCAGCACAGCTTTCTCAAGACAGGATACTGTCTCCACAAACCTCTGGTCTCTCATGAGATGCCCTTGGGGGCCAAGAATGGATGCTTTGAATCCCTGGATTCAATGGATGCTTTTGAAACCGCATTCAATTAGTGTCCTAGCTCATGCTGCTGTAACAATGCTGCCATAGACTGGAGACCTTAAGCAAAATTTTATTTTCTCATAGTCTGGAGGCTAGAAGTCAACAAGGCTGGGTTCTAATAAGAGCCCACTTCCAAGCAGTTGTTCTGAGCTGTGCCCTCAAGTGGCGGAGGGAGAGAGGGCTCTGGTCTCTTCCTCTTCTTGTAAGGGTGCTAATTCCATCATAGGGGCTTCACCTTCATGATCTAATTACCTCCCCATGACTCCACCTCACAACACCATCACACTGAGTTTTAGGGCTTCAATCTATAGATCTTAGCAGGACACAAACATTGTCTACAGGGCTTCCCAAGTGGTACTAGCAGTAAAGAACCCACCTGCCAATACAGCAGACATAAGAGATACAGGTTCAATCCCTGGGTCGGGTAGGTCCCCTGGAGGACAGCATGGCAACCCACTCCAGTTTTCTTGCCTTGAGAATCCCATGGACAGGGGAACCTGGTAAGCTATAGTCCTCAGGGTCACAAAGAGTCAGACATGATTGAAGCAACTTGGCACACACGTGCATGTAGGTCAATCCCAGGTTTCCCAATTCATCCTACCCGTCCCCCCAACCTCCTCCCCACGTCCACACATCTCATTCTCTACATCTGTGTCTCCATTCCTGCCCTGGAAATAGTTTCATCTGTACCATTTTTTTTTTCTAGATTCCCCACATATGCATTATTATACAATACTTGTTTTTCTCTTTCTGACTTAACTTCACTCTAGGCTCATTTATGTCTCTACAAATGACCCAACTGACATAACCATGTTGAATCACATCACCTGTGTCTTTCATGAGGACTTTGTTCTCTTCACAGGGATCCTTTTTCTAAGCTCACAGATGTTAAAAAGAAAAAGGGAATGTAGAAGATAATGGGATGGTGCAGGAGGAATGTGATGAAATCCAGTCTGAGGCAGGTCCCCAAAGCCTATGGATCCCAGGACAGAACATAGACAATCTCAGAGTCTTCAGGGTTTCTTGAGTTAGTTATAGCCATACTCTTTCTTTTCTCCCTTTAAAGTTGGCAAGACAGCTTCCTGGTTCCGTCCTTGTCAGCTAGTATTTAGCCAGAACTGTGTCTTTTCCAGAGAAGGCAATGGCACCCCACTCCAGTACTCTTGCCTGGAAAATCCCATGGGCGGAGGAGCCTGGTAGGCTGCGGTCCATGGGGTCGCGAAGAGTCGGACATGACTGAGCGACTTCAGTTTCACTTTCACTTTCATGCATTGGAGAAGGAAATGGCAACCCACTCCAGTGTTCTTGCCTGGAGAATCCCAGGGATGGGGGAGCCTGGTGGCTGCCGTCTATGGGGTCGCACAGAGTCGGACACGAGGAGGCCATCAAGAGGCCGGCTGGGAGACAAGGATTAATTGGATCCGTTGGTTTTTCTTTTGCCAGGAGTCTTTGCTGTCTTTTAAGGCATCTGATCCTCACAGAAATAACTGTGTCCCCCAAGGAAATCCTCCCTGAGGCCAGGAGGTAGATACAGTAAATTGTAGGAAATAGGAAAAGTAGAAAAATCTAGAAAATAGGTCAGTCACTCTCAGCAGCCACCAAGTGGATTGACGAAGCGAAAAAACTAGGAAGTCATGAGTGGGTACATGCGAGCAGCTGGCAGAGTGGTGAAATGGTGCGTAGTGATGAGAAATGTGTCAGAGACAGCAACTTGGCAGATCTGGAGTTTTGTCTTAGTCTGATTGCAGGGTATGTCCAAAGCAGTCCAGCTGTGTTTGAAAGAACTATAAAATATTTGATGTATATGCAGCTGGGCAAGCACCTGGGGAAAGTGGGAAGCCTGTCTGGGATGAGAACAGGCGACTGTCCAACCTGGCATAGCTAAAAGCCTGGTTCCCTTCTCTGGGATGTTCAGGAGGGAAGACCCCACGAAGGCTGACTGCCTTGGGGGGAGCGGGATACTGTGTGCCCCTCCTGGAAATGATAAGAAACATGGCTACAGACAGGAGGAAAGAAGCATGTTGTGTCGGCAGCTCGGAGCCCTGGGGCCTGGCTCGTGGGTCTTTCCTCCCTCCCACCCTGGAGTCTGCTGACTCCGGTTCTACCAAGAAAGGATGGTGTCGGCAGCTCCTGCCAATGAGTTGAGAAGCCAAGTCAAAGAGTTTAGCTTCTGTTCACTGGCACAACCAATGAGCGGTGTGTCCTCCAAGGGTTCCAGGCCATTTCATGCCCCACATCCTCCAGCTGGAGGAAAGCCACAGCAAATCACTATTCTGTCCATGAATCCAGGCTTTAAAGCTTGGAATTCTGCTGCTGTCAGCCCTCCTAAGAAACAGGTTCAGCATTTGAGAGGGCTATGTTAACAACTTAATTTTCATAAGGATGCATTGCAATTGTATAGTGTATTATATTTGTCAAGCAATTTCATATCACTTTACTTAATATGGCAGCTTATGAAACAAACAAGGTAAATATTATATATACAGATATACACATACAGTTATATCCCTTATATAATGGCTTTTATATTATATGGATAGTACTGTGTGTGTGTGTGTGTGTGTGTATATATACACTACTTACTATGTATATACATATATAGTGTGTGTGTATATATATATACTATATATGGGCTTCCCTGGTGATTCAATAGGTAAAGAATCTGCCTGCAATGCAGGAGGCCCAGTTTCAATCCCTGGGTCAGAAAGACACCTTGGAGAAGGAAATGGCAACCCACTCCAGGATTCTTACCTAGAGAATTCCATGGACAGAGAAGCCTGGTGGGCTACAGTCCATGGAGTTGCAAAGAGTCGAACATGACTGAGCAACTAACACTTCTACTTTCACTTTTCACATTATATACATATACACACATATATATAGTGCATATATATAGTAGCCAAATTAGTTACCCATAATCACACAGCTGGATTCCAGAGAGATCTCAGGTGTCCTGGGTCAGCCTCTGTGCATTTGACCATGTCTCAGTGTCCCATCTCTTTGAAGTACCTAAGGCCACAGACAACTCCAGCTCAAAAGTCTTCAAGAATTTATAAGTCCACTTAAAACCTAAAGTCACAGTATGTTTTGAATAATACCACTTTGCAGCAGCCCGGAAAAATGGAGAAAGGAAAAATAGAAAAGTTCTCAAGAACTTTAGAAAAATGGTACTTAAAAGTTAGAAATTTTAAAACTGTGGTAAAACATATATAACTTGGATTTTAACATTTCTGCCATTTTTCAAGTGTCCAGTTCAGTGGCATTAAGTACATTCACAGGGTTGTGCACCCATCACTGCCATCCATCCACAAAAATCTTCACCTTCCTCAGCTAAAGCTCCACACTCAAACAATAATTCCCCACACTTCCCTTCCCCGCTGCCAGTCCCAGCCACCACCATTCTGCTTTATGTCTGCAAATGTGACTATTTCAGGTACCTTCCATAAGTGAAATTATACATTTGTGCCTCTGTGATCGGCTTATTTCACTTAGCATGATGTCTTTAAGATTCATCCATGTTGGCATGTCGTCGTTTTTGTTGTTGTTCAGTCGCTCAGTCATGTCCGACTCTTTGTGATGCCATGGGCTGCAGCACGCCAGGCTTCCCTGTCCTTCACCATCTCCCGGAGCTTGCTCAAACTCCTGTCCATTGAGCCAGTGATGCCATCCAACCATCTTATCCTCTGTCTTCCCCTGTTGGCACGTTAACATGTGTCAGAATTTTTTTATTTTTTTTGGCTGTGCCATATGGTTTGCCAAACTTACCAGATCTTAGTTCCTGACCAGGGATTGAACCTGAGTCCTCGGTAGTGAAAGCATGGGGTCCTAACCACTGGACCACCAGGAATTCCTGTTCTTCCTTTGTAAGGCTGAATTATTTTATGTATAGACCACTTTTTGCTTATGCATTCATCTGTCAGTGGGCACCTGGTTCGCTTTCACTTCTGGCTGTTGTAAATAATGCTGCTGTCAACAGAGAAATATCTATTTGAGTCCTTGCTTTAAATTCTTTTGGATATATACCCAGAAGTGAAATTGCTGGATCAGATGGTAGCTCTATTTTTACTGTTTTGAAGAGCTGCCATACTGTTTTCCATAGTGCTGCAGCATTTTACGTTCCCTCTAGCTTGAGCAGAAGTTGATATTTCTCCATGGTCCATCCATCCCGAGCCCACTGACAGCAGCGTCCTGGGTCCGGCATGCCTGCTGTGCTGGCCAAGTCACTCATCACACAAGCTTCACAGTGATATCCTCCACCAGAACCCCTTCTGGGAAGACTTCTAGTCATATCCTCACCTGGCAGAGGGGCTGGGAAGCCCTGTGTGGCCCTCTTTGTAAGGGCTCTAGTCCCAATCACGAGCGCAGAGCCTTCTTGATCAAATGCCTCTCCATCTAATCCTATCACTCTGGGCATCAGGTTTTCAACAGGTGGATCTGGGGAGAATGCAAGCAAGCCGACCATAGCAGATGAGAAGATATGTAATTCTGCCAAACTGCCAATGATTTAGCCCCTACATGTGGTCTTACAAAATTGAGGGTAACAAAATTGGGAAGCTATGCTTGACTCTTCCCGGATGCCACTTACTTTCCACACCATAGCACTAGGTAGTGGCAAATAGTGACACCTCTCCAGTTGGTCACTTCTGGGCTTTCCCTGCCCCAGTTAAATGTGGAGCCAGCCTCAGAACCTGGGCTCTCTGTAGCAACATTCTCCTCCCTTCCCATGTCTCCCAGAACCATGACGGTACAAAAATGCCCTCACATCAAAGAGCTGGTGCAAGGTCTAATAAAGGGAAGAATATTATGGGCTCAAAGGTGCATCCATTCTTGCAGGATAGCTTCCCCAGGGGCTCAGATGGTCAAGAATCCGCTTGCAACACAGGAGACCTGGGTTCAATCCCTGGGTTAGGAAGATCCCCTGGAGAAGGGCATGGCAACCCACTCCAGTATTCTTGCCTAGAGAATCCCCATGGACTGCAGGCTGTCAGGCTCCTCTGTCCATGGGGTCACAAAGAGTCGGACTTGACTGATCGACTAAGCACAGCACACAGCACAAAGAGATCAAACAAGAGAGGCAACAAATAACTGGGCTGGCGCTGAACTGGGCTTCCAGGTGTCCCCCAGGCTGCACTCTGGACATCCACAGATATGGCCTCTGGATATGCCCCTAGGGTGACAATGTGGCCATTTTCTTTTCCAACTGTGTTTTTCAGTGTAAGTTTCCATATAGTCTCTAAAGTTCCCCTTTGAATACACTGAAAGGAAGAAAGGTTCTTAAGGACATAGGTGCATTGTTACTTGTTTTTATTGTAAGTGGCTGAGCATCAGCAGATGCAGTTAGAGGCTGGGTTTCTTTGGCAGTCTTGTATTGTTCCTGTGTGCTCAAACTCCCAAGGGTAGCGTTCCCATGTAAGCTATCGCAGTCGGCTTCTGATAAATGAGTCTCAGCTAGCTGGGCCATGCACACAGCAGCTGAAAGAAACAAAGCCCTCCTCTGACTCAGCACAGGTACAGCCACAGGGATCACTGTTCAGAATGTTAAGGGACAACACCAGAACCCATGAGCACCTTTTAGCCCCTCCGCTTCTGTGCCAGCAGAGGCTGGCCGACCCGTGGGTTGTGTATTTCAATGGGCTTTAGTGATTAGGTAGAACTCACCAAACCTGGCACATATAATTGAATGTCAGTAATAGTCAATCAACGTCATATTTCAGAATGTATATCAGGAAAACAATCTCAGAATCTAACAAAGTTTTATTGGTATACCAGATATATGAAAAGGCAGCATAGAAGTTACACTTTAAAAATAAATATAGCTCCCTGACTCCTCTTCATTTCAATTAGGACATTTTTTTAAGGCAGTAAATACGGTGAAGTTTTATGGACCAGAATTTGCAGTGCACTCTGTATGTTTTATCATGAATGTTCATGATCATCTTGGTTGTTCAAGATATGGATAAAGACATGGAGCTTATTCAGAGACCTCTAATGTAAAATGGGGCTTCCCTGGTGGCTCAGATGGTAAACAATCTGCATGCAAGGCAGGAGACCCAGGTTCGGTCCCTGGGTGGGGATGGGTAAACCAGTTCGTGTACAAACACATCAGGCATAAGATTTCATTACCTGAAAAATGGCTTAAATATAAAAGTTTCTTTGTGTGTTTTTATTTCTTCTTTTGGAGGCTGACAGACAGAGCCTTTGGTTTTGGAAACTTGCAAAATAACCTGCAGGAAGGGGAAGAATTTTAAGCACAAATATATTGTATGAGTATATGTACATAGGAAGGACAAAATAGAGGAAGGGAAAATTTTTTTTTTAATATATTTATTTTAATTAGAGGATAATTAATTTACAATACTGTGATGGTTATTCCCATACAATCAACATGAATCAGCATTAGGAATACATATGCCCCTCCCTCATGAACCTCCCTCCCACCTCTTTCCCCATCCCACTCATCTAGGTTGCCGCAGAGCTCTGACTTTGGGCTCCCTGCATTATACATCAGACTCCCTCTAGATATTCATTTACATAAGGTAGTGGGCTTCCCTTGTGGCTCAGTTGGTATAGAATCCACCTGCAATGCAGGAGACCTGGATTCAATCCCTGGGTTGGGAAGATCCCCTGAGGAAGGGAAAGGCTACCCACTCCAGTATTCTGGCCTGGAGAATTCCATGGACAGTCCATGGGGTCTCAAAGAGTCGGATACGACTGAGCAACTTTCACTTTCAGTGTATATGTTTCAATACTACTCTCTCATATCATCCCACCTTCTCTGAGGAAGGGAAGTTTTTTTCAGCTTTCAAGCCACATCAGGAGAGGCAGTTGAAGAATGCTAATGATAGCAACTAGGCAGGGCTGCCACCAGTCCATCAGATGCCTGGGCTGGATGTTCTGGCCCCCCTGCCCTCCTTGAAATCTACTCTTCGTCCTTCCAACCTTGGTCTGTGTCCTAAAGGAGAACATCTACATATCACATCAGCTGGATAACCCTTCCTTCTGGTTTCCAGTTGGTTTCAGCCAATGGGAGGCAGCAGCCAGAGGTCAGAAGGAGGAACTGGAGAGGTCAGGATATCATTCCCGCTGCTCCCTCCTTGAGGGACCTTGCTTTGGCAGCTGCAGCATCTTCCGGCCACATTCCGTGGCTTCAGAGCTGGTGCATTCTGGTAACAGCTCCATCCCTTCTGGCCGTTCTGCTGTTGCCAGCCCCAGGGTTCTTCATCACATTGGCTTCCTTCAACCCCGTTCACACCTCTGTAAACTGTCTCTTCTTTAACTCTCTTTATTGCTCCTTTGAGTGTGCCATCTGTTTCTTGCCAGACAAATATAGTGCCTTTGTATGAATTAGGGGGGAAAAAGCACCCAGATGGGTATGCAAGGGTTCATTACACTATTGTCTTTACTTTGGTGTATAGTGAAATTTTCTAAACTAAAAAGATTCCCACAGAAGAAAAGGAAAGGAAAGAAAAAGGCACCCCTTTTGGTGAATGGTGCCCTGCAGGTGCATTCAGGCTGGCCTTCAGCCCCATCTCCCTCTCTCAGCAGATGACTTGGTGCAGTGCCCAAAATACCCTGCCGAACTTGGAAGCCCTATGAAAGAATGGCGTGCATGCTAAGTCACTAAGTCCTGTCCGACTCTTTGGGACCCAGTGGACTGTAGCCCTCCAGACTCCTCCATCCATGAGATTTTCCAGACAAGAATCCTGGTGTAGGTTGCCATTTAGGAAATGGCATTTAGGAAGATCCCCCCGGATCTTCCCCACCCAAGGATCAAACTCAAATCTCCTGCATTGGCAGACAGATTCTTTACCACTGTGCCAACTGGGAAGCAGGAAAGAATGGGCAGGTCCCTAAAAGCTGGAAAACATCTTAAAGAGAAAGTGAGGATTGACCTGGGTCTTTAAAGATATTTGGAACTTAAATGCAAAAGTACATTGCCAGCAAAGATAAGATGAATCCCTGCGGAAGATTGCATAAGGCAAGGAGTGCCCCTTGAAAGGAGAATTGAAGCCTGAGAAAGTAGAGATGAGGTAGAAATGGGCTTGGAGTGCTGAGCCATAAAGTGTGAATTGGAGTTTGTGATCAAACAGGCAATATGATGCAGTGTTTGGACACATGGGCTCTGAAGTTAGATCCATTAGCTCTGTGACTTTGCACAGTAACTAAGCCTCCATTTTCTATTACACAAAATGGGGATAAAATAGTACCTACCTCCTAGATTTGCTGAGAAATCGCATTTTTGTAATGCAGGTAAAGTGCTTAGCACAATGACGGGCATTAAGTAAGCACCCCATGGAGATTAGATACAGAAGAGTGACGTGATGAAAGCGGTATTTTGTGAAGCTTAGCCAGACAGGTCATTTAGGATGCGCTAGGATGGAAAGACGGAGGTAAGGGGAGGCAAGGAATTCTGAAGCTGCTGTAGCCCTCTGAACTCCAACTCAGGACACAGGAAACAGGAAAGAAGCTGTATGTGTGAGAACCTTGTGAGAGGAGGAGAGGGCCTGAAAGCAGATGGGTCACAAGAGTAAGGAGTCTGGCGCTGCAAGCACTTTGCTAAGATCTTCAGTCTCTGCTGGTATAAACACACATGGGCAGCTTAAGCAGTTGACATTGGAAGGACTGACAATTTGACACGAGCACAAGTTTTAAAAAATGGTGATATAAATTTGACATTAGATTTTACTCTTCTACTCAGTGATGAGTTAGACCCAAGATTCTAGTACAAAATAAAAATCCTAATGGACACTTAAAATATTCCAATGATCACTGGTTGCTCCTCCAACTTTCCAAAGATGGTTTTTTGTATCCAGAAGTTTGTTCTGATTAAAACCTGGAATCAGACCTCCTCAATTGAGGAAGAGCACCCTCGTACAAGGAAACCCTCTAAGGTCATGTATAATTTACAAGCTCAGGTCCTACTAGCAAAATTCACAGGATCACTGAGTGAGCTGTCAAGTCCTTGACTTAACCATCTTAACGTCTGGGATGGAGGGAGACAGAGTAATTAATTTTAAGGAATGATTTCTGGAAGTCCTTAGATGAGCATTTATTTGTAGGCAAGCCTACATGAGAATTCAGTGCCATTTAGAGACAGCTCTGAAGCCATTTTAGCCACGTCTCTCTCTGGGAAAACGTATGCCTTGTATTCACTGTTTGGCGTTTTTTCCAGGAAACCAAGCCCAGGTTTTGCTGACGTTCAGGTTCACTGTTAGAAAGAGCGTGACAGAATCTGGTTTCAAGGTGCCTCCTGCCTCACCCCAACTGGTTTCTCTCTCTGTGCCCTGCAGGTACCTGCCTGAGATCATGAATGACGGGCTGACCAACCAGATCAACAACCCGGAGGTGGACGTGGACATCACGCGGCCTGACACGTTCATCAGGCAGCAGATCATGGCTCTCCGTGTGATGACCAACAAACTGAAGAACGCATACAATGGCAATGACGTCAACTTCCAGGACACGAGTAAGATAGCCTTTATCAGCACCCTCCAGAGTGAAAACCGTTATAGAAGATGATTCTGTAATTTGTTTTTTTTAAAGAAAGAATTTTATTTTTATTTTTTTTTAATTTTTGTTTTGTATTGGAGACTTGTCATTTAGAGAGCTTCCCTGATTGCTCAGCAGTAAAGAGTCTGCCTGCCAATGCAGGACATGCAAGTGACTCGGGTTCGATCCTTTGGTCAGGAAGATTCCCCCGGAGGAGGAAATGGTAACCCACTCCAGTATTCTTCCCTGGGAAACCCCATGGACAGAAGAGCCCGGTGGGCTGCAGTCCATGGGGTTGCAAAGAGTCAGACAAAATTTAGCGACTCAACATCAACAGAGATGTTTAACAACGTTGTTTTGGTTTCAGGTGTAGAGCAAAGTGATTCAGTTATACATATACATGTGTCTATTATTCTGCAAAATCTTTTCCCATTTAGGTTATCACAGAATATTGAGCATCATTCCCTGTGCTATACAGTTAGTCCTTGCTGCTTATTCATTTTCGATATAGCAGTGTGTACCTAGTGATCCCAAACTCCCAAACAATCCTTCCCCACTTTCCTCCTGATTACCGTAAGTTCGTTCTCTGAGTCTGTAAGCCTGTCTTTGTTTTATGAATAAGTTTATCATAATTTTTCTTTAAGAGCAATGTGTGCCTTGGCTCTTTTGTGTCATTCTTACCTCATCTGCAAAGTTCTTTATAGGGCAGAGAGCCCTGATCTTTCTTTAGGATACGACTAAAATCATAGCTGCTCCTAAGGAGTAGTTTCAGTGGCTGACATTCAACTGTACCAAAACTAAAGTTCAGTTTTGTCTGCCAGTTAATCCTTTAACTACAAGACAGCAAAGTAATGTTTTCCCCTCCCCCTTCCCCATCAGCATTTATGTGTCTGCCTCAAACTTCCATCCTTCCTCCCAACCACCAAGAGAATGTCCTCACGATCACTCAAGATCACTTCAGGGAAGCATACCTGAGTTAGGATTGTTGGGAGGTTCGTCTGAGGCCATGTGTAAAGGAGCTAAGATGAATATCTCATGTTCCATGAAGTCAGTTGCATTGTTCTCTCTCTAATTGTGCACATACAAGACCCACTGACTTGTATCTGAAATCTTGAGTGAAATACGAAAATGCTGATGTAATATTACACATGACTATTTTATTAAGATTACAAAATACCAAAAGTGATTTTGAAAGACTATTAAGTACATGTTGAATGAAAGTAACCATATTTGGGTTTTGTCTAAGTGGCTTCTAGATGTGTAACTATAAAAGCAAGGGTGTTTTTTTTTAGTTTGTTTGTTTGTTTTCTGTTTTGTTTTTTTTTTTTTTTTATATATATTCTTATAGAGAGAGTTCTTGGGAGAAGATTCCTTGAACATAAGATGTGGAGTTGCCAGTGATTCTATAATTTGGTCACTGAAGCAAAAGATGATGCTATGTGCTTGAATTAATGAGATAGAAAGAAACAAGTTACAGATGGGAGACATGAAGTCATCTGAGTCTTAACCATCATTCTACTGAGTTTTCCCCTGAAGAAAATTTTTGGAGCTTAATTCCACTTAAAATAACTCAAAAATTAACTTTCTAAGTGCAGGATCATTGCCAACCTGATAAACTTACTGTAAACTTTCTCAGTCCTCCCAGTATTTCTCTGCTCTTTGCTAAATGTCTCCTTCCCTCTTCAGAAGAGAAAATTACACTAGGTTTCAGCCTTTGCTGCTTCTCCCCTGTTCATTTCTTAGCTTCACTCCTTTCAATTTATCTTTTCTATCTTCTCTGTCTAATAAAGCACTTTGTCATCAGAGAATGACTATTGGATTAAATAATTCAAGGCACATAAGAATTAGTTGATGTTGGCCTTGGTTCTCTCTCCTCTCTGACCTAAAGAGGTTGTATACATATCAATCGGCAAAACTTAAGATATGTCCTGGAGAAGACATCCTGCTCCATTTCCCCCAAAAAGAAAATTAAAATCAGCAACACTCAGTATCACTTTGCTGTAACCTCAGCACCAAACTTAACCTCCTGTTTTAGGATGAAAGTGAAAGTGTTAGTCATTCAGTCATGCCCGACTCTTTTTGACCCATGGACTATCACCCACCAGGCTCCTCTGTCCATGGGATTTCCCAGGCAAGAATACTGGAATAGATTGCCGTTTCCTTCTCCAGGGAATCTTCCTGATCCAGGGATCGAAGCCAGGTCTCCTGCATTGCTGGCAAATTCTTTACCATCTGAGCCACCACGGAAGCTTATTTTAGGATACTGTCTGTCTTATAAACCACTATCATATCTTATAGTCATCATCACCATTATTGCTTCTGACATTTTTAAAACTCACCCCTTAAATACCTGCATTTGTGATTCCTTTTCAGAAAGAGATGGAGCCATTATTTTTCTCAGCTAGAATTTCCTGTCATTATTTGCTTACCACATTTTTAATATTCTAAATCACCTCAATAATATCTCTGTAAAGGTTATGTAACTTCTTGTTCATAATGCCAGTGTGTAAAACAATTCCCTTAGCAATTGTGATATCTCTGAATTTAATTAATGGGCATTTTCCCCCTTGTGAAAACGACTAAAGATAAACTAGAGAAAATGTTAAGAAGCCAGTATAGTATATTCAAGTGTTCTTATGTGGTATTTTAGATGTCTCATTAAGAAAACAAAAATTACACTGGGACTTCCCTGCTGATCCAGTGGTTAAGACATCGAACTTCTACTATAGGGGATATGGTTCAATTCCTGGTCCGGGCACTAAGATTCTGCATGTCATGTGATATAGCCAAAAAAAGTTCAAAAAAAATTTTAATAAATAAAGTTGTGCTGAGTTGAGCCTTGCTTAGTGGGGAGGTACTGGAAGAGTCCTGACATCACCTTGGCTTTCCTTAAGTACCACTGTCTAGCAGCCAAGATGACACTGGTCTTCTTGGAGCAGCTCAATATATACATCACCATTTCAGACCAGCAGGGAGACATTTAGGGCTGTTGAATGGACTCCATGGAGTACATGGGGGAAATAGTAAATGTCATTACTGTGTTTACCACTACTACGTTTCCTAAGCCCTCCCAGGAACATTATCTCACTTATAACACTTATCTCACCCTGTAACCATTCTATGAAGTAGGTAGGATTATTCTCATTTTCACAGGTGAACAAGCAGAGCCTAGCAAGGCTAACTGACTTAAATAAAAGACAGCAGGTTAAAATCTAAGTCGTCTTTGCTGGAGGAACAATATATTTCCTATCAAGCATCATTGCACACATTGGGTTTGGCGCTCTCACATTTTATCAGGGGGTCTTCACCATCCTCAACAAGGTAAATGTTATTGTCAGTAGGTATTGAGTTGAGGAAACAAAGAAGTTGAAAAAAGTGTCCAAGGCATATTTAATTATTCAGTAAGTAATTATTATTGTTCACCTACTGTATGCCAGGGATCATTAAAGCCAATGCAGATACAGAAATGAACAGTATATACAAAGTGTCTGCCCTTCCTCAACAAGTGTACATTCTCAGGGAGGGAACAAGAAAGCAAAGAGTTAAATAATAGAGTTGCAAACGGGGATAAGTACTTTCACATAGTTAGTAATGGATGCTCAGTTGGTAAAAGAATCTTCATGTCAATGCTGGAGACCCAGGTTCAATCCCTAGGTTTGGGAAGACTCCCTGGAGAAGGAAATGGCAACCCACTCCAGTATTCTTGCCTGGGAAATTCCATGGGCAGTGGAGCCTGGTGGGCTATAGTCCATACAGTCGCAAAAAGTCAGACACAACTTAGGAACTAAACCACCACAACCAGTAATGAATGGATGGAGACTTACCTGAGACCCACGTCTGAGATACAGGGTGTAAGAATCATGAAACAAGTGGTCAGAAGTGGGAATAGAGCAGTCTCAGAAGGCATTTTGGGCAGGCAGGGAAGATGCCAGGCTGAGAAAACACTAGGTGGATACCTGGGCATTGACTTTAAGCAGAGAATGGCAAAATTTTCTGTAAATAGCCACATATTAAATATGTTCAGCTTGGAGGGCCATAAATGAATGCCGAGTTAAACAATCCATAAGTGAGTGACCATGGCTGTGTTCCAGTATAACTTTACATACGGACACTGAGGTTTAGATTTCAGATATACACTATTTACATATCACAAAATAGTATTCCTCATTTGTGTTTTTTCAAACACTTGAATATATAAAAACGATTCTTGGGATTATACAAAGTCATTCTTGAGTGTGTGCATGCTAAATGTTTTCACTCATGTCCAACTCTTTGTAAACCTATGGACTGTAACCTGCCAGGCTCCACTGTCCATGGGATTCTCCAGCCAAGAATACTAGAGAGGGTTGCCAAGCTGTCCTCCAAGGGATCGTCCCAATCCAGGGATCGAAACTTTATTTCCTGCGTCTCCTGCTTTGGCAGGCGGGGTCACTACCACTAGTGCCACTTGGGAAGCCCAGGCTTGAGAGCCATACAAAAACAAGTAGCAGGGCTGCAGGCCATGGTTTGTCAACCAATGGTCAAGTCAGAGTCCATCCTTGCACTTAGGAGGAGAACAGCAGTGGAAAAAGTGCCCAAATGGTAATAACCAGCTGTGTCTTCCACAATTACTTGCTGCCATTCTCTGATTTCTTACTTCCATTGTTGGTTTTCCTCTTCATTGGTTTCCTTTAAAATATCCTTTCAAAATCCTTTCTAAAAGCATGATATCTCCTGAGAACAATGGCTCTGAGTTTTGAAAATGAGCAAAGAATGAAAGTTGTTAAAGTAATTGAAATATTGGCCAGAATATGAAATTCATTTCAGATTCCAACATGGTGGGTATGGCCTCTCACTGGATCTGAGATTCCCATGTTTTTTTAGTTGGATAATTTCAGATATCTTTTCAAACAAGTCGACTCTTTGCATCAGGTGGCCAAAGGATTGGAGCTTCAGCATCAGTGCTTCCAATGAATATTCAGGGTTCATTTCCTTTAGGATGGACTGGTTTGATCTCTCTACTGTCCAAGGGACTCTCAAGAGTCTTCTCCGGCACCACAGTTTGAAAGCATCAGTTCTTTGTCGCTCAGCCTTGTCCAGCTCTCACATCCATACATGACTACTGGAAAACCCATAGCTTTGACTATAAAATGGACTTTTGTCAGCATAGTGATGTCTCTGCTTTTTATTTAGATACAGTCCACCCATCCATCACAAACCTGTCCATTAAAGAAAAACACCAATAAAGTATATTAATGCATATGTATGGAATTTAGAAAGATGGTAACAATGACCCTGTATGCGAAACAGCAAAAGAGACACAGATGTAAAGAACAGACTTTTGGACTCTGTGGGAGAAGGCAAGGGTGGGATGATTTGAGAGAATAACATTGAAACATGTATGTTACCATAAGTGAAATAGATCGCCAGTCCAGGTTCGATGCATGAGACAGGGTGCTCAGGGCTGGCGCACTGGGATGACTCTGAGGGATGGGATGGGGAGGGAGGTGGGAGAGGGTTTCAGGATGGGGAACACATGTACACCCATGGCTGATTCATGTCAATTTATGGCAAAAACCACTACAATCTTGTGAAGTAATTAGCCTCCAATTAAAATAAACATATAAATTTTAAAAATAAATAAATAAAATAAACCTAGTGGGGTGGGGTGAGGGGGTCTTCTACCAACATGCCCAAATTCTTTTGTGCCCCACTCTTTGCTGGCCTGGCTCTAACTCTTTTTCCATCTGTCCACATCAGGCGATGAATCCAGTGGCTCGGGGAGTGGCAGTGGGTGCATGGATGACGTGTGTCCGACAGAGTTTGAGTTTGTCACCACAGAGGCCCCCGCGGTGGATCCCGACCGGAGAGAAGTAGACT
Source organism: Bos indicus (assembly GCF_029378745.1). Lineage (NCBI taxonomy): Eukaryota > Metazoa > Chordata > Mammalia > Artiodactyla > Bovidae > Bos > Bos indicus. The sequence continues at coordinate 68,686,516 of NC_091771.1, forward strand.
CTTCTGCCGCCCAGCGGGGCCCCTCCCTGCTCTCAGGATCTCTCGTCTGCGTCGCCCTGGCACTGCAGAGACTGTGCAGATAATCCTGGGTTTTTGGTCAGATGAAACTGCCTTTTAGCTATTGGAACGGCCAACTCACTTCTTTTCTTACACCCCTGGACAGTGGACCATGCCACAAAAACTTACCGGTTTCCGAGAAGAGGGCAGTACTGTACTCTGCCTCCCTTTTTGTTTTCCCAAAGAGTACCGGGCACCAGACTGGACTGCTTCCTCTTTCCTTCAGCTATCTGTGGGGACCTTGTTTATTCTAGAGAATTCTTACTCAAATCTTTCGTACCAGGAGATTTTCTTACCTTCATTTGCTTTTATGCTGCAGAAGTAAAGGAATCTCACGTTGTGAGTTTTTTTTTCCCCCATTAAAAAAAAAAATAGGAAGAAAAGATCATTTTCCTTACAAAATCAGGCCAAACCCCAAGACAACTACAATTGAAACAAAGAAGCAAACAAGAGAGAAAAATAAAAGAGCTTTAATGCCCTAAGTTTGGCATTGCTAGCCAGCTCCCAGTGTAAGCTTTTCAGTAACAAATCAGGGTTACAAAATGCTTATGGGGAGAAAGTTTGACATTTTTTTCATGTAGTGGAAACACTGTTGTCTTGGAGGTCTTGCAGGCTAACCACACAATGCCCCAGCTGATTTGGAGGTACTGAGGGTAAATTTAGAATTCCATCTTTACTATGAGAGCAAAATTTGCTACAGCTCAGCATCTCTCTCTTACCTTGCCCGATTTCAATTTCAGTAATGGCATCAGTTTTCTTAATTCTTTTAAATATACACTTTATAATACAGTGTCTGTCCACTGTATCCAATTGGCACAGACTTTTTGCTTCATTTTCAGTTACTAGTGGACACCTGCATGAACTCATCCCCCTCAAGGGTCTGAAATGAAAACAATCATCAACAATACAATCACTTTGCTTTAGCCACAGGCTTGACACGAATCAAATGTTTCTGCCCTGTGCTCATACCCTCCCCAAAGAAGAGTTCTTTTAATGAACCGCTGAACAATTCGATCCATAAGTGAGTTTTCATTTTTAACTATTTACTTTGTGTCAATTGGTTTCTGCATCACAAGGGCATTCTCTTACAAAATAACTCACAACAACAAAAAACGTCAAGACAAAAAATATATATATATAGTATTGACATGGAGATTTCTTTCACTTTTTTAGTCTTAGTATGATCATCTATTTTTATATCTATATATATATAAATCACAGATTTTAACTTCTTAATTCCAAGCTCAGGGTTGACACACCTTTGTAACGAAAATGTTTTGTCAACCAGCTCTTCTTGTTTTGTGCTGCTCAGAGAAGGGATTCCTCAATTATCTGTGAGCACCAAGAATCAAGAAAGAGAACTTTTTACGTATCTAACTGTCCATTTATTAAAAGTTTGCCAGGGCACACCTTTCTCGCATGAGTGTGCTTTGCCCTGGATGCTCCACACTGTACCTAACTCATGGGCAGAGCCATGGGTGTGCAGAACTGTACCGGTCATGGAAACTGTATGTGCAAGGAATGTGTTATTCATGCAAAACCATTGCTTTCAGGACAACGCCTTCAGCCTAGGATTCCTGCTTGGCACTTGGAGAGATGTCCTAATTGAACAGGCTGATTTATAGCCGAACTCTTCCACCAGGTGTGCCAAAGCCAGGCATGATGCTCCCCTTGACAGAGAGAAGCAAAATAAACCAAACTGGGGCTTTATGAATACAGTTGGCTATCCATGTTTTTTATTTTTTTGGTTTCTATGATGCTTCTGGGGTTGGGAAAAGTAATATTTCAAGACACCATAGTATGCCAGTCACATGTTAACTAACCCATTGGCAGTCATGACACATAAGTGATATTTTTTATCTCCATACTCATCAAAATTATAATTAGTTATCGATTTAGTCATCACACTTAAGTAGAACACATGCAGCACAATAGTATTAAGTATATTTGAGCACTTTTGCAAAACTGAAAGTATTTAGAAGCATCTCTTGCTATTGTATGCCTAACAAAATATGGAACGTAGGATTCTGAGAGACTTTGTGGCATCTTTTCATTTAAATCTTTAAGAAATTAACACTTAATCTAATTCGGCATTCCATACTTCTAAAAAACCATTCATTTCACTGCCAAACTTCAGCTTCCCAGCACCAATTACACATAAAGCATCTCTATGAAGGACCAATTATTTATGTTGCTCATTGCATTTTATGTTCAGAAATCAGTATTGTCTTTCTCCAGTAATTAAGGTGCAATACAAATTAAATCAATCTTGATTTTCCAGAATATTTGAGTCATCACTTGTTTTCATAGCTTTAAGCTCCAAGTCTTTCCTTTTGAAAAAATATTTCTGCATTGCTTTCTGTGAAATAGATCAGAATGCCTTGTTTTCCCTGAGCTTTCTCCCCCCAGAGGGTTTTGTGCATGTATGTGAATACACCTTATATTAATGAATGTGAACCCATGTTCTGTACACACTAAACACACCAATAATATATAAATGCCTGCTTCATTTGTTTCCATACCTTTGTTATCAATATTATTCATATTGGTGAGCTATAGTGAACTATATGAGCCAGGCAGAAAGCTGACATCACTATCAGTTAATGATGCCACAGCAGTCATCACCCACATGGATGTGGTCAAAATATTATTCAAATTGTACTTCCTGCTTTTTATCATCATCCCACCCCATCATATGATTTTTTAGACTAATTTGACATGAGAATTTTTTTGTATCCTAAGGGAATTAGTTTACTCTAGTTAACCCATTCCAGTAAGTATTTTGGAATTTCCCCTTTCCTGCACCACCAAATTAATTTCTCTCATTTTAGCATAGTGATAGGGGATGCGATGATACTCCATTGTTTTTCCTGACCTGCCCTCTTTTGCTTTGAAGTCCCCCAAATTCTGTAATCACATCATAACCTCTGTTATGAGTAGAGAAGAACAGACTCACTGAAATCGGACGCTAGAAACAGTTGGGTGATGCTCATAACTGCAAACACTTAGCTTATTGAAGTGCCTCTATTTACATGTTCTTTAGTTATAATATGTATTTTTCTAACAGAAATACACGTCTGTAATTGGTGTATATTATACTTTGTATATGTTATAACAAAAGCTAAACAGAGGCTAAAGTCTTAAGCAGAGAAGAACGGATTGCAAATTCATGAGTTCGAGCTCCGCTTATGGTTCTGTATTAAAGGACAGACATGATGACCTTCTCTCATTTGAATGAAGGTCAAGTCAGGACTTTGATTAGAGCCATCATAGAACAGCATTAGTGCTAGCAATCTGACTCCCTTACAGTGTCTTAACCAGATCAATATCTTGTATTACTTGCTTTAATTGTAAGGGATAGAAAATACTACTTTGCCTACACTGAAAAACATGATTATTCATTGACAAGCAGTAATCATTATAAAAGTAGCGTTCTGTAAATCAAACACTCTGAAAATATTATCGGACGCAGAACCCTGATATTTAATTTATATTCCCTGCTGCAGACATTAGCCTACTTTAATTCTTTAGCCATTACATACATGTTTTGGCTACACACTGAACACCAACTAAAGTCCTCAAGGAGGAATAAAACCGTAGCAGATTCCTGAGTTGTGATTCTTTTATTACTTCTCTTTGCAAGGCTAATTATCAGGTGGTTGGAGGAATGGTGGGAGGGTTAGCAAATGCACGTTTTGACTTATCCAAACCTTGCAGAAATTCAAATTCATTTACTTACAGTCACTAACAAATCTGCCTTCTAACTTTAGAAAAAGGAGGGGAGGAGAGGAGGAGTTTAGCTTTGCTAACAGAAGAGTAAAGGAGACCATAACTTATAAATTTGCAGTGTGTTCCTCCTTGGTGGAGACATTAGCCAGTGTTTGGTTTTAGGCCAAGTTCTACAAAGACAGTATTGATTTGTATGCATCCTGGAGCCTTGCTATAACACAGTTTGCTACAGCACGGGACTCAGCCTAGCATGGGGCCATTTGAACCTCAGTGAAGGTTGCATAGGTACTGAAATCTTTGACATTGCCTTGTAATGAGGTACTTCGACGAAAAGACAACTCAAGTTGGCGTAGTAGTGAGGTCTCTGTGTGCATATGCATAACATATATGCAGGACGAATGTGTGCACCAATCAAACCTAAAATTTTATGTGACTGTCAAATGAATATGATTTGGGTTAAGATTTTTCATTTCTGATTTGGATAGAAAATTGCTATTAATCTTGTATTAAAATAGTTTTTAAAAATCTACCAGTGCCCTTTCTGCATTTTCTTAATTATTTTCATAGTCTAAATTTCAGAACTCTTGAATTATTTTGTTTGAGAACATTTTAGAAGCTGCACTATTTTAAAAAAGAAAAAGAACCATAGGGTAAATCAGCACCACCCACTGAAGTACACTTGGCATTTGAAATCAAGAACTTTTCAAACTTTAGAATATTTAAGCTTTCCAAATGTATATCTTGAGTTTGAGCAAGCTCCGGGAGTTGATGAGGGACAGGGAAGACTGGCATGCTGCAGTCCATGGGGTCACAAAAAGTTGGACACAACTGAGCAACTGAACTGAACTGATCGAAGATGCTATACCTCTCTTCTTTTGTGTTGGTTTCTTCTCTAAAATAAAATTTAGTAGCTTGAGAATTGATGTCAGTACTTTATAAATAATGTCAGAAAATAAGATGTGAAAGAACTAACACTTTTCCAGATTTAGCAAATTGCCTTGCCTTTTTATTTCTGGAAGCTCCCATGCTCCCAGGGATGCTAAATACTGTATAACATGCTAAAGATTCATTTAGCAGACTTATATTAAACTCTTACTTGACACTAAACCTGCTCTAGGTGCCAGTCACTGGTTATCAAAATGGCCATCTGGGAAGTATTCATTCTTTACTATAGTTACTCATAATTATTACAAATACATCACTGATTTTAAAAATGTTCTTTTAAATAAAGAAATCTATGTAAATAAAGTTATCACAAATATAACACTGTAAGCAACATTATAATTTTTAAACATTACAATTTAGCTCACATTATTACTATGTTGACTTCTATTAAGGAAAGGGATTCCTATAAAACAGTTAACTTTAGGATGGTGGTAGTGTTTAGTCCCCAAGTCCTATCTGACTCTTTTGTGACCCCATGGACTGTAGGCTACCAGGCTCCTCTGTCCATGGGATTTACCAGGCAAGAATACTGGAGTGGGTTGCCATTTCCTTCTCCAGGGGATCTTCCTGACCCAGGAATCGAACCAGAGTCTCCTGAATTGGCAGGCAGGGTTCTTTAAGATTGAACCACCTGGTAAGCACTTAACTTCAGGATCAGATCAGTCGCTCAGTCGTGTCTGAATCTTTGCGACCCCATGAATCGCAGCACACCAGGCCTCCCTGTCCATCACCAGCTCCCAGAGTTCACTCAGACTCATGTCCATCGAGTCAGTGATGCCATCCAGCCATCTCTTCCTCTGTCGTTCCCTTCTCCTCTTGCCCCCAATCCCTCCCAGCATCACAGTCTTTTCCAATGAGTCAACTCTTCTCATGAGGTGGCCAAAGTATTGGAGTTTCAGCTTTAGCATCAATCCTTCCAAAGAAATCCCAGGGCTGATCTCCTTTAGAATGGACTGCAGGATAATTCCATCTAAAAACCAGAATATAACAATTCTATTTGAAAATAAACTGAAACCAATTTCATGGAAAGAAAAAAAGCTTTCAAAGGGTTTTGAAAAAAATAATAAAACCACAGCCAGGTTTATCAACAATATTTATTTTAATTTGCTCTTTGGATAAAGGGACTAAGATATAGTCAGAATATACACATAAATATGAAAGAGGACATTGATTTTTCAAATACTAACTTGTGAAATAGCTAGAAAGATGTAGCCATAATTCTTACTGTTCAAACAGACATTCCCAATTCATTTAGTACAGATACATCTCCATTCCACAGACACATTTATTTGCAGATATAAACATGTGCTAAGTGTATTTTGTCAGCTCACGGAGGACACAGCAAAGCTAGGATGAACTAGACACCTGCTTTTGTAGTTTGCACACCTTGAAATAGCAGAGTAAGTAAATGAAAATTTTACCCAGCAAGTGTTCAAGTTTGGAGAGAAGCAGAAAGGAGACAAATAAATTGGATTTGAGGCGAGTGGAAGAGTATTTACCTCGAATAAAGCCATCTGCTCTTCAATAGGAACTGTCTGTGGAGTTTTAAAATAAAAGAAAAAAAAATTGACTTAGGCAACAATAGTCATCTATTCTTCCAAAAAAGAATGTGAGAAACACTAGATCATATGCCAGATACAGTTCTGGGTACCAGAGCAAGAGGCCAGAAAGGACTGAGACAGAGGGCTTCCCTGGTGGACCAGTGGTTAAGAATCCACCTGCCAATGCAGAGGACAAGGGTTCAATCCCTGGTTCGGGAAGATTCCACATGCCAAGGAGCAACTAAGCCCATGGGCACAACTACTGAAACCCAGGTGCTCTAGAACCCATGCTCCGCCAACACGAGAAGCCACGACAGGGAGAAGCCTGTACACTGTAGCCAGAGAGTGGCCCCTCTTGCTGCAACTAGAGAAAGCCCATGTGAAGCAATGAAGACCCAGAGCAGCCAAAAAATATATATAAATACAATTTTTAAAAAGTTTGCCCAAAATAAAAGAACTGAGACAGAAACTGGCTAATGACTAAGGAGGAGATGCCCCTTGAGACCAGTGGTCCAGGGGAGTCCCAGGTGATACTCAGGCTGTGATCTAATGATGGGAAGACGGTGCCATGTGCAGACCTGGGGACGGGGACTGCCTGGCAGAGTAGAAGCAAATGTCAGGATCTTAGCCCCAAAATGAGGGTGGCTGAGGACCAGTCGGTGAGCTGTTGGATGGTGGAAGGTGGTTGAAGAGTTGAAGAAGCCATGCGAAGCTTAACAGCCAAAACCCTGGTTTTTTACCTTCTGGTGAACCCAGAACCTCAGAAGGACCCATCTCTACACTGCAGCCCTGCTGGTGGCACTTATTAGTATTTTAAAGCACATTTTAACAAAGAACTATGCTAAGGTCTTTATGTACTTGATCTTCATAGCATCTCTATGACATAGAAATAAAAATGTTCATTTTATATTGAATAAAATTAAACACAGTGAGATGAATTAACTTGCCCAATGACACAGGCGAGGCCACGATAGGAACTGAGATCTGTAACAAGTAGGCAGAAAAGTGGCCGTATGTAAGGGTAACTGCAGTTTTTTATTATACGTGCATTTGAATTATCTGAGGGTTTTCTGAGAATTGGCAGCAAGTGTGTGAGCAGGCATTCATAGATGTTTATTTACACAGAGGATATATATTAAAACTTTATTCTGACATGTAGTACCATTTGGGCTTCCCCGGTGGCTCAGCAGTAAAGAATCCTCCTGCAATGCAGGAGCCGCAGGAACCACAGGACACATGGATTTGATCCCTAGTTCGGGAAGATCCCCTGGAGGAGGGTATGGCAACCCACTCCAGTATTCCTGCCTGGAGAATCCCACGGACAGTGGAATCTGGCAGGCTATTGTCCATAGCACCGCAAAGCGTCAGACATGACTGAATCGACTAAGCATGCATTCGCACGCATGTAGTACCATTTACTTGCTTTCTGTTTCCTTTTTTGCAAAATTAAAATCCTATGTAGACAAATGACTGACTCTGGGTTTCATGCATAGTATTGAACTTATAAGCCATTGTGAACCAAAGTTTGATGTCTAGGACAGGAAAACATGTCCTAAATCTAAATCTGCTTTCAAAACTAAATCTGCTTTCCTCCTCTATTTGTCAAGTTGGCTTGAACATCATATTTACAGAAAGCAAGTCATCCACAGGGCTTAGCTTGACTCACAGGGCTTCTTCCTATTCATCATTGTTGTTGTTTAGCCGCTAAGTTGTGTCCTACTCTTTTGAGACCCCATGGACTATAGCCCGCTAGGTTCCTCTCTCTATGGGATTTCCCAGGCAAGAATACTGGAGTGGGTTGCCCTTCCCTTCTCCAGGGGATCTTCCCTACCCATCAAACCCATGTCTCCTGCATTAGATTCTTTAGGACTGAGCCATCAGGGAAGCCCTCCTATGCATTAGCCTTGTCTACAATTTGTTGTCCATTCAGGCAATGAAGTGGATGGAAAATATGAATCAAGACAATGCAATAGTTAGATCAAACAGACAAGTAGTCTGGCTGCTTTGTTGACTGACTTGACTGCATCTTGAAAGTATGACACTGAGACCCAGCTGAATCAAAGTCCTCGTGATAGTCTTCTCAGTTAAAATAAAGACCAGATGGTGAATCCCACGTGCCTCTCTTCTTCATGGAGTTAGAGCTCCTTCTATTGTTGGAGTCCTTCTCAGGTCATCACCTTCCTTACCTGAGAGAATTGAGGTTACTGATCACAGGTTTTATTCTCTTTCAAAGATACTCCTTGGACATTTCATAAAGATAGATGAATATCAAGTTAGGGAAAGGTTGGCCTACAAAACTCTACTTCCTTTTCTGTCATGACATAAAATGCCTTCTATTTACAAAAAGCAATTCACCCTCAAGGGTGCTTTCGAATCTATTTTCCTTCATAATCTCCACCACACCTCCACAAACTAGGTAAGAATTAGTCATCCTTATTTTACAGATCAGAGACACTGCCTAGTGGAGCCAAAGTCCTCTTAGTGTGTTTATTCACCCCCTTGCTGCTTTTTCTCTCCCTCACTCCCAATCCAACCAAATCTTAAGGACTTCCCTGTGAGTCATTCTGGCTTCTATCAACCTCTCATTCATTTATAGAACCAGCCCTCAGTAGCTCAGCCACAGGAACACAGGAGCAAATCCTCCAAGCCAGGTCTCAGTAGAATGATACCCCAAGAGTCTTCTACTTCATCTCTGGTCCTGAATCACATACTGGGGATCAGCATGTACTGAACTCCTGCATGTGAAAACTTAGATGTCCCCAAATTATATCAACCCAAAGAAGTTTCAGGGCTCCCCTGGTGGCTCAGTCAGTAAAGAATACACCAGCAATGCAGGAGACCACCTGTAACACAGGAGAAGTGGGTTTGATCCCTGGGTTGGGAAGATGCACTCCAGTATTCTTGCCTGGGAAATTCCATGGACAGAGGAGCCTGGTGGGCTATAGTCCATGCAGCCGCAAGAGTCAGATATGACTGAGCAACTAAACCACCAAAGAAGTTTCACCCAAACACCTTTATTAAAAAGCTTGTTGGTAACACCATAGCGATTTCACTGATTTTTGTTTGTTTGAAATATCACATATGAATTGGCATGTTCAGGCTGTATTTCTATAACCAAAGATAAGCCCAGATTCTGTGCATGTGTTTGTTTTTAAGCCTGGGGGTCTTTTATCTTTAACTGAAAAGAGAAAATTTTACATTGAATAGTGTCTTAGTAGACAGAGAGCATGAGCCATGAAAAACATGAAAGCAAAATGTATTTCTCCAGGAAAGACATAAATAAAGACTTCCCCTACATACAAAGTCTTTCTTGTACTGGAAGAACCCTGTAATCTTTCCCCTCCTTGTGCCCACAAGCAGGGAGAGTGAGGTAAAATGGAGCGGAAGAGATAAAAATGAAGCAAGAGAAAGAGTAGAGATCCAGTGGCATTGCCATTTGCAACACATGATGTTTCCTACATTATTTCGATCAATTCTGAACCTTCACTGTGAAAGCCTCCTCTCAAATGAAAGACACCTTACAGACAACATAAAATAATGGCATTTAAGGAAAAACTTAAGTCACAGAGAAATGCCAACAAGCATATGAAAAGATGTTCAACCTCATTAATCATCAAGGAAATGCAAGTCAAAATAACTATGAGCTAATACTTCACAACAGGTAAGATGAAAGTGAAAGTGTTACTTGTTTAGTCGTGTCTGACTCTTTGCAAACCCATGGACTGTAGCCACCAGGCTCCTTTGTCCATGGGATTCTCCAGGCAAGAATACTAGAGTGGATTGCCATTTCCTCCTCCAGGGGATCTTCCTGACCCAGGGATCCAACCCAGGTTTCCTGCATTGCAGGCAGATTCCTTACCATCTGAGCCACCAGCGACTTATTCAAGATGACCACTATCAAAAAAAAAAGAAAAGGAAAATAGAAATCATAAGTGTTAGCGAGGATGCAGAGAAATTGGAACCCTTGTGCACTATTGGTGGGAATGTAAAATGGTGCAACTATTGTGGAAAAGAGTATAAAGATGCCTTTAAAAACTAAATACAGAATTACCACATGATTCAGCATTAGCACACTTTCAGGTATATACCCAAGAAGATTCAAAATGGGACCTTGAACAGAGATTAGCACTTGCACTTTCACTGCAGTATTACTCATAATAGCCAAGAGATAGAAGCAGCCTACACACTCATCAATGAATGAATGGACAAGAAATGTGGTATACACATACAATGGAATACTAGTCAGCCATAAAAAAAAGAAGAGACTACTTTCATACGCTACCAAGTGGATGAACCTGGAGGAGCTTATGCTGAGTGAAACAAAGCAGCCACAAAAAGACATATGAGTGGTGATTTCCAGGGACTGTGGGGTCTAGTGGGAAGGGGAGTCGCTGTTCAAAGAGTTCAGTTTTGCAAGATGAAAAATCTCCAAAGACCTGTTGCACAAGAAGGCACATGTACTGTACTATATACACTTAAAAATTATTAAGATGGTAAATTTTATGTTATGTAGTCTTCACCACAATATAAATAAGTAAGTAGAGAGATGGATAAAAATGCACGTGCCCTGTTTCCAGGAAGTGCAGAGTCTAACGTAAGTGTGGGAATACAGAGCAAACTCATAAACAGCTCAATGTGTAACTGCTGTGATAAATGTGATAAAGGCTTTCACCATGCACTATGGAGTAGAGAGGCAATGGGGTTTGTGGAAAGAGAATTGGTTTAAAAAAAAAGACAAGACAAGAAACCTCAGAGGGACTGTGTACATTGAATGATTGAGTACTCTTCTCCACTCACAAGTTATAAATAAGAAGTCTCAAAGTCCCAAATTGTTTGAGACAGTCCCAGTTATACCTGTTGTTCCAATGTAATTATTAATAGCACCCCTTTCCCTCTCTGGAGAGTGTCCCTGGTCTGAATGACAAATTACATGATCACCCTGGCTATGAATAATGGTTATTCACAAGACCAATTTGCACTCAAAGGTACATGACACCTTACAATTTTTCAAAATACCCACCCAACTAAAGATGTACTAGGTAATATTACTGACAACTAAGCTTCCCATTTAAATTCACCCTGCCTACTTCTATTGAAAAACATCTGGAATCAGAATCAAGAATCCAAAAATAACTCTGACATCATCAATTACACTATATAATCTCAGCTTTACAAATGCCCACCTCTAATCACCTCAGAATGGACCATATTTGGAACTTGATCCCAGGTGAATTACTGTTCTTCAGTTATTTTGCTGGATATGCCAGTGAACAAAACCACTGAGAGTTGGGGCTGCCCTAGAAGTTGCATTCTGATTCCATTTGCTGCTCCTGGAAGGATGTAGTTGGAGACATGTTTTCTCTGTTTGCAATCTTAGCAGTCCCAAAACAAGCACAATCATTTCCTTCTGTTTCTTCACTCACGTGCATGGTCAATTTCTTGATGAATAACTCTCAACCCACAGCTCTCAATCTTTCTCCTGCCCTAGCACACAGGACACATGATGTTCACTCAGGTGGTGTCAATAATTTCCTGTGCATTAATTGTACCCTTCACTTTTCTCTCCTGCTCAAAAGAACGTATAAGAATGCAAGAAAGCAATGGGCTTCCTAGGTGGCTCAGATGGTAAAAAAAAAAATCTGCCTGTAATGTGGGAGACCCAGGTTCAATCCCTGGACCCGGGAAGATCCCCTGGAGAAGGGAACAGCTACCCACTCCATTATTCTTGCCTGGAGAAGTCCATGGACAGAGGGGCCTGGTGGGCTACAGTCTATGGGGTAGCAGAGTCAGACACGACTGAGTGACTAACACACGCAATGGGTATAAAGTTATCACAAAGATAATGGGAATTCACTCCAAATCATAGTCATTCACACATGTTATTCATTTAATTATTATTTCTAACAAACTACTTGCAACACTGTCCAGTAGATTGCTACCTTGGACTTCTAAAACCGTGTGCCGTTCCCTTAACATCTGGGAGGATGTGTTCCAGAGAGAACAAAGTGTGATATAAAAAGTGCCACCTGCTGATGCCCAACATATAAAAAGATACCTCTTCGACTGAAGGCCTCTGTCAGAAAAGAACTTACTTTGATTAAATCAGTCAGCCCTTCAAAGTCTTCTTTAGGCTCTGTTTTGTAGGAGCATGTGTTCCTAAAGACATTCTTCAAAAATCAGCTGGGCATAAATGTGTAGGTTTGCATTGTCTATAAAATAAAGATGAAAGTGTCTACTAAAATTAAAAATATGACACAAAAAATGATGTAAAACTTGCAAGATAAAGCCAATGAGTTCAATTCAATTAATATATTTATACTGTGATATATGTTTGGGAAGGCTTATAATTGATTAAAATATATTCCTCTCCTCAAGGAGAAAATAATAATACCTACTTAAAAAAGAATAATGAAACCAATGTCAATAGTAACAATAGGAAATTGGTCAAATCCTTTCCCATATATTAATTCATTTTATTCTAAAACTAAGATATCTTTTAAAAGAGTAGGTACTATTATTGTCCTAATTAGACAAATGAGGAAACTTAGTACAGACAAGCTAAATGTGTCTTCCAAGGTCACATACATGTAGAATTGAGAAGATACAGAAAAATGCTGAAGTCATTACAGTAGTTAATGTTCGGAAACATCCTAAGTATCCAGCAATGGATGAATGGATAAAACATGGTGTATGCATGCAACAGAATATTACTCATGAGAAGTAAGAGAAAGCTCGCCATGAGAAAGAAGGCGAGCCTGCCATTCTCTTACTCATGAGAAGTAAGAGAAAGCTTGCCATGAGAAAGAAGGCAAGCCTGCCATTCCCAATAACATGGATGGATGTCCTCATGACCTTGAGGACATTATGCTAAGTGAAGTAAGTCAGACAGAAAAAGAAAAACACTGTATCATATCACATACATGGAATTTAAAAAGCTGAACTCATAAAATAAGAAAATAGAATGGGATTAGCAAAGGCTGAGGATGGGGCAAATGGGAGATGTAGGTCAAAAGATGTTAATCAAACTTCTAGTTATAAAGATGAATAATTTCCGGACATCTAGTATATGGCATCGGAGAAAGTGATGGCACCCCACTCCAGTACTGTTGTCTGAAAAATCCCATGGACAGAGGAGCCTGGTAGGCTGCAGTCCATGGGGTCGCTAAGAGTCGAACACGACTGAGTGACTTCCCTTTCACTTTTCACTTTCATGCATTGAAGAAGGAAATGGCAACCCACTCCAGTGTTCTTCTTGCCTGGAGAATCCCAGGGACGGGGGAGCCTGGTGGGCTGCCGTCTATGGGGTCGCACAGAGTCAGACACGACTGAAGTAACTTAGCAGCAGCAGCAGCAGCAGTATATGGCATGGTGATTATAGTTTATAATACTGTATTTAAACTAGAAATTCGCAAAGACAGGTCTTAAATATTCTCATTATACAAAAAAATGGTCATTATGTGACAATGGAGGTGTTAGCCAAGGCTATAGTGGTAATCCTGGTGGTAGTAAAGAATCTGCCTGCAATGCAGGAGACAGGGGTTCAATCCCTGGGTCAGGAAGATCCCCTGAAGAAGGAAATGGCAACCCACTTCAATATTCTTGCCTGGGAAATCCAATGGACAGAGGAACCTGGTGGTGGGCTACAGTCTATGGGGTCACAAGAGTCAGACGTGAGTTAGCGACTGAACCTCTACCACCACCAGAGTAGTAATCACTTTGCAACATTTAAGTGTGTCAGATCAACACCTTGTACTCCTTAAACTTATGCAGTGTTATATGTCAATTATACGTCAATGAAAGCAGGAAAGAAAAAGGAAAAATGTTGAAATCTCAGAGCTGGAAACCCAGTGTGGTTACTTGAGGAGGTACACAGCTCTGATTGAACAGAGGCCAGGTTCTGCCTGCCATGAAGTGGTGTGAAGGCGGGGGGCGGCCTACCTTTGAAATAATGACCTAGCATGGACTTCACTGTGGGCACAGTCCATGAAAAATAGTCAGTGATCATCTGATTTCCATGTATGCTTTTACTCTGCCAAGATTTTCCAGATGATATTTCCTGTACATACCCTGGGTTATGGGGAGAATGCATAGCTCTGGGAGGATATATGTTAAGCCATATGTATACGCACATATATAATCAAATAAGGTGGCACAGCGGTAAAAAAAATCCACAGCAGGAGATGCAAGAGAACCAGCTTCAATCCCTGGGTCAGGAAGATCCCCTGGAGTAGCAAATGGCAACCCACTCCAGTATTCTTGCCTGGAGAATCCCTGGGACAGAGGAGCCTGGCGGGCTCCATAGGGCCGCAAACAGTCAGACACGACTGAGTGACTGAGCACAGCACACATACGCACATGTATACAGGCTAGAGTAATTGAGCAAAAGGAGATCTGAGTTTTTTTCTCCCCCAACTCCGTGTACTCTAAAGACATGAATGAGGCAAGATATTGACTCCAAAGTTTGCATTCAAGCTCACAGGGGTCTTGAAGACATCGAGATAAACCAGATTGGCTTTGCCCCACATAAAAGATCATCTAACCTCTTGATGGAATTACAGCTTTATCAATAAATTTTTCCATTTATTACTGTGTGTGCAGCACCCCATCGTCTAGAGGCTATCAGAAAATCCCATCCCAGCTGCTGAATTAGCCTAATCACAGTACTTTTCTACCCCAGCCCTGCTCTGGCTGTGGGGATGGGGGAGGGGCTGGGAGAGGAGAGTTTGGCGACGACTAGAAGAAGGTGCTTGACATTTCCTCCACGCTCCCTGTCAGCGTGACTGCCCTTCACTCTCCACTTCGCCCTAAGCCTTTATTAACCCAGTGTGGAATGTGGCAATTTTGTAAGCCTTGGCCATTACAGTAAATACCATTTCCCCCAGTAAGGCCCCCCTTTGCTGCTGTGTGCCCTGCGCTTGTTTAGCTCATGATATTTCCTGCCAAGTATTTGAGAGACAGTGCTCAGAAATCGCCAGGCAGCTCGACTGAAATACCAAGTCCCCATCCATCAGGGAAAGAAGCAGGCTGCAGGGACGCTGTGTTTTGTATTTGCTCTCCATTCATTAAGTGTTTCTCGCTGAGTCTGACTTTTCCACAAATATTGACGCTAGAGCTGACTAATGACTCTACGAACACCAAACTCATGGTGGTGATTACGCATCTTTGGAAAGTGCTTAATAAATACTATTAAAAGATTCTGTTTTACAGTGATCACGATCATGCCAGATGTGATATTGTGCTTCTAGACAAAGGCAATCTTGAAAAGCTTTCCCGGTAACATTTAAAAACTAATCCTGTAGTTGGTTGCCTAGCAAGATGCCTCATAAGCGTTTAAAACACATAAGAGCTTTGAGCTCAGATAAAGAATGCGTTACCAGATGGTGACAGTAATTACCCTGTCCCCAAACTCGAATTGTATTTACCTTGTCTTTTGCCTACCAAGTTGCCAATGTGATATCCCAGCTTTCCAACTGGAGCACACCTTTTCATATTTCCTGCCAGTACACATATATTAATGAACGTGTGCTTTTATTAATAATGTAAGACAAGAATATTTCACCATGTTGCTACACCTCCTGCCTGAGATAGATCATAAAGGACAAGGATAAAATTTAATTTGCAATAAATCTTTGGAGCCAGAGTAATAGTTGCCCAGGAGTTCTTTGTCAGAGCATTCTTGGCTTTTTCATTAAGTACTCAGCCACTAAATTCTTTTCAACTCTGGCAGAAGCAGCCAGGGAACACTTTGGAAGCTCTATAAAAGGCATTCTCCTAATCTTCAAATCGTTGGAAAGACTCTTTAGCATCTGTTAAAAAAATTTTTTTTTCCTTCTAATCTGCCTGAAACGAATAAGGAGAAAATTCTGAGATGTTTCTTAATTAAGCAATAAGAAATGGTGGAGGGTGGTCTGTGCTGAGTTAATCACTGTTGTAAAGCATGAAAAAAGGAAAAGAGTTAAGTACCTCTAGATCCCTAGTCGCCTAATTTCCCAGCGAATGTGCCTTGTTCTTATTAAGAAGTCTTTTCTTATTTCAAAATGGGAAGATCCAAATATGGAAAAGCTTGTGTGCAAGGGAAAGGGTCAAGGCTATGAGTGAGGCAGGGAAAAAAAAAAAAAACCAGCAAATTTCTCCCTTAGCCTTGGAGAGGGATGAGAAGAGGAAGGGAATTGTGAAGGCAAGGGGGCTCTTGTTCCTGCACTGTCATTATTCAGTCCAGTGGTTTTGGGAGTGGCCT
The DNA here is from genome assembly GCF_029378745.1 of Bos indicus. Taxonomy (NCBI): domain Eukaryota; kingdom Metazoa; phylum Chordata; class Mammalia; order Artiodactyla; family Bovidae; genus Bos; species Bos indicus. The sequence continues at coordinate 68,703,025 of NC_091771.1, forward strand.
TTAGAACTGCCTCCTTAACTGGAAGAGAATACAGTTCTAAGAACTGCTAGATGTAGGGCAGTAGTGGCCCTAATTCCTCGTAGCTCAGTTGGTAAAGAATCTTCCTGCAGCACAGGAGACGCAAGTTTGATTCCTGAGTTGGGAAGCTCCCCTGGAGAAGAGAATGGCAACCCATTCCAGTATTCTTGCCTGGAGAATTCCATGGACAGAGGAGCCTAATCAGACACAACTTAGTGACTAAACCACCCCAAGAAGCACAAGCCCTCTTAACCTAAAGAAATTCCTAGCGTGATTCTGAGGTATATATTCATTCAGTGGGGCTTCCCTGGTGGCTCAGACAGTAAAGAATCTGTCTGCAATGTGGGAGACCTGGGTTCGATCTCTGGGTCAGGAAGAGCCCTGGAGAAGGGAATGGCTACCCACTCCAGTATTCTTGCCTAGAGAATTCCATGGACAGAGGAGCCTGGCAGGCTACAGTCCATGGGGTCACAAAGAGTCAGACATGACTGAGAGACGAATACACCATTCATTCAATATACAGCTGGTAAAGACAGATCTGGGAGCAGAAATCTTTCTCCCCCAAATCAGCTTGTAATCTCCCTCTTTATAATCATCAAAAAGGTGATCACCTAAACCCTTAAACCTACTTTCTAGTCCCTCTTTTTGAAATAGAGGGAAATGGGGCAGGGCACAACCTTTAAAGGAATGGCATAGCCATCAGTTCAGTTCAGTTCAGTCGCTCAGTCATGTCATGTCCAACTCTTTGCAACCCCATGAATCGCAGCACGTCAGGCCTCCCTGTCCTTCACCAACTCCCAGAGTTCACTCAGACTCACATCCATCGAGTTGGTGATGCCATCCAGCCATCTCATCCTCTGTCGTTCCCTTTTCCTCCTGCCCCCAATCCCTCCCAGCATCAGAGAGTTTTCCAATGAGTCAACTCTTCGCATGAAGTGGCCAAAGTACTGGAGTGTCAGCTTTAGCATCATTCCTTCCAAAGAACACCCAGGACTGATTTCCTTTAGAATGGACTGGTTGGATCTCCTTGCAGTCCAAGGGACTCTCATGAGTCTTCTCCAACACCACAGTTCAAAAGCATCAATTCTTCAGTGCTCAGCTTTCTTCACAGTCCAACTCTCGCATCCATACATGATCACAGGAAAAATGATAGCCTTGACTAAACGGACCTTTGTTGGCAAAGTAATGTCTCTGCTTTTCAATGTGCTATCTAGGTTGGTCATAACTTTCCTTCCAAGGAGTAAGCGTCTTTTAATTTCATGGCTGCAGTCACCATCTGCAGTGATTTTGGAGCTCAAAAAGATAAAGTCTGACACTGTTTCCACTGTATCCCCATCTATTTCCCATGAAGTGATGGGACCAGATGCCATGATCTTCGTTTTCTGAATGTTGAGCTTTAAGCCAACTTTTTCACTCTCCTCTTTCACTTTCATCAAGAGGCTTTTTAGTTCCTCTTCACTTTCTGCCACAAGGGTGGTGTCATCTGCATATCTGAGGTTATTGATATTTCTCCCAGAAATCTTGATTCCAGCTTGTGCTTCTTCCAGCCCAGCGTTTCTCATGATGTACTCTGCATATAGCCATAGGACATGACAAAAACTGGTCAGAACCAACTGAGGTCCAAGATGGTGGAAGAGTTGACTTCCAATAGACCTTGAACCTCATTATATGCTTATTGTAATGCATTATTATATGCTGACTGTAATACATTAGCATGCTAAATGATATACCCAGCAGAGCCATGACCATTCTGAGCCTAACCATAAAGCCCAAAAAGCGGGTGTCAGCTCAATTTCTGGAAATCTCTACTCCTTTCCAAAAATAATTAAAATATTCTCCCACTCATCAGCCTGTGAAATTACCCAGCCCATAAAAACGAACCAATCATATTTCAAAGTTCTCTCTCTCTCTCTCCTGAGATGGTCCACACTTGGTCTGTGGAATATGTGTGCATGTGTGTTCAATGGCTCAGTTGCATTCGACTCTTTGTGACCCCATAGACCTGCCAGACCCCTCTGCAGAATTTTCTACCTAAACAAATCCACTTCTTACCTATTACCTCATCTCTGAATCCTTTGTCATGAAGCAAGAACCTCAAATTCACCAGCAACATTTTCAAACTAGGACTCAGAGCCCCTGATACTCTCCTTTCCAGAGAATCTAGAACTCTCCAGAAAAGCATTGCAGCTCAAACTATCTCTTCCAGCCAATGACCCAGGAGTTGTTCCTGCTATGCTTATTCAATTCTGAGTTTAACACCAGGAATTCACTCTGGAACAGTCTTTGACACTGTTGTACACACTTCTCACCTCTGTGAAAAATTGACTTATGCTTAGATGACCTAATTTTATGGAATGTCTTGTTAACAACAGCTACAATAGCAACACAAACAACAGAAACCTCTGTTGGCTCTGCCAACATAACTGTGATTTTCATTCTCATATGAATTGGATGCAACATGCCACTCACTCACTTTGTATTGTGTATCTTTTCACTTTCATTTGCTGTTTTATGCCCCAAATAGACCAAACTCTGGTGTTTGCAAAATCTACATTAAATACTAGAATTAAGTACCTAGCTAATGTTTTTGTACTTTCTCCTCAGCATGGTCAATCTTCATGATTTGCAGATTCCATATCTGCAAATTTGTATACTTGCTAAAACTTGTTAGTTCCAAATCAATACTCAGGCACTTCTACAGTTACCCACAGACACACATACGCATGGAGCAGTGAAGAATAAGAGTCCCTTGAGCACACATCCCAGCTGAGGTCAAACAAGATGATGCCCTGGTCTCTCATTTCAGTTCCTCGATTATAAATGAGATCATTTTGCAGGTCTTCGCTGGTGGCTCAGTGTAATCTGCCTGCAGTGCAGAAGACACGGGTTCGATCCCTGAGTCAGGAAGATCCCCTGGAGAAGGGAATGGCAACCCACTCCAGTATTCTTGCCGGGGAAACCCCACAGACAGAGGAGTCTGGCAGGCTACAGTCCATGCTGTCATAAAAGAATTGGACACGACTTAGCAACTAAACAACAACAAGAGCAATCCTTTTTGCAGTCTATTTAGTGTCATGCTGTTCACATTTTTGTGGTTTTTTGTTGGTGATTTTGCTGTTTAATGGTCCCTAAGCATAGAGCTGAAACACTGTCTAGCATTCCTAAACTCAAGGAGTCTATGACGTGTCTTACAAACAAAATGCATATGCTAGATAAGCTTTATATTGCACACTGAAAGTTTTAAATGGAAATATAAGTGTATTTGACTCTTGCAGAAGTCATTCACATTACACAATCTGTATCCATTCTTTTCTCTTTATTTCTAACACCAATGTTGGTTTATTATCATTTTATTTTGAAACCAATCTTATTTTCCCACTCTCTGAACCTCAAAGCAAAACAAATGAATAAAAATCTTTACTCCGTCTTTGAGTTTTTCAGTTCACAATAAATTATCAAACTGCAGATGAAGACACTCCCTGAGGTTATCAGCATTTCCTTTGTAATGATGTAAGGACTGGCATGATCAACTATATGCTACAAACCAAATTCTACATGAGTTGCATGTTTTCTTAAAGGTTCAAAGGCTAACTGTAAATCAGTTCAGTTCAGTTCAGTCGCTCAGTCATGTCCGACTCTTTGCGACCCCATGAATCGCAACCCGCCAGGCCTCCCTGTCCATCACCAACTCCCAGAGTTCACTCAGACTCACATCCATCGAGTCAGTGATGCCATCCAGCCATCTCATCCTCTGTCGTCCCCTTCTTCTCTTGCCCCCAATCCCTCCCAGCATCAGAGTCTTTTCCAATGAGTCAACTCTTCACATGAGGTGGCCAAAGTATTGGAGTTTCAGCTTCAGCATCATTCCCTCCAAAACTGTAAATGCTGATGTATTATTCCTACATTTTATTTAGCTATCAAGAAACTCCAAGCTAGATTTGATGTCCTCTATAATTAAATTATGTTCAGAAAAAAAAGATATTATCAATTCCTCTCTCCTTTTGTTTCATTTTAACCTTTTGATAGTTTTTCCTCTGTTTTACATTTTATTTGCCTTTGTCAGCCAAAGTTTCTGAAGGTAAGTAAGGCAAAAATCCCATGGAAATGAAACAGTCCTCCATTCCTTTTTGTAATCACAAACCATAACTTCAGAGTCACCAGTGAAGATTCAGTGAATGACTGTTGAACATCTACATGCCAGCACCACTTTTAGCATTTTCGCACAAGTTACCCAACTCAGTCCTTGCAACCAACCTATGAATAATGCACTACATTGCTTTGTGAAAGAAACTCGAGTGTCAGAGAATATATTTATATATAGTTTGGCCAACATCTAGAACCAATAAAAGTTAGAAAGAGAATTTAGACCCAACTTTCTGCCTCTTAGTTCAGTGTTCTTTCGATTATATCATGTAGCTTCTCCTCTTTAGTTTAGTGGAGTCTTGAAGATCACTTAATCCCCTCCTCCCATGCCAACCTGGCAGAATGAACCTCGGAGAGGTCAGGTTGGTTACCCCAAATCACTCTGCCAGCGAATGGAAGACTTGGGGCTGGATTTCAGTCTCTTGTCTCCCCACCCACAACTGTGGCTCTCTCCCCATGCCCTCTCTCTTTTTTTTTCCAGGATCATGTTGATTCCTAAAAGAAGCATATGTACTTGCTAGAGTCATTTGCAACCAAAGATTATTTGTGACAATACTGAACAGTTTTATAAAATGTGGCCCTTTCTTGACATACAACAGAATATCAAACAGATTATGAAAGTGTTCCCATAAATACACATAGTTAGAGCAACTGTTCAAAACCTTACGCCCTTAAACTTAAAAATGGCCTGCCCTCTATAGTATGGGGATTAATCTCAAATATGTTTTGCCCACTGATGTGAAGTGCTTCTGATTTGCCTTGTTTCCCTCTTCTCACATACTAATCATTTTTAGTGCAGGAGTGGCAAGGAGGCTCTGTTCTAAGTTTCTGATGAGCTGGGAAGAGGTCTCCCCATGTTCTTTCTTTACTGCCCTCCTGCGGTTTAATCCTCCCTGTCTTCCTGATGCAGAGTTCTATGGTTTGCAAAGGAAAAGCTGCCAGGTTTGGAAGGGAAATAATCCTTTCCCTTTGCAAAGAAAGGGGACAGTGAGTTCAAAAACAAGACTAGCCGGATGCCAAACCCCATGTTCCTGGGGCAACTGGTACCCAGGAGATGCCTGTGTGTGGCACCGGCAGAACTGGGCCAACCTCAGCATCCCAAGGATGTCCCGTCTTAAAGGGAAAGGGACAGCAGGGCACAGATCCTTTAGCTCAGAGGAGACCAAGGCAATCTGTGAACTGTTTACAACCCATTTTCAAAATCCATCCAGGAGCCAGGGAGGCTGGAGAGAAAGGGTGGAGTGCAGGGGAATGGGCGGTAGGGAGGTGTCATGAGAAGTAGCAGTAAAAATAACTGATGAATTACCGGTGCCTTTTTCCTCCCAGATAAAGTCAGACTGAAGACTGCCTAAGTCCCAGCAGTGCTGAGTCATTCAAGAAGGGGAAGCCCTGATGGGAAGTCCACGTTTCTCACTAGTGGTCATCGGTCATTTAACCCAACATGAAAGAGACATGGTGGTAGCTGGACCCCGAGATTGTGATCTCAGCCCTGCCTGTTACTTTTAGAAATGGACTTTTTGATGCTGGGAGGGACTGGGGGCAGGAGGAAAAGGGATGACAGAGGATGAGATGGCTGGATGGCGTCACCGACTCGACGGACATGAGTTTGGGTAAACTCCGGGAGTTGGTGATGGACAGGGAGGCCTGGTGTGCTGCGATTCATGGGGTCGCAAAGAGTCGGACACAACTGAGTGACTGAACTGAACTGAAGGATGCAAATTTCTGTCAGTTGAATTGGGAATAGTGATGAGTGATAAAAAGGCCTAATTATGTTTGCCTTTATTTCCTTAAATTTTGTTCAGTAAATATACAATCTCCAGGGTAGGGGTAGGGGATGTAGCAGTTGTCTTCCTTAAGTTTAACAGTTTAGATCAGTTCAGTTCAGTCACTCAGTCGTGTCCGACTCTTTGTGACCCTATGAACTGCAGCACTCCAGGCCTCCCTGTCCATCACCAACTCCTGGAGTCCACCCAAACCCATGTCCATTGTGTTGGTGATGCCATCCAACCATCTCATCCTCTGTCGTCCCCTTCTCCTCCTGCCCTCAATCTTTCCCAGCATCAGGGTCTTTTCAAATGAGTCAGCTCTCCACATTAGGTGGGCAAAGTACTGGAGTTTCAGCTTCAACACCAGTCCCTCCAATGAACACCCAGGAATGATCTTTAGGATGGACTGGTTGGATCTCCTTGCAGTGCAAGGGACTCTCAAGAGTCTTCTTCAATACCACAGTTTAGATAAATAGACCTTATTTGGATCTGGTTAATGACTTGATGAAAAAGAATAGTCTGTTTGGGATTGCAATTAAAATTAGCCTCTTGCCATTCACCTGACAGCAGCTGACTCTAATTCCAATGATAATCGATCTCCAAAGACGTTAAAGATCCAACAGCAGACACAGATTCCCAGACAGTGAAACACTCTCAAATTTTTAATGACACCTCACCATTCCCACACAATCTTTGATGATATGATTTCCAGAAATTTTATTATTTTTTATGGTCTTTTCCTTCACAATTAACCCCAGAGATGAGCCACTTACATTCCATCGAGGCTACATCAACCCTCAACAAATTTCCATTTTTGTCCTCAATGTATTAAATTTGTGAAACTTATCATAGCACTAATCTGCAAGGTTTTTTGCTTTTTTACTAATTAATTTATTTTTAATTGAAGGATAATCACTTTACAGAATTTTGTTGCTTTCTGTCAAACCTCAACATGAATCAGCCATAGGTATACATATGTACCCTCCTTCTTGAACCACCCTGCCATTTTTTGTTTCATTTTTTTTTTACTCATTTTTGTAAAATATTAAGGAGTAAGCATGAGATTAAATACTCAGGAAAGTGCACAAACTCTGCAGGGAGGAAAAACCTAACAACCCTTGAAATTGAGCTGTGGCCTGGCAGGTAGTCCCCTGTGAGAGTGGCTCACAGTTTTCATTGGTTTGCTGAGATATGCAACTCCAATGTGCAATTCCTAAATCAGACTAAGATTATCAATGCACAATTTTTGGAAGAATAGAAAGAAGAAAAGACAAGCAAAATATGCAAAGATGAAAGAAATGACTTCTGGATGGTTAAAATGACAAATAGAAACCTTCAAGTTTCCAGGCATGTGCTAAGCAGGCGGGGTGGGGCGCATATGGCTGAGCAGGTGCAGAATCTCTTCTTTTCTCCTGTCTGTTCTGTGAGTCAGGGAACAGCTCAAGCTCCAGCCAAAGACGGGAGTTGGCGCTTCCCCTCCTGACTCTCCGATTCTCTTGCACTTCAAAGCCAAACCAGGGGCTGAAAACCAAAGACAGGACAGGATCCAAGGAATAACTGTGGTAAATCCAACCTGAGTCCATTCTTAAAGTTCTTCAGCTCTTAGAAAAACCTGAAAACCAGGAACATTTTCTCTGGCTTCACAGCAGAAAAAAATGAAATTGGTAATGAAGCAGAAACGCCATGTCAATTGCTTAACGTTCACTCACATTTAACATTTCACACCCCATTTACAGTCCCGTTCTCTCTCCACCAAGTGAAAAAGGCAGTGGTGTCCTCTGGGGCTTAGCAGGCAGGCTGGCTCTCCTTGAAGTGCTCCTCTGTCTGTGTGCGTCCCTCTTTCCACTTCTTCCTCTCCAGAGTGGAGAGGTCTTCATGCCCAAGGAAACCATCTGTGGCTCAGTGACACTCCCACCCCCACCTGACCACCAAGAAATCACAGGAGTCCTTCCATCATGAATGAAAGAGCAGCCATCCTCCTGCAGAGCACTGCTTGGCTTTCAGCTATCTTTGCACACTCTGCAGAGTCTACTTTTGAGCTGGGAGCTACAATTTCCTTTCTGATCAATGAAACTGAACCCTGCGGCACTGCTTTCACACTTCCGGGGTTCTGAACAGATTCGACAAATAACACCAACATTTATTCAGTGACTTCTGCGCTCCAGGCTGTTTTAGGTTGAATTATGTCCCCCAGATTCATAGGGTGACGTTTCAACCCCCAGAACCTCAGGGGCTTCCCTGATGGCTCAGTGGGTAAAGAATCTGCCTGCAATTCAGGAGACACAGGTTAGATCCCTTGGTGAGGAATATCCCCTGGAGTAGGAAATGGCAACCTACTCCAATATTCTTGCCTGGAAAATCCCAGATACAGATGAACCTGGCAGGCTACAGTCCTTGGGATTGCAAAGAGTCGGACATGACTGAGCAACTAAGCACGCATACATGCACGCACCTCAGAATGTGACAGCACTTGGAGATGAGGTCTTGCAAGTGGTGAGTTAAAGTGGGGCTAGTAGGGTGGCCCCCAGTCCAATCTGATTGGTGTTCTTATAAGAAGAGGAAATTTAGACAAACAGAGACACTAGGAGTGCATGTACACAGAGGAAAGACTGCTTGAAGAGGCATCAGGAAGGTGGCCGTCTGCAAGCCAAGGAGAGAGACCTTTTCTCAGGGGAAACCAACTCTGCCAGCACCTTGATCTTGGTCTTCCAGCCTCCACAACTGAAAAAATAAACTTCTGTTGTTTGACCACCTAGTCTAATTCACAGGCAGTATTCTGACTAAGTTACATAAATGAATTCAATTCATTCTTACAACAAGCTCTGTGTGTACAGAGCAGGAGGAGTGCTATTGATGTCCTTTTGCAGATGAGGAAACTAGAGCCCAGACCAGTTGAAAAAAATAAATGTTAAAAAAGATTAGGTGACAAGTGATTGAGCTAGAATTTAAATGTCATATATAATTTAAATGACTACATTCTACCATCCCTTTACCCTCAGAGGAGCCCTTCTTTATGCATTGATATGTTTCTCTTACGGTCTTAAAAGAACAAAGAATTTCTTTTTACTCAACTGGAAGTATGGATTATGGTGTCTGAAAATAAATAAATGAACTTCTCTATTTCCTCACTTGATTTTTAAATTCCTTGAAGGTGAGTTTATCAGTTAAGATTTCTCATACTGTAAGAAAACCCAACTCAAAGTGGCCCAAGTTAAGGGAAAAATTGGGGTACTCCCTGACTGCTTCAAATTCTCCCTCAAGGAGATAAAATGGCTGCTCAATTCCAGACCTCACATCTTCACACTAAGCCACTTAGGGATGTGACCATAACTTTTGGCTTTATTTCCTAAAATCCTCAGTAAAGATCCCTTTCTGATGTTTCCACTTTCAGTTTTCATTCATGGCTGAAACACTGAAGCCAAAGACATGAAATAGAGTAATTGGTTTAAGGTAATTAGGTTTCCACCCAAATAACAGAGCTGAGGTTCTTAGGAGAGAGATAGCGGAGATTTCCCAAAGTCTTGTTAAATTTTCTAGGGGGTGGGAAAAGGAAGGTTTGGGGAGTTTTTATTTTGTGGGTACGGGTTTCTGTTTGGGATGATGAAAAATTCTGGAAATAGAAAGGGTGATGGTTGTACAACATTGTGGATGTATTTATGCCACCGTATTCTACACTTGTGCGTTTGTCATGCTCAGTCATGTCCGACTCTTTGTGACCCTATGGACTGTAACCGGCCAAGCACCTCTGTCCATGGGCTTCTCCAGGCAAGAATACTGGAGTGGGTTGCCATTTCCTTCTCCAGGGATCAAAGCTACGTTTCCTACATCTCCTTACATTGGCAGAGGGCTTCTTTACTGTCGAGCCACTCGGGAAGCCCATTGTACACTTCAAAATGGTTAAATGGCAAATTTTATGTTATATATATATATTTCCACAAAAAGTAGTTTAAAAAAAAAAAAGTAACTTTTTTAATGCATTTCACTTCCACGCCAGCTGAGGCCAGTTTGCATTTCATCCCCAAAGTGCCCTTTTGCCGATTGAAAACAGCCCTTGGGAGCCCTCTCTAACCACTGAGCCAGTGTCAAGGCCAACGGGCATGAAAAGGTACCTGCCAAGGGTCAAGAGCAGAATTATGTTCAGATTATACTGAATGCTGACTTGTGATCGGGCTCAGGAAACACAGTACTGTTCATGGGAGCTAAGAACCCTTACCTTCAACTGCCAGAGATTTCATGCAGGGACATAATTAAGGTCAGATCACTTACTGGTGGTTTGAATGGGGGAAAAATACTGTAGTGGGCTTTTTAAGTAGCATATTTTTGTGTGAGGGGAACACGTTTTACCAGGGGGAAGATGACAGATAAAACAGGAAATGAGCTGTAGAGTCTGTCTTTTCTCCTTTGACTCTGTGTAGTTAGGTCCATACCCAGAAGTCTCAGCAAAACTTCCAGAGTGCACAGCACTTACCCTCTGAGATCTCCAACACAAATGAGCACATGTGATAAAAGCCACTAGGCAGCATCCTTTCTCCAGCAAGCAAAAAAGCAGGTGTGTGCATGCTAAGTCGCTCCAGTCACGTCCGACTCTTTTCGGCCCCATAGATTGTAGCCCACCAGGCTCCTCTGTCCATGCGCTTCTCCAGACAAGAACACTGGAGTGAACTGCCATGCCCTCCTCCAGGGACTCTTAGGCATTGCCTCTTACGTCTGTCTGCATTGGTCCTTTACCACTAGCTCAACCTGGAAAGCCCTGAAAAACAGATTGTTTCCTGCCATCTAGCTGCAAGGCAGGTTCACAGTAATTTGATGTTCTGAGTAGCTGTTGTTTCAAAAACAATGAATTTCTATCCATTGCGGCCAGCATCAACCTCAGAATGATTTTATCCCTGCCTGCCTTTGTGCAGCTAAGTTGAGAAATGTGGGCTGTGACAAACTGGAGCAGAGAAGGGACAAGTTTGCATGTCACTGGGTTGGAAGAGCTCTTTGATTGTCAGGGAGGCTCGACAATGCTGTCAGGAGCCGGCAGACAACAGCACCGGGATGCACCAGATGTCTGCTCTGGGTCGCTGACAGCGAACAATTTCAAGTCAGCCCAGGATCAAAGAGTTGGGACTATCTCAAGAAAGAGTGTTAAAAACACAAAGGAGCCTGCGTTCTGATCAGAGGAAGTGGCTGAGGAGAGAAAGGCACAGAAAGGGAGGAAACCTTGAGTTTATAAAATGTTAATGAGCCTCAGAATCATAAAATTCTGCCTGAAAGGAAAAGAAAGTGTGAAGCTCAAATCAAAGTTTCAGAGCTGAGAAGGCTGAAAGCGATGTGTTGGCCACAACTGAAGAACAAAAAGCGGTACAGAGAGAACTGCATGGTCTGCGATTCAGATTACATTTCTGTTTCCAAGGCTGATCATTGGTTTGAATAAGCAGATCTGAGACAAAGCATCAACACCTGCGGTTTAACTGAGCATTTCTCCTTGCTGTAAACTGCAAGATTTTTTTTTTTCCGTTCGATAAAGATTTACCATTTCCAAATCACAGTGAAAGGAACTTGAATAATTCACCAATTTTGTTTTCTACTATGTGCCTTAAAGATACCTCACTAGTAAAACTGGTATCTGGCACAACAGAATGACATAGGCAGACTGTAATGTTGTAGTGACAGTAATGAGGTTGACTGTTACAGACTTATTTAAACTCTGAGTATTAAATGCTGCATCCTAATTATTTATATAGAACATTGGCCCAATAACAAAAATAGAGAACGGCAGCTGAAAGTGTAGCTCATTCGATGTTCAGAGATAAAAGGGTTAACCATTCTTTCCATTATTTTCTGCAGATAAGTCTTTTTTGGTCATATTTAAATGCGATGGCAACTGAATTCTGGCCTTTTTCCAAGCTACTGTATGAAAAGGATGCTGGAGGCCATCGCAATACGGCACACTGCAACATAAGGACTCTTCCGTTCACCAGTTCTGGCACACTTCCAAAATATACCCAACAACCCAGTTTTATTTCTGTCCAGGAGGCTGGATGCCAAGGATTGGATATAAACACAGGTACATATAAGCAGCAAGATTACAGTCAACAGACTGAAAATTGAAAATGGCAGACATTGTGAGGCGGGCCAAGCCCCAGCCATATCACCCTTCTGGGCCCAGCACTGAACTGCAAGATTTTTGAAAGACAAATATTCTTTTAAGAAGGACTAAGCACAAGCTGGAATCAAGATTGCCGGGAGAAGTACCAATAACCTCAGACATGCGACACCACCCTTATAGCAGAAAGTGAAGAACTAAAGAGCCTCTTGATGAAAGTGAAAGAGGACAGTGAACAAGTTGGCTTAAAATTCAGCATTCAGAAAACTAAGATCATGGCATCTGGTCCCATTACTTCATGGCAAATAGATGGGGAGACAGTGGCTGACTTTATTTTTGGTGGCTCCAAAATCACTGCAGATGGTGACTGCAGCCATGAAATTAAAAGACACTTACTCCTTGAAAGAAAAGCTATGACCAAACTAGTCATAGTGTTAAAAAGCAGAGACATTACTTTGCCAACAAAGGTCCCGTCTAGTCAAAGTTATGGTTTTTCCAGTAGTCATGTATGGATGTGAGAGTTGGACTATAAAGAAATCTGAGCACCGAAGAATTGATGCTTTTGAACTGTGGTGTTGGAGAAGACTCTTGAGAGTCCCTTCGACTGCAAGGAGATCAAACCAGTCCATCCTAAAGGAAATCAGTCCTGAACATTCATTGGAAGGACTGATGCTGAACTGAAACTCCAATACTTTGGCCACCTGATATAAAGAACTGATTCGTTAGAAAAGACCCTGATGCTGGGAAAGATTGAAGGCAGGAGGAAAAGGGGATGACAGAGGATGAGATGGTTGGATGGCATCACTGACTCAATGAAAGTGAGTTTGAGTAGGCTCCAGGAGTTGGTGATGGACAGGGAGGCCTGGCGTGCTGCAGTCTATGGGGTTGCAAAGAGTCAGACACGACTGAGCAACTGAACTGAACTGAAGCTAATTAGTGGCAACAGTCAAGACAAAGAAGCAAATAAAAATATTGGAAATGAGACTTTAAGTAGAAATGTTAATAATAAATTTGCTGCATTGGAAATTAAGTTTTAGGAAAAGTGTGCCACATGAAATATATTTAATAGTAGGGAGTAAATGAATGATTTTCCTCTGGGGAAGACTGTGGCAGTCTAAGTGTCTTGAATCTGATCTCCCCATTTCTGCTTTGAGGTGTGGTTTTTTTTTTTTTTCCTTTTCCCTATTGTCTCTAAAAACAGCCCCTGTGAATGGGTCTGAAACTCCATTCAGAGAGAACTACCAAAGAAGGGGAATACGTAATAGATAGAGCCAGCTGGAAAATTTGAATTTTTTCACTTAAACAAACCTTCTCAGAATAAGGGGACTTCCATGGCAGTCCAGTGATTAAGACTCCATGCCTCCTCTGCAAGGTGCACAGGTTCGATCCGTGGTCAGGGAACTAAGATCCTACATGCTGCACACCATGGCCAAAAAATTAAAATAAAATAGACCTTCTCAGAATAAGTAAACAAACGCCCTGCCCGTTTCCCCGCTCTAATCTTGCCCTAGGTACACACCCTAGAAGAAAAAGCTTCACACAAACTTGATAGAGACCATGTTTTATTTTCTATTTGAGTATCTTTTCAGTTACCTAATATAAGAGCGGACTTCCCAGATGGCCCAGTGGTAAAGAACTGCCTGCCAATGCAGGAGACCTAAGGGATGCAGGTTTGATCCCTGAGTCGGGACAGTCCCCTGGAGGAGGGCATGGCAACCCACTCCAGTATTCTTGCCTGGAAAATCCCATGGACAAAGGAGCCTGGCAGACTATAGTCCATGGGGTCGCAAGGAGTCAGATATTACTGAAGGGACTTAGCATGCACACACGCAATGTAAGAGAAGTCACCGCAGGCACCCAGGTAAACATTTCCTTTTGGCTCCATCATACCAATAATCCAGTCTTAAAAAGTGAATTTTCCACAGTAATGGACATTTTCCGACACTGCTCATACCCAAACCCAAATTTAGATATTTATATCTGGTTACAATTCACTGGTCCAATATTTTGTCTAAAAAGAAAAAAGCTTTTCTGGAATTTATCAGCTTCTCAATAAGTTATTTTAAAAAATTGAAGTATAATTACAATGTTGTGTTAGTTTCTGCATATATATATATACATACACACACATATATGCCCTCTCTCTTGAACCTCTCTCCTATCCCCTCATCAATAAGTTTTTAATTGAAAAAGAAATCTCCCCAATCTCCAACTGCAGTATGATGATATAAATCTGTTTAAATTATATCCTCTGTGTATTTGACAAGCATATAAAAGAGTTTTGCCCAGTGGCCTGAAATAGTCCCCTAGATTTTTATGACTTCCTGGGGAACATTTAACATTGCAAAGCATATTAGAAAGGAGTCTAAGACTTTTAATTATATGATCACCTTGCCTGCACAGGAAGTCATTTTCTTCTAAATATCGTACTTTAACTGTTCTGATATCTGAATTCATGGCAAATCTTCCAGCATTTGTTTTTCTCTGACCCCAGGCAATTAACCACAGTAGAGGAAAACTTTACCAAAATTGTGCAATTTTCTATGAAAACACAAGAGGGCAGGTTTTGCTTTATTGTGAGCCTAATTCCACTCTGTTATTAATCAGGCTGGTTGCTGTGCTCATTACAAATTCAGGAACATTCAATAACATACAAAGTGAATGAGCAATCAGAATGTCTACCATGGCAGTGAAATCTCTAGTATTTTAATAAAGAAGGACAGGCTTAATCCTCTCTATGTGGCATTATTTAAAACACAGAGAACACAGTTATGTTTGGGAGACACTGTAATAATTTAAGCTTTGTTATGAATCACCAAAGGAGCAGAGAATGGCTTGAAGAAGAAATGATCAAATTTAGTCATATTACATCCAAGAACTATGGCTTGAATTAATGTGGCTAATAACACAAGTAGGTTAATATGTGTGTGTGTGAGTGTGTGCACGCACGCACTCACACACACCAACACATGCACGCACTAACCCAGCCTTGTCTGACTCTTTGCAACCCCATGGGCTGTAACCCATCAGGCTCCTCTATCCTTGGAATTTTCCAAGCAAGAATATTGGAGTGTGGTGCCATTTCCTACTCCAGAGGATCTTCTTGACCTAGGGGTCGAACCCGTGTCTTCTGTGTCTCCTGCACTGACAGGTGGATTCTTTACCACTAGCGCCACCTGGGAAGTTGCCAAATAGTTAATGGTGTCTGCCTAATAAAAATAGTGTTAGTGATAAGATACCAAGTATTCAATCCTTGAATGGGAAGCTTGTGTTTTTGTTTGTTTTGTTTAGTTTTCAAAGATTTTATTCTACTGCTCACAATTCTCTTGTTTTTTTTTTTTTTTCAAGATTTCATTAAACTACCTGCCAAAGCATAATTAAATTCACAGGAGTTATTTTCATCTTGAACTGCCATTATGAGTAAAGTATTATGTCATCTTTGAGAGGGTCTTTAACTTCACCAATGGGTCCACCCATGTAAGAAAGCCACTGATTTTGCCTGACTAAGTATTTTGCCCACTAACTCCTTCTGCAGAAACAAGGCTTTTAAGAAATCAGATGATGGAATAATGATATGATGAGGTCTACACTTTTCACCCTTGTCTGTATAAATGGTAGAATTAAGGCCTACCAGTTTGGAGAAGGAAATGGCAACCCACTCCAGTGTTCTTGCCTGGAGAATCCCAGGGATGGGGGAGCCTGGTGGGCTGCCATCTATGGGATCGCACAGGATCAGACACGACTGAAGCGACTTAGCAGCAGCAGCAGCAGCTGTAGTGGGGAGGGCTTCCCTGGAGGCTCAGATGGTAAAGAATCTTCCAGCAATGCAGGAGACCCAAGTTTGATCCCTGGGTCAGGAAGATCCCTTGGGAAGGAAATGGCTACCCACTCCAGTATTCTTGCCTAGAGAATTCCGTGGACAGAGGAGCCTGGTGGGCTAAAGTCCATGGGGTCGCAAAAGATTTGGACACAACTATGCAACTAAACAACAACAACAAATGGTGGAGAAAAAGCACACCCAAGAAGAAAATGTAGCTGAAGAGTGTCCCCCTGTACTAGGCTGTATGGAGTGAAATTCTATCTGGCAGATGTACAACTCACAATCTGAAAGATAGGCTGCTATTCATTTCACGACAGGGATACATGACCCTATTATCTTATGTTTTATCCAGTACCTGTTCAAACACAGGCCAGGGGCCCTAAATGAAAAGTTTTACTTTGAGACTAGTTTATTCATTCAAAAAATATTTACAGAGTACTCAGGATGAGCATGGGTGTCCCTGGTGGCTCAGTAAAGAATTTGCCTGCAATTCAGGAGACCTGGGTTCGATCCCTGGGTTGGGAAGATCCCCCTGGAGGAGGGCATGGCTCCCCACTCCAGGATACTTGCCTGGAGAAGTCCATGGACAGAGGAGCCTAGCAGGTCACAGTCAGTGGGGTCGAAAAGAGTAGGACATGACTGAATCGACTTAGCACAGATGCACACACACATTTCCTAAGCACTTAAAGTGCTTTGATACAATAGCATTGGAGCTGTATGGAGAGCTATACAAGCTGACCTCTAGAAGCTTCGGGTCTTCTAATAGAAGTGAACACCATGTCACTGTGACCTCATTGGCTCTACTTTCCTTCTTTTGGGCATCTCCAACAAGTTGACTGAGCTAATAGCCTCTCTAGAAGGAGCCTGCCTCCCTGGGCAATGACTGCAAGTGGCCTATCTACTCACCTCCCTCTCCAATATCACTCTTCAGACTATAGGGACATCAGAGGTAACTCTTTACCTGGGGAAAAGGGTAGTAGTTTATTTTCCTGCTTGTAAAATAGAGAGCTAGGAAGTAGGAGCTCAATAGAAACTCAATAGAAAGTAGAAACATCAGTTTATTTAAAGACTTCTTTTCTTTGTTTCTAAACTGAAGTATAATTGATGTATAATATCATATAAGTTACAAGTGTACAATATAGTGACTCAGAATTATACTGGATTATTATACTCATTTATAGATATTATAAAATACTGGCTATATTCCTTGTGCTGTACAATATAGCTTGGTAGCTTATTTTATACCTGATAGTTTGTACCTCTTAATCCCCACCCCCAGACTACCCCTCCCTCCTTCCCTCTCCCACTGGTAACTAGTTTGTTCTTGATATGTGTGAGTCTGTTTCTTTTTGTTACTTTCACTATAAATGAATATGTATATTTCCACATGTAAGTGAAATCATACAGTATTTGTCTTTCTCTGCCTGATTTATTTCACTTAGCATAATACCCTCCAAGTTTAAGGACTTATTTTCCAAAGTGAAGTAGTTACTCATGTATTTTATGCATATACATAAAATCTTATGTATATATTGAGTGCCAAAAAGATGTGAGTTGATGTTCACAAATTAAAAAACAATAGCCACCAACAGACAAACAATCATCTGCAAAACATTTATTTTTATTTTCCTTTATAATAGCTTTCTACTTCTTCTTAATGTGAGATTGGAATTTTTCACTAGGATTATTATAATTAATAATGTTAAATCCTAAGCAAATCACAAATTTATGTCAATGAATTTTAGAATTAGAAGAGAATTTAACTCACAAACGAAAGATGTTATTGGATTTCACTTTTGAATGTTAGCTTCAAAAAAGCATTTCTTTTAAAATCATAATTCATATACATACAAGTTTTCTTATACTGCAGAGAGAAGCATATAAACCAATCTATTCATTTTCTTCAAGGTTGAATTTCTCCCCTCATCATTGAGATGTATTGCCATAAAATGCTTAATGATATTTTCTAAGTTCATTTGCATAGTATTCACTGCAAGTAAATAGCAACTTTTTACTCTACAGGTTTATTCTACCTTTAGATTTGCTGAAAGGCAGTCATCATTGATTTATTGTAATGTTAGAAAATGCTAGAAAATTTTACTCTTGTAATATGAACTACAAAATTAGGAAATTATTTCTCTTAGGAAGGCATCATAAAACATAATATTTATGAGAAGTTGCACACACAGTACTTAAAAGGAGCTAAGTATAAGTGGTTAGTCTTTATTTCTACTGCAGACAGATATTACTTTTAAACAAATCTTTTGAGAATACGATATATGAAAATTCTGATATACTGGAAAGATAAGCTAGAGGTGGTTATGTGCTTTATAGAATTATTCATAATAGTTCATCCATAAAAAGTAATTTCCCCTGGTGCTTTTAATGTATAATTGATTTATACACAACTTTTCAGGAACGTACCAACCATGCACATTTATATCTTCATCTTAACATATTTCTCTTTTGGTTTACAAATTGGATGTAAAAATTAGTCCTCCAACAACTCTGAGGTCAGAGCATAAACTTTCCAGAGTGGGCCATGTTAATAACTCATTGATGAGTTTTCCATGAACTCTGTTAAAGGGAGGCATTGAGATCTATGCATGCGGCACTGGTTAGAGGTCCAGGCAAGGTTTCACCCCGTTCAGGAGCCTGGGCTGTTTTAATTCTCACCTGCTGAGCCTACTCTCAGATGTACTTTATGAGACCCATTCAAATTCACTTAGTTCAGATTGAGCTTTGTCCTTTTCTCTCGCTTCTGAAGTCTTATTCCAGGGGATAACACAGGGTCTTGGTGAACCTTGCACCTTCTAGCGCTCCCATGTAGGGAAAGCTACAGAGACCTCTTAATCCCATTCACACACATCCATTCTAGCAGAGAGGAGCTGAAATGAGTGGACAGAAGGGCCACTCCTATGGCTTCACTCCTACTGCATGGGTACCAGATATAAACAGATGAAATTGCCTTAAAAATCTCAAAAGCCATTAACATCTCAGAGGTGGGGATCATCTTGGTGAGTCTAAACATCTTTGTAAAGATTGCCTCATTCTTATCTCTCATAATCTGATGATTACTTAGTGAATCATAACCATTTAATTCTAAATTATTACATTTTGTATGGATGGTTCGCTTTTAAATGCTAAGACTTAACCAATTGGCATTTGTAAGTAACCATTAGTACAGTGCAGCATTAATGAATTTAAATTCAACTCTTTAAAATAAGTCAAAAGCTTGAAAAATTTTTCATCTGAGGTTACCCAGCAAAGGAATTGGTTCAGGGTTGTGGCTTAGCTGGTAAAGAATCTGCCTGCAATGCGGGAGACCTGGGTTTGATCCCTGGGTTGGGAAGATCCCCTGGAGAAGGGAAAGGCTACCCACTCTATTCTGGCCTGGAGGATTCCATGGACTATATAGTCCATGCTGCTGCTGCTGCTGCTAAGTTGCTGCAGTCATGTCCAACTCTGTGCGACCCCATAGACGGCAACTTACCAGGCTCCCCCATCCCTGGGATTCTCCAGGCAAGAACACTGGAGTGGGTTGCCATTTCCTTCTCCAATGCATGAAAGTAAAAGGTGAAATCAAAGTCACTCAGTCGTGTCCGACTCTCAGACCCCATGGACTGCAGTCTATCAGGCTCCTCCGTCCATTGATTTTCCAGGCAAGAGTACTGGAGTGGGGTGCCATTGCCTTCTCTGTAGGGTCGCATAAAGTCAGACACGACTGAGGGACTTTCACTTTCAGCCAAATGATCAGGGCAATGGAATGCTAATCAAATTGTCTCCTGTTCAGGCTTAGAAGCTCACCAACCTTCTCCAGTCAGACTTTCCCAGAAAGAGTGATGCTGTACTCGTTAATAAGTTCAAAACAGTATATTAATCAACTAGATTAATTTAAACTAATTTAATCCTCGTCTGTTCACTTACCACTATAGGATCAATGTTTATTCAGCTATTGATTCTTGTGAGAGCTCTGCTGTTAAGAACTACAGACCCTTTATAAACTCTGTAACATCTAATTTATAAAAGAGAACCAAACTGATCATTCATTCATCCATCCATTCTTATTCCCATATGGAAAATAAGGCCTATTTTCATCTTCAAGGCCATTTTAAAGACTGGAAAGAAAAAGAAAAAAGAAGCCTCGGGAAGATGATCAAGAATCCACCTAAAAGCATAGATGGTTACGCCTAAAAGAGACCTTGGAGACTCAAGCAGCACCTGCCACCTTCCTGCCCTCCTTTACAAAGGAAGAAACATGAGTTAAGAAAGATGTAACCATGACCTGGTCCAGTTCTCAAATTACACTGACCTGCATATTTCAGTGAGTCCACTGTATTGATTTTGGGGGGGATCAGAACACGAGGAGGCTTAATCAATCAGTATGGGGATTATTATCAGATACCACCAGCTGTCATCAGCTGTACCTTTGTTTGATGGTAGAGATACCCTCAAGCACTTTAGCTTGTTTGTTAAACAAACAAGCAAACCAGAAACTAGAGTTTCTACACATCTTCCATACTTGGGATCATCACCATAGCAGGAGGGGCTGTGCCAAAGCTCTTCAACAAAAGGAAGAACAGTGAGGGTTCATTTGCAGGTTGTCAGTCAAAACTATGGCTTGGTCAGCCTCTTCTCTAGAGCAAGGTGTGAGCATCTAGGCTTCTTCGGTGTATCTTTTGTTGCTTAGCTGTGTCTCCACTAAGGGTGTATACCCTTTTCGAAGTCGTCTATATTGAAGGAAAAGAAGCAATGCAAAAAGGACAACCAAAACCACGAGCATCCCCGTAACCACTGAGAGCACTGTGGTCCAATCTGGAGTTTCTTCAACTGAAATTAAAGCAGAAGAAAAGAGTCTTACAATTGGGGTTTTCATCAGCTGAACACTCTTAGAAAAGGGAAGAATAAACCAATTTGTCTTTTACACGTGCTTTTGTTGATACGGCAAAACTACACTGACTGGAATAAAATTTTTCTCCTTCCTTATGAACTATTTATCATATCCATAACTTTTTTTGTGTGTGGAAGTGGAAAATTACATTCCATTGTTTGAATATAGCTTATTGTATTTTAAAAATTCCTTACGATAAATACTGATACAGAATAAACCCTCCAAGGAAGTATATAACTACTTTTGTGAGTTAGAAACTCATTTGTAAAAGTGCATGCTAAAATGGTATCTGGAGAACTGCAAAATATACAACAGCCAGGTCTAGAAATTCTGCTGTTGTCTCTACCTTTTTTATGGAGTGATCAGTGAGTAAGACGGATGAGACTGGAGATTATAACAGGGGTCATTCAAGAGCAAGAGTAGAAGAAATTTGGACCCATTTAAATAGTTGTGAATAAAATCGGGATCATTACATGATAAATGCAATCCTCTATTTAAATATATTTTATAAGCACTTTTCCAAAAAATTAATGGATTTCACTTCTAATGTATTTATGCCTATTTGTCGTTTCCTTAAAAATTATCCTTGGGCAGTTGTTCTTAAAATCAGTTTTTCTGAAGTGGGTTCTTGTTCTGTACTCTACACTTCTCTAAATGTAAGACTGTCCTTCTAGTCCTTTCTCTCCAGTCTCACAGAGGACCCTGACTCATCTTGATGGGGTTTCTCCAAAAGGATTTTAATTTGTCTTTTCCTGCAACAATTGCCATCCTCATCTTCTTAAAATACAGGTTTTTATTCCGTCATTTCTTTGTTCAGGAGCCAAAAATGATTGTCTTTTGTTATTGTCCAAACTCTTCTGCCTAGCTTTTTTAAAAAATTACTTCTTTTTTTTTTAATTGTGGGAAAACATATATGACACATATTTTTATCACCTTAACCCTTTTTAAGTTCTGTGACATTAAATACATTCACATTGTTGACATTCCTCACCACTATTCATCCATAGAACATTTTTCCCTGCAAAACTGAAATAATAATTCTCTAGTCCTCCATCCCTTCCCACTCTCTAGAAACAAGCAACCACCCTTTCTGTGTCTATGAATCTGACTACTATAGGCGCCCCATACGGTGGAATCATATAGGTTTTATCCTTTTGTGATTGGTTTATTTAACTTAGCATGTCTTCAAGATTCACCCATGTTACAGCATGTGTCAGGACTTCCTTCCTTTTTAAGGCTGAATAATATTCCATTGTGTGTATGGACCATATTTTATCTGTTGTTATTTTGCTTATCTATCAGTGGGTACTTGGGTTGCTCCCATCTTTTAAAAAATTATTTATTTTTAATTGGAGGATAACTGCTTTACAATAGTATGTTGATTTCTGCCACACATCAATATGAATAAGCCATAGCACACATATGTCCCCTCCCTCTTGTATCTCCCTCTTATTGCTTCCACCTTTTGCCTTTTGTGAATAATGCTGCTATGAATAGAGGTATACAAATATCTGCTGGAATACTTGCTTACAATTCTCTGGGGTCTATGCCCAGAAGCCGAATTGTTAGATCGCATGGTAAATCTGTGTTTAATTTTTTGAGGAGCTACCGTATTGTTTTTCACAGAGCCTATGCTAACATTCCCACCAGCAATGCACGAGGATTCCATTTTCTCCACATTCCCATCAACACTTGTTATTTTCTGCTTTCTTGGTAGCAGCCATCCTAATGGGTATAAAGTGGGATCTTATTGTGGTTTCTGCCCAACTTTTACAGTCCCTGATAACCAGGCATTCTCTCAGATCCAGCCTTAATTCACAGTTAATTACTCAAGCCTTTCACTGCAGCCAGGTTTTCTTCTCATGGTCCTCTATATGGACTACATGTGTCTGTCATAGTCCTGTTCCCTGCCTGTCTTCAATCTAAAATGCCCCTTTCTTTCCCCCAACCTACCTAAAACCACCATCTCTTTTTTAAAAAACCTTTTTTCTTTTTTTGACCACACGGCACAACATGTGGGATCTTAGTTCCCCGTCCAGAGATTGAACCTGAGTCCCCTGCATTAGAAGACGTGGACTCAACCACTGGACTCCCAGGGAAGTCCCTCCATCTCTTTAATCCAGTTCAGGACCCAGCTCCTTTCCCAAATCCCTCTCTCCCTTCTTCAATCTTGGGTAATAGTTATGTCACCTCAGAGAGGATGTAAATTTTTGTCAAACCAATAAAAGAATGTGATTTGTATCTTCTAATGAGTTAATGCATTCTGGGCGTATTTAGACTCTCAGGTTATATCTGTTAATTGACTGATGTCAGAGGCCGTGGAAGCACGGTCAGAAGCACATGCCAAACTTTCTGATTATTATTATGTTCAATCCCAGAGAAATGAGAAAAGTTTCAAAGAGACATTCTCACCTCAGCAGCCCAAAGAAGAGAAACTTCAAATCAGTAAAGAGAACAAGGTGCAGTAGATGCAGAACTGGAAGGGAAAACATAGGACAGAGTCCAGGGTCTGAAAGGTTTTGAAAGTTGAGAGAGAAGGGGGCGGGGAGGGAGTAAGACACCAGGGGAGAGAGATGTGACCTCAGAAATGGTCGATTACTTTGCAGGCTGAGATTTAGAGAAGACAAAATAGACATTAATGGGAAAATGCCATCAGCACATAGGCTGTGTGTTTTTCAGCTTCTTGACAAATTAAGAGATTTTTTTTTTTTTTTTTTTTACTGTTTTACCTTTCCTTTATCAACCTGTCCGAAGGTTGAATGGCACATGGAGCTATATTGGGGCCTGGGCAAATTAAAAAAAAAAAAAGGATGCCCCTACATTTATCAAAATATCTTTCTGTATTTTGAACCAAGTGGAAAAGCTAATAAAAAATCTACAACTTAAAAACATGACTTCAGGACTTCCCTGGTGGTACAGTGATTAGGAATCCACCTGCTAATGCAGGGGACATGGGTTCGATACCTGGTCCGGGAAGATTCCACATGCCTGTGTAACTACGCCCATGCACCACGATTACTGAGCCCGTACTCTGGACGCAACATGCCGTATCTCCAGAGCGCTACAGCTACCGAAGCTCACGTACGGAGAGACTGTGTTCCACAAGAGAAGCCACTGCAGTGAGAAGCCTGAACACCGGTCATCACTCACTGCAACTAGAGAAAGCCTTCGCAAAGCAACAAAGACCCAGCACAGCCAAAAATACATAAGTAAAATTATTTTTTTTAAAGAATAAAAACATGATTTAAAAAATTCATTTAAAAAAGTGTACCCATGAAGTCCCACACAGCCCAATCTACTGGCAGGTCATTGTCATCTTTACAAACCCACCAGGCAGGGGTGGTATGGGTTAACTGGGAAAAAAAATAAATAGCCTACTTACAAACTAACACAGAGATATAAAACAAACAACAGCCTGGCTTTAAAATTTTGATACTGTATTCAACACGGATTTTTTTTTTTTTTTTTTTTGGCATTAATTTGGGTTTTTGATAATATTGCATTATATAATTACTTAGCTCAATTACTGAATTTTTGGCTTCCCTTTGAACTTTGTGCCTGAGGCAAGTGCTGCATTTGCCTCACCTTAAACCCAGCCTTGCCTTTAAGTAAAGATCTCTAAGAGGTCCTGCTAGTCGCCATCCATCTGTGGCTACTGCATTTTTATTTTATTGGTTAGGCATTTCAAACTATGGCTGGTTTTCAACTGTCAGATCAGGTGCAGTTGTAGATACTTGTCCTGAAATAAGTTCTCTTAACAACTTTCAATTTTCTAAAACAAGAGTCATCCAACAGTCCCTTTTCTGATGTTTAATTGGTAGTTTAAAGGCTCATTTTGTAACTATACATACTCTAAAAAATTGCTAATAAACTTAACTAGATCTGAGCACTTCAATTTAAGGTCTTGATTTAGAAGAAAAAGAAAGGAAAAAAGAAAAGAAAGCCTCTTTAGAAGATTAATGAATCAGGCATTTAGAAGTCTCATTAGTTACCTGGCAGATCAATGGCATAACTGTAGCCAAGTTGGTCTGCGGTTAAAAAGAGTTCCTCATTAGTCACCGGAGGGAAGAAAGGAACCATGTTATACATCCGATTGTGACCAATGGGTGCCAGCTCCCGAGGCCAGGCATCCACAGGGGGATTGAATCTTTTCATCCACTCGTCAAAAATGGCATCAGTGAAGGAATGAAGGACCTGCAAGACAGTTGAACGCAGTGTTAACACCGATGGATGTGTGTTCAGTCACTAAGTCGTGTCCGACTCTTTTGTGACCCCATCGCCTGTAGCCTGCCAGGCTCCTCTGTCCATGGGATTTCCCAGGCAAGAATACT
This sequence comes from Bos indicus, assembly GCF_029378745.1. NCBI lineage: Eukaryota > Metazoa > Chordata > Mammalia > Artiodactyla > Bovidae > Bos > Bos indicus. Next base: position 68,728,085 of record NC_091771.1, read on the forward strand.
GGAGTGGGTTGCCATTTCCTTCTCCAGGGGATCTTCCTGACCCAGGAATAGAACCAGTGTCTCCTGCCATAGCAGACGTATTTTTCACCACTGAGTCACTGGGGAAGCCCTGCCAATATTGATGGGGCTGTTCTAATCGGGCCAATCTAATTGGAACTTTCTCTAAAATGAAATGAAGTTGGTTTTTCTCGACATCAGGAACTTCTTGGTGACATACCCACTGGCAAGATCCCCTGGAGAAGGGAATGGCAACCCACTCCAGTATTCTTGCCTGGAAAATTCCATGGACAGAGGAGCCTGGCAGACTATAGTCCATGGGGGCAGAGTTGGACATGACTCAGGACTAACACTTTGCTTTTCACTTTCAAGGCTGTATGATATATCACTCCATAAACCCCTTTGTTAAGTGAACAAAGTAAGGTTCATGTTGCAGATGCAGCACTGGTTTAAGAATATTTGAGGCCTTCAACAAATTCATGTTAATTATTACATTCAGAAAAAAAGGCAAGTATGATCAGATATATAGTGCAGCCAATATTCAGATGCTTTGCTTTTAACAAGGAAGAAAGGAGACATTGTGTTTCCCAATAGTATAAAACAAATGGATAATTAAAAGAAAGAAAGAAAACATCCAAAACGGGTCTTCAAATTTCTCCCACCCTTCTAGGTGCTCACTGTATAAGCCTCTCATTTGAATTCTCAGTGTTAGGCCAGCAAAAAAAAGTCTAAAAACGTTGTGCATAGTGCTGTTTTATTTTCTCAAGAAAGCTGTCAAAGTCCTTTTCAAAGACAGCAATTATTACGTGTTTTAAAATATTAACAGCAAAATTTCACATTTATGGTCCTGATTTTGCAATAGGACACAAACATGAGCGTTCAGCCCAGGCCGTTAGAGGTCCTCTTTCACTCCTAGTGGTTCAGGGAGCCCAGGGACTCCGTCTGATTTTCCTTCCCTCTTTGTCTGCAGGGTCTGTCAGTCACTCCAGGGCTTGTCACATGGGGGAAAGGAGATACTTACTTCAGTAAACACAGGTTAAATGAATTCATTTATCCGTCCACCAGTATGGCACTGGTGAAGTTATACTACCACCTATTTGTTTATCAATTTTCCATAATGAGACTCTTAACCCCTAAAAGTCAGAGATAAGGTCTTTTCACCTTTGGAATTTTAGGCTTAGTCTATAACTTGGACAGAGTCGATGTTTAATAAGTTTCTGTTGGCTGATGGCAGTGCCATGCAAAGTACTTTTATATTTTGTACAACTCATCCAAGGGCTTCCCTAGTGACTCAGGTGGCAACAAATCCATCTGCAACGCAGGAGACCCGGGTTCAATCCCTGGGTCGGGAAGATCCCCTGGAGCAGGGCTTGGCAACCCACTCCAGTATTCTTGCCATAAAGAAGTCTGATCATTGAAGAACTGATGCTTTCTAACGGTGCTGCTGGAGAAGTCTTTTTAGAGTCTCTTGGACAACAAGAGATCAAACCAATCAATCTTAAGGAAACCAACTCTGAATATTCACTGAAACGACTGATGCTGAAGCTGAAGCTCCAATCCTTCGGCCACCTGGTGTGAAGAGCCGACTCATTGGAAAAGACCCTGAAGCTGGAAAAGATTGAGGGCAGGAGGAGAAGAGGGTGACAGAGGGTGAGATGGTTGGATGGCACCATCGACTCAATGCACACGAGTTTAAGCAAACTCCAGGAGAGAGTGAAGGAGAGGGAAGCCTGGCGTGCTAGAGTCCATGGGCTCGCACAGAGTCAGGCACAACTGAGCCATTAACAATTTCACTTTCTGGTTTGTACTACTGCTGCTTATTTAGTAGATAATAGTTTCAGATTTTACCCGAGGTTCCTTGTAGCTTTCTATCTGAATTGTCTCACGTGTCTACATTCACGATAGTGAAAAGAATCAAGTGATTTACTGAAAGGATTTTTTTCCCGAATGGATTTTTAAAGTTCATGGCAAGTATGAAATGAAAATATCTCCTGCCATATTAATAAACAAGACATGTCACAACCATCAGCGATTTCTGGCCTCCGAATGGGCATGAGGGCTCCTGAAACTGCTGCCACACACCACCCCCATGGTGATTGCTGAGGAGCTGGGAGAATCCAGGAAGCAATATGAACAAGGAAACAAGATTGGCCCCAGATAGTTGAGGCGCATATGAAAGGAATGAATTCAGTGAGCCCAGAGGCTTACACCTTCCCATGCACAGAATGCTAAATTCCTTAACTTGATACCTAATCTTTGATGTTAAGACTGCCTGTTCCCTTTGTTGCAAACTTGTATGTAGCAGGACTTCTCCTCCGGCCTTCTTGGAGCAGTTTTCTCAGAGCCACTGAGATGCTGTCTCCTGGACTCGGAGTCCTAAACATTCCCGCCAAATAAAATAACTCTACTTTTAGGTTGTGACTGTATTTTTTGGTCAATACAAGATACATGTTAAAAACCAAAACATCAAATTGTAAGACCTGGGCTTTCACAGAGAGAAAATATTTTCTGAGTTCTGAAATCTTGTCTTTGAGTCACAGAATTTAAGCCCCGAGGGAATAAAAGGCATCAAGCTTATTGAATGAGCAACAGCTTTGAAGGAACACATGATAATTCGAGAGATCATGTCTCTCACAAGTAGAGTTCAGAAGTTCCTCTTTGAGAAGGGGCATTAACTCTGGAAAAGGAGCTGAGCGTTAGCTGTTGGTGTAGGTCTCTGAAAACAATATCACGTGCAGTAAAATCCTGGGAGCTCCAGATAAGGTTAGAAGTTTCCCAGAGAGAGCTCCATGCTCCAGGTCTGGCCTCAGGAGCCTGCCTCAAGTGTGGAGCCTGAGCAATAGATGCGCAGTGTCTAAGAGTAGCAAGCACTATTGATTGCTTACCAAATAGCCTTTCTCCTCTTCTTTCTCGGTAACTTCTTTGGTGTTTGTGGTGAAGCAATGTGCCAAGTTATCCATGAGATTTAGCTGGAAATCACTGGCTAGGACTTCTAGGTAATCTTGTTAAAAATGGTTGTCTCAGCTTAAAAGGGGCCCCTTTTCCCTCTCCATCCCTCCTCGCTTCCTGGAACATGGGTGTGATGGCTGAAGCTGCAGCAGCTATCTTAGCAGCCCGCAAGCAAAGCTAAGAAGCCACTCACCAAGGATGGTTAAGCAGAAAGACAGAGGGAGTTGATGATGACTATGGAGATACTATACCAAGGCTGAGCCACCTGCCACCGGAGTTCTTTTACACAAAGAGAAAAATAAACCTCTTTATTTGTTGCTTAGACTTCTGTAATTTTGGTTTTCTATTTTAAGCAGTTGAACCAAGTGCTAACTGATACACAGAAAAAGGCGTGTATCAGAATGTACTTTCTAAGAAAGGCCGCACAATATCTCTTAAACTTTTAGAAACCATCTGAGTTGAAGTCAGAGATCAAACTGTGATTTAAAAAAAAAAAAGAGAGAGATAAGAGAATCTCAGGGCAGAGAAAGATGTAGAGTCAATGCTGTAAGAGGCAAATAACTGGGTGAAAACACCAGAATTCACCAGGTGTGGAAGGGTAAACAATTAGGGAGGGGATGAGACTCTAAATAAATTCATAATTTGGAGGGCAAGAACAGGGGAAGAGTAATAAGGAGAAGATTATAGGTCTCAGATGAGCCGTTAAACATTATCCAATAAAAGCTCTAATAGGAATTACATACAGATGAACCAATTTATAGAATGTAGTTTAAAAAAAAAAGGCCAGCATATGCCAAGGAGATGCAAAATAGGCGAGAGACAAAATTCTGTGAGCAACAATGTATCCAGAGGCTAGAAAGAGAAGCAGGGCAACAGGGAGACTAGGTATTTTTGATAAAGTTGTGAACATTGTTCCTAAATGAAATAACCTGAATTGCTTTTGATAAACCAGTGGTATTTTTGCTGAAAAGTGTTATTCACTCAGTCATCTCCGACTCTTGTGACCCAAAGAGCTACAGACCGCCAGGGTCCTCTGTCTGTGGGATTTCCCAGCCATTCCCTTTTCTAGGGGATCTTTCCAACCCAGGGATCGAACCCAGGTCTTCTACACTGCAGGTGGATTCTTTACCATCTGAGCCAACAGGGAAGCCCCATCTTTGTTGAACACAGGTTGAAAATAAGCTACTATCTCTGTAAACATAATTCGAGGGCATAAATAAAAGCAAAAGCAAAGTAAAAGTAAACTGCTGTTGCCTTCTATCTGCTATAGAGATTTATACTTATATTTTAGCATTAATAATTGAGTGCCTCAGAAATGAGGTTACAAATTTTGGTACACAAACTTAGGCTATCTTATTCCAACAAAGTAAACATAGGTATAGGAAGGAAAAAATAATGCTAAATTTCAACTTGCAAAGCAGTATTGAATAAAATGTGATTACATGGGCTTTCAAGGTAAAAATTTTTTAATGCAACCTTGCAGAAGAAAGCAATTGATCAACAAATACTGTGCTTAGAGGCATAAAGAAACTTAATAAAGTACAGGGAAAACATGCATATCTTTCTCAAGATCACTGGAGGATAAAGTTACTAACAACCTTCTCTTGTCATTGTTGTCATTTAGTCGCTAAGTTGTGTCCAACTCTTTTGTGACTCCATAGATTGTACCCTATCAGCCTCCTCTGTCTACTGGAGAGGGTTGCCATTTCTCCAGGAGATCTTGCCAATTCAGGGATCAAACTTGTGTTTCCTGTATTGGCAGGCAGATTATTTACCACTGAGCCACCTAGGAAGCCAACCTTCACTTAGGGGACTGAAAATTCAGATTGCTGCCACGTGGAATCTCTGACACAAGAAGAGTATTTGTGCCTACAGCAAGATTGCTATGGAATACTTATTTATTCTTGCCTTCTTCTATCAAGGATTTGAAGCATGGTATAGCCAAGATGTTGGTTTTATATACCTAAAGAAGCCATACGTAAGAGGCTTGAAATAGTTACATAACACTCAATTTCTACTTAGCTGACTACTAAGCTCTCCCACCGGAGAAGGCAATGGCACCCCACTCCAGTACTCTTGCCTGGAAAATCCCATGGGCGGAGGAGCCTGGTAGGCTGCAGTCCATGGGGTCACTAAGAGTCGGACACGACTGAGTAACTTCCCTTTCACTTTTCACTTTCATGCATTGGAGAAGGAAATGGCAACCCACTCCAGTGTTCTTGCCTGGAGAATCCCAGGGATGGGGGAGCCTGGTGGGCTGCCGTCTATGGGGTCGCACAGAGTCGGACACGACTGAAATGACTTAGTTTAGCTTAAGCTCTCCCACAGGGAGGTGAGTACTCCATAGGCAGCACATTTAGTGAGAGACAAGAAACCACCAGAGAAAATGGGCATTTGAATAACAATAGAGTCTCCTGGGCAGTGCTAAGCCCAGATGGTGTTTCTCATTTTACTATAATTTTCTTTCCCTCTCCTTTTCTACCCGCTCTCTCATTGCATCCTGAGCAGACAGAATGGAAGGTATTTTTTCAGGCAGTTTGGAAGAGTTACCTAAAGAAAGCACCCTTTCTGCATAGCTTTGTATGATAGCACTGTATACAAAATACACATATGTATACATATAATTATATCATATACATTGTATACAAGATATAATAATATGCATATAAAAGAAATAGCAAGAGCATTAGGAATTCAGCTGCGATATCCCTGAGAAAGAAAGCTTGTAGTTTAAGCATTAAATTTTGAACAGATGCGAACAGAGGACTACAGGAGAGTTCTGCTGTTAATATATGTCAGCTTTAAAAGATGTGACCAGTTCGGCATACATCATAGGCAAACAATACGGATTGAAAAGAGACCAGGGTGATGTTAGAAGAGATTCTAAATAGGAACTGAGATACTCCCAGGCATTCGAGGCTAAGGAGCCTCCAAAACTCTAAGAGAGGAACTCCAATCAATGCTAGAACCATCTTAGATATGTACATATATTATGGTTTGCCATTATATTACTTAATTCGTCAATGTGCTGAGTTGCTCAGTCATGTCCAACTCTTTGCAACCCCATGGACTATAGCCCACCAGCCTCCTCCATCCATGGGATTCTCCAGGCAAGAATATTGGAGTGGGTTGCCATTTCCTTCTTCATAATTCATCAATAATGAAGTGTATACAGTTCATCTCTTAGGTTTAATTCTTCTGCATAGACTATGTGTTTATCCTTATAAAATTTAGACTTGAAAAGAACCCTTTCAGCTCCGTTTAACCATTTAGGATGTGCAAGTTAAAGATCAAAACATCCTTACAAACTATTATTTACAAAATAAGCTACAAGGATATACTGTAAAACACAGGGACTATAGCTAATGTTTTTAAATAACTCTAAGTGTAGTATAATCCTTAAAAATTGTGAATCAGGGCTTCCCTGATGGTACAGTGGTTACATCTTTGAGCTTCCAATGCAGGGGGCACAGGTTTGATCCCTGGTCAGGGAACTAAGATCCTACAAGCCACATGGTGCAGCCCCCCAAAAATAAATAAATAATAATTAAAATAAAGTAAAATGATATTAAAAAGAAACCCACTTCTGTATAATTTTTAAAATTTTAATTAGGAATCACTAAATTGTATACTTGTAACATACAATATTGTACATCAAGTATACTTCAATAAAGAAAATAAATAAGAGTATATCATGATAGAATGTGTGATATACACTTCAGTCAAGAGTATTTCTTGTACTTAATTAAATATCATTATAGCTTTTCAATTGTTAAGAAAAATAAACTCACCCCCTGCCCAGAACTGAGCCTATGGAAACCCTGACATCCTGGAAGATCCTGCCCCAAGGAGGTGGCCAGCCAGCCTTGCTGGTACCTCAGCTCTTGCAAAACTCACCAAGATGGTAGGAATTAGCAGCTGTCTATTTCAGGTATTTAAAAACACATAGACTCAATAAAATAAATGTGACATTTTAAAAACATGAATCCTTATTCATGATAAAATCTATGCCCTATCTTTCCAAAAGTCAAGCAAAATCATTTAGACCCACCTCTTCACCAATTAGTGTTAATTCCCTGGTGGCTCAGAGGGTAAAGCATCTGCCTGCAACGCAGGTAGACCTGCATTCCATCCCTGGGTCGGGAAGGTCCTCTGAAGAAGGCAATGGTGCCCCACTCCAGTACCTTTGCCCAGAAAATCCCATGGGCGGAGGAGCCCGGTAGGCTACAGTCCATGGGGTCGCAAAGAGTCGGACAGAACTGGGCGACTTCACTTTCACTTTCTTTCCCATCAACATGATCTAACAGGACAAAATGTCCTCAGTGGTCATGAAAGCAATTGTGAAGGGATCAGAGGAAGAACTGTCTAAACAGACAAAAGGCAAAATTGCAGCTGGAATACTCAACGTGGGGAAATTTTTGAGTAGAAAACTTTTCTTATCATCTCTGCTCAGCCACTTATATAGGGTCTTGTACTCCCCTTAGCCTCTCTGAGCTTTATTGTCCCCATATTTACCACACACAGTTTTGTAAAGTTAAAAAATTATGTTTACATGGCTTCTAGTGACACAGTAATAAGTGCTCAATAATCTGATATTCTCCTCACAAGAGTTTACTGCACATCAACCGAGTACTAACCACTAACTAACCTACATACCTAACCACTGATGCAGAGGTTGGATGTGGTATTAGTTATAATGTGAGCTTCCCTTAAGCTAGTGAACCCTAGAAAACACAGTAAAATTTTAAGATTCTTTTTATGTGGACCATTTTTTAAATCTTCATTGAGTTTGTTACAATATTCTGTTTTATGTTCTGGATTTTTGGGCCTGAGGCATGTGAGATCTTAGCTCCCCAACAGGGATGGAACCCATACCCCCTGCATTGGAAGGCTAAGTCTTAACCACTGGACTGCCAGGGAAGTCCCCTAAGAACACATTTTTATATGAACAGAGTATTAGGTTTCCAAGAAAAATAAAATAATTACAGAGGATGTTTTATTTGTTGCTAACTTTGGGGGCTTCCCTCATAGATCAGTTGGTAAAGAATCCGCCTGCAATGCAGGAGACCCCAGTTCGATTCCTGGGTCAGAAAGAGCCCCTGGAGAAGGGATGGGCTACCCACTCCAGTATTCTTGGGCTTCCCTTGTGGCTCAGCTGGTAAATAAACCACCTGCAATGTGGGAAATCTGGGTGTGATCCCTGGGTTGGGAAGATCCCTTGGAGAGGGGAAAGGCTACCCACTCCAGTATTCTGGCCTGGAGAATTCCATGGACTGTATAGTCCGTGGGTTCGCAAAGAGTTAGACACGGCTGAGCCACTTTCACTTCACTACATAGAGAACAAAGCATTTCACTATTTCTCTTGAAAGTGAAAGTGAAAGTCGCTCAGTTGTGTCCAACTCTTTGCAACCCCATGGACTGCAGCCTGCCAGGCTCCTCTGTCCATGGAATTCTCCAGGCCAGAATACTGGAGTGGGTAGCTGTTCCCTTCTCCGGGCGATCTTCCCAACTCAGGGATAGAACCCAGGTCTCCTGTACCACAGGTGGATTCTTTACCACCTGAGCCAGCAGGGAAGTCCTAATTCTCTTAAGAACTTTTCATTTTTTTTCTCTTCCCAGAACTCATTATCCTATGTGAACAGACAGACCACAGAAAAGAAAATGCAAAAGGTTCCTTAAATATGTGAAAAGATGCTGAACTTCATTTAGAAGAAAAGAAATGAAAATGAAACCCACTGAAATATTTTCACCTATCAATTGGCAAAATTGGAAAAGGTGATAATATACCAGGCTAATGAGAGAGAGTGGAGGAGCTGTCCCTCTGCTACGTAGCTGGGTAGAGGAAAAAAATCATTCAACCTTCCAGAGGGCAATTTGGCAATATCTACCAAATTTCAAATGCATTTATTTCACTTTTCAGCCAGTAATTCTTTCGCTTATCCTATATGTTCATTTATTGCTGAATTGTTCATAAACCAAAAGATGAGAAACCACCTAAACATCCATCAGTAGGAGACCAATTTGGCAGTGAGTTCATGCTAGAGATGGAGAAGGAAATGGCAGCCCACTCCAGTATTCTTGCCTGGAGAATATCATGGACGGAGGAGCCTAGTAGGCTACAGTCCACTGGGTCGCAAAGAGTCGGACACGACTAAGCGACTTCACTTTCACTTTCACTTCATGCTAGAGAATACCATACGTGTGTGCTCAGTCATGCCCAAGTTATTTGTGAACCTATGGACTGTAGTTTGCCAGGCTCCACTGTCCATGGAATTTTCTTGGCAAGAACACTAGAATGGGTTGCCTTTTCCTCCTCCAGGGGATCTTCCCGACCTAAGAATGGAACCCGTGTCTCCTGCATTACAGGCAAATTCTTTATCACTGAGCCACTTGGAAAGCCCACAGAACAGCATGCAGCCTTTTAAAAGAAAAGTGTTTAAAATAAGTAAAACAAATAAAGAGTAAAAGTCACAGAAGTGTCTATAGTATACTTTCATTTGGATAATGAAATATATAAAGAAATATATAATGTGCTTGTATATTTATAAATTATATCTGGAAGAATAAAGAAAAATGAGAATGGATAGCTGGGAGCTGATATTGATAAAGGGATTTCATTTTATGCCTTTTTCATTTGAACCTGTTATGTGCATTATATGTTATAAAGTTTTTAAATTAAAAAATTTAGGAAACTACATAACATTCAGAAAATATGTGCATTATATTGGCTACGGTCAAACATATAAGAATATGAAAGGAAATAAGCAAGAATATTAAAATGGAATTATAGGCACTTTAAAATATTTTTGCCAATATATCTGCAATTATAAATAATTAAAAATCATTAAATGGTTAAAAAATTTTAAATTGACATAAAACAACATTATTTTCAATACTCAAGGTATTTGTCTAATTACAACTTTTCCTTTTAAAAAAGATAAATAAAGTAGATCCATTTTTAAGTGCTCTTGAGGGGAGAAAAGCAAGGCCCTATATACTTTTTAAAAAAAATTTCAACTAACTCATAATAATTCAGAAATATTTATACTTGCTATTGTGACCTATTAATTTTATTGAAGTTTAGGAAAATAGAGTCAGACAAGATCTTACAGGCTTAACTTGGTGTAGTCCATTAGATCTTCATTTTTAGAAGCTCATTTTTGGGAATTCCCTGGTGGTCCAGTGGGTAGGACTCTGAAATTCCACTGCAGGGGGCACTAGTTGGATCTCTGGCTGGGGAACTAAGATCCTGCAAGATGCATGGCACAGCCGAAATACAACAAAAAAAAACTCATTTTCTCTTTTCTTGCTTTATATTCTTAAATTTCTCTCTTATCCAAATGATTGTCATTATTAAGAAATATAAATAAATAGTAAGGATTTACTGTATAGCGTAGGGAACTATTTTCAACATCTTGTAACAATCTAATAACCGATAATAGAAAGAATCTTAAAAAGAATATATATATATACATATACACACATTTGTATTAGTTTCAGGTGTAAAGTGATTCAGTTACATATATAATATACACAAAGTGAAAATGAAAGTCTCTCAGTCGTGTCTGATTCTTTGCGACCCCGTGGACTATACAGTCCATGGAATTTTCCAGGCAAGAATACTGAAATGGGCAGCCTTTCCCTTCTCCAGGGGATCTTCCCAGCCCAGAGATTGAACCCAGGTCTCCGCATTGCAGGCGGATTATTTACCAGCTGAGCCACAAGGAAGCCCATAATATATACAATAATATATGTAAATAAATCAACTATAGCTCAATAAAAAAAGAAATAAATATAAATGATAATAAGGCTGCTGGTATGTCTTATTCCATTTAGAATTTTAATGTAAAAGGTGAAGAACAGACACATGAGCTACTCAGTGATTATTAACTGTGCAACCTATTAATCTCCCCACCAAGAATTAAAACTTGCCGAATGTACCTTTACTAAGAGGTACATTAGTAATCCAAATACATCGTTAAGAATATTTTCTTTAGGAATTGGGCACAAAGTCATTAATCCTCTAACATAGTTTCTTTCATGGCAGTTAACTATTTAACTTTGCAGTCTATTGGTTTCCCTCCTTTTTTTCTTTTCTAGGTTACACCCAAATTTGATATTGAAAACAGAACTATTTAGCATTCCTGTGACCTAATCTTACTTTCCATGATAAATGTGTGCATTTCCTTCAATTACCTTAAAATTAGAATTTCAGAGATTGGTTCAGAGTATTTCCTGCATTTTAACATGACACCTTCTTATACTCATTTCGATCGAATACAAATGTGTGTTTCTCTTGCTTGAAGAGATTTCACAAAAAACAAATTTAATAAATGTCATATGCAATATGTTTGCATAAATTTGAAATTTCAGAAGCCATAACTCTGTAATCTTAAGTGCTTTCACCTGGGTCTCAATATTGTTGAAGCTGAATTGGCTTCAACATGAAACTCTTTGTCAATAGCCTAAAGTAATAGTGAGTTCTGGAACTGGTGCCAAAACATTACTCCTTCTGTGCCTTCAAAGAAAGGCTGTGGCTTTTTGTCTATTTATATGCACATAACTTATACCAAGGAAAACAAATTTTTAAATATTAAAGGTATTAAAAGTAATGAAGACAAGGATGATAAAACATCTTGTGTCTTTCAACTAATGTAAGTCACGGAATCCCACGTCCACAAAATCATAATGTGGGCTTCCAGCTAGAGCAGGAAGAGAAAGATGACTGAAGAGATATCTGTACTACACAGAAGACATTGATCCCTTCCAGCGGGGGTTGACAAACTAAAGCTTGCTGGGTAAACAGGGCTCACTATTCTTGTAAATAAAGTTTTATTAGAACACCACACTTGTAGGCAGATAGGAGATGGATGGTCTGAAAGAAAAGAACCAAATATAGCTTTTTGACATAAAAAAGACCATTTTAAGTCTAAACCATTTTGCCATCTAGGCCTGGCCACAGTGTTTGCCCTTGAACAAGCCTTATGAAGATTTTAAATGAACAAAAAAACAAATTGACTGTTACCAGACAAGAGAAGTAACAATAGGAAAGGTAACACATCAGTTGTAAAGACTCTCCGTTCTGTTTTAATATTAAAGATTAGCCTCAAGCACTTTCCTGAGCTGTTCTGAAGAATCTAAACCCTCAACCACTAGATGAGTGGAGCCTAGGAGATGATGATGTTAACCTTTTCTCACTTGAAACTTAAGCTGGGACTAAAGCTAAGTCCAACTAAAGCTTGGACTCTGTCAACCTTCGCTCCAATTCTGTGCTGAATCCCGAGTGGTTCAGCTGGTAAAGAATCTGCCTGCAATGCGGGAGACCTGGGTTTGATCCCTAGGTTGGTTGGGAAGATCCCCTGGAGAAGGTAAAGGCTACCCACTCCAGTATTCTGGCCTGTATAGTCCATGGGGTCGCAAAGAGTCAGACTCGACTGAGCGACTTTCACTTCAGTTCACTTTATGCTGAATTCTCCTATGCACAAGTCCCTTCATGAATATTCATGTGCCCTTAGCTTAAAACGTTCCCAATTTTGCTATTCCTCCAGGAGACGCTGCTTTGGGAAAGACCCCAAATGTTCTCCTTACTTGCTGTAAGTAATAAATCCTTCCTTCTCCCAATTGATCTTTGGCTTGGCTGTGTTTTCTGGCTAAACATCCACCAAGAGATGATCCCAGTTTTGGGTAACACACTCACTTGTTCGTGTATTGTCTATGGCTCCTTTCCTGCTACAGCGGCAAAGGCTGCACACCTACAACAGAGACCATCTTGTCTGCAAAGCCTAAAACATGTGCTATCTGGTCATTGACAGAAAAATGTCGTAAAGCCCTGCAGATTTAGTAGGGTTTCCTCAAAATACTGCTGCTGAGTCATGTCCCACCCTCTGAGACCCCACTGAGGTGGGACTGTGACCCATCAGGCTCCTCTGTCCATGGAATTCTCCAGGCAAGAATATTGGAATTGGTTGCCATTTCCTCCCCTAGGGGATCTTTCCGATCCAGGGATCAAATCCATGTCTCCTGCGTTACAGATGGATTCTTTACTGACTGAGCCACCAGAGAAGCCCACTTAGTGGGTTTCCTCAAAATAAGGAGATAAGATTTGGCAATCCTTGAAACTTAGGACCGAAAATCAAATTACTAGCCATCACCACTGTTACCTTTGGTAGGAGTGAAAGGTTTGGGTTTAATCTTCAATTTGTCAGAGGACTGCTATTCACATAATATTTTGGAGTACTGTGTAAAGAGTACTGTAATATTCTTCCTTATTAATAAGGGTTGTTATGTACAAATTAAAAATGTATGTTTTAATAAAAATTTAGAGATGTATACTATTGATAAATAGCTAGATAGCAAAGAAGGTAGACATGGAAATATTTGGCATTGCTGATGGCTGAAATGATAGCCTGAAAGTGATGTGAGATATCAAATTAGAACCAATGAACAAGGCAGGCATCTTACAGAAGAGCACAGATGACAATGGAGGATTTACAGATAACCCCTCACCTTATTAGAAGTGGGGACCAGTAGTCCACATTTCTGATCCTCTGATGGCAAGAACAGCAGCTCATTTTCAGTCAGTCCTTTGCGAAGTGAAGGGGGCCAGGACCAAACACTAAACAGAATTTTGGACCTCAGGTAGGTGGGCATCATCCCAGGGTCATGGCATATGCACAGTCCTTCTAGTCCATCACTTACCTTCAACACTGCTCATTCTACCAATGAAAAATCCTTCCTCTTCATGCTCATGTTAAGTTATGATATAATTTATAATCTTATTAGGGTTTCCCAGGTGGCACTTGTGGTAAAGAACCAACCTGTCAATGCAGGAGATGTAAGAGATGCGGGTTTGATCTCTGGACTGGGAAAATCCCTTGGAGGAGGGCCTGGCAAACCACTCCAGTAATCTTGCCTGGAGAATCCCATGGACAGAGGAACCCAGCAGGCTGTAGTCCACTAGGTTGCAAAGAGTTGGACACGACTAAAGCAGCTTAGCACGCATGCACGAATAATCTTATTATGCTAATTTACGAATCCACCTCTGAACTGTAAACTCCCATACAGTTCAGTTCAGTTCAGTTCAGTTGCTCAGTCATGTCCGACTCTTTGTGACCCCATGAATCGCAGCACGTCAGGCCTCCGTGTCCATCACCAACTCCCGGAGTTCACCCAGACTCACGTCCATCGAGTCAGTGATGCCATCCAGGCATCTCATCCTCTGTCGCCCCCTTCTCCTCCTGCCCCCAATCCCTCCCAGCATCAGAGTCTTTTCCAATGAGTCAACTCTTCCCATGAGGTGGCCAAAGTACTGGAGTTTCAGCTTTAGCATCATTCCTTCCAAAGAAATCCCAGGGCTGATCTCCTTCAGAATGGACTGGTTGGATCTCCTTGCAGTCCAAGGGACACCCAAGAGTCTTCTCCAACACCACAGTTCAAAAGCATCAATTCTTCGGCGCTCAGCCTTCTTCATAGTCCAACTCTCACATCCATACATGACCACAGGAAAAACCATAGCCTTGACTAGTCGAACCTTTGTTGGCAAAGTAATGTTTCTGCATTTGAATATGCTATCTACGTTGGTCATAATGTTCCTTCCAAGGAGTAAGCGTCTTTTAATTTCATGGCCGCACTCACCATCTGCAGTGATTTTGGAGCCCCCCCAAAAATAAAGTCTGACACTGTTTCCACTGCTTCGCCATCTATTTCCCATGAAGTGATGGGACCGGATGCCATGATCTTCGTTTTCTGAATGTTGAGCTTTAAGCCAACTTTTTCACTCTCCACTTTCACTTTCATCAAGAGGCTTTTGAGTTCCTCTTCACTTTCTGCCATAAGGGTGGTGTCATCTGCATATCTGAGGTTATTGATATTTCTCCCGGCAATCTTGATTCCAGCTTGTGTTTCTTCCAGTCCAGGGTTTCTCATGATATACTCTGCATATAAGTTAAATAAACAGGGTGACAATATACAGCCTTGACGTACTCCTTTTCCTATTTGGAACCTGTCTGTTGTTCCATGTCCAGTTCTAACTGTTGCTTCCTGACCTGCATATAGATTTCTCAAGAGGCAGATCAGGTGGTCTGGTATTCCCATCTCTTTCAGACTTTTCCACAGTTTATTGTGATCCACACAATCAAAGGCTTTGGCATACTCAATAAAGCAGAAATAGATGTTTTTCTGGAACTCTCTTGCTTTTTCTATGATCCAGCAAATGTTGGCAATTTGATCTCTGGTTCCTCTGCCTTTTCTAAAACCAGCTTGAACATCAGGAAGTTCACACTTCAAATCTTGCTGAAGCCTGGCTTGGAGAATTTTGAGCATTACTTTACTAGCGTGTGAGATGAGTGCAACTGTGCGGTAGTTTGAGCATTCTTTGGCATTGCCTTTCTTTGGGATTGGAATGAAAACTGACCTTTTCCAGTCCTGTGGCCACTGCTGAGTTTTCCAGATTTGCTGGCATATTGAGTGCAGCACTTTCACAGCATCATCTTTCAGGATTTGAAATAGCTCACCTGGAATTCCATCACCTCCACTAGCTTTGTTTGTAGTGATGCTTTCTAAGGCCCACTTGACTTCACATTCCAGGATGTCTGGCTCTAGGTCAGTGATCACACCATCGTGATTATCTGGCTCGTGAAGATCTTTTTTGTACAGTTCTTCTGTGTATTCTTGCCATCTCTTCTTCATATCTTCTGCTTCTGTTAGGTCCCTACCATTTCTGTCCCTTATCGAGCCCATCTTTGCATGAAATGTTCCCTTGGTATCTCTAGTTTTCTTGAAGAGATCTCTAGTCTTTCCCATTCTGTTGTTTTCCTCTATTTCTTTGCATTGATCGCTGAGGAAGGCTTTCTTATCTCTTCTTGCTATTCTTTGGAAATCTGCATTCAGATGCTTATATCTTTCCTTTTCTCCTTTGCTTTTTGCTTCTCTTCTTTTCACAGCTATTTGTAAGGCCTCCCCGGACAGCCATTTTGCTTTTTTCCATTTCTTTTCCATGGGGATGGTCTTGATCCCTGTCTCGTATACAATGTCATGAACCTCATTCCATAGTTCATCAGGTACTCTATCTATCAGATCTAGGCCCTTAAATCTATTTCTCACTTCCACTGTATGATCATAAGGAATTTTATTTAGGTCATACCTGAATGGTCTAGTGGTTTTCCCTACTTTCTTCAATTTAAGTCTGAATTTGGCAATAAGGAGTTCATGATCTGAGCCACAGTCAGCTCCTGGTCTTGTTTTTGCTGACTGTATAGAGCTTCTCCATCTTTGGCTGTGAAGAATATAATCAATCTGATTTCGGTGTTGACCATCTGGTGATGTCCATGTATAGAGTCTTCTCTTGTGTTGTTGGAAGAGGGTGTTTGTTATGACCAGTGCATTTCCTTGGCAAAAGTCTATTAGTCTTTGCCCTACTTCATTCCGTATTCCAAGGCCAAATTTGCCTGTTACTCCAGGTGTTTCTTAACTTCCTACTTTTGCATTCCAGTCCCCTATAATGAAAAGGACATCTTTTTTGGGTGTTAGTTCTAAAAGGTCTTGTAGGTCTTCATAGAACCGTTCAACTTCAGCTTCTTCAGCGTTACTGGTTGGGGCATAGACTTGGATTACTGTGACATTGAATGGTTTGCCTTGGAAACGAACAGAGATCATTCTGTTGTTTTTGAGATTGCATCCAAGTGCTACATTTCCGACTCTTTTGTTGACCATGATGGCTACTCCATTTCTTCTGAGGGATTCCTGCCCGCAGTAGTAGATATAATGGACATCTGAGTTAAATTCACCCATTCCAGTCCATTTTAGTTTGCTGATTCCTAGAATGCCGACATTCACTCTTGCCATCTCTTGTTTGACGACTTCCAATTTGCCTTGATTCATGGACCTGACATTCCAGGTTCCTATGCAATAGTGCACTTTACAGCATCGGACCTTGCTTCTATCACCAGTCACATCCACAGCTGGGTATTCTTTTTGCTTTGGCTCCACCCCTTCATTCTTTCTGGAGTTATTTCTCCACTAATCTCCAGTAGCATATTGGGCACCTACTGACCTGGGGAGTTTCTCTTTCAGTATCCTATCATTTTGCCTTTTCATACTGTTCATGGGGTTCTCAAGGCAAGAATACTGAAGTGATTTGCCATTCCCTTCTCCAGTGGACCACATTCTGTCAGATCTCTCCACCATGACCCGCCCATCATGGGTTGCCCCACAGGCATGGCTTAGTTTCATTGAGTTAGACAAGGCTGTGGCCCTAGTGTGATTAGACTGACTAGTTTTCTGTGAGTATGGTTTCAGTGTGTCTGCCCTCTGATGCCCTCTTGCAACACCTACCGTCTTACTTGGGTTTCTCTTACCTTGGGCTTGGGGTATCTCTTCATGGCTGCTCCAGCAAAGGGCAGCTGCTGATCCTTACCTTGGACGAGGGGTATCTCCTCACCGCCACCCTTCCTGACCTTCAACGTGGGATAGCTCCTCTAGGCCCTCCTGCGCCAGTGCAGCCACGGCTCCTTGGATGTGGGGTTGGTCCTCCCGGCCACTGCCCCTGGCCTCTGGCGTGGGGGTGTGGGGTAGCTCCTCCCGCCTGCCGCCCCTGGCCTCCGGCTTGGGGGCGTGAGGTAGTTCCTCCCGGCCGCAGCCCCTGACCTCAGACGCAGGGTAGCTCCTCTCAGCCGTTTCTGCGCCGTCGCAGTCTGGCACTCTCGGCCGCTGCCTCTGACCTCAGACGTGGGGTAACTCCTCTTGGCCGCCGCCCTTCGGTCATGGGGTCCTCCCGGCTCCTGCCCCTGACCTCGGAGGTGGGGTAGCTCCTCTCGGCCGCCTGCGCTTAGTGCGCCGGTCACAGCTGCCCACACTCCCATCCAGGGTCATCCCAAAGCTAACCAACCATCTCTAAAGCACGGCTGAGGGGACTTCAAACACTTTCTAACCACCCTTCTGGTTAGACTTGGTTAGTTATGGTATAGACTAAAATTAATTGACATATACATACATCCTATTGTTCACACAGAGAATAAAACACACACCAAACCTTAATCTTGTTGAAAAGCAAATAAATCCAATACATTATCTAGAACATTTTTCATCCAGTCTGAGTCTTTGAACCTACCACAAAAACAGGATCATTGGCAGCAGAATGTGGCAAAGCGCTTGTCCCATTCAGGAAGGAATGAACCAGATTATGAAAATTCATCACTTGAGAGTCCAGGGTCCCATCTGCTTTGCCAAACCCTTCCAGGGCATTCCTGAGAAAAATCAGTATTTCAGCAACTAGAGTCATGAACTGACAAAGAAAGCTCTCTTTTTGTTTCCAGCCTAGGTAATAGTCTTTTAATTTCAGATTGTGTAGGGAAATGGGACCAATGCAGGAGACATTGAGAAATGGGTTTGATTTCGGGTCAGGAAGATCCCCCAGAGAAGGAAATTGCAACCCACTCCAATATTACTTGCCTGGAAAATTCCATGGACAGAGGAGCCTGGCAGGCTACAGTCCATGGGGTCACAAAGAGTTGGACACAATTGAGCAACACAAGGGGCTCAGAGTTGAACAGTTACTGTAAGGTTTAGTCATGAAAACCATGAATCTATCTGCATTCCTTTCTGGATCTTCAAAGATGCTTGTTAAAATCTTATTTATAGGGACTTTCCTGATGGTCCAGTGGCTAAGACTTCATGCTCCCAATGCAGGGGGGCCTGGGTTCGATTCCTGATCATGGAGCTAGATCCCACATGCCAAAACTAAGACCCAATGCAACCAAATAAACAATAAACAAATTTTTAAAAAATCTTACTTACAGCCACACATAGTGGTTTAGTCCCTAAGTCGGGTCCAACTTTTTCGACCCCATAGTCTGTAACCTGCCAGGCTCCTCTGTCCATGGGATTCTCAAGGCAAGAATACTGGAGTGCGTTGCCATTTCTGTCTCCAGGGTATCTTCCCAACCCAGGAATCAAACCCTGGTCTCCTGCCTTGAAAGCAGATTCTTTACCAACTGAGCTATAAGGGAAGCCCATAGCCATTTCTCATAATTCTTACATAATTATTTATTTATTTTTACATAATTATTTCTCATAATTCTTACAATCTTTTTAGAGGGAGAAAATTATTAGTTGGCCTTTAAATTTCAAGTATCCTAATGTTGCTGTGCTGAAATCTGAGTAGCATTTAGTCTGTGTGCATGTGCTCATTCATTCAATCGTGTCCAACTCTTTGTGACCCCATGGACTATAGTCTACAAGCTCCTCTGTCCATGGGGATTCCCCAGGCAAGAATACTGGAGTGGGTTGCCGTTTCCTTCTCCAGGGGATCTTCCCAACTCAGGGACCAAACCCAAATCTCTTGTCTATTAGACTGGCAGGCGGATTCTTTACTCCTCTAAGATCTCAGAACCAAACGTTAAGGTCTATGGCTGATATTTCATTAATGCAGAAAAAAATAAGAAAGAACACAAGAAAATATATTTTAAATACTCTATGTAATTGGTGAGGTACCGTGGTTCTGAAGACTGTACTTATATGTGTATAGAAATTAGAAATGCAAAAAGGTGGTTTTGAATAGCTGAGTTAGAAGATATAAAAACTAAGCTCTTAATGATAGTGAGGGACAGGGAAGCCTGGCGTGCTGCAGTTCATGGGGTTGAAAAGAGTCAGACACAACTAAGCAACTAAATAACAATTAATGATAGGTAACACTATGCCTTGCTATCCTCTTACAAAGCACTTCCCTATTACTGAGCTTTGATGTCTCCCAACATCTAGCTTTCTTTCCCATTCATTACAACTACAAGCATGGAAATCTAAAAAGGACAGTAAAATATAGACATCAGAGCACCAACCTGAAGCTGAGGGTAGAGTTCTGGAAGAAAGGAGGACTGTCAAACTTCTTGAGAGACAGGCAATTTTGTATGTCTTTTAAAGTTGGCAATTTCTCACTGTTTCTTCCCATTTGATTTCTTTTCAACAAACCTTCATAGGTTCCATTACACAAGGTGACTCGGCGGTTGTAGTCATTCAAGCTAAAATGTGTAAGGAGGTTAGAAATACCTGTTAGTTCATGGATAGTATCATAACTTTGAGCCCAACAAACCAATCAAGGTCATAGTTGTGGTAAAACTTTACTATAGTTACCTTACAAGGGTCAAACATGTGTGGTAAAAGAACTGCTTCCAAAAGCAATTATGGATGAAGGAGTTTTGAAAACATAGATGCATGAAATATAAATCAACACATAAATAACGAGGAAAATTACCATTCCATTGGAAAGACAGTAAGACGGCTTACTAGGCAAGACAGTGGCTCCTATTGTACATGCATTTGAATCTGGAGTAACTGAAGAGAGACCAGGGTAGACTGTTTTAACACTGAGCTAAGCCAGTTTGATCTGATAAATTCAAGCACCAGCACACATGTGCTTCCCTGGTGGCTCAGCTGGTAAAGAATCTGCCTGCAATGTGGGAGACCTGGGTTCCCTGGGTTGGAAAGATACCCTGGCGAAGGGAAAGGCTACCCACTCCAGTATTCTGGCCTGGAGAATTCCATGGTCTGTAGAGTCCTTGGGGTTGCAAAGAGTCAGACACGACTGAGAGACTTTGACTAAGCCAGTTTGGCAGAAGTGAAGCTAGGAAAGCATTCCAGGCAAACTGAAGACAAATGGAGGTGGTCAGAGTCAAAGCAGATGATACTATATGGAGGAGAGGAATCAGGAGAAATGCCGTGTTAGAAAATGTTCTAAGGTTGGGATGGTTACTTGGCAAACATGGAGGCTGAGAAGGTGGGTCCCAACCTTTCTGGCACCAGGGACCGATTTCAGGGAAGACAATGTTTCCACAGACTGGGGTGGGGGGTGGGGGTTGGGGGATGGTTTCAGAATGATTCAAGCACATTATATTTTTGTGCACTTTATTTCTATTATTATTACATCAACTCCACCTCAGACCATCAGGCATTAGATCCCAGAGGCTGGGGACCCCTGCCCGTAATATTAAATCCCATGTGCCTGCTGTGGCCTGGAATTCCACCATCAGAGCAGTATTTCATTCGGTAGAGATTAATTTTTAAAGACGTTTCTGTGTGGATTTTAATGGATGAGGGGATCTTACTGAGTGTGTGAGAATAGAATCAGCACACACAGGAAGATGAAATAGGCTGGTGCCTAAAAACTAGGCAGAAACAGCCTCTAAAAGCTGCCTTTCCCAGAGCATTCCAGTGAGACGGCCTGTGAAATTAAGGGTGTCAGGGTCAGGTAAGTTTAAGCCCCTCTTGAAAAATAAGAATACGGTTACTTAAAGGCTCTGAGACATTCTAAAACTTCTAAAGACTTTTTCAGTTCAGAATTCTCTAAATTTATCTGATCAGAAAAATCTCTTTTCACATACCACCAACTAATAGCCCACGACACTATGAGAAATGGAGCCTTCTGGAATGACTCACAGTCACATACACAGCACTTACTACATCCCCATGGGCACTGTCTGGAAGGCTGCAGGAAAAGCTCAGGTTGGAGAAGATGGGGTCCCTGTGAGCTGGACCCCCGAAAACACACGCATGCCCAGCCTGGGGTGTGGACACAATGCTCTGTGCCATGGAGCAGTCCAAAAACACAGGACAAGGGCGTGAGCACAGCAGGGTTCAACACACGAGGGTTGTGGAGGAAACAAACAAATACAGAGAGACAGAAGAGCTGCTTGGGGAATCTGTTCCTGAGATGTGTGCTCAGAGACACATTCAAGGAATCACTGAGGACAGAATTCTTCATGAGCTACAGGCTGCTTGTGTGTATTTGAGTATTGTATTTTTTTAATAACCAACATTTGTTGGTATAACTTATGGTAGAAAAAAGTTCCTACACCAGCTGCACATGATCCAGTTTTAGTACTTTAGAGATCTGTCTCCCCACCCCGTTTTCTGTTCTCCTCAATTCCCCAGAACCCTGTGGTCCAGCCATACCAGACAGCTTCTAGAGGCTTTTCTAGCTTCATACATAATGTTCCCCCCACCGAGGACACACCACCCTCCCCCACCTGTGGTTGAGAGGTTTGTGCCTGCTGGAAGTCTCAGGATAATTATCTCTACCTCCTAAAGACTTTCCCTGATGTTCTTCTTGGCTTTGCACACACACCTATTAAAATAACTTCTCACGTTTTACTGTAATTTGTTTACCAGCCATCTACCTTTGTAAGTATAAAACGATATTCCAAAGGAAGGCTGTATTTTATCCATCCATGTATTCCCAGCAC
The DNA here is from genome assembly GCF_029378745.1 of Bos indicus. NCBI lineage: Eukaryota > Metazoa > Chordata > Mammalia > Artiodactyla > Bovidae > Bos > Bos indicus. Next base: position 68,750,263 of record NC_091771.1, read on the forward strand.
TATTAAACTGCTTAGAATGTGATCGGAGCTTAAGACATGGCTGAATACAGGAACTACTTCTCATTTTAAAACAGTGGATCTCAAAGTGATGGCCAAGCATACTCAGTGTTATAAGTGTGATTTCCATACCTCTATTTTTTTTTTTACTAAAGGACTCAGGATTTTAAAAAATCCTACCTTCTGCAGGAAAATAACTTTCAGAAACATGCAAACAGAATTCAACACGCATTAGAAACCGAATTGTGAAGTGACTGTCCATCTCTCAGACATGAGGAGATATGGTCTCTTGGATTTCCACAGCAGGTACCCGTGTCATTACCTATCACAGACAATCTCCCAGCTGGAGAATCGGGAGTTCTGACTAATCAGAGTCGGATCGTCTTGCCTCGCTGCCCCGAGCAGCTGGTCCGTGCACACGTCACACTCGTTCCTGCCGGTGGCAAAGTTCCAGTAGGGCAAAGCGAAGGACTCATTGCCAGTAAGGCGCTAAAAGTAAAGGGCATGACCAGACATTCAATTCATGTCATCAGAAACAACAAGAAAATGAAGGAAGCAAAGACTTAGACAGGTCTTGCCCAAATACAAAGCAAAACTAAAAGAAACTTTTGACCAACCTGGAGATCCCTTTCCAGCCATAACAAGTGGTACCGGTGCCAGGTAACAAAGGCAGGTCCTTGGTGTGAGAAATCTATAGCCTTGTATGGGCGCCCTGGTCCTAAAACAATTGGGAAACATGTTGGAGGTCACAGAATATAATTTTTTAACGTGAACCTTACCTGGGATGTGCTGGAGAGCCAGTAAGTCCATGATGTTTTAGTCGGAGAACAACTGGATTTTTTTTAATTAATTAATTTTTATTACAGCAATAGTTGATTTATAATGTTTCAGGGAAAGCAAAGTGATTCAGTTTGCTGAACACGTGTGTGTGTGTGTGTGTGTGTGTGTGTGCACACGCGCACACGCATGCACATGTTCAGTCATCGACTCTTTGGGACCCCATGGACTGCAGCCCTCCAGGCTCCTCTGTCCATGAGATTCTCCAGGCAAGCAGACTGGAGTGGGTTACCATTTCCTTCTCCAGAGGATCTTCCTGACTCAGGGAATGCACCTGCGTCTCTTACACTGGCAGATTCTTCACCACTGCACCACCTGGGAAGCACATATATATTTTTTCTTATTTCTCATTGTGGTTTATTATAAGATATTGAATATAGTTCCCTGGGCTATACAATAGGATCTTATTGTTTATCTATTAATATTTTATATATAGCAGTGTGTGTCTGTTAATTCCAAATTCCTATTTTATCTCCCCATCCACCTTTCCTCTTCAACCATAAGGGAAAACAGCTGTTTTTGTCATTTATTCCTCTGAAAACAACAACCACAACAAAACAATCTCAGAGGCAAATAGCACTTTCAGGATAAATTCTCCTTCATCTTTCAAAAGTCTGATGGTCAGCAGAGATTTGGAGAAACTCAGGTCATCTTAAGAGCTCCTGTTATAAATTTAATTTAGAAGCAGTGCTTCAGGAAGATAAAATAAGAGTATCCCAAAGAACAGATCATTAAGATCTAAATGAAATATATTTTTAAAGACTTTTTCTAACCTATTCCTTACAAATGCCTGCATTTATAGGGAGGGATTAATGAATAACAAAGCAACTTCAACTACACTTAGTCTGAATTCAGCATTTGGAACCAAAAGGAACTTTCACGGGTTTTGCCTCAGCCATCAATCAGTTACAACTATTAGCTGACAAGCATGGTTGCCGAGACCAGAAGAGAGGAAAAATACATTCAAACCAATTTGGCTGGCCTCTGGAACTGCCAATTTTAGTGAAAAGCTCTGGGCGATTTAATGACCTCCTTACTGCCTTTCCAATCCTTCTTCTCCGTCTCATAACAGCTTTTGATGGTTATGTAGAAACTTGAGCTAACTTTAGTTCTTTTTCAAAGTCCCCATAATAACTTCAGAGAGATGAACAGACATGAATATAAATTTAATTCCTAGATGCGACCAGAAACTATAGTTTTCTTTTCCTCTTGAGAGACTACCCTCTCATAAAGCAGAAATTCTTCAGAGTGATGACAAGAAAACTATAAAGGTTTATAGCCAGAAGAGCCTCCGTATTTATCGATACAGAAAGACAGATGCTTACCTGTGAGGCAAGTTTTAAAAAGACCCACACTGAGAGGGGAAACTGCTGTCGCTGCTGTTGGCTAGGCAGCCCTTTGTAAATGTTTTAATGCAGAACAAAGTTTAAAGTTCTCAAAACAAAATGAGGAGGGGAAATGAGCAGTAAACACAAGGACTGTGCTGTGCTCAGTCGCATCTGACTCTGTGACACTATGGACTGTAAGCCGCCAGGCTCCTCTGTCCATGGGATTCTCCAGGCAAGAATACTGGAGTGGGTTGCCATCCTCTCCCCAGGGGATCTTCCCAATCCAGGGATGGAACCCAAGTCCCCTACATTGCAGGCGGATTCTTTACTGCTGAGCCACAGGGAAGCCCAAACACAAGGACAGATTCCAAATGAGAATCTTACTATTCAAAGCAAGTTGTCCTCACTCACCCTAACCCCAACGAGGAGCCTCAAAAGTGAGGATAATTGCAAATGGAGCATGATTTCAGAACGCCTGAGTCTCCTGAGGCTCCTGCACTGGCAGGCAGATTCTTTACCACCGAACCACCTAGGACGCCCCTAGGATACCTTAAGGTAAAGCGGGGAAAGCTCACCTAATAATGTATCTCTGACGGAATAATAATGGAGCCACACAAAGAAATCATAAATGCTGCAGTTGGCGATCTGTGGTTGGGTCCCATTGGGCCCCAGGAGGCCCAGCCAGTGTTGCGTGGTGATCACGTAGTCGGGGTGCGGAGTGTACTTTGCGAGGTCTAAGGCGTCCAAGAATTGCTCCCTCTCTTGAGGGGTCAAGGAATGGACATCTCGCCGGACAACCAATGGTTTCTTCTGATCGCATTTGGGTCCGGTCCAGCCAAACCTGCAGTTTCCACAGTTATAGCCGGCGAAGTTTCCTAGTGCATTTGAGAAATTAAGGGAAAGATGGAAGAAGAAGTCAGCTTACATAGCTTGGAAGGAATTTCTGGAGTAGAACGGAAGAGAAGGTCAGTTGCCTTTCCTTGCACTCTGCTTGAAATGTTTGTCTCTCCAAGGGGACTGAACACCAGAGAGTTTCTAGAAATATTCCCAGCAAAGAAACAGGACATGAAACAAATTCCATGGTGTTACGAGCTGAAGTGAATCCCCACCAAATTCATATGCTGAAGTCCTAACTCCTAGCATTTTGGTGGCTATTTTTGGAGATAGGGTCTTTTTAAAAATAAGTTAGAATGAAGGCACTGTGGTGGGGCAGGGAGGGGGTTGTGGTTGATCCAACATGACTGGTGTCCTCATAAGAAAAGGAAATTTGGACTCAGAGAGGGGTGTCAGGACACAACAAGCCAAGAGAGACCTCAAGACACACACCCTGCTAACACCTTGATCTGGGATGTCAGGCCTCCAGAACTGTGAGAGAATGAGTTTCTGTGTGAGCCACCCAGTCTGTGGTCCTTTGTTATGGAAGCCCTGGGAGACTACGACAAGTGCTGCCATCCGTTCCACTCATGGATCATGTCAGGTATCCCTTCCTGGGGCGGAGCTGCAGCCCCAAATGTCATCACTGCTGGGTCCCTCTGCCCTGAAGCACATGCAGAAGGTTATTGATCTACAGAAGGAAGAGAATATACACCAACCTAACGGGGGAATGAAAATAAATAAACTGATTTCCAGGAATTTAGGTGAAATCCAACATTTAAAAAGCTGGTTTATGTTACAAAGGAGACAGAGTTAAGACAAAATCAATGGAGGCTGGCAGGTCATAAAGGTGAATTAGTGGCCCTAGTGTCAGAAAGTGCAAATCACTGCAGGGTTGCCCGTCTCTGCACAAACTGCTCTTCCATTTTATCATCTCAGGGACCGAGTACTAGTCATACCAAGCTCCGGGCCTTTTTCTGTTTAGCCTTTTTCAATTTCTAAAATTGAAATTATTTTAGGTTGACTTTTCCCTGTTTAGCCTTGATTATTTTATTGTATTTGGGCTTCCGTGGTGGCTCAGACAGGAAAGAATCTGCCTGCAATGCCGGAGACCACAGTTCAATCCCTGGGTCGGGAAGATCCCCTGGAGAAGGGAATGGCTACCCACTCCAGTATTCTTGCCTGGAGAATCCCCATGGACAGAGGAGCCTGGTGGGCTACAGTCCATGAGGCCACAAAGAGTCAGACATGACTAAGTGACTACACTTTGACTTTCACTTTCATTGCATTTGGTATGACCAGCACCTCATTCCTTAGGTAGTGATAAGTTAGAGAATAAACACTTAAATACTGTTTGTGTGTTGAAACAAAAGAGGGCAATAACATCTCCTAGGGGTTGTAGGAAACATTTAATATATCAGCTCCCTGTCTTCTCCTCCTCTTCCTCCCAGATCTTTTTACTTGCTCTTCCTTCTGTTTTGAACACTTTTCCCTCACAGTCTTCCTACCTTCCTCTTCACCTGGTTTGCCTAGTCCTCCTTTAAGCTGCACCATAGGGTCTCTACAAGGTCATTCCTGATCCCACACTTAGGGTCAGATGACCCCCAAGCTGTGTTCCCAGGACACCTCCTATTTCTTTTTTCATTGAATTAATGGTGGCAATTGTAGACATCTACTGGCTCAGCTACAGGCACCTAGAAGGCAATTATCCTGCTGCCTAGGCCTGTGCTGGGCCTTGGATGAATGAATCTTCATTTAATAAATGAAAGGAGCAAAAAGCCAAATCATCACAAAGGATGCTTTAAATATCTTACAATTTTATTTGCCATTTATACATCAATAAAGTTGAAATTTAACATTTTTAAGTTAAAAAAGGGATATAAAAAGCATGTAACAGAAGGATTCAATAATTCTCAATTTTCTTCTTCCTTTCTCTCCCTGTCCTTGTGAATCAGAAGGAAAAGCAGGCCCTGCAAGTAATTTTGATAATCAGCAAGTACCAAAATAGATGTAAGTAAAACATACTATGACCCTAAACAGAGGGTTAGGGCCTTCCCTGGTGGCCCAGAACCCTCCTTGCTATGCAGGGGACACAGGTCCAATCCCTATTTGGGGAACTAGGATCCCACATGCTGAGGAGCAACTAAGCCCGTGTAGCGTAACTAGAGAGTCCGTGCTGCCACAAAGAAAGATCCCACATGACACAGCGAAGAGTCACAACGAAGACCCAACACAGCCAAATAAATAAATAAAAATATAAAAAAGAGGGTTATTTGGATCCCTAAAGGAAAACAAAATTTTCCAACAGCATGAGAACAAAATGAGCATGAGTCCTGTATAAAGAAAATACAGTCTGCTATTTTTCGATGATTAAAAGAAATGTCCTTAAAAATATCATAAGTAGGAAGAATTTGAGAGGGGGCAGTCCTATGCTGTTTGTAATATACAAAATATTTTACCTACCCTTGTGTGTGCGTGCGTGCTAAGTCGCTTCCGTTATGTTCGACTCTTTGCGACTCTATGGACTGTAGCCCACCAGGCTCCTCTGTCCATGGGATTCTTCAGGCAAGAATACTGGAGTGGGTTGCCATGCCCTCCTCCAGGGGATCTTCCCAACCCAGGTATAGAACCCACAGTTCTTATGTCTCCTGCATTGGCAGGCAGGTCCTTTAACACTGGCACCCCTTACCTACCCTTGCTGCTGCTGCTAAGTTGCTTCAGTTATGTCTGACTCTGTGCGACCCCATAGACAGCAGCTCACTAGGCTCCCCCATCCCTGGGATTCTCCAGGCAAGAACACTGGAGTGGGTTGCCATTTCCTTCTCCAATGCATGAAAGTGAAAAGTTAAAGTGAAGTTGCTCAGTCGAGTCCGACTCCTAGCGACCCCATGGACTGCAGCCTACCAGCCTCCTCCATCCATGGGATTTGCCAGGCAAGAGTACTGGAGTGGGTTGCCATTGCCTTCTACTTAGCTTTACTTGCATTTTCCTGTTTCAACACCAAATGAAAAAATAAGTTTAAAATAATAGTTAAAAGGGAAAATTCTATTAGTCCCAAGACTGAAAATCAAGTTTTTGAACAGTTTACATTAAACATTAAAATTATGTTGATCACTCAGGTGAAGCTGTTAAATATAAATTATTTAATCAATACTTATTCAATGGCTACTACAGTATCAGATGTTATGCAAGGTACTTCAGTCTTCATGGAGCTTGGAGTCTATCTATTTTCCCTTGGGGTGCCTACTATAATTGAATCATATCTATTTTTAAAACATCTTGATTGAAATACATCCCTCCACTTCCACAGTTTCTTTTTTTTTTTTTTTTGCAGCGCTCTGCCCAGGGCTGACTTACCCCTCTCCAAGCTGGTAGAGAAACAAAATTCCACCCCACAGTTTCTAATGGAACAGAGTGCACTTCCCAGGTGGTGCCAGGGGTAAAAACTTGCCTGCCAATGTAAGAGACATAAGAGATGCAGGTTTCATCCCTGGGTTGGGAAGATCCCCTGGAGGAGGGCATGGCAACCCACTCCAGTATTCTTGCCTGGAGAATCCCCATGGACAGAGGAGCCTGGAAGACTATCATCCATGGGGTCGCAAAGAGTTGGACACGACTGAAGTGACTCAGCAGCAGCATAGGAGCAGAGTATTTTTTGAGAAGTGATTGAACAAAATGCATGTGAAGAATACTAAATACCCAAACTTCCAGTTGTTTCCCCAAGGCCAGATGATCAGAGGTGAACATGTAGTTACAACTCCACAACAGGAGAGCAATTGCTTCCTTCTGCTGCTGCTGCTGCTGCTAAGTCGCTTCAGTCGTGTCCGACTCTGTGCGACCCAATAGACGGCAGCCCTCCAGGCTCCTCCATCCATGGGATTTTCCAGGCAAGAGTACTGGAGTGGGGTGCCATTGCCTTCTCCTGCTTCCTTCTAAATGCTAAGAAATAGCATGCACAAATTTTGAAATAATAAATTCAATACACTTTTAGATTTGGAATGAAATTTGTCTTTGAATTTTGGTGTCTCATTATTCAAACTGAGTAATTCATGACCTAGGCCATGAGTTTTAAGATCTCTACATTTTCTCTACTAATATTCTTTTTGGTTGCTAGAAACAAAATTACCAATAACCATCTCCCTCGTTCATTGACTCAAAAAAAGTTTTTAGCACTTATTACCTAAAGAAATGTCAAAATTAAACATGCCCTTCTCTGCACACCCACATATTTATGTACATCCATATAACTGCCACACTTAATTACTATGGACTTGACCTCTCAAAACCTGTCCTATTGGAATAAAGGGTTCTTACAGAAAGCAGTCATGGTAACATAGAGCAGTACTGGTACATAGTACGTTCTATATGAAGCGTTACCATTACTGGATCAAATCTCATAGTCTTTAAGTATTTGTTTTCATACCTGTCTTACTCAACTAGCACATTTGGACATATCAAAAATCGTGTTGGGGTTTTCCCCTTAGTATCTGAAGGACCTAACATAATTGGTGCTAAATAAACATTGGTTAGGTGGTTGATGAAGGAGTCATGAATGACTGAATAAAAGGCATTAAGTGCTAGAGGATATAAATATAAATCAGGCTCGGTGCCTTCATCTAGTGGTATGAGGAACATGAGTGCGATGAAATATCAACACCAGCCTAACTATGGGAAAAGTGAAAACAAGAATTAACTGAGCACCATGGATGACAGAAGATGAAATGACTCATTCTGACTCAGAAGATCAGAGATGGTTCACAACTGTGTTGAACAAAGCCATCTCCTCTCACAAAGCCAAAGTTGCCCACGAAAAGCAGTGCAGAAATGCTAATAAGAAAGCGTTGGTGTGGATTTGAGCTCACCTATTACCTAGAAATGTATTTGACTTTTTAAAAATCCCTTTCCCAGCATGTCTCAGAGAAAACATGCCCCACAGCTCTGCAGTCAGCTCTCTTTCATATTTGTGCTTCTAAACCTGGTCTAAAGAATTCGTTAAAATATCGAAGACAACTGAAAAATGCAGTAACATAAAACCTTACCACACAAAATGTTTATTTCTTTAACTTAAATTTCCTAGCAGTCCCTTACATTAATTTAATGAGTTGAGTTTCTCCATTAATCCACCAATAGCAACAGTTTTTTTTTTTTTTTAAAGGAGACCCTTTAGGAAGGATTGCATTATCTCACTGGGGAATGGAGAGAGAAAAAGTAAAAGGTCCCTAGATATCAGTCTATCTGTTATTTAGTATGTCCTTGAGCAAAAATGAAATTTAAAAAGACAAAGTCTTATACCTACTTAGGACCAGGATAAAAATGGAAAGAGAATGAGAGCAACGAAACAGTGCACGTTCCCACATGAACCACATCAGCTCAACCTCCAAAGGCTATTAGACTAAATAAGTTTAAAGACCACCGATTAGTGAATTTACAAGGAGCTCTAAATAGCCTATTCCTTTTAATTAGAGATTCTATTATATTAATAACAATACTTTACACTCACATGAGGCCTTTCATCTACAGAGCTCAAAAGGATTTTACAAGTGTGGTTTCATCATTATCCCCATTTTAGAGATTGGAAGATGGAGGCACTTAGGTGTACGACAAGAAGTTCTCAGACAATTGTTCATAAACCGTGTGGTGCACGCTTTTCAAAAGTCCAAAGACACAGCTGCAACTGGTCTTTTCTCAGGAATGCCAATTGGCAGGTGAGATTTGGAAGGTGAATCGCTGATGCCAAGATCTCCTGAAATTAAGCTCTTCTTGAAAATTAAGTTCAATAATTTTTCAGTTTGAAATTATCCCCACAGAGAATACAAAAGTTTTCTCTAGAGAATTTGAGTACATAATTTAGGGGTTTTTTTCCCATCAGAGCTTGCATTTATTTATTTTTATTGAGCTAAAATCCTTTACCAACTTCAAGATCGTGGAGACTATGGGTGGTTTATTTTTATTTTTATTTTATTGTGCTAAGAATACTTTACATGAGATCTACCCTCTTAACACACGTTTAATTGTTTAAAACATTACTGTTGACTCTAGGTACAGTGTTGTACAGAACTCTAGATCTTAGTCGTCTTGATTAACTGAAACTTTATGGCCTCTGATTACTAAATCTTTATTTCCCCTCCCTCCCAGCTCCTGGTAACTACCATTCTGTTCTTTGATTATATGAATTTGATTATTTCAGATTCCTCACGTACATAGAATTATCCAGTATTTGTCTTTCTGTGGCTGACTTATCTTCTTAGCACAATGTCCTCAAGGTTCATTCATGTTGTTGCATACTGCCGAATTTCCTTCTTTTCTAGGGCTGAATAGCATTAAATTGCAAATACATACCATCTGACTAGGATGCAAAGAAATTGGAACCCTTGCACACTACTGATGGAAACGTAAAATGATGCAGCTGCTGTGGAAAATAGTATGAAGGTTCTTCAAAAGATTAAAAACAAAACTACTATACAATCCAGCAATCCAATTTCTAAGTATTTATCCAAAAGAACATAAATCAGGATCTCACAAAGATATTGAGATTCCCATGTTCATTTCAGCATTATTCCCAATGACCAAGATGAAGAAACAATCTCAATGTCCATTAAAGATGAATGGTGTGTTTATCTTTCCACGGAATTAACAAAATTCCAAGGTCATCAACAGTCTTGTTGCTAATCTACATTTCATTAATAAATTTGAGATGACACTAGAAGAATCTACTTGCCAAAGAATTTTGAGGTTATGGCAGTGGGGGGGTGGTACTTTGGGCACTGAAGATCAAGTTTAACTTCTGAAGACTGCCTCCTAAATCATGAAGAAATTAGCCTGAGAAAGCAAGCAATTCACTCTTTAGGGAGAATAAACTTAAAAATATGTGTCTTGCTTTGGGGCATATGACACATCACAGTGATTATTGGATATACGAAATACCTGTCCAGCCCAATCACTAAGGACTTAGTCTCTTGTCCTGAGGCTCAAAGAAAAAGACAATCTAGCCAACCTAAGTGGAGTCAATTGAAAGCTGGGATGAAAAGAGCTATGGTCCTGAATGAGTCTGCTGCTGCTGCCGCCGCTGCTAAGTCACTTCAGTTGAGTCCGACTCTGTGCAACCCCATAGACGGCAGACATCTAGACAGATCAGATCCTGGAGGAGGGAGACAAGGGGTTCTAAGAGACAGTCCTGGTCTTGACAATGGCTGGAGATGGAGACCATACACCCTGCTTCCTTTGATTGGTCTACAGATACGCGATGTCCTTCTGTACTTACAGGTCAGGCCCTGTTTCTGGCCCATTGCCTTCTTAGGTATGTTTACCTAAGAAGCTCAGGTGGCGCAGTGGTAAAGAATCCGCCTGTCAATGCAGGAGACACAGGAGACACGGGTTCAATCCCTGGGTCAAGAAGATCCCCTGAAGTAGGAAATGGCAACCCACTCCAGTATTCTTGCCTGGAAAATTCCATGGACAGAGGAGCCTGGTGGCTCCTACAGTCCATGGGGTAGCAAAGAGTTGGACACAAATGAGCAATTGAACACACATATCCTCCTGAGAACATTTTGAAAGTAGGTCACTGTGACCCTAAGTTACTGCCAGTTCTAGAGGGAATATTTGTAAGTACTCCCTCAGGACAGGGAGACTGCAATTATCTCTTCTATTCTACCATCCCTGATTCCTACCATCTCACTTAAATTAAAAAAACTTCCTTGTCAGATCAGAAAGATAGAATAGATAGTGACGTGGGTGCATGTGCTCAGTTGCTCAGTTCTAACCGACCCTTTGGGACCCCATGGACTGTAGCCTACCAGGCTCCTCTGTCTATGGTTTTCCCAGGCAAGAATACTGGAGTGGGTTGCCATTTCCTTCCCCAGGGGATCTTCCTGACCCAGGAATTAAACCTGGGCCTCCTGCATTGGCAGGTGGATTCTTCACCACTGTACCACCTGGGAAGCCCAGGTATGGGTAGCAATAAGGAGAGTTAACAGTTATACCTGAGTTCCTAATGTCTTCTGCTGCCTGGATTCCATGAAATGGAGATTCCCAAAGTTTCTAATTTTTGGCACTCTATCATTGACTGACCTGGAAATAAGCTTTCTAGAAGAATTTTTGAGTCACCAACAAAGAAGTCACTGTGTAGTGTGGTTTCCAATCCCACAAGTAATATGAAACCTGCTGCATCTCATTAGATTGAAAAACCATGAGAATCTATGAGATAATGTCTACAGAAGCAAGTGGTCAATTAGATCAGAAAAAAATGAATAGTATACATTCAACATGCTATTACAGACATTGTCACAATTAATACCCCAAGACAAAACTAACAAATCCTTTGAATTACAGAATTAACAATATGACTACAAAATAATGATTATAAAGCCAGAATTTTTCCTTTTCCATTATGTTTTATTATACAATATTGAATATAGTTCCCTGTGCTATACAAAGGGCCTTGCTTATCCATTCTATATAAAATAGCTTCAGAATTTTCAGTTAGAAATCTGATCTCATTCTTACATCAACATCACAGCCTTTTGTTTACCTTTTTATGTCCTTACATAGCTCTATTATCTATATTCTCCTATTTTCTAGCATCATAAAATATCAATAAAAACATAATTAGAAAAGAAAACCTCTTAGGCAGCTGGACACTGTGGAACAGTTTCCAAGGGCTTTGCTAAAGTTACTGCTTATGTTTTTGTGTGTGTGTTTCACATGCCCTGCCAGCCTTTGAGTGTTTATCACTGCTGTGCATGTTTGCTGAACACTGGAGGGGAGCCTCACTAAAAAGGATTTGAGAAGGCTCAGAAGAGCGGGAGGAGTAAGAAGTGCACAGAGATTTCAAAAAAAACAGGTAATAAGAGAGACCAAGGTCTGAAAGAGGGATACCGCATAAATTCTGAAATGCTCACATCACACCCAGACAGGAGTGAAAAAAGCCATTGTTATCTAAAAACCACCCTCCCTTCTTCAGCTCTGTCCGTCCATCTCCCCAAGGATGGCAAAGTTACAAGCCAGTCATAACCTTCACGAGCAAGATATATCCTGCTTAAGACCTATTCAGATCGTCAGAAATGCTGAGACTCGAACTTCAAAACACCTACCCCGCGACGTCTGTCTTACCGATGCCAAGAATCACCCACCCTCCCTCTTCAACAAGTGCAAACCCATCTCAGAAGGAGAGGGCACTGAATCCATCTTGAAAGGACTTGCTCTGAGTTTCAAAGCTGACTCTGGGACTCTTTAGCTTCCCTCGCCAAAAGACAAGCCCATGGTGTGCTGGCACGCGTTCATAGAACCAGAGTGGCCCACAGAATATTTATTTAGTTCTCATAACTAGATCTACTAAAAGGTGTGCAGAATATATCCAGACATCAGCCTTACTCAATGCCAATGGACCAACTTGGTTTGCCTTTCAAAGCCTAGGCCGAGCATCTCTGCCTTGGAATGGGTTCCTCCCTCAGCCCCACCCAGCTGGGCGCATGCGCACATCCGCCTGCCTGCTCACCTGTGCACCTGCAGGTCCGGTCGAAGAACTTCCGGGGCCATCGCTCTCGGTCGTCCTGGTTGCGCAGGACGTAGGGACCGCTCCAGGGCCTGGTGTCGGTCTGCACCTCCGCGCACTGGCCCCGGCCCTCCCGGGAGCCGCAGACGTTGGCGGGGTCGGCGCCCAGCGGCGGGCAGCATTCCTTGGCCTGCAGGCTGCCCACCGTCATGCAGACCCTGGGGAACTGCGCCCGGGCCCCCGACGGGAGCGCACAACCCAGACAGCCGAGCAGAAGCCCCCACCCAAGGGGGCTCATGGCTTTAGAACCGGGAGAACTCTCTCTCTCGCCTTCCACTCCTTGCTTCTCTCCAGCTTTCTCCTGGTCTTCCTTCCACTCTTGGGCTCTTGAGCATTCACCCGCTTTTTTATTTGGGGGAAATTTACGTTTTAGGGGGTATATTTTGGATCTGCCTTCTATTGCTCTCCTCTTGAAAAAAAGACCCACAAAAATTACAGAACCCACATGTGTGCTCGTGTGTACATGCACACACACAGACGACTTTATGTGATGCAAACCGCTAAAACAAATTTCATTGCATCAGAAGCTCCTCTAACAGCCAGATTAATGAGAGGAGCGCTTCTCTCCGCCTTCCCCGGTTAAAACAGGCTTTGTCTAATTGAGTTAATTGACGGAGCGCTCCAGTCATACTACTTATTATACTGGTATTTCTGAACCCCCTCCTTCCCTCCTTAGTCCATGACTTTAATTGCCTTGAACTCAGTTCAAAAGCCAAATGCCGTTCTGCCTTTATTCTGTCTGGCTTGCCAAATCACGGGGCCTGGTGGGGTTTGTGTAAGGGCTGGGAGAAGCCGTCATTAGCGGGATTAGTATTAGACAAATCCCCATCGTTAGCACATGACCCAGAGTGCACAATGAAGTAGATAAAATTTCTGGCTTTGTTTCAAGAGGCAAAACCATCTTCATTATCTGGGCTCATGTGTTCTGGCCAAGCTTGTGACCTCAGACTTCCTAGGGAGTCAATAGATGCAGTGAGCTTGTCATCAAAAGCCCTTCAGAGATCAACCCCACTGCTAACAGCCGTTCACTCCTGACTGCTCCCTGACGTGCTTCCAAAGACCACTACAGGCTGTCACACAACTTTACAAATAAAGAAACACTTATTGAGGGCTGACGTACAAGGAATTGCTTTGTTTCACAATTCACAATGAGGGATCCTCTTCTCTGCAAATAATAAGTCCTATTCTATTCAGGGCTTCCAAGGTGGTGCTGGTAGTAAAGAACCGCTCAGTAATGCAAGAGACTTGAGAAGTGGGCTCGATCCCTGGATTGGGAAGATCCCCTGCAGAAGGAATTGGCAACCCACTTCAGTATTCTTGCCTAGAGAACCCCGTGGACAGAAGAGACTAGTGGGCTACAGTCCATGGGGTCACAAAGGGTTGGACTTAGCACCCATTCTATTCAGCACATCTCCGCAGCAGGTTTTTCTTCTTAAATACATAAAGTACCAGGTCACACATGCTTCTTGGAAGGAAAGCTATGACAAACCTAGACAGCATACTAAAAAGCAGAGACATTACTTTGCCAACAAAAGTCCATATAGTCAAAGCTTTGGTTTTTCCAGCAGTAGTGTTCAGAGGATGTGAGATAGACTATATATAAGGAAGGCTGGATGCCAAAGAATTGATGCTTTCCAATTGAGATGCTAGAGAAGACTTCTGAGCATCCCTTGGACTGAAAATAGATATAAAACCAGTCAATCCTAAAGGAAATCAACCCTGAATATTCACTGGAAGTTCAGTTCAGTCTCTCAGTCATGTATGACTCTTTGCAACCCCTAGGACTGCAGCACACCAGGTTTTCTTATTCATTACCAACTCCCAGAGCCTGCTCAAACTCATGTCCATTGAGTCGGTGATGCCATCTAATCATCTTGTCCTCTGTTATCCCCTTCTCCTCCTGCCCTCAATCTTTCCCAGCATCAGGGTCTTTGCCCATGAGTCAGTTCTTCATATCAAGTGGCCAAAGTATAGGAGCTTCAGCTTCAGCATCACTCCTTCCAATGAATATTCAATGTTGATTTTCTTTAGGATTGACTGGTTTGATATCCTTGCAGTCCAAGGGACTCTCAAAAGTCTTCTCCAACACCACAGTTCAAAAGCATTAGTTCTTTGGTGCTCAGCTTTCTTTATGGTCCAATTCTCACATCCCTACATGACTACTGGAAAAGCCATAGCTGTGACTAGATGGACCTTTGTGAGCAAAGTAATGTCTCTGCTTTTTAATACTCTGTCTAGGTTTGTCACAGCTTTTCTTCCAAGGAGCAAGTGTCTTTTAATTTCATGGCTGCAGTCACCATCTGCAGTGATTTTGGAGTCACCAAAAATAAAGTCTGTCACTGTTTCCACTGTTTCCCCATCTATTCGCTATGAAGTGATGGGACCAGATGCCATGATCTTCGTTTTCTGAATGTTGAGTTTTAAGCCAGCTTTTTCTCTCACCTCTTTCACTTTCATCAGGAGGCTCTTTAGTTGTTCTTCACTTTCTACCATAAGGGTGGTATCATCTGCCTGTCTGAGGTTATTGATATTTCTCCCGGCAATTTTTATTTCAGCTTGTGCTTCATCCAGCCAGGCATTTTGCATGATGTACTCTGCATATAAGTTAAGTAAGCAGGGTGACAACATACAGCCTTGATGTACTCGTTTCCCAATTTGGAACTTTGATGTATTCCTTTCCCAGTTCATTGGAAGGCCTGATGCTAAAGCTGAAACTCCGATACTTTGGCCACCTGATGCAAAGAGCCAACACATTGGAAAAGACCCTGATGTTGGGAAAGATTGAAGGCAAAAGGAGAAGGGAACGGTAGAGGATTAGATGGTTAGAGAGCACCACCAATTCAATGGACATGAATTTGAGCAAACTCCAAGAAACAGTGGAGGACAGAGGAGCCTGGCATGCTACAGTTCACGAGGTCACAAAGAGTTGGACACGACTTAGTGACTGAACAACAACAACAAACCATGCCACCAGGAATTCAAAGTTGTAATTATCTAATTGTCAAGAGGCAGTGGACAATTTGGAGTGAGGACCCACACAGGACATCTTTTGATTTATGTTAAAGTTAAGCATTGTCCAACTTCAGTCTAGAGGGCAATGCCTCCCCAGTCCTTCTGGGAAACATCCAGATGAGCAACAGTGGTTCACCTGTCAGAGCATCCATATTTTCTCATGGTGGAAACAGAATTCTCTTGGTGTCATAAGGTCAGTGCAGATAGCTGATGCATAACTGCTTCAGGCAGTATCTAAGAATGCTTTCTATTTCAGCATAAAGATATAGAATGGTATGCTCCAAAGCAAATTCCTAAGTTAAAAATTTCTTTATACCGCTGTTCCAGCCCCATGTACTTCTGTGTCACCCTCATGACATTAAATTACTGTGACTAATTAAATGGCAGCACTTAACTCTGACTCTACACCGTTGCCAGCCTACAGCCCAAGCCTTTTGAAGTGGAATCTCTGTGGATGTGACCCAGATTTCAGCCTTTTTTCTAAGCTCTCTAAGCCATTCTAATGGGCAGTCCGAGGTGAGAATCACTGGGTCAGGATAAAGCATGGATCCAGAGGAAATGTTGGCATCAAGTCAACCGAAATAATCCACATGTATTCATTTCCTTAGGCTTCCCAGGTACAGCTAGTGGTAAAGAACCCACATGGCCAAGGCAGAGACACAAGAGACGAGGGTTCAGTCCCTGGGTTGGGAAGATCCCCTGGAGGAGGGCATGGCAACCCACTGCAGTACTCTTGCTTGAAGAATCCCATGGACAGGGGAGTCCAGTGGGCTACAGTCCATAAGGTCTCAACGAGTGTGACGTGGCTAAAGAGACTTAACACTTTCCTCAGGCTGCCTTAACAAATTTCTGCTAACTGGGCGGTTTGTATTCTCTCACTATTCTGAAGGCCAGAAGTCCAAGCTCAGTGTGTCATCGGTAGGGCTGGGCCCCATCTGAAGGTTCTAGGGGAGAACCTTCTCGGCTCTTCTAGCTTCCAGTGGCTGCAGCCATTTCTCAGCTTCCTCTCTTTGAGCCCACATCATTCCAATCTCTGCCACAGTGTGTGGCTGCCTCCTCTCTGTGCTTTAACATTGCTACCCCAGGAGGAAGCCCTAGGCAGGTCAGAATAGAGTTAAGAAATCCCCATCTTGATATAGGAGTCTGGCTAAAGTAATAATTTGGGGTCCCTCCTCCCCTTACACTAACGGAATTATCTTTTAGTATCAAGCCATCAGCCTCCATTAAGGCATGTCATGGAGAAATATCTTGTGAAATTTGTTAGACATTTTTATGTCATCTAATGTACATCACAATGCCATTTTTATGAGGAATCAGGGGAGAGATTTCTCTCAGAGTTCAGTACCCATTAAAGCTGTGCTCCCCCGTAGCATCTAGATCTTATGAATCTTAGGATAGCGTTTCTTTCTTGACCTTGGCCATTTATGACATTTGGAGCCAAATTCACAGCCCCATGTCCAGCAACTGATTCACACACTGTTTTGCTTGATATTTGCCTTACATATGTTCCTAGATGGGCTTCCCAGGTGGCGCTAGCGGTAAAGAATTTGCCTGCCAACGTAGTAGAAACAGGTTCAGTCCCTGGCTCAGGAAGATTCCCTGGAGGAGGAAACAGCAACCCACTCCAGGATTCTTGCCTGGAGAATCCATGGACAGGGGAGCCTGGCTGCTTACTGTCCATAGGGTCACAAAGAATCAGACATGACTGAGCATCTAAGCACATGTTCCTATATATGGGAATTCTTAGTTTATCGTTTTGCGAATTTATGTATTTATGTATCTCAAATTCTTTGAAAAAGGAGGCAGAGAGATATATACATGCGCACATATATTTCTGCATAAGTACAGCAGTAATAAACTCCTAGCCAAATTGTTTGTAAGCAAGCTGGGGCCTAGAGAAGAATTCAAAAAGAATTTCTGAGAAGCTGGTGTATGTAATCAGAAATCTAAAGACATAAGCCTAGAGGATCTCAGATCATGAGTATAGCTATAATTAAACACTGGCTTGTTTATGAAAGGGAAAGTCTTTGCTAAAAACCCAAAAGCAGAATCCAGGAGGAAATACCATTTGTTGTCAGTGTGTGTGTGTGGATGTGGGTGTGTGTGTGCACGTGCGTGCTCCATCATGTCTGACTCTTTGAGACCCCCTGTACTATATCCAACCAGGCTTCTCTGTTCATGAAATTTTCCAGGCAAGAATACTGGAGTGTGTTGCCATTTCCTCCTCCAATGGATCTTCTCAACCCAGGGGATCGAGCCTGTGTCTCTTGCATCTCCTCCTTTAGCATGTGGGTTCTTTACCACTGAGCCACCAGGGAAGCCCACCATTGTCAATGGAAACCATAAGATCAAAGATTATTATTCTAAGGAATGTTCTGAAAGCCAGTGAAGAGAGGCACCTGTGTATTACAGAGCAGAATAATCTGGAGTAGAAAAGTGCCTTATCAGAAAACAATATATCTTACCCTGTCCTTTTACCTTTGAGGAAAGATTCTGAATGAAAAGAGATGTTCTGTATAGTTTGATTTTGCATCTCAGCATCTTGTACCATCTTGCTTTCAAGAAGGATTCAG
This sequence comes from Bos indicus, assembly GCF_029378745.1. Classification (NCBI taxonomy): domain Eukaryota; kingdom Metazoa; phylum Chordata; class Mammalia; order Artiodactyla; family Bovidae; genus Bos; species Bos indicus. The sequence continues at coordinate 68,768,433 of NC_091771.1, forward strand.
TATGCAATTCTTTGGAGAATCTGTGAGGAGACCATGCCGGGTGGATGTGGAAAACTTTAGAGGCAGGATGCCAGCCGTGCCTACCCTACATTCAAAGGAGGAAGCGATGGCTCAGAGCCTGGAAGCAATCCAGTGGGGTGGTAAACATTTTAAAGCCCTTGCTAAAAGTAATACAAAGAAATCAATCATCTGCATCTTGCTTCTGGTTTTCAGCAAATTCCTGCTCTTTTCTCTACACCTCTGAATGTGAAAACCCTCCTGGTTTCTAGCCCTGCTGGACTCCTCTGTCCAATGCTTTTTGATCTATTCTCTGCAGTCACATCATAGGGAAAAGAGATTATTCTTTTTCCTTGTGTCCAAATTATTTCCTAAATGCTGGGCATGTGTCCTGATAAGGGTTTTGCTTTCTCCATCTAAGAGCTTTTCTGTTCTTTTTGCTGTGAATTGTTCTTCAGAGGAATCAAGGGTTAGGAACGGGTTGTGTGGTTTCTCATATTTCAATTGGATGCATTTTTTTCCATCTTGCATGCATTTTTTGATAGTCTATTCTTAAGGCTTGTTTATACATCAAACAGCCATTTTAAGTTCAGATTTTTCATCACTGAGCTTTATATCCAACTCCATTCCTTGTTATGCACACCTGAGCCTTCTAATTCTTATTTTTATCATTTTGGCTTTTATCCTTCATCTTGATCATGAGTATTCAATTTGAAATTTTTATACATACCCCTCTAATTTAATGACTGACCTGGATAAACAATATAATTACTCCTAGGTCAAAATACAGATCTGTGAAAGAGGGGAATTCACTCCCCCCTCCGCCTACTTCTGATCAAGCCTAGCAAATATCACCTATACATTTACAAAGAGATTACATGGCCTGAAAATGTAATTTTTAGACTATTTTAGTCCACCAGAGTTTATAAATTGTGCAATTAAGAAAGTTTGGGGGCTTCCCTGGTGGCTCAGTGGTAAAAAATCCACCTGCCAATGCAGGAGACACAGGTTTGATCCCTGATCCAGGAAGATCCCATGTGGGACAGAGTGACAGCCCGTGTGCCACAATTTCTGAGCCTGCGCTCCAGAGCCTGCAAGCCACAACTACTGAAGCCCGGGTACCTAGAGCCTGTGCTCCGCAACAAGAGAAGCCACCGCAATGAGAAGCCCGTGAACTGCAATTCAAGAGTAGCCTCTGCTTGCCACAACTAGAGAAAAGACCTCCCAGCAACAAAGACCCGGCACAGCCAAAAATAAAAAATAAATAAATATTTTAAAAAATTAATAAGTACAAAAGAAAATTTCGAACCTAGAAAGATCGCCAAAATACAACGTCAGGAGAAAAACAAGATACATAACTGAATTCACTATGCTAACACAGATCCACCAGAGTTTATAAATGTGCAATTTATAAACTTAAGGAAGTTTGGGGTCTAGCTGCTGCTGCTGCTAAGTCGCTTCAATCGTGTCCGACTCTGTGCGACACCATAGACAGAAGCCCACCAGGCTCCTCCATCGCTGGGATTCTCCAGGCAAGAACACTGGAGTGGGTTGCCATTTCCTTCTCCAATGCGTGAAAGTGAAAAGTGAAAGTGAAGCCGCTCAGTCCTGTCCGACTCTTAGCGACCCCATGGACTGCAGCCTACCAGGCTCCTCTGTCCATGGGATTTTCCAGGCAAGAGTACTGGAGTAGGGTGCCATTGCCTTCTCCATTGGGGTCTAGAAAGATCACCAAAATATAATGTCAAGAGAAAAACATAAGATACATTACAGTGAATTCCCTGTGCTAACATAGTGAAGGAGTGTGTGCACACATGTGCACACCTGCCTGTCTGGATGTGTAAACATATAGAATATTTACAGGAAACTGGTGGAGTGGCTGCTCTGGGAAGGGGGCCTAAAGATCTGGGGAACCAGAGAAAAAAGAAGATCTATTTTATTCTATATTTTTGCACATCTTGAACAATGAGCCAAGAACATATTTATTTTTATTCATAAACTTAAAAATTTAAGTTAAAAATTCAGAATGATGGGTACTTATGAGACTGACATTATATACAGGAACTTCCTATAAGTACTAAAAAGAATATGATTTTGGCACAACTCAAATTTGTTTTCTTGATCTTGGTCCTGCTACTTACTAGTTGAATAGCCTTGAACAATGTGGTATCTTTTTCATACACGAATACACACTTCTAATCCAACAATCTAATTAGAAGTACTTTTCAAAATAGTTTTCTTTCTGGAAACCAAATCAGTACTTCTAACTTCAGTATATGGAAAATATTTTTAATCTTTATGTAACATTACTACCCAGAAATGGAGGTTAACTGTTCTTATCTGGATTCTGCTGAATTAATTAAATGATGATGTGGTATTTTCAGGTACACTATTCTCTCTTAGCCTTAGAACTTAGGAATCTCCATCCTTAATTATAACAGAATTGTGGACAAAAAGTTAAATAAACCCCAGAGACTATGGGTAAACCAGATTTGAGGCAACTCATTAATTTCAAGAGCTGACAACGATGAATTCTATCATTAAAAATAAGAAACATAAAAAAAAAGTAAATCTTCTTCAAAAAAAATACTTAACCTGAATCTGATGCTTTACACCAAGCTCATTATTTTATCACCGCTGTCAAAAAGCATCTAACCATGATACCTGACACTGTCTTTGGAAATGATTCCTTCTCGTTTAATCTCATCTAAATTAATTCAGTTACTTTTAATAGGCCAAGTGTGTGTGCACACACACACACAGCCCCAAAGAATAACTCTAAGCTTCCAATTCATTTTATAAGCTATAAAAAAGAAATATGTTCTTACAAATCATGGCAGACAGCTACCTACTAAATGTAAATTTTGCTGGTGTGAATTCTTCGTTTCTAAAAAGTGTTCTGGCATAAGATGAACAGACTGAAAACTATGCAAAACAAGATCATTTCTTGGAGATTTTGGTTTACTTCAATTATAAGAGGTGCTTCTGATAGCATAATATTTTTATACTAACAAATATAAACTGAAATTTATGAACACTAACTGTCTATTTATGCCACAGAAATGAATTTCATCTTGAGTAGGATGAGTTGAAGCCGAAGTCAGAACTCAGCAGAGATGCAGAAATGATAGAGGAGTGAACGATTTTCTCGGTGGAAATGTGTTTGTCCTCACCGAAGACGTGAAGAAATACAAAGCTGTAAGTGAACACGCAGTTATAGTGACATGGGGCCTGGGAACTAGGGAGGGTGAAGCATTAGGGAGTAAAACACACTTTAAAAATATATATCTACATTAAAAAAAAATACACCACCCTCTATGCCTTCAATGTCCACTGTGGAAATTTGAGCTCATAGAATTTGTCTGAGTTGCTCAACATCACTCAAATGGTATATTAGCTTGCTATTGTTATCATAAGAAACTGTTAAAAGATAAACTAAAGCATAATACTTTTTTTCCTTTTTTGGCCACGCCATGTGTGAGATCTTATTCTCCAACCAGGGATCGAAACTGCACCTCCTGCATTGAAAGCGCTGAGTCTTAACCACTGGACAGGCAGGGAAGTCCCAGCATATTACACTTTTAAGAGTTTATTTAAGCAAAAATCAATTTGAATTGAGTAGCCCCAAACCAGAAGTGATTAGGAGTACTCCACGAACAGGAGCTGGGAGCAAGGTTTTTATAGAGAGGCTGTGGAAGCAAAGCAAGGAAATTATTTGATTGGTTAGAGCTTAAGTGGTTTTGTTTGCCGGGGAAAGCCTAGTTGGCTGTTTTGCTGTTCCTTAACCTCCAGGCTTTTACAGGAATTCACCCTGGCATGGGTTCTGATTCACTTATACAGACGACCAAAGCATTAGACCACTTCAGACCAATGGCCTCCTTGTTTGGTTACTTTCACCTGAAGTGCCACAAACTGAGAGGTCAAAATGTATTGTCTCACAGTTCTTGAAGTGATGATCAGGGTGTCAGCACGGCCATGCTCCCTCTGAAAGCAAGAAGGAAGGACATTTTGCAGACTCTCTCCCAGTTTCAGCATGTTCCTTGACTTGTGGCAACCTAACTCCAGTCCTAACCTAACTCTACTTACTTACTTCCATGTCTGTGTGCCTCTGTGTCCAAATGTCCCTTTCTATAAGGTCACAGGTATATTGGACCAGGGGTCCACCCTATTCCAGCATGACCTCTTCTTTCCAGTGAAGTGTTAGTCATTCAGTCATGTCCGACTCTGCGACCCCGTGGACTGTAACCCACCAGTCTCCTCTGTCCATGGTATTCTCCAGCAAGAATACTGGAGTGGGTAGCCCTTTCCTTCTCCAGGAAATCTTCCTGACCCAGGGATTTAACCTAGATCTCCTGCATTGCAGGAGGACTCTTACCATCTGAACTACCACAGAAGTCCATGAGCTTATCTTACATTTGATTAAATTTGCAACAATCCTATTTCCAAATAGGCTTACATTCAGAAGTACTAGGATTAGCACTTCAACACATATGTTTTGTTGGGAAACACAGAAGGAAGACACTTCAACTCAAAACAGGTGGTAAATGGTGAAACTGGACATCAAATCTCATAAATTCAATCTCTTTTCACAAGCAGGTCACCCTCAACACATCCTCAAACTTTTGGTTTTAGGAGGACCATCGGTGTGGGTCATGTGGTTGGGGGAGAGACACTGAGGAGGTGTTGAGGAGACACGCCATAGGATTTAGCTGCTTTCTACAGACATGAACAATTCTGTCTCCTCTCATGGGGATTTCCAATTGGGTCAAGGCAGCCTACTTCTGCAAAGCTTTGCATTTTCAGGCAGTACCAGGAGCTCCTGTTATTCTACAATTAGTCCTACACATGGCCTCTTTGAGCCACATTATCTCATAAATTATTCATCTGATGAGAAATTCAAAAATTATTTGGATCCGTCATTTGAGAAAACCATGCCTGCCCACGGGCTTCCCAGGTAGCGCTAGTGGTCAAAAAAATCTGCCTGCCAGTGTAGGCAATGCAAGAGACTTGGGTTTGATCCCTAGGTCAGGAAGATCCCCTGGAGGAGAAAATGGCAACCCATGCCAGTATTCTTGCCTGGAAAATTCCATGGCAGAGGAGCCCTATGGGCTACAGTTTGTGGGGTCCCAAAGAGTCAGACAAGACTGAGTCAGTCAGACACAATGCTTACCCAGAGTAAAAAATAACTTGCCCAAGACCACAGAGCTAGTTAGCAACAGAGTTTCAGTCTTGTGACTTATGGTTAAAGTGCTTTTTTCTGACACTAGGCAACCAGGGTGAGTAAAATATGAGATATCTTTTTCCTGATATGGATACTTTTTTCCCTCTCATCTTTGTCTCAAGTGTCTTATATTTAAAAGTCACTCTTTACAAAAAAACAAAAAACCTGCTTGTTTGTTCATTTATTTATTATTTATTTATTTATTTATTTGGCTGCCCTGGGTCTTACTTGAGGCAAGTGGGATCTAGTTCCCTGACCAGGGACCAAACCTAGGACCCTGCACTGAAAGCATGAAGTCTTAGCCCCTGGACTATCAGGGAATTCTCATCTTTCTGCCAACTCAACAGTTAGGGATGGACAGATAAAAAGTGCCTGATAATATTTATTAAATAAGTCTATGATGAGAACAGGGAAGCACTGTGCCTTTAAGGATAAATCAGCTGAATACCCAGGTGGTCTCTTGACTTACCGACCTCTCCATCTCTAAGGAAAGATCCAAGAAGCTCCTTTTCTTCCTTCTGAGTTGGGAGGTGGGTTGGGCTCCTCCTGGGAAAACTCTCCATCTCTTCCCCTCTCAGATTTTTCCCTTGATTTTAAGTCCGTAGATCAAATATGGCTGTTTGTCTTGTTGTAGAAGAAATAGAAGCTTCTCTGTATATGGCTCCATGGCTGGAGGTTACATTCACTTCCAGATGCCCCTGTCGAGGCCTCTGTGAGACTGTGCAGTGCTCAGCAGTCTCCTTTGGGAATAATCCTTCCATCAGTCTTCCTCCCACCACTACAAATATCCTTAATGATCATAGGCTAAGTTTTGTGTTCACTGAGTTCCCAAAACCTGATGACTAGAAGCTGGTCCTTCACGTTTGTATACTAACTTCAGTCAAGAAAATAATCTGAATTTAAGGTGATTGCCAAGTAACCCTTAAAAGAATGAATATTTTTAAGATATAAAGAAAAATCTACCTTAAGGGAGGTCTTTATTACAATGTGAGAGAAAAAGTCAATGTTGCAGAATTCCACCAAGAAAGGTAGGGGTACCTGCTATATGGGCTTCGTTAGTGGCTCAGTGGTAAAGAATCTGCCCACCAATGCAGAAGATGCAGGTTCAATTCCTGGGTCCAGAAGAGCCCCTGGAGAAGAAAATGGCAACCCACTCCAGTATTCTTGCCTAGGAAATCACATGGACAGAGGAGCCTGGCAGGCTGCCATTCCATGAGGTCACAAAAAAGTCAGACACAACTTAGCAACTAAACAACAACAAACCTGCTACATACAAAGTTGTGAGGCTTCTTCATTTTCCTAGGTATTAATATCTCTAGAATGTACAATATTGTACTATAGTTTTGCAGGATGTTACCACTGGGGGAAATTGTGTAAAGGGCACACGGAACCTCTCTGCTATTTCTTGCTACTGCATATGAATCTAAAAAAAAATAATAATCAAATCAAATCAAATCATTGCAAAGAGGGAGGGGATATATGTATACCTGTGGCTGATTCATGTTGCTGCATGGCAGAAATCAATACAACATTGTAAAGCAATTATCCTCCAATAAAATACAAATTTTAAAATTTTTAATGAATAAAATCATTGCAAAGTAAGAAGTTAACTGTCAAAAATCTCTAGAATAATGGAATCAGAAAACACATTGGTAGAAGTGTAGTTGCTACTGCATTGAAGTACTTAATGACCCTTCCAGTTCACTGATGGAGTCGCCAATACAATCATGCTGAATGACATTTGTCATTAGAATGGATTCCATACTCTTGGGTACCAAGAGCAGTACGCTTCTCCTTTACTATCAAAACCGGCTTCCTGGTTGAATTCTTAACTACTACCACCACCCAGACCTGCCCCTCACCTTGAATGACTTCTTCAAATCAGTAAACTAACCTGAATAACTGATGGGCTGAAGACGAATCTTTCCAAGGGAGGGGGACTGGTATTGTGTTCTTCTTTGTATCCAGCATCTAACATAGAGCCTAACAGGTAAGAACTGAATAGTAAGTGTTGCTGAAGGACTAAGTGAATTATTGAATAATGAATGATGAACAGTGACTATTGCCTTAGTGTTCTAGTTAGTTGCAGGTAGGAAGTTATTCCAAATAACTTGGCAATTTCTTGCAAATCAAAAGCTCCAGATGGGGGTTTAATATAAATTTTTTCACACTATTTCTGATAACAATATACACATTCACTCCAGAAAATTTGACAAACACAGAAAAGTACAGAGAAGAAAATTTAAATGACTCATGATTTCACCATCCAGAAATGATTCTGATTGTTCTTTTGCTGTTTATCATTCCAGATGAATGTAATTATTCATTCCTTCAACAGTCTTTTCTTAAACTGGAATTATAGAATACACATTTTTATAATCGACTTCTATCCTACATTTCATTATATGCTGAAAGCACCTTTCCGTAATTTGCCACTGTCAAAACAGAGAGCTGAAAGGAAAGCTGAAAAAGGAAAGCTGAAAGCTTCACTCCATCAAAACCACATCAGTCATACTAAAAACACAGCAGTCATAGAGAGCAATGGTTAGGGAAGGGGCGGGGGAAGGGCACTGTGCTTGGAATGTTCATGCATCTGATTGGAAAAACAATTCATGTGTGGACCAGAGAGAGTGGAGACTCTTTTGCACTTCCAAAAAGCATAACATGCGAAGTGTCCAAGAAATAAATTCATCATGAAGGCCAAAATTTAAAGAAAAAAATGTATTACACATTGTCATCAGAATTTAAATCTTAGTGGGCTGAAAATTGCATGTCAGGATGCAAGATGCAAAAGTTTGAAGCGAAAATAGGAATATCACATGAGATATTTTATGTCATGAAATATCTCATAACACTAATATCGTAAGATTTCTGTTAAACGTTCATTGTTAGCTATTGTAATTAAAAATAATTATATTAATCACACCACAGTTGTAAAGGAGAGAGAATATGAAAGTATCTCAGAGGAGAGGGAAACATGGTTTAACTGTATAAACCTTTCCAGAGTAATAAGAAGTTTTATTTGATTTAATCATGTTTTATTCCACATTTCAATTATGAGAAATTTCTTTTAAATCTGGTTATACATAATGTGGGCTTCTCAGGTGGCGCCAGTGGTAAAGAACCTGCCTGCCAATGTAGGGGACGTAAGGTAAGAGAGGTGGATTCAGTCCATGGGTCGGGAAGATCCCCTGGAGGATGGCATGGCAGCTCACTCAAGTGTTCTTGACTGGAGAATCCTATGGACAGAGGAGCCTGGTGGGCTGCAATCCATGGGATTGCAAAGAGTTGGACATGACTGAATCAACTTAGCATGCATACATAATTTACTATGGCACCTCCTCAAAATTCATGCAATGATTACTCTGCAAGTCGAAGAGAATCTATTGTAGAAAAGAAGCCAGACAACCAGCTCTTCTCAGATAGGAAAAGCATACAGCACGCTTCGGAGCACTGCCAACTGACGCGTCTCCATGCCTCTATCATCCCCTATTCACTCCGTTGTCAGCATTCACTCTATCTTCAATGACATGTTGCTGTTTCCCAACTCTATCTTTTGATCTTCTTCTGAACTCCCTTAAGTGCAATCCAGATGAATCAACTTGGAGCTTAAGAGGTGTGTTCTATACAAGTTGTCTTTGGAACGGATTCTGGCATGTCCTCAACATTCCCACCCATCTCAGAGATCTTACAATGGCAGGTACAGACCTTGTCGATCTTCTTCAAGTATGGACTGGTCGAAAGGTACAGGACTGGGATGTGCTAAGGCATAGAAGTGAAGGAGAGAAGATATTTATGTGTGTTATGTTTTGGACTTGGTATGCTGAGCATCCCTTTTACCTGCCAAAGCACTAAGATTAAATACTGTGTGAAATCCAAACAGAACCAAAGACCTACTGCTCCCTATGATTGCTAAGAGATTTCTAAAGGTCATCAATTCAGTGGAATGACTGACTGTACACCAGCCGAACCATCTCAGGATGGTTTCCCAACAATCCCAGATCACCATGATACCGAGAGTCCTGGGACAGCCAGCCAGACTTCAAAATCCCCATGCCAAATGCTGGCATGCTGTTTTGCCAAAACTCAGGTGAACCCTTTAGATTATAGTCAGGGTTGGATTCCCAAATTTTACAAATAAAAATTCCCAAGCTGCCTGGGAAGAATTCCAACTTGCATAGGTGTTAGAAGATCTGATTAAGAAAGAAGAAAAAAAACAAAGTTAGGCCAGCCCCCCGGAAAATCATCCTGCATGAGAAAGATCTCAAGAAAGGAACCAACTGGGCTTTCACATCGCCTGCATTTTTCTTTCGGTCACATGTTTCCTTCTGAATACCCTTCTAACAAAATGCTTCCTAAGTAATTTTCTCCTTTCTATACCCCTCTTCTCCCTTGGTGATGTGTGAAGAGAAATGGCAGATCCAAACATAACTAAAGATGAAGTTCATTACAGCCTGTCACAGGACATCAAAACAACCTCAATGCATAAGCCAGGGAAAGGCAAGGAATACCTATCTCCTTTCTTAAAGACCAACAGAACTTCATCCTATATCTTGGTCACACTTTATTTTTAGCTCTTCACTCATTCCGTCAGCTAACACATACATAGAGTCTGGTACGTGCCAGGTACCATGCTGGGTCTGATGAGAGAGAAAAGCACGTGATGGTTCAAAGGGAGACAGCAAGATCCTAAAGTCGAAGGACCTGGGGAGGGCTCTGGGAGCCCAAGGGAAGAGGGAACAACCCTCCATGTTTTGCTATTTCCTCCCAACCCCCATCCATCTCTACCTCCGATTAGTGGCATTACGTTTTGCTTGAAACAGTCAGAAATGAACACTGAATCAGGAAAATTCAGGGGGAAATGCTTATTTACCCCATGGCAAGTAGACATCTTAGGCTAACTTTAGAATTAAACCACCATGTACAAGGTTCTTCCCAGCACACTTTGTTTTAGTGCATTTCACAGGGATTGTGTTCTACAAAGGGAAGGTTTGTGGCAACCCTGCTTGTCAGATGATGGGTGACATTTTTTAGCGATAAAGTGTTTTTATTAAAACTGTTAGCTATATTCATTAGCTGTATAGTATATCCCTGTAGCTTATTTACTGTACACATAGTAGTTTGGTCCTCTTAAGCCCCTATTCCTGTCTTGCCCCTCGCCTCTTCCCTCTTCCCATTGGTAACCACTAGCTTGTCCTTATCTAAAAATTGTCCTAATCTAAAAATTAAAACAAATGAATATAACAATCAGAAGCAGATTGTTATATTCATTTGTTTTAATTTTTAGATTTCATATATAAGTGAAAACATACAGTGCTTTGTCATGAATATTGGGTGTATCATTTCAAATTAGTGTTGTTGTTTTCTTCAGATAGATATATATACACACACACACACATATATATATATATATATATCTCCAGGAATTACTGGATCATATGGTAGCTCTATGGGCTTCCCTGGTGGCTCAGATGGTAAAGAATCTATCTGCAATTCAGGAGATCCAGGTTTGATCCCTAGGTCTGGAAGATCCCCTAGAGAAGGGAATGGCTACTTATTCCAGTTCTTGCCTGGAAAATTCCAAGGACAGAGGAGCCTGGTAAGCTACAATCCATGGGGTCACAAAGACTCAGATATGACTGAGAGACTAGCACTTTAATTTTTCATAGTAATTCTATTTTCTGTTTTCTGAAGAAGCTTCATAACTGTTTTCCACAGTGGCTTTATCAATTTACATTCCCACCCATAGTGTACAAAGGTTCCCTTTTCTCCAAATCCTCAACATTTCTTATTTGTGGTCTTTTGACAATAGCCATTCTGACAGGTGTGAGGTGATACCTCGTTGCGGTTTTGATTTGCATTTTTCTGATGATTATCAATGTTCAGCATATTTTCAGGTGCCTGCTGGCCATCTGTATATCCTCTTTGGCAAAATATCTTTTCATGTCTTCTGCCCATTAAAAAAAAATTTTTTTTGTTTTCTTTTTCAATTTTTGTTGTTTTCTTGATACTGAGTTGTTTGAACTGTTTATAGATTTTGGATATTAACCCCTTACAGGTCATGTCATTTGCAAACATTTTCTCCCATTCTTTTCATTTTGTCAGTGGTTTCTTGTGCTGTGCAAAGACAATAAAATATTTTAATTAAGGTGTTACATGGTTTTTAGAGACAATGCTATGTAGAAAAAATTTTCCATGTACTGGGAAACCAAAAAATTCGTGTGACTGGCTTTACTGCAGTATTCACTGTATTGCCATGGTCTGGAACCAAACTTGCAGTAGTATCTCTGAGCTATGCCTGTAGTTTGCCTTTCCACGCCCAGTCGGTGGAATGCATTGAGCTCTACCCTTAGGAAGTACAATGTGTTCTTCGGCAAAAGACTATGGACTTAGCTTTTGATGCACATTGCGTGGCATATTTCTAAGAAGATCAGATAATACACCAGTAGTTTTGTGGATAATCTCCCAGTCTTGTGATGCATCTAGCCCTCAATAAGCAATGTATATCTCTTTCCCGGGATACATGTATCTCCCCCATACATTAGGCATTCAGTTATTACAGACACACTGTTTTCTCAGAGCAGGCTGAGGTGGCATTTTTAGTCTCTGATTTTATGATACTGAGATTATCCATAGTGAAAGAGGGGGTTCCCTAAGTAGCTCAGCTGGTAAAGAATTCACCTGAAATGCGAGAGACCTGGATTTGACCCTGGGTCAGGAAGATCTCCTGGAGGAGTCATGGCAACCCACTCCAGTATTCTTGCCTGGAGAATCCCCCATGGGGTTGCAAAGACTTGGACACGACTGAGTGACTAAGTATATACTCACAAGCAATCTTTGGGCTATCCCAGGAAAATATTTAACCCCTAGGGCTGAGGACAAGCTTCTATGTCTTCACTTCCTTCAATTTTGTGAGTCTGTGAGTTGGCTTCCCTGAAAAAACTTGAGGCAAATGCTGCTTCCTTCAGACAGTGAAACACAAAGAAACACAAATAAAGAAATCAGAGCCGAACAGAAAAGCTTTGAGGGCTGTACCTTTATTCTTCACAATAAAATTTAGCATAAAGAACACTAAAAGCATAAAGACATTTGTTCTTATTCCAGAAGCAAATAAGATGATTGAGAAAGGATTTTTTTCCCTCTGAAGTACAAAACATCGGCTGTTGATGGCAATATAAGAGAGAGAATACTGTTCTCTTCAGGATGTTCCAAAGCAAAATTGGCTGCATGAATTAGAGTGCCTAACAGAACATCTCTGATTCTTCTTGGATAAATAAGCAAAATGTATCATCAGTGGATAAACACCATTCCAATTTTACACTGTAAACAAAAAATAAAGTTAGAAATCATTTGATTCTGGGATCTAACTCCCAGCTCCAAGACATGCAGAATATTAAACTAATCTCCCCTTACGACTCTGACCCTGTGTTTCAGACACTCACTCTTTCCGTAGGAGATGATTAGACCCTTCTGTGCCCCAGTCCAAAACACAGCCAGTCTTCACTTTTTAAATATATTTTTGTTTTAAAAGCCATTCAGATAAACAAGAAGAACAAAACAGAAGAGCACAATCCACCACTCAGAAATAACCCCAGTAATATGCGGTGGCTATCTTTCCCAACTTTTCTACCGCGGCCATCCTCACACAAGGTATTTTTAGCTTCTTTCTTTCTAAGTAATTGTTCCAGAAAGATTTTAAAGTAGTTGAGCACATACGTCTCTCTGAACCTCTATTTTCACTATCTATAGAAGGGAGATGCTGTTCATAAGACCTAGCTGATCGGGTTGTTGGAAAAATTAAATAAGTTAGCACACTTACTTGACCTTCCTACCTTCCATCTGCCCTTCCTTGCTTCTTTCCTTCCTTATTGATTTATTCATTGAAAAACTTGTTTGCTAAGCACCAGCTAAGTGCCAGGCACTGCACTGGGCCCTGGCGGCAGAGCATCACAGTAATGAGCAAGAGAAGAGTCATAGCGCCTGCGCTCACCGCACATGCACACGTTGAGACAGAGAAAAGGCAAGACTGGGGGATACAAACCAACCAAACTGGAGGGTAAAGAAGAAGGAAGAGTGTGTCAACCATAGGGAAGAGAAAAGCGAAAGTGTCAGTCGCTCTGTCACTTAGTCGTGTCTGACTCTGAGACCCCATGGACTGTAGCCCACCACATGGGATTTTCCAGGCAAGAATACTGGGTGGGGTGGCCATTCCCTTCTCCAGGGGATCTCCCCAACCCAGGGATTGAACCTGGGTCTCCTGCATTGCAGGTGGATTCTTTACCATCTAAGCCACCAGGGAAGCCCAAGCATTCCCAACAGCATTATAAAAGCCCTGAGACAAACTGTCAGAAGGCAGCTGATGCACTTAGCTCCAGAAGGAAACAGTTTGTGATGACGAAGCTGCAGCCACCAGAAGCTGAAGGAGATGAGGAGGGACTCACCCCTGGAGCCTCTAGAAGGACTGCAGTCTGCCTACGCTTTCATTTCAGACTGTTAGCCTCCACAACTATAAGAAAATAGATTTCTGTTGCTACAAGCCACCCAGTTTGTGGTCATTTGTTACGGCAGCCCTAAGAAACAAATACAGGTACATATCCATGTTTTCTCTTTTTTTAAATTGTTTACACAATTGTAGATTGGTGACCCTGGTTTTCATAACCACTAGAGTGATGAACTACACATTTGTCTCTTATCTGTAAAATGAGTGCTGTTGATTATGCATAAGTGACATAAATATTTTCTTTCCATCTTGTTTGTGTAGTCTTTATTGATGAGCTCATTTATCAGAGTGAAAGCGAAAAATAAAACATTAGGCTATCCTAATCCAAGCCCAATTTACAAGCTGCAGAATCAAAAGATGCTACTGTAAAATGGTGTGATCTTTGCTACTTTCACAGAATATGACACTTGTGTTTGGCTAATGTAATTGTCAGCCAAAATCATCTGTTCTAGTTTCACACTCTATTGTCAATGGTTCAAACTGTTTGGAAAACACTATTCTATTTCTGTTCACTTCTCAGAGTGAGCTTAGAAGCTTCACTGCAGGTAGGCACCCAACTAGGGTTCTTAGGAAAATAGTGGATTCCAAGGTTGGGGCAGATAAAAACAAAAGCAGAGCCTGAAACATTTTGTGGTGCCAGAAAGTGAGAAAGTGCTCAAAAAATGATGTGGTATGTCAAAAAGACATAAGAAACAGATAAAAGGAGCCCCTAGGGGTCAAAATCTGAACAAGTTAAGTAACACAATACATTATAATAGTAATGCATTATAACCCACAGGACTTCCCTAGTGGCTCAGACGGTAAAGCATCTGCCTAGAATGCGGGAGACCTGGGTTCAATCCCTGGGTCAGGAAGATCCTCTGGAGAAGGAAATGGCAACCCACTCCAGTACTCTTGCCTGGAAAATTCCATGGACGGAGAAGCCTGATAGGCTACAGTCCATGGGGTCACAAAGAGTCGGACACAACTAAGCGACTTCACTATCACTATAACCCACAGAGTAAATAAATATTCATGAGTCCAGATAAATAAATAGCATGAGAGAGACCATAGAGTTTGATTCATAAATGTACAAAGAATGTTGTAAATAGAAAGTAACTATTAGACAAATTCCATAGCATCTGAATGCAGAGTTCCAAAGAATAGCAGAGATAAGAAAGCCTTCCTCAGTGATCAATGCAAAGAAATAGAGAAAAACAATAGAATGGGAAAGACTAGAGATCTCTTCAAGAAAATTAGAGATACCAAGGGAACATTTCATGCAAAGATGGGCTCGATAAAGGACAGAAATGGTAGGGACCTAACAGAAGCAGAAGATATTAAGAATAGGTGGCAAGAATACATAGAACTGTACAAAAAAGGTCTTCATGACCCAGATAATCACGATGGGGTGATCACTCACCTAGAGCCAGACATCCTGGAATGTGAAGTCAAGTGAGACTTAGGAAGCATCACTACGAACAAAGCTAGGGGAGGTGATGAAATTCCAGTTGAGCTATTTCAAATCCTGAAAGATGATGCTGTGAAAATGCTGCACGCAATATGCCAGCAAATTTGGAAAACTCAGCAGTGGCCATAGGACTGGAAAAGGTCAGTTTTCATTCCAATCCCAAAGAAAGGCAATGCCAAAGAATGCTCACACTATCTCACAATTGCACTCATCTCACACGCTAGTAAAGTGAGGCTTAAAATCCTCCAAGTCAGGCTTCAGCAATATGTGAACCGTGAACTTCCAGATGTTCAAGCTGGTTTTAGAAAACGCAGAGGAACCAGAGATCAAATTGCCAACATCCGCTGGATCATCGAAAAAGCAAGAGAGTTCCAGAAAAACATCTGTTTCTGCTTTGTTGACTATGCCAAAGCCTTTGATTGTGCAGATCACAATAAACTGTGGAAAATTCTGAAAGAGATGGGCATACCAGACCACCTGACAAGCCTCTAGAGACCTATATGCAGATCAGAAAGCAACAGTTAGAACTGGACATGGAACAACAGACTGGTTCCAAATAGGAAAAGGAGTACGTCAAGGCTGTATATTGTCACCCTGCTTATTTAACTTATATGAGGAGTACATCATGAGAAACGCTGGGCTGGAGGAAGCACAAGCTGGAATCAAGATTGCCGGGAGAAATATCAATAACCTCAGATATGCAGATGACACCACCCTTATGGCAGAAAGTGAAGAAGAACTAAAGAGCCTCTTGATGAAAGTGAAAGAGGAGAGTGAAAAAGTTGGCTTAAAGCTCAACATTCATCAAACTAAGATCATGGCATCCTGTCCCATCACTTCATGGCAAATAGATGGGGAAACAGTGGAAACAGTGGCAGACTTTATATTTCTGGGCTCCAAAATCACTGCAGATAGTGATTACAGCCATGAAATTAAAAGACGCTTACTCCTTGGAAGGAAAGTTATGACCAACCTAGATAGCATATTCAAAAGCAGAGACATTACTTTGCCAACAAAGTCCTGTCTAGTCAAGGCTATAGTTTTTCCACTGGTCATGTATGGATGTGAGAGTTGGACTGTGAGGAAAGCTGAGCGCCGAAGAATTGATGCTTTTGAACTGTAATGTTAGAGAAGACTCTTGAGAGTCCCTTGGACTGCAAGGAGATCCAAACAGTCCATCCTAAAGGAGATCAGTCCTGGGTGTTCATTGGAAGGACTGATGTTGAAGCTGAAACTCCAATACTTTGGCCACCTGATACGAAGAGCTGACTCATGGGAAAAGACCCTAATGCTGGGAAAGATTGATGGCAGGAGGAGAAGGGGACGACAGAGGATGAGATGGTTGGATGGCATCACTGACTCAATGGACATGGGTTTGGGTGGACTCCGGGAGTTGGTGATGGACAGGGAGGCCTGGCGTGCTGCAGTTCATGGGGTCACAAAGAGTCGGACACGACTGAGCGACTGAACTGAACTGAACTGATAGCAGTTGTTGCGTGATGAAAGGTAGTAAATTTGCATAAACTCAAAGTAGCTTCCTAGAAGGTATTTATTTATTGTAAAGGAGAAAACAAACCTGAAATACACATAAGCTACTGAATTAATTAAGTGATCAAATTTATTAAATAGCTTCACCAGTGATAAGAATAAAACATACCAATGTCTTGTACCTCCTGATATCATGCACTGAGAAGGGTATAGGATTACTCAGATGGTAGTCTTGCCAAAAATTCTTACCTAACTTTAATCTCTTTATAAAAAAGAAAATAAGACAGATACACATTGAGAGTTTTTACTATTACCTTACTTTATGGTGCTCTCTGAGTCTTGGATTCTTTATCTGGAAAATAAACATTCTTCAAAAATTTCAAAGTCATGAAGGACAAAGACAGACTGAGGATTGTCACAGATGAGACTAAAGAGACGAGACAACTAAATGTCCTGTGGGATCAGTCAGTAGAGGGAATACTGGTAAATTTCACATAAGGTCTCTAGATTTGTTAGTATTGTATCAATGTAAATTCCCTAGTTTTGATCATTCTCCTATGGCTATATAAGATAGTCACATAAGGGTAAGCCACTCCAGAAGTCTTTCTACTCTTTTTTGCAACTTTTATACAAATCTAAAGTTATTTCAAAGGACTTCCTCGCTGGTCCAGTAGTTGATAATCCACCTGCCAATACAGGGGACATATGTTCGATCCCTGGCCCAGCAAGATCCCGCACATCAGAGAATAATTGGGCCCGTGTGCTGCAACTTACCGAAGCCCAAGGGCCTAGAGCCTGTGCTCCACAACAAGAGACATCACTGAAATGAGAAGCCCAAGAACCACAATGAAGAGTAGCCACCACTCACCGCAACTAAAGAAAGCCCCGGTACAGCAATGAAGACCCAGTGAAAGCCAAAAATTTTAAAAGTTATTTCAAAATTAAAAGTTTAAAAATAAAAAACCTTACTTGGCATTCTAAGATTGGACCTCATGGTCTTTCAACCTCCCACCAACAATTTAACATGTGCAGGACTTTTGATCTAAGCTATAAAAGAGTCTCTTCTCAGTTATTCTGTCTCCTCCCATACCAAGGACAGCATGCTTTTGAACAGCAGGTGGAGTTTGCATATTTCTGCTATATTGACTATTTTTATTCAAACCCTTAGAACGTATTAGCTCAGCTTTAATTTGCCTCTTCTAATTTTACAGTCAAGAGTCTACAGGTTTTAGTCTCTGTCTTTGTCATCATTCATGATTGAAGGAACTAACAAAAGAAAAAGTGTGCACATCAAGGTTCCTATATTCTACTTTTCAGTCATTTTACATGTTTTTCACGTAACTTACATAGTCAAATCTCAGTCAGTGTCCAGAATGTACACAGCATGCTACATTTCATAATGACATGAGGAAAAAATAATGACTACTAGTTGTCATGTCGGAGAAGGAGATGGCACCCCACTGCAGTACTCTTGCCTGGAAAATCCCGTGGATGGAGGAGCCTGGTAGGTGGCAGTCCATGGGGTCGCTAAGAGTCAGATACGACTGAGCGACTTCACTTTCACTTTTCACTTTTCACTTTCATGCATTGGAGAAGGAAATGGCAACCCACTCCAGTGTTCTTGCCTGGAGAACCCCAGGGACGGGGGAGCCTGGTGGGCTGCCGTCTATGGGGTCGCACGGAGTCGGACATGACTGAAGTGACTCAGCAGCAGCAGCAGTTGTTATGTATCATGCTGGTGGTAGAAGCTGTCTCTGCTGTTGTTTAGTTGCTAAGTCATGTCCGACTCTTCATGAGCCCATGGACCATAGCCCACCAGGCTCCTCTCTCCATGGAATTCTCCAGGCAAGAATACTGGAGTGGGTGGCCATTTCCTTCTCCAGGGATCTTCCTGACCCAGGGATCAAACCCAGGTCTCCTGTGGCTCCTGAGAAGCTAATATTATCCTAATTACTGGTAACAACTAACATTTTGTTCTTAAGACATATCAGGCACTGAGCAGACTACTTAATGGATTATTTCCTTTAATCCTTCAATAGCCCAATGAGTTGACACAGATGAGGCAGCAATCATACATTTGCTCATAATATCTGGCCAACTAACCCTAACCCATTTGTACAAGGGAAGAATCGCTTAGATAGCAACCACCTCATGCAGGTTGCTATCGGAATCACGTGAGCGGGTAAATGCACAGGAAGTTCTTAAGCAGTGCCAAGTTTGTAAATAAGTGCTTAAAAATATCTTCTACTGTGATCATTACACCGTATGCTCCACTGAGTCAGGAACCACATGGCCTGGCACATTGCAGGCACTCAATACAAATCTGTTGAGTAAATTAAAGTTGTTCTTGACAAGGACATCAGTGATACAATTTGAGCTGGTGCTAATCCACTGAACAAGATTACTCATGACAGCTTCCTCCTTGAAGTCCTCCACTTTGCTTTCTAAAATAACCCTCTTCGCTGATTCCCTCCTCTTTTCTGGCGTCTCTATGGTCTCTTTTCCCATTCACCTTTCCACTACTCCCTTACTCTCCATACCATCCTCCAGGGTTATGTCTTTGATCCTCTTCATATTGGAATTAATAGGTAGCTTTTAAAAATGTACTAATGCCTGGGTCCCACTTCAAATATCCTGATATAACTGGATTGGGTGCATCTGGGCATCAGGATATTTAAAAGTCTGTCAAGTGATTATATTATGTAGCCAAAATGGAGTCATGCTCTCCACCTGCCCTGTCCAATACAGTGGCCATAGGTCACACAGGACTACTAAGCACTTAAAACATGATGAGTCCAAAATGGGATGTACTATAGGTATAAAGTGGATTCCCTGATGGCTCATCGGGTTAAGAATCCACTTGCAATGCAGGAGATCCAGGAGACACAAGAGATGTGGGTTGGACCCTTGAGTCTGGAAGATCCCCTGGAGAAGGAAATGGCAACCCACTCTGGTATCCTTGCCTGAAAAATCCCGTGACAGAGGAGCTTGGCAGGCTATAGTCCAAAGGGTCACAAAGAATTGGACATGACTGAGCAACTAAGCACTCACACACAGGTAGAAAGAAAAGCAAGTGAAGACACTTATTAATAATTTTTCTATTGAGTGTACATTGAAATGATGATATTTTGGATAATGAGTTAAATAAAACATTATTAAAATTAATGTGGCCCATTTATTTTTACTTTTCATTGCAGCTACTAGAAAAATCTTAATTACTTATGTGACCCACACTATATTCTTACTAGATAGAGCTGCTCTGGGCACCAGATAGATGATTCTTATTTTTCTGATTTTATTTATTTATTTATTTTTACTTTTTAATTAAAAAAATTTTTTTTCTGATTCTAATTTTTACTGCCTTACACTGATGATGCTCAAATATGTTTCTCCATATGTATCTGTTTCTTTTTCAAACTTGAGCTTCCCATGTCCAGCGCAAACACATCTTCTTCACAAAAGCGGTTTTTGCTCTTCACGGGGCTGCCTGTGTAGCATCAATCTTTATTGGCAAAGCAGACCAGCAGCCTGTAGCTCCTCCCTTACTCCTCCCACCCTCACATCCTCCCCAAACCCTATGGACCAACCCCTATCCCTTCTACTTCTTCAGTGTCTCTCGAAAGTCCCACTGTGTTCCATTTCCATGCATCGCCGTCTTTGCCATCTTTTAATAGGCTCCTAACAGTCTCCCCAGGTCCTCCCTAATCTATAGTTTTTGTTGTTGTTTAGTCGCTAACTCGTGTCCAACTCTTTGCAGCCCCATGGACTGTAGCCCACCAGGCTCCTCTGTTCATGAGGTTTCTGAGGCAAGAATACTAGAGGGAGTTGCCATTTCCTCTTGCAGGGGATCTTTCTGGCCCAGGGATAGAACTGGAGTCTCGCATCTCCGGTATTGGCAAGTGGATTCTTTACCGTTGAGCCACCAGGGAAGCCCTGAATACAAGGAACTAGAGGCTTATGAAGTCTCAAGAATGGCTAGCAGTGATGCCAGGAAGCTCTAGAGCTGCTACCCAGAAGAGAAGCTACTTCGATTCTCAAGAACTTCAGGAATGCCTGGGCTCAGCCTGCAGGGGGTGCCTGAGAAGTGGCCTGCAGCTACATAGACAGCATGGTAACCCGTGCTCGCCTGGAAAACTGGCTGGGGAAGGAAAGCTGAGTCAAGGTGTGCTGTGTGACCTTCTGGTGGGATGTTTGGCCTATGCATCCAGACCACAAGACGGAGCTCTGAGCTAAAGGACAGATGTGAGAGTCATGGGCCTGGAACAATGACTTTTCTGAGAGACACTGTAGAGAGGGAAATGAGAAAGAGGAGGGTCCCATCCACGGTGGCTTGGAAATAAGGCAGTGATTTGCAGCAAGCCAGGGCTTCCCTGGTAGCTCAGATGGTACAGAATCTGCCTGCAATGCAGGAGACCCAGATTCGATCCCTGGGTTGGGAAGATCCCCTGGAGAAGGCAATGGCAACCCACTCCAGTATTCTTGCCTGGAGAATTCCATAGACAGGCCATGGGATCGCAAAACAGTCAGACACGACAGAGCAACTAATACACACACAGCGACCTGAGCTCCTGGATCCTGGCCACCCACTGTAACCATGCGAACACCCTCATCTCTCAAACCAGGACTTGGAGACCAGATTCGATTGGTTCCAGCAGCTCCCAAGCCTCCTATTAACCAGGCCTGTGATTCATGGGGTCGCAAAGAGTCAGACACGACTGAGCGACTGATCTGATCTGATGTATGGAAAGGGATGTGCTGATTTAGTGTCCTTGGCAGGTACTGTGAGCCCAGATTAGCCCAAAGGAGAAAGAGATGGTGGTCGCGTGTGGGTGGGTGGAGAGGGAAACTGACAGAACTGGGCTTGAGGTACAACTGAGTCGACTGTTTTCCACATTAAATTTGAACCCTCCCATAACTGCCCCCAGAAGAGAAATATGCCTGATGAAAAGCACATGATTCAAGTGAAGGGAACTAAGCAATGCTTCTTTGTGCCCAAGATTTCATGGCTGGTGTCATTTGCAATGGGGAGAACAAAAAATCTTTTCAAAAGAATACTTCTATAAAAGCAATCCATGTTGATACCAACCAATTTATGAGATCATTCAAAGAAAGACAAAATAAACCAATATCAAAAGTGTGTGCTAAAAAACAAAGTTTATACAAAGATTAACTGTGGCAAATAAATGTCAAGGCATACTAATTATGTAGCTTCTAATGTTTCTGCCCAAAATGTGATCATTTGCAAAATCACAAGAGAATAAGTGTGAAATAGGGGATTGAAGAGAATGATGTATGTTGGAAATAGCTTCCAGACAATTTCTCTTGTGCTCTTTGAGTTTTATTCCACACTCCAATATCTCCTCTTGTTCTATACTTTTCTGACTTACAATTGCATTTCCTAATTCTCTGTGGACCTGGAAACTGACCACTGCTTTTCCAGCCATCGTCCAAAGTGACTTCAAGGTCTGTGTGAACATCCATCTGGTATCCAGGCTCCAATCTCCTCAACCTCATCTCCAATAAATTCCTCCTTTTCTCTAGCTTAGCCACCACCCTCATGGTCCTGTTCTTGCCTTTCACATCACCTGAACCTGTATTTCTTCCAAAAATGACAACTCTTTAATTCTGGAGGTGAAGTCATGAAAACATGTAAATAACCAACTCTGTGACCACAGCTTCCCATTCTTCCTAATTCCTTGTGGAAGTACTCTAGTAGGCTGAATAATGCCCCCAAAGGTAACAGATTCTAAGCCCTGGAACCTGTAAATATCATCTTATTATGTTTGTTACCACTATTTGTCACCTGATGCTACATTAGTCTTATGGGACCACCAGATCCTCAGCTCACTGGCTTTCCCTGTTCCCTCTCCACTTTCCTTTTTGTCTTCTCGTCCCTCCCTATCCACTCTAAATTCCATTTTCCAGTATGATATTGCATATACCCAAAATCCCCTTGCTTTTCTCTCTGTCCAGAGACAGCTGACTTACTCTTCACCCTAAATTATGGATGAAGCACAAGCTGGAATCAAGATTGCTGGGAGAGAAATATCAATAACATCAGATATGCAGATGATATCACCATTATGGCAGAAAGTGAAGAGGAACTAAAGAGCCTCTTGATGAAAGTGAAAGAGGAGAGTGAAAAACTGGCTTAAAACTCAACATTCAAAAAAAAAAAAGATCATGGCATCCAGTCCCATCACTTCATGGCAAGTAGATAGGAAAACAATGGAAACAGTTGACAGACTTTATTTTCTTGGGCTCCAAAATCACTGTACATGGTGACTGCAGCCATGAAATTAAAAGACACTTGCTCCTTGGAAGAAAAGCTATGATAAACCTAGACAGCACATTAAAAAGCAGAAACATTACTTTGCCAAAGTCTGTCTAGTCAAAGCTATGGTTTTTCCTATGGACTTCCCTAGTGGCTTCCTGCAATGCAGGAGACCAGAGTTCAATTCTTGAGTTGGGAAGACCCCCTGGAGAAGGGCATGGCAAACCAGTCCAGTATTCTTGCCTGGAGAATTCCATGGACAGAGGAGCCTGACAGGCTACAGTCCATGAGGTTGCAAAGAGTTGGACATGACTGAGTGGCTAACACTTTCACTTCCTTCATGTATGGATATGAAAGTTGGACCATAAAGAAAGCTGAGCACCAAAGAATTGATGCTTTTGAACTGTGGTGCTGGAGAAGACTCCTGGAAGTCCCTTGGATTGCAAGATCAAACCAGTCAATCCTAAAGGAAATCAATCCTGAATATTCATTGGAAGAACTGGTGCTGAAGCTGAAACTCCAATACTTTGGCCACCTGATTCAAAGAACTGACTCATTAGAAAAGACCCTGATTCTGGGAAAGATTGAAGGCAGGAGGAGAAGGAGACAACAGAGGATGAGATGGTTGGATGGCATCACCGACTCAATGGACATGAGTTTGAGCAAGCTCTGGGAGATAGTGAAGGAGAAGGAAGCCTGGCATGCTGCAGGCCATGGGGTTGCAAAGAGTCAGACATGACTGAGTGACTGAACAACAACTACATTAACCTAACCATTAACCATCTCTGCATCAGAACCTGAGAAACCAAGTGTTACTTCAGAAAAGTCATTCAGCCAGGCAGACTTAGTAGCACACCACTAAAAATTGTTGTGTGCCCCAACTGGGTCTTCCATGCTACTGGCCCTCAGTCATGTGCCAGAGCATATGTATCTATTTTTTTTTTTTCTTTTAATTCATCTGTATTTGTTACAACTTTTTGAAGCAGAATGTGACTTGAGCACTACATTTCCATTCACAAAACTTGCTCCAAGTTACCTTTCCAGCAGCTTTACAACATGCCTGGGCAGACTTATAATTTTGCTACTCTAAACAATATCTTTCTTTGGAAAACAAGCCCTATGTATGGACAATGACTCCAATCAAGTTGGTTCAGCTTAAGACACTAACTTCTAGAGGCCTGGCACATGCAGTCATAACTACAGGGGATGGAAGCTTTAAAAAGTATATCCCAGAAGATGAAAACTTGCTGTGACAAGTGTTTCTTTTAAACATCAAGGTATATACTTCAGAACATTTCAGTGACAGAAAATTTTGGTCTACTAAAGAATCCGCTTGATAGCTAAACACTTCAGACCACAAAGTTAACAGAGGTTACATACACACCTTACAACAAACGGCAACTACTTCCATCTGTTAAAATAAGCCAACATGAAACTAGGAAAAAACAACTAGCTCTGCTTTAGTGCTAAAAGTATCACAGTATCACACTTAGTATAAAGAAATCTTATCCTCCCCTTATGCAGTTGTCATGCCATACAGATTTTTAAATGTTAACAAAAATAAAGAAATACTTGAAAACACATTGGAGGGAATGGAGACAGAGCGCTGAACACAGCCGAGCGACCCTCGGCAGCACTCAGTCCACTTCCTCCATGCGGGACGTGTCGTCGTCTCCTTCCAGGGGTGGCATTTCCTCAGTGACCGCGGCGCTGCTGTCATCAGCAGTGGGGTCATCCTCGTCAATACCGAGACCAAGTTTCATCATCCTGTAGATTGTGTTGACATGTGTCTGGGGATCCTCCAGACTGAAGCCAGAAGACAGGAGAGCTGTATCATACAGCAGGATGACCAGATCCTTCACAGACTTGTCATTCTTGTCAGCCTCTGCCTTTTGCCTCAAGGTCTCAATGATGGAATGGTCAGGGTTGATCTCCAGGTGCTTCTTGGCAGCCATGTAACCCATCTTGGAGTTGTCTCTCAGGGCTTGAGCCTTCATGATCCGTTCCATGTTTGCTGTCCAGCCGTATGTGCTCGTGACAATGCAGCATGGGGATGTCACCAACCGGTTTGACACAACCACCTTTTCAACTTTCTTCTCCAAAATATCCTTCATGATTTTGCAGAGGTTTTCAAACTTTGTCTTTTTCTCTTCTTGTTTCTTTTTCTCTTCCTCATCTTCTGGAAGTTCCAGGCCCTCTTTGGTGACTGACACTAAGGTCTTCCCCTCAAACTCCTTCAGCTGCTGTACACAGTACTCATCAATGGGCTCGATCATGTAGATCACTTCCAAGCCATGCTTCCGGAGGTGCTCCACGAAGGCTGAGTTGGCCACCTGGTCCTTGGTCTCACCTGTGATGTAATAGATGTGTTTCTGGTTTTCCTTCATTCTTGTGCAATAGTCCTTGAGAGAAACCATCTCATCACCAGAAGCAGAAGTATGGTACCTCAACAGCTCTGAAAGCTTCTTCCGATTTTTAGAATCTTCATGTATTCCAAGCTTAATATTTTTAGAGAACTGCTCATAAAACTTCTTGTAGTTCTCCTTATCTTCTGCCAGTTCAGTGAAGAGTTCCAAGCACTTTTTGACCAAATTCTTCCTGATAACTTTCAAAATTTTGCTTTGTTGCAACATCTCATGGGAAATGTTCAGAGGGAGATCCTCAGAATCCACCACACCTCTAATGAAATTCAGGTATTCAGGGATTAGCTCCTCACAGTTATCCATGATGAATACTCTGTGAACATACAACTTAATGTTGTTCTTCTTCTTTCTGTTTTCGAACAGGTCAAAAGGAGCTCGTCTTGGGACAAAAAGAAGGGCTCTGAATTCCAACTGTCCTTCAACTGAAAAATGCTTGACCGCCAAGTGATCCTCCCAATCATTGGTCAGGCTCTTGTAGAACTCTCCATACTCCTCGTTAGTGATGTCATCAGGGTTTCTGGTCCAGATAGGCTTTGTCTTGTTCAGCTCTTCTTGATCGATGTACTTCTCCTTGATCTTCTTTTTCTTCTTCTTGTCCCCGTCCTTCTTCTCTTCCTCCTCTTCATCTGAGCCAACATCTTCTATCTCGGGCTTGTCATCAGATTCCTTTTCTTCTTTCTCCTTCTCTTCCTCTTTGTCTTCCTTCTCTTCTGCTTCATCATCACTAACTTCTTTATCACGTTCCTTTTCCACAAAAAGAGTGATGGGATAACCAATGAACTGAGAATGCTTCTTCACAATCTCCTTTATTCTCCGCTCCTCCAGGTACTCAGTCTGGTCTTCTTTCAGATGCAGAATAACCTTTGTTCCACGTCCCATTGGTTCTCCTGTGTCAGTCCTCACTGTGAAGGACCCTCCTGCAGAAGACTCCCAGGCATACTGCTCATCATCGTTATGTTTGGTGATGACGGTCACTTTCTCAGCCACCAAATAGGCTGAATAAAACCCGACACCAAACTGGCCAATCATGGAGATATCAGCGCCAGCCTGCAAAGCCTCCATGAATGCTTTGGTCCCGGACTTGGCGATGGTGCCCAGGTTATTAATCAAATCGGCCTTGGTCATCCCAATGCCGGTGTCCACGATGGTAAGGGTTCGATCTTGCTTGTTCGGTATGAGATTAATGTGCAGCTCTTTCCCAGAATCTAACTTACTGGGATTGGTCAAGCTCTCATACCTGATCTTGTCCAGGGTGTCAGACGAGTTTGAAATCAGCTCCCTCAGAAAAATCTCCTTATTCGAGTAGAAAGTGTTGATGATCAGTGACATCAACTGGGCAATTTCCGCCTAGAAGGTGAAAGTCTCCACCTCCTCCTCATCCATCAGCTGGTCCTGGGCCTGGGTCTCCTCGGGCATCTTGGCTGAAGGACTAGCAAGGGATCTGCAGCGACGCAGCACTGGGACGCAGAGGCAACTCGAATATGTATCTATTAATAAGTGCCAACTCGACGTGGAAGACACATGGGCACTTTAAGTCCAATGCATCCAAAACTGATCTCAGGATCTCACTCTCCGAACCCACTTCCCAGGGTTCCACAGCTCAGGACATGGCACTCATACTCTCCAGTGTCTCATGCTGGAAACCCGGGAGTCATCCTCGGCACTTTTCTCCTCTCATGCCTTGGTCAGTCCATCACCAAGTCCTGTTGATTTCAATTTCTTAGCTTTCTCAAAACTGTTTGCTTTTACCTACTTTCCACCAATGCCCACGTTCCACTCACTATGATCTGTTGCCTGAACTGGGGCCGCTGCATGGATCTCCTACAGCCACTCCTGCTGCCCTCCAGTGGTTCATCTTTCATGATCAGAGTTATTGCTTAGGAGACAAGTTCGACCATCTCATGTCTATGCTTAAAACTGAATTATCAGGATGGATTCCAGTTCCTTGTAGGATAAAGTTCCAAAACTTAGCAGGGACTCAAAGGCTCCCACCCCCATCATGATTTGCCCTCTTCCCCTCCCTGCAGTTTCTTCTTGCCCCATGGTTCTCCTTAATCTCTAAGCTTCTTTCTTATTTCAATTCCTCAGTTCAGTTCAGTTCAGTTCAGTCACTCAGTTGTGTCCAACTCTTTGCGACCCCATGGACTATAGCACACCAGGCCTCCCTGTCCATCACCAGCTCCTGGAGTTTACTCAAATTCATCTCCATTGAGTCGGTGATGCCATCCAACCATCTTATCCTCTGTCATCCCCTTCTCCTCCTGCCTTCAATCTTTCCCAGCATCAGGGTCTTTTCAAATGAGTTAGCTCTTCACATCAGGTAGCTAAAGTATTGGGAATTTCATCTTCAGCATCAGTCCTTCCAATGAATATTCAGGACTGATTTTCTTTAGGATGGACTGGTTGGATCTCCTTGCAGTTCAAGGGACTCTCAGTTCCTAGAATGCACCAAATTCCTTTGAGCTTCAGGGTCTTTCAACATGCCTCCGATTGGATGGAAAGTCCTTTCTCCTTTGCCCCCTCATGATTCTATCTGGTGATTTATTAGCCCTAGCAGCTGTGTGTTTAACTTGCATAGAAGGAAAAACTAGGAGATTCGAGATATGAAAACTGAGCACAGCCTGGTTTTGCATCTAAGGAGTTCTCATCTGGACACTTTTTCAGTCTCATCTAATCTGATCCCATCATAGAAATTGTTTTATATCAAGAAGCATATTGAGACATGTGGTTAAGGAACTTAAGGAAGAGTCATCTGAATCATGGCCACTGTAACCTGTTGCATGGTTTCTGCCCTGCTCAAAGAAACATACTCAGGAGGTGGCTAGGAACTAAAATCCACCCGCACTTGACTTTCCAAGCTATATCGGTGGGAACAGTGTCTGTGGTGACTGCATCCGCTGAAGCCTTTTCTAGTTTGCACAAAGTAGGCTAGGGGCTGCACTTCCCTGGTGGCGCAGTGGTAAAGAGTTTGCTAATGCAGGAAACGAAAGAGGCCCAGGTTCCATTTCTGGGTTGGAAAGATCCCCTGGAATAGAAACTGAAAACTCACTCCAGTATTCTTGTTGGAAAAATCCCATGGACGAAGGAACCTGGCGGGCTACAGTCCACGGGATCGCAAAGAGTCGGACACAACTGAGTAACTGAGCAACACATGTACACACAGGGTAGGGGCAAGCAGCTTCCTTGATTCACATCCCAAAAGATGTGGGTTTCGGTGATGTCAGTGGTGTTCAAACAAACAGAATAGCCTGAAAGCCAACCAGGTAGCCAAGGAACCAAGAAAAATCCAATGCTTGTGGCAGATCCATTAATCAGCCAAAGAGCAACTGAAACAGTTAACTATGAGGGAGAACAGAAGAGATCTAAATTCCTATTGAGTTCTAAGATGGCAATTATGGACATCTAATAGAATCTGTAAGTGGTTCCTATCTGACTTTAAGATGTCTCTCAGAAGTCAAGAAGGGTCACACGGAGCCTCCAAACACAAATCCTGCTGCTTAATGTGCCCGACAATCTCAGTGTTCACCCCTCAACAGCTTTCAGATGCTGCACCACTCACTGCAAAATTAAAATTAGAATCAATACAATGAATACTCAGTGTGTAAAACAATTCAGGGCTCTATTTCAGCCTGAAGTTTCATTTAAGCTGTCGGAATAAAAAGAAAAGACAACCTTTTGTTCTCTCCATTTCACAATCCTGCAAAAGGCCTCTTAGCCAAAATATCTCCTCTAATCTTTAAGTTTTAATTAGCTGCCCACAATTCATAAAATATCAGGAATTAAAATGCTGATACCTCATTCTCCTGAGAAATGGCACACAATTAACCTCTTTTTTTTCTGGTCAAAGGCAGAAATTGAGAAAGGGTAATGACAAAATTAATCTATTCTGGTGGTAAGGCCTGCCACCGTGCTGGAAACTGCCTTGACCCAGTGTCAAAGGGGAATATAATCTGGAGTGTCGGGATTGGTAGATGCCTTGAGGAATGCCTTCCGTATTCACAACAGGTTACATCACAAAACCACATTGGGCCCCCAAATCTTACTAAAATGTTAAATGATTCCCTAGTTAATAGACCTAACAGACCCCCTTTTTTTTTCCCACTGAAAACAGATACACATATAGCCTTTTTGAAATATAGTTGTATTTATTTATTTTTGGCTGTGCTGGGTCTTCATCGCTGCCCAGGTTTCTCGAGTTGTGGGGAGTGGGGTTCTCCCTGCAGTGGCTTCTCTTGTTGCAGACCGTGGGCCCTAGGGCACAGGCTTCAGCAGTTGCAGCCCGTGGGCACAGTAGTTGCGGCTCCCAGGCTCTAGAGCACAGGCTTTCTAGAGTTGTGGCCCAGGGACTTAGCTGCTCCTCAGCACGAGGGATCTTTCCTGACCAGGAATCAAACCCATGTCCCTTACATTGGCAGGCGAACTCTTTACCACTGAGCCATCAGTGAAGCCCCCATATGCTTTTAATAATATCTGAAACTCTGGCTTTCTAGGAAGGGGAAGAAAAGATTGAGAAACTTGCACCTTCCTGGAATGATCTCAAGGTCAAATATAAGTCCAGCAGCAAAGTCAGATGGAGTTGCTGCTGCTGAGTTTATGCCTTCTTCAAATAACAGTTCCTTGAAAAAGTTAGACTCTGCTTTTTTTTTTCCATGAAGGCATATTACATGGTATATATTTAAGTAGGACAAGCCATAGCCATCTAAATTTAGTGGAAAGCCCACAGAGGCAAAATAGAGTCCCAAACCTTGCAACATATGCTCTCAAGGTAGACGAGGGGAGGTGAAGTGTAGGATGGAGAATCCACCTTCCTTTAAACTCCAACATGGTGACTCACTAGCTCTGTAATGTAGGGCCAATGGCTTAACCTCTCTGAGCTTTACTTGTCCCCATATCTCTAAACTGGGGACCAAAACTTGTAGTGAGGATGAAACAGACAGCCTGGCATTTCACACAGGTGCCTATCAAGGTTAGCTGCTATATGGTCAATAGAGGAACCCAGATACCTCTTAATGAGTACAAAAAGAGAAAGATACTGTTTCACATTCAGAACCCTTGGGTAATTCCAACTGCCGCTGTTTGTTTTTCAGGTAACAACTCTATTGAGATATAATTCCTCCCATGCCATTCAGTGAACTCATTGAAAGTGTCCAACTTTCCATTTTTAGCTCATTCACCGAGTTGTGCGACCAATGCCACAATCAACTTTAGGATATTTTCTTTACTATACAAACCCCCATACCCGCTAGCTATCACCCTCCCTTCTGCCGAGCCTTAAGCAAACACTAATCTACTCCCTGTCTCTATAGAGTTGCCTATTTTGGATGTGTCATATGAACTGAATCACATAATACGTAGTCTTTGGGTAAAAGATCGCTTTCATTTAATACAATGTTTTTCAGGTTCATTCACACTATAGCATATATCAGGACATTTCTTTTTATGGCTGAATAATACTCTGTTGCATGGATATATGACATTTTGCTTATCCACTGCTATTATTCCTTGATGGACCCATTGTAAATTCAGTGCTAAATAATAAAACCGTAATAACACACAGTGCCAGCCGTCACCTACATAGAGGTGCTTCCTAGCTGGCAGGGTGTGTCAACACCTGCAATTTAATTTGTACATAAGCGATTTTATCTGCAGCTCACAACAACCCTGGGTGGCAGACGTTGTCTTACTTTTCATAGATGAGTTCAAAGAAATTAGACTTCTTAGCAAAGATTACATCACCATGCAGCCACCAGCAGAGCTGGGACTCAACTCTGACCTTCTGAACAGAGTCCCTGTTTTTTCTGATTAAGGCTGAGCTGCACTCAACTGCTCAACCTGCCCCATGGTGAGGGGTGTGTGAAGGTCCATAGTCCAGGATACATGTTTTGTGCCTTGGAAGGAGCAGAGAGGAGATACAAGATCTTGTCCATGAACTCTATTTGTCCCCCAAGTGCAGTCACCTGTGACCACATAGCCAGGAGTGGAGGATCTTAGCTTTCCAACTTCAAAGTGAATGTATTAATATTACCACTGCTACAAGGGCTGGCTAATTCCTTGAGGAAGCAAAACAACAGTTCCTTTGTTAAAGGTTCCATTGTCACATCCACCCTGCCACACACACACACCGGCCAGGCCCCCATTTGAGGTTTTACAACTAGGCCATTTCCAAGCAGCCCCCTTGTGAGCAGACACACATTCACCCCTGGCCTCAGAGAAGGGATCAGTTCCTTCTTCTGTATTAACCACCCTCCTACAGTGGAACCCCCTTGGCTCTGCCATGGACACACGGTAGCCCATTCCCTCCTCTTCTGTAGATATTCCTGCTCCTTTAGCTGGGCAGAAATGACTGCACCTTATTTTACTTTTCCAGAAAAGTGTTCTAAAAACTTCAGTTTTAAAAAATCACTTTTCATGTCCCTCAAGCCCAGATCAGAGTGATTGGATAACACTAATGTCTCATGGATACAGCTCTAGTGTGTACAAGATGAGTATACAATAGCTGGAAATCACTTGGGAAGGAGGGGAGAAGGAAAAAGAAAAAGGAGGTGGGAATCCATCTGTGGGTTTAAATTCAGTAAAATGGCGTGCTGCAGTCCATGGGGTCACAAAGAGTCGGACACAACCTAGCGACCAAACAATAACAGCAACAGAATGAGCTGACCCCCTCCCCCTTTATCTGAGGACAAGATGATCTCCTTCCAGACTGTACTATCCAGGAAAGACCTTCCAGAGAAAAACTCAAAACCAGCTATGACTGGGGCTTAGGCGGTTGGAACCTGTAACCAAGAACTGCTGGCGGCTCGCTTCTCTCGGAAGCTGTGGTGAACCCAGCAAAGCTCCTCGGAGGCCCTGGAAGTTCAGTGGGTGGCAGCACCTTCAGAGGGCTCAGCAAGGAAAAGTATCACTGCACAAAGCATGATGGGATGCCAGTGAGCCCCTGTGGGCATGGCTTCTGTCTGCTCCACATGAGAAGGCTGTGAGGCTGCAGGGAATCCAGGACCGGGGCCAGCCATCAGCCTCCACCAGCTCTCAGCCATCCTGGGTCAGCTCAGACCATTGCCAGGTCCGTTCACCAGTGGCCTTGGGACCCTCAGACACATGGGGTAGGAGTCCTGAGCACCGAGATGAGATAAGACAAGCTAAGCCAGCATCACTCCGCTGGCTGCATGGTCCTATCACCTTCCACAAAAAAAAGAAGATTCTGTTCCAATTTAAGCTCCTGGGCAGAGCTGGTTCCTTTCTCCCTACCAAAGAACTAATAGAATCTTGGTTCATCCTCAGTGGCTGTTTCCAGAAAATGCCAGCAGGGTTTCGTTAAGGGTTGAGTTGTATTCCCCAAAAATAAAGTCCTAACCCCAGTATCTCAGAATGTGATCCTGTTTGGAAATAGGGTTGTTGCAGATGTAATTTTTTGTTGTCTGTTGTTTAGTCGCTAAGTTGTCTCCAATTCTTTGTGACCCCATGGACTGTAGCCCTCCAGGCTCCTCTGTTCATGGGAATTTCAAAGAAGAACACTGGAGTGAGTTGCCATTCCCTTCTCCAGGAGATCTTTCCGATCCAGGGATCGAACGTGTGTCTCCTGCATCACAGGAGGATGCTTTCCCACTGAGCCACCTGGGAAGATGTAACAGTTAAGTGAAAATGAGGTCATTCAAGTGGGCCATCACCCAGTATGACTGGTGTCCTTATAAAAAGGGGACATTTGGACAGAGACTCACACAGGGAGAACCCTGCGTGAAGATGACAGAGATCAAGGTACTGCTTCGACACACAGAGGCACCCGCAAACCACCCAAACAAGGCAAGAGGCACTGAACACGTTCACCCTCGGGGCCCTTAGAAAGAGCCAGCGCTGCCGACACCACGATCTTGGACTTTTAGCCTCCAGGACCATCAGACGATAGTCACCAGGACTGGGGAACATTGGTGTGACAGCCCCAGAGAATTAACACAGGTTCCTTTCCTCGGTTTTTGCTGTTACTTTCCATCTCGCCCTAGATCCTCCCTCACGTCACAGGGAGACCTACCTCTGTCACTCCAGCCTCATTGCCAGGGGAGGGAGCGTTTCCTTCACCTTTGCAGGACTTGGTGCCAAAGTGAAGTGTGTCATGTTAAACACAACTTCAGAGGCCTCCAAATGGCTGGGAACATGAAAAATACATTTCCTTTTAATAAATTGATCCCATTTGTTTCTCTGTACTAAATTATCGAGACGATGAGAAAATATTACTCAGCCGTAAAAAGGAACGCATTTGAGTCAGTTTTAATGAGGTGGACAAACCTAGAGCTTATTGGACAGAGTGAAGTAAGTCAGAAAAGAAATATAAATATCGTATACTGATGCATATATATGGAATCTAGAAAGATGGTACTGATGAAATTATTTGCAGGGCAGCAGTGGAGAAACAGATATAGAGAACAGACTTATGGACAAGGGGGGCGGGGGAAGGTGGTCAGTGGGAAGAAGGAGAGGGTGAGAGGTATGGAGAGAATAACATGGAGACTTACATTACCATATGTAAAATAGGCAGACAATGGGAATTTGCTGTATGACTCAAACAGGGGCTCTGTAACAATCTAGAGGGGTGGGATGGGGAGGGAGATGGGAGCGAGGGGACACAGGTACACAGGTGTACCTATGGCTGATCCTTGTTGATATTTGACAGAAAACAAGAAAATCCTGTAAAGCGATTATCCTTCAGTTAAAAAATCAATAAACTATAAAAATTGAGAATATTTATATATGACAAATACTTGACAAAGTCATATAACAAATACCATTTTAGAGCTTAGCATGTACCAGCTTCTGTTTTGTTTTTTTATTTATATTTTTAATTGGAGGATAATGTTATTTTTAATTGGGGGATAGTTGTGCCAGTTTGTGCCAGTTCAGTTCAGTTCAGTCGCTCAGTCGTGTCTGACTCTTTGCAACCCCATGGACTGCAGCACGCCAGGCCTCCCTGTCCATCGCCAACTCCCGGAGTTCAAGTTTCTGCCATATAACAATATAAATCAGTCATAAGTATACACATATCCCCTGTCTCTTGAACCTCCTTCCCACCCCCACATCTCACCCTAGTGAGCTCTCTGTGTTATACAACAACTTCCCACTAGCTATCTATTTTACACATGGTCATGTATATATCTGTTACATATATTAGCAATTAAATGATCACAACAATCCTGTTAGGGAAATACTATCATCATCCCCATTTTATGGTGAGGAAACTGAGATTTAATGATTTCCACGGGGTCAGTGGCAAGGCCAAAGGTCAATGGCACCAGAATTTATGCTCTGAACCACTGTGTCAGACCGCATCTCACAGTCAGGATTTAATAGCATCCAGGTGGGGTTTTGAACAAGGCCCATCATTCTGAGTGTCAGTAATCTCTGCCATCAGGGGATCCAGCCCAGTCCTAAATGTGAGATGATGGTGCACTTCCATTCTACTCCCAGGGGGTTATTTTATACCATAGCACTAGAAGAACTGGAACCCATCGGCAGGTCTCCTCCATAGAACACAGAAATGCTCAGCACCCTGACAACTTGAATGTACCCATGTCAGTGCCCCGTGGAACTATGGCAGAACCCATGAGGCCAAGCAGGAGATGAGAGAAGCCTGGTAGACCCACGTTCCAATGGTGGCGTCCAGCAATCCAAGATTTTTTTCTCTGAAAATATACGAAACACCCCCAGGCAGCTAGGCAAAATTCTTTCTGATTGCTGAGGTCTTCGATAAATAGTTGGGGCAAAAGACTTTGAATTGGGGTAAAAACTTTGAGTTATTACCAATACTATGACCGCATCTGTACCTGCAGGTTGGTTAGGCAGGATGAATTGTGTGTGTGTGTGTGTGTGTGTGTGTGTGTGTGTGTGTGTGTGTGTGTGTTAGTCACATAGTCATGTCCAACTCTTTGAGACACCATGAATTCAAGCCTGCCAGGCTCCTCTGTCCATGGAATTCTCCGGGCAAGAATACTGGAGTGGGTTGCCATGCCCTCCTCCAGGGGATCTTCCTAACCCAGGGATGGAACCCACATTTCCTGCATTGCAGGTGGATTCTTTACCATCTGAACCACCAGAGAAGCCCAGGTGAACTGTAAATAAGCACTAATAATATATCAGTACTTTTTGATGGCACAGGCTGGCTTAGATTGCCCTCTTCAATGGAAAATACCTTCCATCGAGCACAGAGCCCCTATGGAAAACTGAAGTCAATTCAGCTCCTCAACAGGCAGCCCAAAAAGGTGTTAGCTAGAAACAGTATAACTCTCAGCCCAGGAAAAGTTGGGCTATGCTTCCAAAACCGTATTAAGAACAAACTCAGAAGATAGTAAGTAACACAAAATCCTTCTACAGCTATAGAAGTGAGGTGAAGTGAAGTCTCTCAGTCATGTCTGACTCTTTGTGATCCCATGGACTGCAGCCTACAAGGCTCCTCTGTCCATGGAATTTTCCAGGCAAGAGTACTGGAGTGGGTTGCCATTTCCTTCTCCAAGTGAGCCCTTTATTTAAGGCCCAGTAGGTCAAAATATGTGCACAGAAATATGGCAGCTACCAAGGACCAGGGTCAGCTACAAGGCAGATACAATGGCAGATATAATGGCTAGGATCCAAGGCTGATAGGTCTAACCCTGAAAATAGCTGACTACCAAAAGGCCTGGACCGAATGATTTCACATTGACACTGGCCAGAATCAAGTCCTGGGTGCTGCCAGGGCCTGTGATGTCCAAGAGCTGCTTCTCAAAGGGGACCTCCCAAGCACATCTATGGAATGCCAACACCTGCAAAGCCTCATAACTGGCAAGAATGAATGAGCTAGTCACTAGCGGATTAAGCAAAATGTTTTCATTATTAAGACATGTTTCTACTGTGCTGGATTGTTTGCTTTCTTTATATTTCTTGGGTCACAAAACCTTTTTTTAGCTCTTAATCTCCATTAAATCTGGAAAGTTTTCTAAAACCTGTTTATCTAGTGGTTGTTCAGTCACTCAGTTGTGTCCTACTCTTTGTGACCCCATGGATTGCAGCATGCCAGGCTTCCCTGTCCTTCACCACCTCCTGGGGCTTCTTCAGACTCATGTCCCTTGAGTCAGTGATGCCATTCAACCATCTCATCCTCTGTTGATGAAGATTTACATTGTTTTCTATTTATTTAGAAAGCTATGTAAATCTTCCACTTAAAAATAGCAGTCAGTATATCTTAAAGAACTTGAAAGATGGAAAGTTACTGTTGTTGTTAAGATATTTATTGAACGGCAACCATGTAATGTGTGACTGTGACCCTCCCTCATAGGTTTATGACCTGCATTAATGCAGGTTAGTACCCTGGCAGATCCTGGTCCCAAAATGCCTCGACTTGTCTGTTAGGCCAAGACAACCCCACGCTTTTTCTGGACACTAACACAGAGGCCCAGTTTCCTGCTCTTCCCATGTTGAAGAAGGTTTAGTGTTAGTTGCTCAGTCGTGTCCGACTCTTTGCAATCCCATGGACCATAGCCCTCCAGACCCCTCCATCCATGGAATTCTGAAGAAGGTTTCTTTTTCTTCCTTTCCTAAAATAATACAAGTGAAAAAGTATTTAATACATAAACCAAAAGAAAAACACTAAAAATCATCCATAATTTTAAATCAACCACAAAACCTTTCTAGTCTGTCTGAAAAAGTTGCTGCTGCTGCTGCTGCTGCTAAGTCGCTTCAGTTGCGTGCGACCCCATAGATGGCAGCCCACCAGGCTCCCCCGTCCCTGGGATTCTCCAGGCAAGAACACTGGACTGGGTTGCCATTTCCTTCTCCAATGCATGAAAGTGAAAAGTGAAAGTGAAGTCACTCAGTCATGTCTGACTCCCAGCGACCCCATGGACTGCAGCCCACCAGGCTCCTCCGTCCATGGGACTTTCCAGGCAAGAGTACTGGAGTGGGGTGCCATTGCCTTGTCAAATCAATAGATGTCAAGAAGCATTGCTTGAGAACCTAGAACGTTTCTGGCACAAGGCTGGGTGACCTAAGGCACAGAAAAACAATAGGGGGACTTCCCAAGTGGTCTAGTGACTAAAACTCCATGCTCCCAATGCAGGGAGCCTGGGTTCCATCCCTGGTCAAGGAACTAGGTACTGCATGCCGAAACTAAAGACCCCTTATACACCAGGGAAGAGCAAGGACCCCAGGAGCTGCAACTAAGACCCAGCACAGCCAAATAATTATTAAGCAAATAAACATTGAAAAAAAGAAAGAAAAAAAAAAGGAATAGGAATCTCGGCCCAGACCTTCAAAAGAGTTCGATCTCTTGCTGCTGCTGCTGCTGCTGCTAAGTCGCATCAGTCTTGCCCGACTCTGTGCGACCCCACAGACGGCAGCCCACCAGGCTCCCCCGTCCCTGGGATTCTCCAGGCAAGAACACTGGAGTGGGTTGCCATTTCCTTCTCCAATGTATGAAAGTGAAAAGTGAAAGTCAAGTCGCTCAGTCGTATCCGACTCTTCGCGACCCCATGGACTGCAGCCTACCAGGCTCCTCCGTCCATGGGATTTTCCAGGCAAGAGTACTGGAGTGGGGTGCCATCGCCTTCTCCGCGATCTCTTCTTAGAGAACGTAATAAAAACAAGTACAGCCAGAAGCCATAATATGCTGATGAGCCACCATCACCGCTGCCAGGAGGATGAAAAGGGAAATGTACTCATTCATTGGATAAATCTACATTGAGCACTGACTGCGCGCTCTCTGCTTTGCACATGGTGGACATCTTAAGGAGATGATAGCAGCCGGTCAGGAAATATTATCTAGATGGATAAACATATAAGGTGCGGGAAGTACAAAGCGGAAAAACCCAAAGATTTCCCGGGGAAATCGGCAGGAGCTGACGCTTGAACCCATCCCTGAAGGAAGAGAGCGGCCAGCAGGGGGCGCCAACTGAGCGCTAAGGATGCCGGGTGCCACAGGAGGAGCACTTCCTGGATCATTTCATTTAATTCGCTCAAGAGCCCTAAAAAATAAGTATTTATTTTTCCTTCTATTTTACAGGTTGGCCAGCGGAAACTGAGAAGGCCAGAACCTATGAACATTTCACAGCCAATAGGTGAGGTCAGAGCCCAGGCCCAGGCAGCTCCCACCACGTGTATCCACAAAGCTGCGTTACCCACTTGTGGTTTCAGCCTTCTCCTCTGCCTCTTGCTGGACTGCATTCCTCCACTTCATTCACTGAGGTCAAAAATGCACATAACTTTGATGAATCGTCTGTTTTTACAATGTGAAAGTTCAAGGCGATGAACCATAAATTGTTGCACTGACTCGCAATTCAGATCCTTCAGCCAGGTTGGTTGAAGCACTCCAGTGTTACCATGAATGCAACTGAGGACTCAGATTTAAAAGGAATGAAGTTGCTTTCTGGCTCTCCTGAAGTTTCTCTTGAGGTCTGAGATAACAACCCTCTTCTA
This sequence comes from Bos indicus, assembly GCF_029378745.1. NCBI lineage: Eukaryota > Metazoa > Chordata > Mammalia > Artiodactyla > Bovidae > Bos > Bos indicus. Next base: position 68,807,214 of record NC_091771.1, read on the forward strand.
AGGATTCCCTGGTTTTAGGGGTGAGATCAACTGTCCCAACGTCTGTCTCTCCACCCCCACCTCTGCTAGGGAGAGGATTTGACATCCCCTACTGCAGAACTTCCATGGACAGAGGAGCCTACAGTCCATGAGGTCACATAAAGTTGGACACAACTGAGCGACTACACCACCACCACCACCCCTCCAGACTGCCAGATTTTTTTTTTTTTTTTTTTTTCTGTTGTCTTTGCCCTTTTCCTTTCCTTCTTTGATCTCAGCACTCCTCCAACCTCTCAGGGAATAAGCTCACATCCTTCCAGCCATTCCCGGTCAGATGACTTCTTTCACAGAGCACTCCTCCATAATCCTCACATTTTCCCACTAGAACATAGAGACTCTCAACTATCTCTCCCTGATGTCCAAACCACCTTTTCTGAGGAGGTGGCATTTTGCCATAGGAAATGAGCACACATTCGAAACAGAAAATGACAGATGGGACAGAATCACATGCCCAGTGCAGAGTGCATAGCGCTCTGGGCGATCAAAATGGAAGAAATCCATTGCAGCCTAATCTATGGCGAATAGGCTTCATGAAGAGGCAAAATGTGAGTGAGAACTTGAAAGATGGACACTAATTGAGGAGACACTAACAGAATTAGATGTGGAATAAACAGGCACCTGACTACATTTTTCTAGGAGCAGTTTGCCATCCTGACATAAGAAAATGCTCACAACGGAGAGGTTTCTATGCACCCTCTACCAGTATTTCCTTCCTGCCTTCTCAACAGCTAAATAAATCAGGCCTTCATTTTGTAAAAATAAAGGAACAAAACCAAACTTTTCTGTTAATAATTATTCCTAGCATAAGAGATCAGATAGTTCAAATCTAGATATAGTTTATGGATTTAACATTAAAATCCCTTAGCATTCAATCCAATTAGGGAATGTAAACATCATTGATATTGGGTGAGATTATCTCCAATACTTTATGGGATACTAAATATGGTTTAAAAGTTCAGCTCAGGGGTTTCGCAGGTGGCTCAGTGGTAAAGAATCTGCCTACCAAGGCAGGAGATATGGGATCAATTCCCTGGTCCAGGTAGATCCCACATGCTGAGGAGCAGCTAAACCCGTTTCAATTTGCCTGAAACTTTATTGAATTTTTTCTTTTTTTTTGTTTTTTTACTTTTCTAACACTGAGTCCGTCTTTAAGGAGACATTTGCTCTAAGAAAAGTATTTAGAAGAAAAAAAAAGTAATCTACTTGCTAAGAGGTTAGATTAGGCAATCCAAGTTTTAAAAAGAATGGCTTTGGGACTTCCCTGGTGGTCCAGTGGCTGAGACTCCACCCTCCCAATGCAGTATTAGGGTTAGGTTCCGTCTGGTCAGGGAACTCGATCCCACGAGCCGCAACAAAGGCATGGTGCAGACAAATAATAAATATATAAATAATGTTTTTTTTAAGACTGGCTTAAAAAGAAAACAAACAAGAAACTCTTAAATAAATCCAAAAAAAAATCCAACAAGCCACATCTATACCTAAGATGAGCTGTGTTATCAAATTTATAGTTTGTTCATGGTGGGAAGAAGTGATTTTGTCACAGTATTTTTATCTACAAAGGTTACTACCTGTCTTCAGATAACAACATTGAGATGGTTGTAAATGAAATTATCTTTAATACAGAGTTAATAACTTTCAGGAAAAGCTCATAGTTTCATTTATTATGGGGACTCTAACCAGACAGAGAGATCCCCTGGGGGGCTGTCTTTGTCTATCTTAGGATGCAAAGTGCTTTTTAAAATTCTGAGGCAGGTATACTGGTATTGCTTCTAGACACAATTAAGATTAAGAGACAACAGGATCCATGCCACTGAGACCACCACACTTTTTACGCTCTCTGCCAGCAGTGTCCACACCTCACTCTACTCCACCCTCTTCCTTCCTGAACCACCAGCAACAGCAAACACACAAAGAAGAAATCACATCTCAGTAGATATTTTTGAAGGGTAGCAGAGTCTGCCTCAAGGGTAGCAGAATATGCCACTCCAAACATGCCACCCCAAACATGCCACCCCAAACATGCCACCCCAAACATGCCACCCCAAACATGCCACCCCAAACATGCCACCCCAAACCTGCCACTTTGGCAGATTATTATTTTGCATTAAAGGCAAATGAGAAGAGAAGAAGCAGATACAAGCAAAGCTCTCTGACCTCCCTCATTTGCTTAAAAACAGGACATAAACTTGTAAGAATGTTCCCCCTTCCTTCTCTACCAGAAAGGACAGAAGTTAATCCCCAGAGACAACTATACACCCTACTCAGCCCACAAATGGCACCTGAAAAACCTATGTAATAAACTTTACTAACTAGTCTTATCTGCCATTTATTGCCGTTTAGTTGCTAAGTGGTGTCCAACTCTTTCGTGACCCCATGGACTATAGCCCACCAGGCCTCTCTCTCCATGGGATTTTCCAGGCAAGAATACTGGAGTGGGTTGCCATTTCCTTCTCCAGGGGCTCTTCCCAACCCAGAATTCGAAGCCCCATCTTAGAATGCCTGGCACATGGACAGCACTCTGGAAATGGCAACTCTGGTCATTCTTTGCTTCTCTGGACTAGAAGGCCAGTGGAGTATGTAATGGCAGGGTTGCCCCAAATGCACTGTAGAATACATTTAGGTTGTAATAGTCAAATATTTGCACACTCCTGCTTTAAGACAACTCATTATATGAAATTTTCAATTTTTTTGAACTCACATGAGACCTGGGCATTTGTTATGAAGAGCCTTGCCCCTCATCAGACTGTCCTGCTTCATTCCCCAGGCTGTCTGCTGGCCCTCTCCCAAACATTATTCTGCAAACAACCCTCCAAGATTTCCAGTTAGATAAGTGAGCTACCCTTAAACAAAGCAGTCCTTTCTGACATCACCTATTAAGGATGATTGTGCAGGATTCATGTATTCCCAGAACTGAAGGCCAATCCCAGCAGGAGTTGTATTTCTGACCAACGTCAGACTTCAACATTAGATAAGTCTGAGATGGACAAATACTATAACAGGAAACTAAACTATAAACCACTCTACATTTAAATGAGTAGAAATAGGACCTAAGACTAATAAAATGGGCATTAAGGCATGTACACATTGATTACATGAAAAGCCTTAATGAATTATTAAATGCTCATCTAGTTTTATACTGTGCGTAACAATTGTAACAGTTTCATTATATCCTAGTTCTGACCTAAAATGAGTATAGCATCTGGGATAATTAAGAGATAGTCATTTAGCAATGCTTGCATGTCACCTTAGAAATTTATCAGATGACCCAGAGGGCCCAGGTTTTTTCCAAAAGCTCACCAAGGAAACAAGAAAAAAAAAGCCTTCCCCCTGACCACCCAAGTTAAAGGCCCTGAAGCAAGAAGAGATATCCACAACCTTTCTGCTGACAATAAAGACCTGGGCTGAGCATTAAGTCTTATAAATCTTTAATGTGATGGTGTTCTTTCCATTGAAAGCATTTCTTTTCTGGAATAAGGGCTGACTCCACACTTCACTTTCACCCTTTACATCCCTCTCTGTTTATAAAGAGCTACACACCACCCCTGATACCTGGCATCAGAGGGTCCCTAGGAGACAACGCATGTTCAGTATTTCTCAGCCTTCACCACTGGAAACTGATGGTGTTTGACATCTATTACAGCAGGTCACATGGCAGTGAAAGGCAATAAAAATGATCAGATTACATCTGTAGACTTTACATATTAAGGTTAAAAAATCACATGGTATGAATATACATGTACGTGTGTGCGTGCTCACTCAATTGTGTGTGACTCTTTGTGGCCCCATGGACTGCAGCCCACCAGGCTCCTCTGCCCATGGAATTTTCCAGGCAAGAATGCTGGAGTGGGTTGCCATTTCCTACTTCAGGGGATCTTCCCGATTCAGGGATTGAACCTGGGTCTCCTGCATTGGCAGGCAGATTCTTTACCACTGGCTCCACCTGAGAAGCCCCAATATGTATATGTATACATTTGTAACATTTTTTAATAAAAATATATGCATATGTAGTTATTTTTAATAAAATACATATTTAATTTTTTTAAAGGTTGCCTACCTTCCTCCTTATCATTCTTGCCTCCCACAAAGTCAGCAAAACCTTTTAGGAAAACAGATCCAGTGGAGGCCTGCCCAAAATATCCTCTTAACTGTTCCCTTGTTTAAAAAAAAATGAGCTATCATAGTTTCCGTATGCAGTAGGCTGAAATATTTTGATGAACTGCTTAATGTTTTAATTTTATTTTTAAGTTGCATACTTTATTTTCTTGCAAAATAAAAATGTAATATAAAAGCAAAAAACAATTAGCTATCAGGCCCAAAATGTAGCCAATTATGCTAAGCCCAAGGTCACCAAACTGAGACTTAATACCTAACTTGTCTATGGCTAACCCCCCCTGAATGCACCCCATCTTGTCTGATCTTGGAATCTAAGCAGGGTTGGACCTGGTTAGTACTGGAATGAGGAATTAATACCTAACCAAATGGCAGCTTCCTCCTCTCCCAGGAACATCATCCTCTAGTCAGTCTGGCATTACCTGGTCACAGTAGTGAGGTGCCAGTGCCCAGGGTAGGTCACCCCAAAATGTGCCTCAATGGCATATTGATTATTTTGAATCAAAGCTACTTAAGAAGCTTTGGTGGTCCAGTGGTTAAGAATCCGCCTGCCAAAGCAGGGGACATGGGTTCAATCCCTGGTCAAGGAAGATCCCACATGCCAAGGAATAATTAAGCCCCCGGGGCAAGAGAAGCCACAACAAGAAGTCCACACATCGAAACTAGACAGTGGCCCCCATCTCCACAACTAGAGAAAGCCCACGCACAGCAACAGAGATCCAGTGTAGTCAAAAATAATTTTTTTTTAATGGCCAATGTTAGAGGGACCCTGAACCCTCTTAAATTTCCCTGGAAGCAGGAAAGTATCTCCCCTGTGAATGGCACTCTCCCTGTATCAGGAGGTAGAGGACACCCTTATCACCAGAGAGAGGGAATTCAGAAGCCTATATGAACAAGCCTGGCTACTGTTTCAATTTACCACCCCAAGCCCAAACTCTGCTTAGATTCTTCACTAATTAAGCACCCAAAGCCTTAGTTTCTTCGCCCTGTCAATAACTAAAGACTAAAAAAGGTGCCCGCTTTGTCCATTTCTTAGGTCTCATTTCTCTGAGACATCCATGAGCATGTATTAAAATGTGTCTCTTTTTCTCTTGTTAATCTGTCTTCGGTCAATTTTATTATTAGTCCAGCCACAAGAATTCGGGAGGGGTAGGAGGGAAATTCTCCATCTCCTACAGAGGTGAAGTGAAGGGAAAGTCAATCAGTCATGTCTCCAGGCCAGAAGACTGGAGTTTTCTCCAAGGGATCTTACCAACCCAGGGATTGAACCCAGGTCTTCCGCATTGCAGGCAGATTCTTCATCAGCTGAGCCAACAAGGGAAACCCTCAGTTTGTCTGATAGACCTCTGTTGGCCCTCCCAAAGGAAGGTGGCCTTGCCTGAAACAATCAGATCTCTGCTAGAATAACTTCCTGTCCTGCCTCCTTCTGCTTTCTGAACAGCTCCTCAGACCCCTTTTTATTTCCTAGCAGGGATGCTGCCTGGTTCCTGAATCGCTGAAGAAAGCCAGTGTGATCTTTAAAAGTTACTCAGTTAAAATGTGTTTTCCAACAGCTCTTCAGACTTCTAACCCAGTGTGTCCCTCAAGCCCACCTCCCATACAGATGTCTGTGCTCCTGCAGCAGATACAGTCTTACTGTGTCTGCCCACAAGGCAATCCGGCCTCAGGCTGCCTGAAATGAACAGTCACTGCCACTGCCTGGCACCCACACCATTCTCCTCCCATCTGAACAGGTGCATGTTTGGGTGCACTCCAGTTTGGGGTTTCCCTAACCAAGAAACCTTCCTCTGAGGGCCCAATCAAGACCTACTTACCCAGAGAACCATTCCTGATTAACCAGCAAAGCTTTTAGTTTACTCCTGCAACTGTTCTTCCCTGGATGTCCCTGGTGGCTCAGATGGTAAAGAATCTGCCTGCAGTGCAGGAGACCTGTGTTTGATCCCTGGGTCAGGAACCCCTGGAGAAGGGAATGGCTACCCACTTCAGTATTCTGGCCTGGAAAATTTCATGGACTGTATATATAGTCCATGGGGTTGCAAAGAGTCGGACATGACTCACTCAAGCTATTTTTACTTTTATGTACCCAAACATTCCAACATCTGTTCACTTTTAATAACATTTAGGACATAGACACCTGACATATGTTTAATCCTTGCCCTCCTACACTGTTATGTGTAAAATGAAGATAATAATAAGTAACTTCACAGGGCAGTTATAAGGATCACATAGCGGGAGGTATATAATTGGTATTCAATCAATGAGTGAAATAACAACCTGAGTGCACACAAGATTTCATAATGTGAGTAGCCTTCCCTTTCAATTCAAGAGAAGCAGAATATATGCAAGATTTCATGCATAGGTCCCACAAGTGACTGTCTTTCATCTGTTGACCAGCAACTCATCACCTCGCTAAAATGCATCTTCCCCTTTATAGTGACTCCACTAGACTGAGGGCTTCTCTTGTGGCTCAGCTGGTAAAGAATCTGCCTGCAATGCAGGAGACCTAGGTTTGATCCTTTGGTTGGGATCTCCTGGAGAAGGGAAAGGCTACCCACTCCAGTATTCAGACCTGGAGAATTTCATGGACTATACAGTCCATGGGGTCCCAAAGAGTCGGACACGACTGAGCGACTTTCACTTCACTTCACAATAGACTGAAATTTCTTCTTCCTTCAATTAAAATCTGCATGCTTACAACTTCTACCTTTGGATCCTGGCTCAGCTCCCAGGCCTGCACAATATATATCAGGCCCCCGGACTCCTTTTCTTTACTTAGAAGCACCTACATTAGCCTTGGAGTGGGTCCCACAGACCAGGGTCCGTGCCCCCAGCACATCCCACCACCAACACACACATTCACCATGAAAGCAAAAATTCTCAGAAAAATTAATTCTGAGCAGATGTCAAAGCTTTATTTCAAACTTGTAGGGAAAAAGACAGCACAAGGGAAAAGTCTGTCCACAAAAACAGTCTTAGGAAAGGGCTGTTTTAAAAACTGAAAGGAACATCTAGATAAGCGGTTCTCAAACTTTAGCTGCTTCAGAATCCCCTGTACTGGGTTGCTTCAGTCGTTTCGGACTCTTTGGGACCCCATGGACTGTATAGCCCACCAGGCTCCACTGTCCACGGGGACTTTCCCTGCAAGTTTGAAATAAAGCTTTGACATCTGCTCAGAATTAATTTTTCTGAGAATTTTTGCTTTCATGTTGGATGTGTGTGTTGGTGGTGGGATGTGCTGGGGGCACGGACCCTGGTCTGTGGGACCCACTCCAAGGCTAATGTAGGTGCTTCTGAGTAAAGAAAAGGGAGTCCGGGGGCCTGATACATATTGTGTAGGCCTGGGAGCTGAGCCAGGATCCGAATACTGGAGTATTCGCCAGGCAAGAATACTGGAGTGGGTTGCTATGCCCTCCTCCAGGGGATCTCCTTGGCCAACGGATAGAACCCGCGATTTTTATATCCCCTGAATACTTGTTAAAATAACTAGCGATGGGCCCACCCCAGTTTCCCATTCAGTAGGTATCAAGCGCGGATGAGAACTTAAATCTCTAAGTAGTTCCAGGTGAAGTTGTGGCTGCTAGCCCTGGGATCACTTTGCGAACTTCTGATCTAGACTGTAAATAAAATTGTTGCGACGGAGAACTGATTAATTTCACGGAGATGTAAAGCTGCCACGCTTTAACCTATTGGACAAGTAACCCTGACCGTGGCATCCCAGAGCTGAGTTTGGTGCATTTTCACCAGAAATACCCAGCCGTCCGGTTCCCTCCCTGGGCAAGATCAGAGGAATGCCATTTGATTCAACAGTAGGGATTTTGCTTTTCAAATTGGGAAGCTTTGCGGATGAAATTTGGAGAAGCAATCCCCTCCAGTATTCTTGCCTGGAGAATCCCACGGACAGAAGAGCCTGATGGGCTGCAGTCCCCAGGGTCGCACAGACTCGGACACGACGGAAGCAGCTTAGCACGCACGCATGCACGCGGATGAAATTTAGAACGAGCTTTCCTTTTTGGCTTCGCCCCCGCCCCGGCAGAAGTAAAGTAAAGTAAAAGTCACTCAGTCGTGTCCGACTCTTTGCGACCCCGTGGACTATAGCCTATCAGGCTCCTCCGTCCATGGGATTCTCCAGGTAAGGATACTGGAGTGGGTTGCCATTTCCTTCTCCAGGGGAGAAGTTACTGCTGCTGCTAAGTCACTTCAGTCGTGTCCGACTCTGTGCGACCCCATAGACGGCAGCCCACCAGGCTCCCCCGTCCCTGGGATTCTCCAGGCAAGAACACTGGAGTGAGTTGCCATTTCCTTCTCCAATGCATGAAAGTGAAAAGTGAAAGTGAAGTCGCTCAGTCGTGTCTGACTCTTAGCGACCCCATGGACTGCAGCCTACTAGGCTCCTCCATCCATGGGATTTTCCAGGTAAGAGTACTGGAGTGGGGTGCCATTGCCTTCTCCAGCCCCGGCAGAAAGATCTACTCTTTTCTCACGGCTACCAGCGCGCATCCGCCTCTCACCACCCGGGGGCGCTACGGTCACAGGATCGCTGCACTTCCGGCTCTCCGCTGGAGCAGGGCGGCTGCAGCCCCCACGCGCCGTATTGCGCACGCGCAGCAGCGCCTCCGACGCCAGACCAGGAGACGCTCCGGAAGTGGCCGGGAGGAGAAGCCACCTAGGGCTGCCCCAGAACGGCTATTTCCACTTCTTGCTCGCCCTTCAAGTCTCAGGCTTTACCTGGGCCGGAATTAATGAGCCAGGCTACTCTACAGAAGGGAATCTACGAAATTCAAATGTCTGGATTGAAAAAGAAAGGCTCTGCCGAAACCCGGGATCGAACCAGGGACCTTTAGATCTTCAGTCTAACGCTCTCCCAACTGAGCTATTTCGGCGCCCTTTTTGTCGCCCTCACAGTAAACTATCACTGAACTTCTGACGTTGGCTTCTTCCGTCTCTTCCCAGCAATCACTTAAAAATGTTTCTTCCTTGTCAAATTAAGTGGTTTTCTTTTTTTAATGTCTATACCTAGATGTCTGCCTTTTTATGAGCCATGACTAAATAGCTAAGTATACGTTACTTAACTTTTTCCAGTATAATCTGAACCTCTGGTTTAATCGTCGACAGCCGGCAGCATGAACGAGCCGGTGTCTCGGCTGCAGGATTCAGGGGTCGGGCTGGCCCGCAGCCCGGCCGAGCGGGGTCAAAATCAGCGATGGCTGCGCGCCCCCCGCCCCCAGGGCTCCGCGGCTTATTGGCACCCGGGCTCAGTCCGCCCACAGCTGTTTCCAGCGGTCCCGATGGAGGGTGTCCCATTGGCAAGCCCCCTGCCCTAGGAGTAGCCCCTTCCAGCTGTGACCGCACACTTTTCATTATTGGTATAGACAAGAAATGGACCAGGGCATGGAGGCAGAGCTGCAGTCTCCGCGATCCCGGGTTCTCGCCCTGCTGCGTTTACCTGCCACCACGCTGCACGGAATCAGCCAGGTACATCTTAAAAGCTTGGCGAGCTCATTGACCACGGTCACCCAATATCAATACTAAATGTTTCTGAAGCACCAGCTACGTGTCAAGCACAGACACTGCACCGCCCAAATGCCCTTTTTGTTTTGTTTTGCCTTTTCCCCCCTCTCCAATCAAATTGTAATTCTCCAAAGGCGGGGTTGATTATCACCGCCGTTTTACCCACTTACATGGAAGCTTCACAGCCAATTTTGAGGGATAGATGTATGTATGCATACGAATATGAAAGAAAAAAATGTTTGAATATGGGGAGTGATAGCCATCTCCAAGGTCGCTTTCTGAGTTCCTTTGTTGTAAATCCAAACAGAAGAACTTGGCATTTATCAGAAGTCATTGGTTAAGGAAGAGAAGAGACCAAAGCGAGCTTGGGGATGGATAGAGTTCTGTGTAGGCTTAGGAGAGGTTGGAGTGGAAGAAGGAAAAATTTGGAGCCGCTTCCTTGTGCAGGTCAAACGTAAAGAGGTGGGGAAAGAGGGTTTTTCTTGAATGTCATGAATGTGGCTACCTTTCACATTCTCCTCCAAAGACTGTAGGGAAGGCTTGAACCTGGGTGACTAGGAAAGTGACAGGTAAGTTTTAATGGGATTTGGAATGGGTGTAGGGATGAGGAAAAAGTTGGAGTTCATCACCTACCCCTATCTTTGCATCAGGTCCAGGCCCTTTCCCTGGGGAGATGGTAAACATACCCTATTCCATACCCTCATGTGAATCCACTTCCAACTGGCTCTAAAGATGAACGAAGAGAATCTGGACCACTACCCAGTGGAGACCACAGCACCGATTTCGACCATTATTCTGCACACATGAACCAGAAAATGTGTATCAGGGACCTTAAACTCCCCTTCTTGTATCTAGTGATGACGTTAATGCTGATCTTCAGTTTTTTGTTCATGGCAGGAGATGGCTTACATAAAAAAAAACTCTGTTATGAAAAAATATTTATATATACCCTTTTTTCAATTTATGTGTTACCATTTTTTCCAAACAGTTACAAAGATGTTGGACACAAATACTTAATAAATTGTGTGGGCCTGAGTACTTCATGAAAGGAACTGTTTGGTATTTCTTCTGGCCTGAGGGCATTGGAAAAATTTACTGAGACAGGAGGAGCATTATATACAGAGAAAGTTTGGAAGCCTCTAGCTTAGTGCCTTGATGCTGATAGCAGTGTTGAATGAAAATTACTACTGAGTTTGGGAGAAAAATCTGCTTTGTTCTCAAGATTATAGAAGCTAGAAGAACCATCAGGCTTCTGCAGAGACCAAATGCCAAGGGCTAAAGTGAAGGGAAAAGTTTATGGACATGCTCACAGTCGGAAGGGACTGATGATAAGTTGGCATCTAAATCAGTGAAAGGACTCCATGTTGAAAAGAAACTTTGGCTGCAGTCTTGTCTCCCAAAGTAGTCCAAGGATTCTGGCCAACTCCAGTCTAATTACCTATGATAACCATGAAGACTAATTATGGGAACTAACTAGAAGATCTAAAAATAACAAAACTGAAGAGAATATATTGTATATAGTTATAGTGTCTAATAAATTTTTGAACAACTATCGATTGATAATCTGTCCTGAACTTTGCTCCTGGGACCTCACAGTCCAAAAAAGTAACACTTATTTTTATTTGCCTCTGATTTTAGTCAGTATTTCTCAAATATGTTAGAAAGAAGGGAGTATATCAAAAGGACATAAGAGCCAGTTTGAAGGGGCTCTTACTGGCCAAATCTGGGGAAATCTAGGCTTCAAAATAAATAAGGAAGGTGATAACTACCCCTTGAATAAAATAAGAATCCATGAGTATAATAATGCAGAGAGAATGAGATTGAGGGTTCTAGCCAACAGGTAAATAATTTGCATTGACCGAAAAATGGCTCAGAGGGTAAAGCCATCTGCCTGAAAGATGGAAGACCTGGGTTTGGTCGCTGAGACCTGGTTTCAATCCCTGGGTCAGGAAGATCCCCTGGAGAAAGAAATGGCAACCCACTCCAGTACTCTTGCCTGGAAAATCCCATGGACGGAGAAGCCTGCAGGCTACAGTCCATGGGCTCACAAAGAGTAGGACACAACTCAGCGGCTTCACTTTCACTTTTGACTGAAAAATATGGATGGAGTGGTCGCATTGAAAATCACCATTTTCCAAGCATGATAGTAAAGACTGGTTGGGTCAAGAATCATCAGTGGATGCTATGTCTTCAGGCAAAATTATACAATGGGCAAGATCATGGCATGGTCTCAACGTATCTCTTTGTAGATTCCTTAATAGTTGCAAAGGGGAAATAGAAAATATACGGTGGGGAAACTGGACAATGCCTTAATCTGGTCATCAAGATGAACCTCACCAGTGAAGGACACTGAAACATCATGTGCCTGCTAATGTGAGTCCTTCAAAAGGACACAGCTTGCCACTTCAATCATGGTCCAGTCAGGGATGCATAACCTGAATGGAATCATGAAGTAACATTTAACAAATCGTAATATAAAGGCAATCAAGTAAATGACTGGCGTATATTCTTCAGAACTGTTAAGGTGATGAAAGCAAAGAAGAGCTGGGCCACTGTTCCAGATGGAAGGAGGCAACAGAGACATGACAACTGAAAGGTTGTTGTTGAATCATGCTAAGACACCGGGATTCTTGGCCCCCGGAGGAGAAGAATTCAACCCGGGTCCAGAGACAAGGCTTGATCACTCAGAGCTTTTGTGTAATTAAGTTCTATTAAAGTATAAAGGAGATAGAAAAAGCTTCTGACATAGGCATCAGAAGAGGGCAGAAAGAGTACCCGCTTGCTAGTGTTAACAATGAAGTTATATATTCCAAAGAATGTCTGGAGGTTGTAAAGACCTCATCAGACCTACTCCCATAATTTACATTTTAAGATAACAGAATTAGCCAGAAGGTTTAATCCAAAGACTGTCCTCAGGCAGGATACATTATTGTTATATAATCCTAAGGAATGTAGAGAAGGAAAAAAAGTTTGTCCTTTCTTCCTCCTTGAGAATTCCAGACCCCTCTCTCCTTGGGAACCCCTAGACTCCTTATCAACCTGCCTAGGAACTGACTCTCTCACAACTAAAAGTAATATGTGATGCCGAACTGGTTTCTATTCAGGAGGGAAAATGCTTTAAGGATCGTAGTAGAGCAATTAAAAAAATTAGAACACGGGCTATAGATTACATAAAAATGTCATGTCAATGTTAAAAAACCATAGCTAGGTGAGGAAATATCCTTGTTTTAGGAAATACCAGTGTATTCAGGTATAAAGAAATATCATAGCTGCAGCTTACCCTCAAATGGTTCAAAAAAATAAAATGATGATGTGTGGGCAAATACAAAGAGAGAGAGACACAGAGAGAGAATATGAAAATGTAAATAGGGGAAAATATTGAAAGTTGGTGAACAGGGGTAAAAGATACTTGGGACTTTTCTGTGCCATTTTGTAACTTTTATGAAAATTGGAAACTCAGAATTAAAAAGAATTTTTAAGATTGCTGCTCTTCTGAAGCCAAAAAAATTTCCATTAGAATCATGGTAATGCTAGATATGGCAGAGATCATGAGGTTTATTTAGCCCGATCCACAAATTTACATATCAGGAAACAGAGACCCAGAGATGCTACAGACAGTTTGCTTAAGGATACCGTCTTAGTTGGCCTGGGCTGCCAGAACAAAGTACCATAGATGTTGGGAGGGTGGAGTGAGGCACTTTAACAGCAGACATTTATTTTCTCAAGGTTTGGAGGCTGGGAAGTCTAAGATCAAGGTGATAACAGAGTAGGTTCCTCTTGAGAGCGCTCTTCCTGGCTTGCAGATGGCTGTCTTCTCACTGTATGCTCACATGGACTTTCCTTGGTGCGTGTTCATGGAGATCTCTCTCTCTCTCTCTGTCTCTCTTTGTCTTCTGTCTCTGTCTCATTGTCTTCCTCTTCTTCTAAAGCCACTAATCCTATTTGGTTAGGTCCCTACTTTTAGGACCTCCTTAACCTTAAGTACCTCCTAAAAGTTCCCTCTCCAAATACAGTCTCAATGGCAGCTAGGCTTCAATATGAACTGGAAGAGAAGAACAGTTCAGTTCATGCCAGTTACACAGTTAATTTGGTGCAGAACTGATTACTGATCCACAAAGCATATTCTACAGCCTCTACCAAATGCTCTTAATTTTTTTTTTAAAAAAGACCCCATTTCAATGAAAAATCGTCATGAGTCTAAATCTGTATCTGGAGTTTGGGGTTAGGGCTCAGCTTCTCTTGTAGATGCTTTTTTTTAATGGGTATCTCTATACCTCTTGAAATTCTCTATATGTAGAAAGAATTTTTTTCTTGATGTATAGAAAGAGATTTTCTCCAAAACTTATATATTAAAGTTGTAACTTAGGGGAGCAGTATAAAAAAGTTAGTAGATTGCAGATATCATCAGTGTGCTGAATTGATCCAAAAGAAGTTAATTTATTTAAAGCCATTAAACACAAGTCTATAAAGACCTTATTGGCTTTTTTGTTTTTGTTGAATCACAGACATCAATATTAAGCCTTGGGGGTATACTTACAAGGCCAGAAACAATTAAGTAAATTATACTTAAGAACAACCAACTGAGCTTTTTCTATATTCTAATCTAATCCTCCCACATCCATCAAGCAAACACTTAACTAGCCATGTGGATTTTGCACGATGCCTTAAAGGCCAGAGAACTTGGACTCCAGAGCTTGAGTTTCAGAGGCTTGGCCATGCTTTAAATAATTGTCGGCTTGTCTTGTCTCCTTTCTTGATGAACTGGGCCAGCCTCCCACCTGCGTCCCTGCTCCATCTCCCTACTCCACCCTATTCAGCGATTAAGGAATAAGACCTGGTTATTCACCCAAAGAAATAAGGCAGAATAAACAAGTCAGGACTTCCCTAAATCCCTTGTTTAAAAAAAAAGAAAGAAAGAAAGCCAGAAACAATAAATAAATCTGTCTCTTCCTTTGCCCCACTGAAGATGCACGAAGTGAAAGCGTTTGTTGCTCAGTCGTGGATGGTAGCAGACCAGGCTCCTCCGTCTATGGTATTCTCTAGGCAGAATACTGGAGTAGGTTGTCATTCCTTTCTTCAAGGGATCTTCCCAGCCCGGGGATCAAACCCAGATCTCCTGAATGGCAGGCAGATTCTTTACCATCTGAGCCACGAGGGAAGCTAAGGATGCACAAGGCAGTGTTAAATGACCAGAGGCTCAGAAAAGGAGGACACAGAAGCACCTGTGCTATTTGGTCCTGATGCTTCTCCAGCCTCCCAGGTGCCCAGCACTCTTGACTCTCCCCTCTGCTTTCATCCACCACTCTAGCTCTGTCTGTTGCATCCTTACACCCTCAACTCTGTGTCCCTCCACTGGCCACTTCCTGACCCACCTCACTTTTCCTTGGGACTCTTGGTGACAAGTCAGTGCTTCTCTACCCTTCCTCCCTGTCCCCCTTGCACACACAGGCCAGAGTTCCTCTGGAGGACATTTTTGCTTGGAGGGATGGGGTGAGACGGACTGCAGAGCTAGCTTTGCTGCTTGCTGTGCTCAGGATCTGCAGTGGGAGGCAGAAGCCTCCTGGAACGTGGTCTCCTCTGTCCTGCAGGGGGAGTTGTCAGGGCAGGTGTCCAGGGCGCTCCTAGGTTATTCAGAAGGTAAAGATCTGCCTGCAATGCAAGAGACCAGGGATCCCTGGGGCAGGAAGATCCCCTGGAGAAGGGAATGGCTACTCACTCCAGTATTCTTGCCTGGAGAGTCCCATGTACAGAGGAGCCTGGAGGGCCGCAGTCCACGGAATCTTGAAGAGTAAGACACAACTGAGCGACTAACATTTTCACTTTTTTCGGGTTACAGGGACAGTAAGCAGAGCCCTGATCCCAGACTCTCCCACTCAGCTATCCAGCACCTTCCCTTCATTAGCAGTTGGGAAACATTACACTCAGTTTTCTCCAGCCACCAAAGGCTGCATAGGGTTCAGAAAGGGCTGCAGCTCCACGCATTTTCCCATAGATGGTTGGGTGTCCAGAGCTTCCTCGAGGGACAGGAAGGAAGCCATCATCACATCACAGATGGAAGTGTTCAGACGGTTAATTTATTGCCCTCTTGATGATTGGGTGGTTGGAAAAAGGAGAATGCTTCAACTTGGGAATGACTGGGGCTTCCCTGCTGCCCCATAAGGAATGGGAGGCGTAAAATCAAAGTATTTTTTCCTGTCTCCGTGAGACGTAAATACAATCACATGTGAGAGACATGCAATCACACCGGTGCTTGTGTAATATTTACAGGTGATCTCACATTGATCAGCTGGGACAGTGGCCTCTGCTTTGTGAGTGAGTCAATAAAAGCCCCAGAGGTTAATGATTCCGTGAGTCATACAGTCCTTTGGTGACAGAGCTGGGACCAGAACTCAGTTCTGAGCCCCAGGCCAGGGTGATCACACTGCACAATGTCTGTCCCTGTATTAGACCAGCTTTACTGAAATATAGCAGTGGATTTAAATCTATAGTCCACATGCACATTGGGGGCATTAGGTTTTGAGGCAAGCGGTCTTCTTGACCTTAGCGAGGAATCTTGCTGTTTACATGAACCTGGCTCATTTCCCCAAGCACAGGAGCAAAGTTTATGCTGATGTTGCTCTGAGAATCTTGAGGCCTAATTGCTTTCGATTCACAGTGCTCTGATGAAACTCTGGACTCAGAAAAGGACCTGCTAGGAATCGTTTATACCTCAGTGTAAATGGAAGTCCTTCAGCCCATTGTTATGGGCTTCCTAATCCTGCAATATAATCGTGCCTAGGCATCACCTATGAAGTTCATTTCAGTTCAGTCACTCAGTCGTGTCCGACGCTTTGCGATCCCATGGATGACCTATGAAGGCTTCTTGCCGAGAAATGTTTGACCCGAAACTACTCAGGTCTCTAGGTAGACCTAACTTTCAGTTTATAAGAAATTCAGAAAATGGAGAAATAAGTAAGATGACACATGAAAAAAAAAAACTAGACAAATCCGGAGAATAAGACATTCTCTAAGACTTCTGGTTTGCTGTCTTCAAGATACCAGCGTTATGAAAAAACAAAACATCAAAAAGATGGGGATAGAGTTCTATATGAGATTATTAATAAAAGGACATAACCCACAGTAATGTGTGGACTTTTTTTGGAGCCTGGAACAGAATATATACATAAATAAAGAGAATTTGGGGGATAGAGAGGGAAAAAATGTTTTCTTTCTACTCATTTTAGGTTTCCTAGATGGAGTCCTGTAAATGTTTCTGACAAAAGGTAGATTAACAAGAGAAAAACATTTTGTTTCTTAACCTGTGCATTGCACATACTCATGGAAGCCCCCAGTGATATGTAACTAAAAAAAGTGATCAGAGGGACTTCCCTGGTGGTCCAACGGCTAAGACTCTGCGTGCCCAGCACAGGAGGCCTGGGGTTTGATCCCTGGTCAGGGAACTAGATCCCACACGCCACAAGTAAAGATACAATGTGCCACAACTAAAGCCAAATAAATAAATAAATATTTTAAAAAGAAAAGAGTGGTTAAAAAAATGGTATTGTCATTATGCAGGAGAGTGCTATGGTTTTAGGAGATTTATGCTGAGGTATTTAGGGTTTAAATATCACCAATGTCTATACCTTACTTTTATGTCTCAAAAATACACATATATAGATAAAATCAAATGGCAAAATGTTAATGATTGTTGAATTCTAAGTGGAGAAATTTATCTCTCAATTTTTCTGTATGTTTTACATTTTTCATAGTGAAATTTTGAAAAAGATAAATATTAGTCTTATAGATCCTAGAAATTTCCAAATTCTAATGCTATTTTTTACTAAAGATGTAAGAACCTGTTAATGGAATCTTAGGCATCAGAATATAGCTAAAAATCTATTTTGTGAGAACAGAGAAGCCCTTTCCAAAATCCATGATTAGTCTAAGTAGCCCCTTAGTCCATCTAGTGCTGGTGCTTGTCCTATATATTTCTGGAACATATTTTTAGAGTCACCAAATTGGGACATATGGTCTTACAAAGAATATTTCCCTCCCCCCACTTCTGCTTTTACACACATAAAAGCCTCGCTGCTGCTGCTGCTAAGTCACTTCAGTTGTGTCCAAATCTCTGTGACCCCGTAGACAGCAGCCCGCCAGGCTCCGCCATCCATGGGATTTTCCAGGCAAGAGTACTGGAGTGGGTTGCCATTGCCTTCTCCAATGAAAGCCTTACAAAGCTGTAAAAATCAAAACATGTGTAGAAGTGATTTTGTTTATTGAATGTATAGTGAATCTCCTTTCTGGAAAAAGAAAAATAGCACAGTTAAGTGAAATTATGCTGTTTCAAGACTTGGAAAACAGTTGCATACCTTGTAGTCAACTCCAATGTGATTTACAGCAAAATCTTTAACTTTACAAGGTCAACTTAATAATTTATCATGACATATGTTGGGGATTAAAATGTCTTCCTTGTCTTTTATTCTTAACTTTTAATTTCCTTTTTGAATCAGGCTTTCAGTTTTGACCTTCATAATTACTAAGGAAAATCAGATTGCAGTAATTAGAATATTGCAGAAACATCATCTAAAACTATGGTTTGATTAGTCCATTAACTTCCGCAACCACAATTTCAGCTCCTAAGAATTTTAAACTGATTTAATTTTAGCTATGTAGTATATTCTTCTTTTTTTTTTTTTGATAGCTGAAATATTTGTAGAGTAAGTCTAAGGTAGCACACTTACTTATAAAGTTAGGAGGGCAAAAGGAAAACCTGCAGAATAGCTGATTAGGTAAAGGGAAATGTGTAGTTTCTAAACAGTAGTACATAGAATTTTCGCTTGATATGTAACACTCAAATAGCTAACATAATTTTACTTTGGAAGCTTTTTTCTGGACAAAGAAAAATTGCTTCACTTAGGTTTATTCTGTTGAAAAATATGTGAAGGGCTGAGCTCCAGAGCCATTAATCAAAGTTTAAAAATTTGCTAGAAATAGGAAGATGCTTCTCAAGAGGCTTATTTGGCCTCTCTTATTTTAAAAAATTTCTTTTATCTGTATATTCTAGTCAGCATTTTACCCTGAAAATGTGCTTTCCCTTCTGTTCTTCCCCTATAGCAGCTAATTCTCACAACTGTTGCTAGAAAGGGAGTAGTGTTTTCATTCCAAGTCAGTAGATGAGGGGCCAAGCAAAATATAGAACTGTCATTAGACTTTTTTTTTTTTTTGGCTGCCGCTTGGCATATGGTATTTTAGCTCCCTGACCAGGGGTGGAACCCATGACCCTTGCAGTGGAAGCACAGTCCCAGAACTGTTGTTATCAGACTTTTGATTGGAGGGTTTTCCATCAGTTTGGAGTCAAGAATTGCTTCCTTTGCACCTCAAACTTGACCTAATTAAGTCAAGATGATGAAAAGGAACTTTCCTACTTTCTGCATGTGGGATAGAAGGATTCCACTGGTAAAGTAGAATATTTTCTGCCCTTGGGTAAAACTCGTCTTTTTAGGAGTGTGTCAATTTAAACATAATGAGTTTGGTTATAAACACAACAATATTAGCAAGACTGGCTAGTAAAGCTAAGAGATCAAAGAAGAATTAGTCAAAGAATTAGTCACTGTAAGTTTCTACAGTGAAGGACCAAAGTGAGGATTAAAGAGCAGTCCTTCTAGACAACAACAAAGTATAAGTGAAATCTGTAGCAGCTGCAAGACGCAAAACTGGCTTACCACTTAAAGTGTGAGGTTTCAAGGAAAATGTGAGCTTTAGGTGGTAAGTGGCATGTGAAAAAGCAAGGGGTTCTGAGTGGAGTGGGGATATGTGTGTGGAGAGAGAGGCAGATAGAGTCCAAGAAAGACAGAGACAGCGATGAAGAGCCTGCTCCTTTAAAACGCCCGCAATTGAATAGAGATGCTGCATGTCCAGGTCATGGAATACAGAAACAATTGCACCACCAGGAACCACAGATCTAGCGGGGCACACGAACACAAACCTATAAACAGATGTATCAACCAAGTAATATGTGATGGTAATACAGAGGACAGAACCTCACCCTCTGCAGGTGAGGCCAACTTTGGTGAGTGGCTGACATTTAAATAAGGTTTTCAGGGTTGACCAGAAGTTCTTCAGATGGAGAGGCGGTTGCATTCTGGCAGCATGGACAACTATGCTAAGGCACAGGGCCTGAAAGGGCCTTGCATCCAAAGGAGACCAGCATGGCCAAGTGTGAGGGCAGCTGTGGATGGACCTGAAAGGCAGGAGGCAGCCTGGGGATGGGCCACTCTTTGGAGATTCATGCATTGGGCAACAGGGAACCCAAACATATTTTCTGCATCAGGGACTGGTTTGATTGATATCCTCTTTTCCAGTAGGTCAGTGGGCAGGGCTGAAAGATCCCAGTCTCTAACCATGCGGCCTTTCTAGGGACCCGCCCCATCCCTGGACTAAAAGCGCCACCCTAAGTCACTCAAGTAGCATAAACAACTATGATCAAAAGTTGATCAAAAGCTCCTTAAGAAAAACAAAGACACTCCTGTCATTCAAGAAATACCAAGGGTTTTTGGAGCCTGCCAGGAGCCTGGGACAAAGACCAGATATATTTATTTATTTTTTCAAATATATTCCTTATTTTACCATTTAAGGCTTCCTGGACCTGGGTCATCCTTATGCAAGTATGTGAAAGTCACTCAGTCATATCCAACTCTTTGGGACCCCATGGACTGTAGCCTGCCAGGCTCCTCTGTCCATTGGATTTTTCTAGGCAAGAATACTGGAGTAGGTAGCTATTTCCTTCTCCAGGGGAGTCTTCCTGATCCAGGGATTGAACCCAGGTCTCCTGCATTGCAGGCAGACTCTTTATTATCTGAGATACCAGGGGCCCAGATGGTCCTTAGGGTTGGCCCTAACCTACCTTTACTCAGCTCCTTGGAAAACTGGTCTGGAATTCCATTTCTCTATTTCTCCAAACTTAATAACTACTCAATTCTTTATTATCCTCATGCTCTCATTCTCCCTCAACCCCACACTCCACTAAAATGACTAGAAAATTTGCCTGTACAAGGCTGAAGCCAGTGGGCCCTTTTTAAGTCTTTGCTTTACTGAACT